>NC_084493.1:37338617-37942668 GCF_030035675.1 Rhineura floridana
TTGACTTATGGTGACCCTACGAATCAGCGACCTCCAATAGCATCTGTTGTAAACCACGCTGTTCTGGTCTTGTAAGTTCAGGTTTGGGGCTTTCTTTATGGACTCAATCCACCATAGATTTATACAATGGCATTATGTTTCCCCCCCGTACCTTTCCTAATGATCCATAGCATGGAATTTGCCTTTTTCACAGCTGCTGCACGCTGGGTCAGCACCGTCATTGAGCTGCCCACTACGCCTGCAAGATCTTGTTCCTGGTCAGTCAGTACCATCCAGACCCCATGAGTGTAGATGTGAAATTAAGATTTATTACCCTGACATGCATCACTTTACACTTGCTCACATTAAATTGCATTTCCCATTCACTCAGTTTAGAGAGGTCATTTTGGAGCTCTTCACAATCCCTGTTTGTTTTAACAACCCTGAACAATTTAGTATCATCAGCAAACATGGCCACCTGACTGCTCACCCTAACTCTAGATCATTTATGAACAAGTTAAAAGCACATGTCCCAATACTGATCCTTAAGGAATTCTACTTTCTATAGACCTCCAATTGAAGAAGTGTCCATTTATTCCTACTCTGTTTTCTGTTACATAATGAGGTTCCTGACCTCTCCACTTATTCCATGACGGCTAAGCTTTTTCAGGAAACTTTGGTGAGGTATCTTGTCAAAGCTTTTTGAAAGTCCAAGTACGCTATGTCCACTGGATCACCTCTATCTATATGCTTGTTGACACTCTCAAAAACTCTAATAGATTAGTGAGACAGGACTTAGCCTTGCAGAAGCCATGTGGCTCTGCTTCAGCAAGGCTTGTTCATTTATATACTTGGTTATTTTATCTTTAACAATACTTTCTGCCAGTATTCCTGAGACAGATTTAACCTAACTGGCCTGTAATTTCCAGGATCCCTCCTGGATCCCTTTTTAAAGATTGATGTTACGCTGGCCACTTTCCAGTCCTCAGGTATAGAGGCAAATCAGAGGAACAAGATACATATTTTTGTTAGAAGATCAGCAATCTCACATCTGAGTTCTTTGAGAACTCTTGGGTCGATGCCACCCGGACCTGGCAATTTATCAGTTTTTATTTTGTCTATTAAGCCTAGGACTTCATCTCTTGTCACCACTATTTGCCTCAGTTCCTCAAACACTCTTCCTTCAAAAGTTAGTTCAGGCACAAGGATCTGCCTTATATCCTCTACTGTGAAGACAGATGCAAATAATTCATTTAGTTTCTATGCAATCTCCTTATCCTGCTTTAGCACATCTTTGAGTCCCTTGCCATCCAAGCGTCCAACTGCCCCCTAGACAGTTTCCTGGTTTGAATGTATTTAAAGAGTTTGTTGTTGTTGTTGATGATGTTTTTAACAATGTGCTCCTTTAGCATCCCTTATTGTCTTCTTGCATCTGTGTTTGTGTGGTGGGGTTGAACTCAATGCCTTGCAGACCCCTTCGAACTCTGTTATGCCTTTTTATTTTGCTCATTTGGAGAAGTCTTCCATTTTTTGAAGGAAGACTTCTTGCCTCTGATTAGCTTCTTTGATTCTGCTTGTTAACCACACTAGCATCCACTTGGCCCTGGTGGTATCTTTCCTGATCTGTGGTATAGACTCCAGTTGAACTTCTAATATTGTGTTTTTAAACTACTCCCAAGTGTTTTGGAGTGATTTGACCCTCTTGACTTTGCCATTCCTTTTTACCAATCCCCTCATTTTAGGGAAGTTTCCTCTTTTGAAATCCAATGTGATCATGTTGGATTTTCTTGGCAATTGGCCATTTACATGTATGTTTAATTTAACAGCACTATGGTCACTGATCCCAATCGGTTTGACAACATTTACATCTCGCACCAGGTCCTGGGTTCCACTTAAGATTAAGTCCAGGGTTGCCATCCCTTTGGTAGGTTCCATTACCAACTATTCTAGGGCACAGTCATTTAGGGTATCTAGAAATTTTACTTCTTTGTCATGACTTGAACACATATGTAGCCAGTCTGTGTCAAGCTAGTTGAAGTCACCTGTTACTACATTTCCTAGTTTGGACGCTCCTCAGTATCATTTTTCATCTCAAGATGTCCCTGGGTATTTTGATCATGGGGACGACAGAATGTCCCCTGTACTAAATTATTCTTGGGGTCCAGTATCACCACCCACAACAATTCTGTGGAGGTGAGTGCAAAACACTGGAAAGCCTCCATAGCCCTGCTGGCTTCCTACCTGCATCATTGTTTTTGTAGTTTATTGTGTTAATTTATTGAAAGCTAAGCTTTTGTTTATTTCAAGGGACAGGTGGTCAGAGTGGGGTGCCCTGGCCTCCTCGCCCTGCTGCTTAACTCGCCTGGATGCTTTGTCAGCTGCGGGCTTCCTCTAGCTCATGGAGTCACAGGTTCCCCATCCCTGTTTTTTAAAACGAAAATCAGAAGTCTTGTTTCTTCAGAGAGGACAGTGCTACACGCATCAACAACCACATTCCATCTACAGTACCTTCCACCGCCTCCGGACGTATTGCTTTTTGAAGTTTTCCAAGTTAACGACTGACTCCCGCCTCACCATGGCCTGACATTTGTCCATTGGCTGGGAGAGAAGAGGAAGCAAGGTCAGTGTTTCACATTCTCTGGACCATTAAAAAGAACAAAATATACATGATGTGGGTTGTGCCCTTTAAGGCTAGGGGGAGGGGGGCATTGTGATGCCCTCCAGTTGTTGCTGCCATCAGTCCCAGCCAGCATGGCCAAGTATGAATGAGTGGCAGCCATAGTTTCACCATGCCTGCCTTAAGCCTTTGACCAGTGAGCATTCTCTCTGTTTAACGTATGACAGTGATGAGGCTGGCACCACCCAGTTACAACATCAGTAAGCTGGTAGCAAATAATACCTGATTTACCTCTTTGAACCTAGCCAGCTCATATGGGACATCCAATTATGCAGAGTTAACACAGGCCTTGGGACACTTACCTGATCTTTTTATTGGGAAACTATTAAAAATATGAGTGAGAACTTCCAAGCAAATTACAGATCTACTCACACACCAGTCTGGAAGACACTTGCGTCAAACATAGTAAAACTGTGGTTAAATTACTGCATGGCAGTTCAGCAGGGCATAACAACAAATAAAACTGAAGATTTTTGGTTGGAGGACATGAATGTTGCCAGTTCCAGCATTTGCCACACCTGGGGAAAGGGGGGGGCATTGGGAGAGGTGCCCAAGAAGTTTGGGTGGGGACTCATGAGGACTGGAAGCTGCTTGGTGGAAGAACATGAGAAGCAAGCGACACAGAAGAAAGAAACACAAAGAAGGAAACAAATTATATGCTTGGGCTTTGCCTTATTGGAACTGCTTTAATTGGACTTTGCCTTATCAGAAACTGAACCTTGCCTTCCTTGATGTTGCCTTACCAGTACCTGATCTTGGACTTGGTTGACTTTGCCTTGCTTGAACCTGAACCAATATCTAGCACCCCTCTCCCCAATCAAACTAGAGCCCCATCCGGCTGAGACCATCCCAAAGGACAGAATAATAAGCAATGGCTAAGCATAAATTCATGGTAATAACGGTATCCAACCTTTTGGGTAGCATATGAACAGAGATGCTGCAAGTAACTGCACTGTACTAAACAATGTTTATTGGCTCTATAAGTGTGAAATCAGTTACATATTTGGGAAAATTCATGCTGCCTGTGCAATACTCTTCAAAAACAGGAACAAAAACATGCATACTTGAATGTTAACTCCCTCCTGTACACACACACACACTTTCTCTTTCTAATGATCTGTGTCAAAACAGCAGTAACAAAAAGAAATCATCAGGTTCCACAACAGGAGTCTTCAGTCATTTGGTTCTTTCTTTGGGGTGGAATGCAATGTCACATCTCTCTGTCGAGACCCTGTCAAGGTGACCCTGACATCCCTGTCAAGACGCTGACCTTGGCAGGCTTATTTTCAGAGCTCTCCAGTCATCCTGCAACACATTCAACCAAAATGCCTTCTCCTGTTTTAATCAGGCCATGCTCAGGATTGCAAAACCTTGTACATCTGAATCCATCATTAGGAAAAGTGCTGTTTATATGAAGTTTCAAAATAAAAAAAATCAATATATTATTAACCTTACTCGACTGTTTTATAAAGGACATTGATAAAACGCAAAAAAAGGGCGTAAGTATGCTTAACTGTCTACAGGCAAGTATTTAGGAGGTATCCCATGGTAACAGTAAGTTAATTCCATCTTCCAAAGTACAATGACAGCATAGACTTTCATTTTTAAATGCAAGATATACTTTATATAGAGAATAGGGTGTTACAAAGGAATTTTGATTAATTTCTAATTGGCAACATTCACAACCTGCAATTCAACAGGGCTTTGTTGCATTAAATATAAAACAATGGCAGGATCTCATATGCCCTGTGTGGTGGGATATATTTTCATGGAGTTCAAAAAGCCAACTGCAACAGTGACTATCAGGCTTTCCAGAGGTAAAGCAAAGTGGGCTTAGCCATTAGCCTGTAGGAACCTTGAGGTGGCAGCAAAGTCATATCAAGGTAAATTTCTTACTGTTTCACACCAAAAAAGGCAGTATCAGTTTAGGCAGCGTTACTGACTTGATTTTGCAACACCCAGGTTCAAGGCAGCTAGGAATTCTTCACAGCACGATCTATTTAGCAACTCCATAAGAGAATTGTTGATGTCTTTTTTGAAGACAGAGCCAAAATTTCCAGTGATGCAGGTTTCACTTCCACCTTCCAGCTGAAAGCTGCCTGTAAGTTCCTGAATCCACTTGAGTTCTTCCGACAGCTCCTTACTCAAAGACTCATAACGCGACTGCAGTTCCATGTACTTCCCAGTGGTGCCGGTAAGGCTGGTCCCCACAACCCGGATGTCGTCCTGCAAGTGCTTCTTCAGAGATTCAATCTTACGATACTCATACTTCAGCTGGGAAAGTTCATGCCTCACATTTTCGTGTTCTTCTTTGTACCAAGCTTCTTTCTCATTGTAGATGGACACAAGAGTGTCAATGTCCTCCTGCAAAGAATCATGGGATGCAGCCAGAGCACCAAAGCTCTGTTCCATCCCAGAGAGATCTTCCACCACGTGGGCAAAGCGCTCAAAGTTGATGTACGTGTTGTTTGGGGGCATGCTGGAGTGGCACTTGATGGTATACTCCTTCAGGCGTTTGGTCTTCAGCTGCCTATTCTCAGGCCTTTTGCTTTCCTGGACTTTTGCTTCTTCTTTGGGCTGGTGAGTCTTCAGACAGAAGTAGGGTATTGTTAATATTGATCTGAAGAATCATGCGAAGTCTTTCTACAGACACCACAACATCAACACCACCAGACCAGGCAAAAAGGAAGGCAAAACACACACATGTCCACAGTCCTGGGAGAAACAAGGCATCCTTTATCCCTTCATGCATGTGATTTACATTTAAAAAAAAAATGTTGGTGAAAAGAACATCCCCATAAGGACTGTGACTAATTGCATGCTGACAGTAGTCTCAAAAGTGGTCAACTTTTGTAAAAAGAAATAGTTCGGGAAACACACCATTGAGCATTTTGTTAATATATGTAAATTCTTGGTGTGAAAAAATCTAGACTGTAGCACTCCATATTCCAGCATGCTAAAACCAGCTAAGTATATTCCATGTTACAATGGATGTCCACCATTTAATGAAATGTTGAGCTTTACTTGTAAATAGTGATTATACCAGATTAACTGAATGAATGCCCAAAAATGATGTCCCCACTTTTTGGATGTAAAGCAGTGAATGCTAATAATACTTAGGTGAACTGTCAACATTCAATGACACAACTCATCCACAAAAATTGTCTGGAGTCTTCAGCATTCAGATGTGAATGTCGACACAAGGCAAATTTAGGACATCCACCGTAATTTCTACACAGCGACCACCACAAACGCAAACAGAGACATGGAAAGGTATGATCCACTGGGCGCTTCTATCTAATCTCCACCCTTGAAAAGTTGTAGACATTCAGGAGAGCATCTTTTGCAACTCCCTGTAGATTTCAAGAGGGGCTAGATAGAACCATTTCACACTGGAGAGAGCCCAACCAAGCAGAGCTGGAATATGGCTTACATCTGTCCATGCAAACATCACACTATGCGCTCCAGGACAGAAAATTGTATGCTTGTCAAAGTGTGTCTCAGCATCAGCTACCACATCTTTTTCATCTCTTTGAGATAAGAAATAGTTTTTAAAAGGCAAAGCATATTATTTTATTTTGCAAGATTCTGAAGTTGTTTAGCAATACCACCTCTCTCCCAAGGAGGTTGTAACTGTGGGAAACCAAACTAGGAGGTCTCTGTCACGCTGCCATACTGCTTAAAATCAGATATCCAATAGCAAATGAGAATAATGGCAGGTGACATTTCAATGCCAAAATGTGGAACTCCATATAAAGCTCTGTCCAACGTCCACATGGATTCAACATCCCCTTCCCATGCGGAATACTTGCCCTACTACAAGGCTTACCGTAATCCAGGGGTGAGTGAGAGCTTCTTGGATTGTGAGCCGTTTCCTACAAAGGGGGAAAACAGTTAAGTGAGCCCTCCTGGCAGGAAGGAGCTGTTCAGCACAAACATTATTGAAGCATGTTGCACACTGGCTGCAGAGTCAGCACTGCCTGTCTCCATCCTTACAGATGTCTCCTAAAACTGCTACAAGAGGGTCCAGAAAGTGAGCTGAAGTGCATGTGGAAATGAAGCAGCTCTGGTGCCCTTGAAGCGCCGGGATGGGAGACCCTCTGGGAACAATGTGACAGCTACTCTTTCGACACAGAGGAAAGTATAAACCATATGAGCATGCCCCAAATTTGAAAACTTCATCAGAGGCTCTGCTGCATGTCCCACCATCAAGGCTGGTGACTCCCTGGGACAGGACTCTTTCTGAATAATTCCTTCCCAGGGAGCTCAGGCTGGCCTCATCTGTGCCCTGGCTGTGGAAAGAGTTCTCTTACATCTCGGTCTTCATGGGTTTTTAATCCAACTCTTTGGTTTTGTTTTAAAAACTGTTTTGTTCTATTTTGATCGGTGTTTCTATCCGCATTGATGCTTTTATATTGTATATTTCACACCGACTATCACATTGAGGGTCCTTGGGGCCAGAAAAACAATTAATAAATATTACTGCTATTATTTATTACTATCATTTATTAACACTGCTTAATGCCAAAACAGGTTTTCAGTCCCTCTTTGGATCCCACCTTTTCCAGGAAGTTGCTGCTAACCATAAATGCTAATCAAGCATAAACACTGAATAAGGACATTTTATTTCATTTATTATGCTTAAGTGGCACTCCTGGCACCCCGACAAAAATGTTCTCTGGTGACTTGCTGTTAGAAGACTGTCTCGGGATGCCTTCTCACGAGGCCAGCTTTCAAGTCCCTATTCTCCAGAAAGCCTTTGGTGCAGTCTTCGACTCCCCTTGCCTGCTGCTGTAACTGAGCATGCATAACTGAAATAATTACAAGCTCTCCCCTTGATTACAGCAGCCTCCATCTCTCCCCACCACCACCACCACTTTTCCTCTGTTGTCCCCTGTGCAGTTTCCTAGATTACAAGACCCTTGGGGCAGGGACCTTTCTTTCCATTCTTTGTAAAGCATGGGTCTCAGGCAGAGAAAGGTCTGGCAACTTCCTATTTAGACTACAGCAACATGATACAGAAGGGTCTGCCTTTAAACCAGAAGTGGGGAACCTCCAGCCTATTTGGCCCAACCTGGGTCCCTATTTGGCCTGCGAGGCTGTTTTCCCCCAACCATGCCTTCAGAGGACTTCAGGTGTGGGGCAGGTAAAGGTGTGGCTGGAATGGCCGCACCACTGAGTGGGGAAGGTGAGGGCACAGCTGGTCCCTGCAGAAAGCAGCTCTGTTCAGCACTGGCAAGCAGAGGGCTGGCAAAGCCTTCGGCAATGTGATTGCCAAGTGCCCGACTGCTAGCTGGCTCCAGGCGCTTGGGGGGACTGCACCAGGAACTTGGACGGGTGGTTGCGACAACCCATCTGTCAATCATCTCACACCGTAATGACGTCAAGTGATTGACGGGTGGCTTGTCTCACGGTTCCCCACCTCTGCTTTAAACAGTCCAGAAACCACAGCTGGTCGAGAACATGGCTGCCAGATTATTAATTGGGACTGGGTGATTTGAACATATTACCCTTATACCCTGCCAGCTACGTCGGCTCCCAGTCCGTTTACAGGCTAATTTACACTTAAATTATCTTTCAAAACAGCTGGGGACCAGGTCACCTGAAAGACTGCCTTCTCCTAGCCAAAACGTAAGATCTTTTTCCAAAGGCCCCTCTTGAGTGTTAAGTCCCAGGGAGAGACTTGCTCTCTTAGGGAACAGCCTTTCCAGTGAGGCTCACTTGACACCAGCTTTCTGGTTACAGGAGAAAACTTTCTGCTCACTCATTCCTTCCAACAATTATGCCATCTGGGCTTCTGGGTCTTCAAATCTGTACTTGTAAATGTAGAGTGTCGTTTTTCATTTTTATAAAGTTTTCATTTTCATGGGGTTTTTTTATATTTATGTTGGTTTTGCTATTTATTGTAGAGAATTTTACATGGTGAGGCGGCATGCCAAAAACAAACAGTGGCTTGGGAAGCACTGGAGCTGGGGCCAGGAATCCTCCTCTTCCGAGCGAGCAGTTTTGGACTTACCGCGTATCTTTTACCAGAAGCTTCCGAATGAAATCTTTAGCCAGGTCGCTGGTGTGGCTGAAAAACTCCTCGTCGAATTCATAGTTCACAGCCGTGATGTTGGCCAGGGTCTCTTGCTTGCTCTCCCCGAGGAATGGTGAAGCCCCACTGAGCCTAGAGGGACCATGAAGGGAGAGAGCAGGGGGAGGGGAGAAAGGGCATCAGCCTACTGGGGAAAAAACAGGGGAAGATTATCCCATTCCTGACCCCACAGCAAGGAACTCTTTGCCTGCAGTTTTTCTGCCTGCTTCAAAATGGACTGGGGGGGGGGGAAGCCTCACAGTGTACGTATCCGAATAAAATTTTCAGAAACAAAGGAGAAAGCAGGTTGAGTGGTCCTTCCATAAGGCAAAGAGAGGCAGCCTCCTCACAGGGTAAATTTGGGGTACTCTTAGGGGCCACAAAATAGGAAGGCTCTGATCTTGTGGGAAGCAATCAAATGGGAATTTCCCTATTCAAGCCCCACTGAAATAAATGGGAGCTCCAGAAGAGCAATCTGTGCTCTTGTGGGGCTCCTACTCATTCCAAAGGGGGTTGCACCAAGAGAAATTCTCAGTGGATTGTGCCGCATATTAATTAGCAGGAGGGAAGGGCCATTGGCCATTTTTATTTCAGGACCAAAATGTTCTGGGCTGTCTCTACCCAGCACAGATCTCAAAATTCTCTCCAGACAAGAGATATGGAAGAAGCAGTGAAATCCTACCCAGAAAGCCCCCAGGAAAGAAAAGGGGGGGTTATTTTTCGGAAGGGCCAGCTGCTGGCCTTGGTTGCAAAGAAACAAAGGCAGGCATGCCAGTAATAAAGCTGGCATTCAGCCATCTTATTTGTTTCTGGCTTCTCTCTCAAACGCCCTTCGCTTACTCCTTTGCTTACTCCTTTAAAAAAAACAGTGTCATAGCACTTTCTCGTCAGTCTCTGAACACAGGGATGCTGAGTGGTGAAATCAAGATATAGGGAGATGCTGCTCCTTCCCCGAGGGCAAGGACAGTCTCCCACTTTGAGGTTCATAATAGCTTCCTTCCACATTTAAGGTTTAGACATTAACAGCTAGTTATGAGGGAAGGCCTTAGCTCAGTGGCAGAACATCTGCTTTGTATGCAGAAGGTCTGAAGTTTAGTCTCCGCAGCATCTCCTGTCCACAATGCCGGAATGAAGTCCCTGGTACTCAGTCCCTGGGGCAGGAAAGGAGGTAATTGTGATGGAGAGGGCGGAGGGTCCATTTGGAACCAGGGAGGCCTACTCAGGATCAAACTGCTGAGGGGTGGATGGAGGGTCTGCCTAACCCTTTCCGACTGAGCTTTGGGGCTAGTCGGTATCTCTGAGTCACTCTGAACTACCTCAAAGGACTCTTGGGCATATAAAGTGGGATAATCCTCAGGGATACTGCCCCGCTCAAATAAATAGGTAGTGATTATGTGCTGCTTCTATAAATCCATCTGCCACGTCCTAGATCAGAAGTTCCCAAACTTTTTCCCCCGTGGACCACTTGAAAACTGCTGAGGGTCTTGGTGAACCATGTAATGATTTTTTTCTGCCTGTTGTAGTGATTGCAATGCACTGTGCTAGATGCTGTATGGTACTGTGGAATTCAAATTGTAATACAACCTTTAACCTTTTTTAAAAAAAGATGTTTTAAAAGCTTTTTTAAAAGATTTTTTTAAAAGATGTTTTGTTTTAATGTATTTTAAAGTCTGTTTTTATGATGTTTTAAAGTGTTTTTAGTGCTTTTGTTTGCCGCCCTGGGCTCCTGCTGGGAGGAAGGGCAGGATGTAAATCAGATACTAAATAAAATACAAGAAATAACAGAAATAGCAAAAATACAATTAAAAATCAATATGAATATTTAAAGCGGACATCCCATGGACCACCTAAATGAAGCTCATGGGCCATTCATGGTCCACAGGCCACAGTTTGGGAACCAAGGTTTGGGATCTGGTTTATAGCTATACATGGTGGAGTGTACAAACATATAAGCCGTCCTTAAATCCCTTCACACAATGACTCCCAGGTCTGGGAATGAGTTGGCAGCTTGTTCCAGATGGCGTTGCACTCCCCTGGAAAGAACAGGGACACAGTCCGGAGGTGTTCCTTGAGCCAACATTGACAGTGGAGGCACAAGTGGCCTCAGCAGGTGGAAATTCCTGTTTCCAGCTACAGCTGTTCCTCACTAGGAGTAGCCTTACAGTAGCAACAGCACACCGTGACCCATGTGCTGGTAACCTCCTGGCTGGATTACTGTAATGCGCTCTATGTGGGGCTGCCCTTGAGGGTGGTTCACAAGGGGCAGCTGTGGGACAATGTGATAGTGAGGCTGCTGACTGGGACAGCCTTTTATCCTGAAGGAATTGCACTGGCTGCCAATCTGCTGCCAAGCCAAGGTACTAGTCCTCATGAGTAAAGGCCTAAGCCACTTGGGACACAGATATTTGAAGGACCATCTCCTCCCTTAGTGTTCTGAGAGTATGGGAGGCCCTCCTGGCTGTCCTGCATCCAAGGAAGATCTGCTATGTGGCAACCAGGGAAAGGGCCTAATCTGCAGTGGTGCCCTGACTATGGAATGCCCCCTCCCCCCCTTGAAACAGGACTGGCACCAGCACTGATGGCCTTGTGCTGCCAGCTCAAAACCCAATTTCCCCACCAGGCTTTTCTGGGACTGGCTCTTATATACCTACTGCTGATCCTGTGGTGGTGTCGGATTTACTCCTGCTTTTACTGTTGCCTTAGTTTGTAACTGAGAATGGCTTTACAGTTTGAAATGCTGATCGTAGCCTGCCTTGGTATCAGTATGCAAGGAAGGGCAAGTTAACAATATTTTTAAAAACAAGTAAATAAGTGATATTTACTTTACTGTGCAAGTTGCTGCTCAAATTTTATCTCCCCCCCTTCTATTTCTTGTAGCCGCCCTCTGAGGTATAGAAGCAGAGCATCTCCTTTTCAGATGACTCATTGGCTTAGCTCTGAAAGGCCAACCCATAATCTTTGCTCACCTGTCAGTAAAATTAAAGCAATGATCTATCATTACAGGATGGTGGTGAAGCTAAAGAAGAGAAGTAATGTGTAATATTTCATCCACTGCCACTAGTGGTACAGCCTGGCACCAAGGTCCAGGGGACCCCAAATGGCTACCCAGGGAGTGGCAGACGATGGACGAACAGGGTCCGTCACAATACCTGGGCCAGGAGAGGCATGCAGAGGCCCACTGGGGCTAGCACTGGTCATAGCAACATCCTTCCTTCCTTCTTACTTTTAAAAACATCGCATAGTGGCTGGCCAGGCATGCACACGACCATGCTCAGGTGCATAATAGATGGTAATTTTATTATTACTATTATTGTTTGATTTATATCCCGCCCTTCCTCCCAGCAGGAGCTCAGGGCTGCAAACAAAAGCACTAAAAACATTAAAACATCATAAAAACAGACTTTAAAAAACATTAAAACAAAACATCTTCAAAAACGTTACTTTAAAAAAGCTAATTTTACTAATGTTACTGTAAAAATATGTGATCCATTTCTCCAACCAAATGATGCTTATTCTCATGTAAACGTATTTAGAATTAGGGCAGCAGAAGCAAACCCCATTTTATGCCTGTAGTCATGGTGCAAAACTGTACATGCTCAGAATATTTCTATTTAGCTCAGGATTGGCAGATTTGCTTGCTTGCTCGCTCTAATGTCTGAGAAGCACAGCAGCAGTTGTAAAACACAGAACAGTAGTGACTGTGATGGGGGGGTGGAGGTGAATCACGTGCTTCACCAGTGGCATAGTACACATGGCCATCTTCAGGGGGTCCCCATAAGACTTTGAAGCCCAAGGACTAAAATTTCTTCTAGATACATGAAAAATGGCTTTTAGCACGCTACAGTATAGTGGAGGCCTGCAAATGTTCATTCACATGGCTACTTTGATCACACTGGAATCAGGGCACCATCCACCAGGAGAGAGAGAGAGTGAGTGTTACACATACACACACCACAAATCAATCACAGGACGGCAACCTTTTTTGCACCCAAGAACTAGATATGAAGGTGGGCAATGGGCATGGCCAGAGGGCCATTCACACACTCATTCATTCTCTCTCTCACTCACACACGCACGCACACACACACGCACACAAACACACGCACGCACGCACACACACGGTGGTCTGGGCAATTTACATGGCGAGGAAGGTGGTGGGGCTTGGGCACCTGTGTCAGGCTGCCCTGAAGGCCTTCTAAGGCCACAGGCTCCCCATGTGCAGTGTGCACAATATAGGGCAGAGCAGTGCTCTGTAGCAGCAGCAGGACAGTTTGAGCTCCCTTCTCTCAATAACACCAGGTAGCCAATTGTGTACCCAACAGAGGCCAGAAGGGACCATTTTAGCTTTTTGGGAAACCAAGCCAACAAGGGGGACTCACACTAGGGGTCCTCCAAGTCGCTCAGCAGGATTGTAAATTTAAATGTGACAACCCTCCCAATGACTCCTGAAAAGTAGCTTATAAATTATAATAAATGACAATTTAATAATAATCACACTTTGCATCAATACATACCTTTGACAACGTTTCATACATGTGATCTCAATCATTCGGGAGGATTTTTGTGATGGTTTCTGGGAGTCTATTTTGGTTGCTGCATTGCAAGACATTTCCATGGGCTGCCCTGAAGTTATTTGTTATTCAGCATCAGCAACTGGACTATTATTCATTTCTCTGCTGCTCTGTATCGCTGTTGCTTTGGCATGGTGGTTTTGTTTTGTGATTCTGTAATTATGATGATACACTTTGCTTTGCTTTCCATTATGGTTGTAAGCCGCCCTGGGCTTTTCTTAGAAAGTAATGTGGGATACCAGTTTTAAAAAGCAAATAAATATTAATCTTCTCAACAACCTTGTAAGGTAGGTCACTATTATCACCTGCATATTGCAGGTGTGAGGGAATGACGCTGAGAGAAGTGTAGCTCACCTAAGGTCCCAGGTCTTTACAGCAGAGGCAAGATTTTGAAGTGAGGATTTTCTTACTCACAGCTTAGTCTTACCACTACCTAACACTGGTTCTATTTGGCCTAGCTTTTTTTGGGGGGGGGGGAAGAGATTAGAAAAAGGAAACAACAACCAGAAAAAGACTAGATACTTGGGGTAAGGGGAAACAACTTCTTTGGGACTGAGAAGCATTCCTTAGGCACAAACCCTCTTTCTACTGACCCCTCACTACGACTTTGGGCAAACTCTCCTTCCAAGATCAAGAGTAACAACAATTTGCACCCAGCCGTTCAAAGCACACAAGGACCCTGAGGTTGGTACAGCCAGCCCAGGGCTGCTTTAGGGCCACAGGGTAGCATAAGGAGGCACTGCAGCGCCACCTAGTGAGCAGACTCACCAACTGCATCTTGGGGCTTGAATTTGGAGGAAGATACCTGCGCACTCAGGTGGCAAGCAAAGCAGGCGTGCACAGAATATTACCAATGCCAAACAACAGGCAGAAAAACAATTGAATGGCCTGCCAAGACCCTCAGCAATTTTCAACTGGTCCAGAGGAAACCTCTACTCCTTTGAGCCACATTTAATCCCCAAGGCCATCTGAGGGGAGAAATGCGTGGCAGGATCTGCTGTGTCCTCCTGGCCTGGGCACTGTCACCTGATCTGCTCCCAGATGCAATCTGTGGGTGATTCCAGGGAGGTGATGCTCTTTATCAAGGGCAAGATTAGACCAAGATCTACCCGATCCAGAATTCTTTGCGAGAGTTCCAGCAACTGGGAGGGAACTTCTGCTTTTGAAAAAGAGACTACAATTTGCTGGGGGCTAATTTGTTTTTTTTAATTAGATTTTTACTGAATTGTATAACAGTAACAATTTCATAAGACACACAAGATGTCACACCCGTGAAAGAGCACAAAAACATATCACAGGGAAAACATGATTTAGAAACCCTCACTCAAATCCATAGATAGTGAGTCCCTCCAAAAAGATAACTGAATTGCTAGTGGACGAAGTGTCAGCATACTTTATGAATTGAAACCACACAGCTGAAAACCTATCCTTCTTAATTGCACCCCTGGCTTTTTGACATTCCTGGGTCAGCTTTTCCTGCCAGATTCTTGCATACCATTTATTAACAGACAAAGAGCTAAGATCATTCCAGTGTGCTGTGATCTCAAGCCTGGCAGCAAATCAGTAGTTTCAGTATCAATTCTTTCTGACATAAAGCCCCAGAAAACTCCTCTATAAAGACAGACAGAAGCCCTAGGGCAGGATTTATCGGAACAGGCTGCTGTGTAATTCGGCTAATAGAAGTAAAAAATGTGCCCCAAAGTCATTGCACTCCTTCACACGACCACCATAGATGATACAATGTGCCCTTGACTGGACAGCCTCGCCAGCACATAGGTGACAGAGCTGTGTCAACATAATTAAGGCGAACAGGGACTAGTGCCATCTATAGATTAATTTTATACCAGCTTCTTTAATCTTTGCCGAGGTGGATTTAAGTATGACCTCGCCCACATGCTTTCCCACTCCGAGTCAGTAAAACGCATAATTTGGTCATGTTCCGAAAGAGCTCTCAAAGTACCTTATTCTGGGTACATTGTTTCAACAAGCATTTTATAAATCATCAACACTACCCATTGGGGGCTGATTTGTGAGGATAAAATGGGGGGGTGGGGATCATGTATGCCACCTTGAGCACTTTGGAGGAAAAGTGGGACATAAAAGCAATATGAACATAATCCAGTGATGTACTTACAGTATGTAAGTGATAACTCCTATACTCCTGAAATAAATCAAAACAAACAAAAATATTTCAATCAGCATCTATTAATGAGTAATCTGTTGGCATAAACAGATGGAAAGTGGGAAGGAGAAAGCCAAGCCAGGACACAAATGTAACAAATAAACAAATTTTATACCATATCTGGTTGTTTTAAATATTAATCTAAAGAGAGGGTTGGCGTTTTTCCATTGAATTTGGACAAACAAGAAGTAATGCTCTATTGGAAGGAAAGGACCAGAGTACTTACCACATATCTGCAGCCAGCCCAAGAGGTTCGTAGTTCACTATTTCTGGTGCTGAAAGGAGCAGCATTTATGCAAGAATCAGCAAGAGTGTGCAGAAAGAATTTTAGCAAGATCATTAATGATGGGATCACAAAGGTAACAGTCACCAAAAAAAGTCAGTCTGCTGGAACCGACAGAACACAGTTCCCACCTGCCCTCCTCCTCTTCCCCAACCCACACACTCAAGCCATAAACTCCAGCCCACTTTTGCAAGGAACAAGAAATTCCAGGGGAGGGGGAGAACAGCTCACATGCCAGTTTGGTTTCCTTTGGAAGGAGGCCCATTGGCCATTTTGTAATATTTGAGTCCATTTTCAAATATACAGATTGAGCATACATGGTGGCCAACAGCTTCACACAGGGGTGGGGAACCCGTGGCCCTCCAGATCTTGTTGGACTCCATCAGCCTCAGCCAGCATGGTGGCCAGGGATGATGGGAGTTGTAGTCCATCAGCATCTGGAGGGCCCACAAGGGTTCCCCATCCGCTACAGGACAGGGACCCCACAGAGCAGTTTACATCAACTGCATGTACTTTTTATTTATTTATTTATTTCATTTATACCCCGCCTTTCTTTCCATGCTAGAAACCCATGGCGCCTTACATATGGTTCCCAGGCGGTCTCCCATCCAGGCAGTGACCAGACTTGACGCTGCTTAGCTTCAGCAGGAAGCTGGCCTCATGTGCCTTCAGACCATAGCCTGGGACCACATTGCCTACATTGAGACAAGGACTCAGCGGCTTGGGAGGCAGAAGGACTCGCTCCAGTCTCAACAAGTGGCAAATCTGTGACTGTATCATAGACTTTGATTGATTGCTTCAGTAACAAACAGTGAAATGATTAAGACTTACCTACAAATTCTGGTGTCCCAAAAATATTTTTAAACTCAACACCGTCTTCTATTTCATGCGCCAGACCAAAGTCAATCAGTTTAATATGTGGGATGGGGATATTCTTTTCTAGCAGCATAATATTCTCAGGCTTAAGAAGTGGAAAATAGGGAAAACACAAAGAAAAGGAATAATAAAATTGGGTTTGTGGAGCTATAAGGATTAAACAGGCCCTGTTTTCTAATAGGAATATAGGAAGCATCTTTAGAGAGCCAGTGTGGCGTAGTGGTCAAGGTGCTGGACTACAACCTGGGAGACCAGGGTTCGAATCCCCACACAGCCACGGAGCTCGCTGGGTGACCTTGGGCCAGTCACTGCCTCTCAGCTTCATGAAAACCCTATTCAGAGGGTTGCCATAAGTCAGAACTGACTTGAAGGCAGTACACAGTGCAGGAAGCAGCCTTATATTGAGCCAGGCCATTGGCCCATCTGGCTCAGTACTGCCTGCCCCACTGTTCTTCAACTGTTCTTGTTGAACCACAACTTCCATCATCCCTGGCCATTGGCCCTACACTAATGGACCACATCAGACAGGTATTATCCAACCATCGATGCTGGGGATTGAACCTGGGCCCGGGCCCTTCTGCATGCAAGCCAGATGGTCTACCAGTGAGCTACTTAGATAGACAGTAAAGCTCCTCTGATTGCTCTAACGCAGAGACAAACTGCAATTCAACATGCCAAAGCAAACACTGCCATGTCGTGCTGAATTGTGGTTGCAGCCCTAGCAAAGGTCTCAGATGACAGCTTCAATGTCATATATTAACAATTTCAGATTTCAATAACTTTCATATGTCCAGCCTGCACTTTTCCCCACAAGACATTGGCAATATAAAACATGGAGCTGCAAAGTTTGATAGTAGCACAATGACAGCACTTCTGCTTTGCATGCAGAAGGACCCAGATTTAATGTCTGGCAGCATCTCCAGAGATGCCGGAAAGACCCTCTTCTCTGCCTGAGACCCTGAAGAGTAACTGAGAGGCAGAGAAGACAGTTCTGGGCTGGACAGAGAAAGGGTCTGCTCTTCGTATTCCCAATGAATTTTTCCAAGTTAGAGTTTACATTATTCATCTTGCAGGCCTCTCTCTCAAATGTTTAATACTTCAGGGTTGTTTTTCCTCCCTTCATTTTCTGGTATATGCAAAATCATGACCCCCCCTTTTTTTTAATCAAGTAGCCTACTTGCTTTCCAAAATGCAACTTTTGCCACTGCTAGCAAGTTCATGATAAATCTCACGTTCTCTAACAGAAATATCAGTGGCTCTTTTCTCCTTTAAAAAATAGAAAAGTGAGTGGAAGAGGAGAGTTTTGATCCTCAGTCCAAAGCTGTGCATGCAAAGCCCATTGAAGCTGTATAACAGGAGATTTGGGCGGGGACAGGGGGAGAGGAAGATAAGCCAAGCCTCCTGATTCCCCTCTTAGGGGGCTCAGTTGCAGAATCTTGTTGTTATTGTTGTTATGTGCCTTCAAGTTGATTACAACTTATGGCGACCCTATGAATCAGTGACCTCCAAGAACATCTGTCATGAACCACCCTGTTCAGATCTTGTCAGTTCAGGTCTGTGGCTTCCTTGATGGAATCAATCCATCTCTTGTTTGGCCTTCCTCTTTTTCTACTCCCTTCTGTTTTCCCCAGCATTATTGTCTTTTCTAGTGAATCATGTCTTCTCATTATGTGTCCAAAGTATGATAACCTCAGTTTCATCATTTTAGCTTTTAGTGACAGTTCTGGTTTAATTACTTCTAACACCCAATTATTTGTCTTTTTCGCAGTCCATGGTATGCGCAAAGCTCTCCTCCAACACCACATTTCAAATGAGTTGATTTTTCTCTTATCCGCTTTTTTCACTGTCCAACTTTCACATCCATACATCCATACATTGGTTCTATGTGCTCAGTCCCAGCTCTTGGATCACAGAGGGGATCACACAGGTGCGCACAGTGGTGGATAATGCAGAGGGGCGTAATCTCTGTCTGTGCAGAGCTGT
The DNA here is from genome assembly GCF_030035675.1 of Rhineura floridana. Classification (NCBI taxonomy): domain Eukaryota; kingdom Metazoa; phylum Chordata; class Lepidosauria; order Squamata; family Rhineuridae; genus Rhineura; species Rhineura floridana. The sequence goes on from NC_084493.1 coordinate 37,357,245, forward strand.
GCCTGCCCCCATCTCACCACACAAACTGTTTCTTCTTATACAGGAAGCTGTATTGAGGAAGTTTTCCCTACTGTTTAATCTGTCTTTTCTCTTGCTGAAATGTGAAGCCGAAATGTTTGGCCCAGGTAAGGAAATGCCAGGGATGAGGTGGGGTGGAAACAACTCACATTAGTCGCTCTTGTTATTTTGCCAGAACAACTCATGGGGTGGAAGGGTCGTTGTGTTACACATGGGACGCACTGGTCCCCAAAGAGGAATGAGGCATCTTCCACTGATCACAGCACAGCAAAGGATGGGGGGGGCAACAACTCAGATTTTGAGATTAAACCCCAGCAGAACCTGGCTTTTCACCATAAGGTTGCTTACAGTCTATATTGTACAGGAGCCAGAAGAGTTAGATAGTTTAAAACCATACACCATCCTTTCCCAACCTGGTGCCCTACTGGTGCCCTATATACAGTTGTGCTGGCTGGGGCTGATAGAAGTTGTAGTCTAGGTTGGTGAAGGCTGTTCTGCAGTCAGCTGTCAGGCCCACTCCACATGCCTTCTCTACAAACCTCTGCTGCAAGAAACAGGACCTTTCATTGCAATTTGTCCTCACTTACCTTTAAATCAAAATGGGCAATTTTCTTGTCATGCAAATAGTTGACCCCATCCAGGATCTGCTTAATGAACTGTGTGGCTTCCTCTTCACTCAACGACTCTTTCTGGGCCAGGAAATCAAAAAGTTCACCTCCAGATACTCTACAAAAGAGACACACATACACAAAAATCCTGTGATAGCTACATAACAGCAAAACTGTTCAGATTAATGGTACATTCCTTAGTTCTATCCCCATTCCCTGGGTAAGTTTGATGGACGTACATTGGTTTGGAGCCCCTTTAAAAGGGAAACCACCTCCCTTGTTTCCTTTAAAATTCGTCAAGAAAGTTTTCACATTGCTTCATTCTCAGCAAATGACTACTGCCATCCTGGGGCTCCTACAGATGACCTTTTTATTTAGCATTCATCCTGATGTGTTTTGCCCACAGCTGATTTAGTGGTTAGACCACGTCCAGTCTTTATCGAGCATTCATTCCAATTTGTTTACAATGAGCATTCATCCTGTATTAATCCTGATTTTCTTGCAGGGTGTTTCTGCGTCTTCCCATTAATCATTTGTTTATCCCACACACTTCAATGCATGTCTCCGTCACTTTCCACACCGCAAAATGCCTATTATTATTGTTTTTTAACTGGATTTGTTCCACCAGGGCAATGGAGAACTTTAATGCATTTTAAATGTGCACACTGAAGGTTCCAGTACACACTTGAATTCCTCCTGCAAAATACTGACAGTCTGGAAGGACCCCTAGAGAGCCAATATAGGCAAAAAAATTTCTGCACAATATTGATTTGTGAATAAGGCTTGGGGGAAGATTTACAGCACTATTTTTTGCTTTGCCCCATAGAAAAATACATTTTGATCTCAAGATTTTATCAGTTATGTATTTATTTATAAAATAATTTACAACCCTCACCCTTCTATCCCATATGGGACCTTTATAGCAACTAACAGTCAACAGCATCATAAAACACTGAAACCCTCCAACCATTTATAGCATAGAAAGGATAATTGGTATGTACCTGAGCATGCTATCAAGAGTATTTTTTGCCCCCAAAATTGGCACTTTGTCATTTATATGTCTGTCCCTTTAAGGATTTAATTTTCTTGAATTCCAAATTGAATCATGCCTTGTGATAAAAAAGTTTCCTATTGTGCCTCAATCCTTGGCTTAAGCAAATAAACTGATTCTATATAACCCCTATAGCCCAGCCTTAGCCCCTGTGATTTGGGGTGGATATAAGCCAAATACAAACAAGCAAACCATTTACTGCCCTGAATTACGGGGCAGGAATAGGTGGTTGAGGCACAGAGACACACACAACCACAACAATATATACTACTTTACCAGCGTGCAAAGCGTGTCACCGAAACTAGTCACCGAACCTTGACAGGTGGATGAAGGGAGAGCTATCATGTCACACACAAGTCTTCCACAGGGTGGCACTCAGCACCACCCCAAAATACTTGGTTATAGAAAAGCATGGTACAATCACAGCAGATTAATGAAAGTTCTGCAGCAAGAAAAGTTGGATTCTGCAACCCATATAAGTTATGCAAATCAAATACATTTGCATATATCTGTCTCTTATGAAGCCTGGTTTATTCTAGTTTTACTCATTATGGGGAAACCCTCACTCTGCCCTCAAGATTCATCCCCTCAGTGGGCTTCTGAGATTTCAGCAGCTATCTATGCATCTTTGAGCATATCTTAAGGATTAGAAACTTTAATATATATAGGGCCTGCCTCAGGGGTGCGTGTGGATGATGAGCATGCAGCCGCAGACTCTCCTACTCACAGCTCAAGGATAAGGACCACATCTGTTTTGTTCTCATAAACATCATGCAGCTTGATGATGTTGGCGTGGAGGATCTGCTGCAGGATGTTGACCTCCCTTTCAATCTCCTCTCGTCTCACTCCACGGCGGCTAGCACGGCTCTGGCGCTTCTTGATGAACTTGGCAGCATATTCCACCCCCGTGGTCTTCTCACGGCATTTCTTCACTATTGCAAACTGGCCACTGCAAAACAGTAAGGGAAGCTGTAGAGAATCCATCTTAAGCCATACAACAGAGCCTGTTTCAGAGGGCTGCATGAGAAAGCTGCCGTAGAGCTGGTCAGACTGTTTGCCCACCAGTCCAGCATCCTGTTCTCCGCCTGTCAGTGCTCCCCAGGCAGCGTCTTTCCATCACCTGCTACCTGATCCTTTTTTAACTGGAGATGCTTCTGGGGAGTGAAACTGCGGCCTTCGGCATACAAAACACAGCTCCTCTGTCACCCATCAGTTGTCCCACAGGTAAGAGAGAGTGCAGACACTTGCACAGAAACACAGAAAAGGTGTGTTATACTTAATCAGACTACTGGTCCAGTGAGCTCAGTGCTGCCCACACTGGCTGGCAGTGACTCGCCAGGGTGTCAGGCAGAAGCCTTTTCCTGGCCCCGCCTGGAGGGATTGTCCCTGGGACCTTCTGCATGCAAAGCAGGTGCTCTTCCACAAGAGCAAGCAGCCAGCTGCAGCAAATGAAGAGCTCTAAAGTAGAGCACAGTGGGGAGGAGAGCCTGGCTGGGAGTCCAGAGTCTGTGAGTTCAAATCCCTGCTCGTGTCTCCTGGGTGTCAAGGGCCAGCTAAAGATCACCCCCACAGGGAGTGGCTCAGGGGTTACATGTCCTGCCACCTGTGCAGCCGTGGGCAAGCGGCATAGTCCCAAGGAGCCCAGTTGCCTCCCAGCTGGCAGTTGTGGACAAGGAAGGGGCTGGCTTGTGCAGCTGTGGCAAGCTGAGCAGGCCCTAGCCAGCTGGGGAGGACGAGCCTCAGAGGGAGGCAATGGTAAACCCCCTCTGAATACCGCTTACCATGAAAACCCTATTCATAGGGTCGCCATAAGTCGGGATCGACTTGAAGGCAGTCCATTTCCATTTTCAGATTGAGGTACTTATCACACACTGACATTAAAAGAGGAACAGAGGACATCTCTGATCCACCCCTCCTGGAAGCACATGACAGGGAACCATAATCAAAACAAACCAACAAGCCTCCCTGAGCATCCTTGCTGCCAAATCTCGGCAGGATGATGGAACTTTGGAAATGCGCACTTCTGCTCCAGCAGTCCCGTTAACCAGGGACAGTCTCCTGTTTTATTCATTTAGATCCCCCCTTTCCTCCAAGGAGCTCAAGGATGTTCTGTTCAGTTATTAATTGTATTTCACAGAATGTGCAGAGGTTTTTGTATTTGCTGTTTAAGATATTTCAACTTATGCTTAACTTATGTTAAGAGTTTCATTTAAATATAAACAGTGTGTAAATTGTCTAAATAAAATAATAAATTAATAAATACATGGGCCTCCTCCCTTTATCCTCACAACAACCCTGTGAGGAAGGTTAGGCTGAGAGATAGTGACTGGCCCAAGGGCACGCAACAAGCTTCATGGCTGAGTGGGGATTTGAACCCTGGTCTCCCGGGTCCTACTCCAACACTCTAACCATCACACCACACTGGTTGTTGCAGGTACAGGCAGCCCACCTACCTCAGGAGCTCCCTGGATCATTCAGGATCCAAAGGTGGGTTTCCAAATACTTTTGAGCACACAGGCTCACAAGTCAATATCTTCTACCTATATAACATACAAGCTTCTTTTAAAAAAAAAATCCACCTGGTGTCGTCAAAGTTTTCTGGGGAAGGGGTGTCACTCAGTGGGTCTACAGTTCTTCCCAGACCTGCATCTCCTGTACTTGTAATCTCCAATTACCCTCTTCCTCACACTCCAGATTTTTTTTTTAATCCAGCATAGCAAAGATTTAAAGATTTAGGTCTGCTTTTAAAGAAAGCATCCTTGAATTGTTTTGCAAGACAGTTTTATTTTACAAAAGGAAACTCAAATGTAAAAAAAAATGTTCTTAATAGTTCAGGTTTAAAAATTGGGTTGCTGGAACACCTGAAATATTTCTAAGAAGCCAACTGCAATCACTGCCTTCTTACAGCACCTCTTGGGGGAACAATCCAACTGTTCTGTAAAAGCATACTTTCTCTGTAGATCAGCCCTCCCCAATCTGGTGCCCTCCAGATCTCTCTTGGACTACAACTTCCATCAGCCCCAGCCGGCACAGTCTGATGCAGGTAGAAGTGATGGGAAAGCCACACCATTCTCTCTCTTTGCCTAAGCCCTAAAAAGCTGCTGCCAGTCAGAACAGGCAGTGCCAGAAAAGACGGACATATAATCCGATGTGGTATAAGGCAGCCTCTTACGTTCCTCAATATGAAGCTGATGATATCAACGTCCCTTACAGCAGGGTAAGTGGCTAACCTGTGATCCTACAGATGATGTTGGACTTGTTGGACTCCAACTGCCATCAGCCACAGCCAGCATGCCCAATGGTCAGGAATTATGAGAATTGCAGTCCATCAACATCTGGAGGGATACAGATTAGCCAACCCTGCCTTGCAGGCTTGTTGTAAGGGTTACCAAAAGGGGCACGGAGCACTCTGAACACTCCAAATTGTGTGTGCAAATGACACAGGCATAAAGGAATGCCTTGAACAACGAAGCAGTGCAACAGACGCCATCCTGGAGGGCTCAGATTGCAAGAATATTGGCCAAAACAATGTTTCTACTTTACTTCTATTTGCAGGCACAACTGAGGAGCCAGCATCCTTTGGGAATAGGGCTCCATTTATTCTCAGAGGTGTCAGCTTGGCACCTCTCTCTCTTAGCTCCAGGCGAACTAAAAAAATAAAATCAACCAGGCTTTTTAAGTATTAACTTTTAAACTGTCCTGATCTGCTTCTTCGTGTTGCTGGCTGGTTTTTTTTTTTTGTGCTTGCATTATTTATAGCACAGTCAAACAAACATAGATAAACAAAGGAAAAATCTTAATTGGATCACTGATAGGAGGGGAAAAGCACCCAAACACAAGCACACCAAAACAAGACATGATGATAATCATGGGGGACTGGAATGCAAAAGTAGGGAACACAGAAGAACTAGGAATTGTGGAGACAGAAATGAAGCAGGAGAAAGACTTATTGAATTCTGTGAAGCCAATGATTTGTTTCTTGCCAACACAGTTTTTGAGCAACCAAAAAGACGACTGTACATGTGGACATCACCAGATGGTCAATATAGGAATCAAATTGATTATATAATTGGAAACAGAAGATGGAGAAGTTCCATACTTTCTGCAAAAACAAGACCAGGAGCAGACTGCAGTATAGATCATGAACTGATTGTATCGAAAATCAGAGTAAAGCTAAAGAAGAAGAACAAAGCACTCATAATGCCAAAATACAATTTAAATAACATCCCAGAAGAATATAAAGATCAAATAAGGAACCAGTTTGAGGCTTTAAACTTAGTTGACAGAGAACCAGAAGAACTATGGACTGAAGCCAGAGACATTATCAGGGAAGAATGCAAAAAGACAATACCTCTTGTTAAAAAGAGAGAAAGACCTCAATGGATGACTGAAGAAACTCTTAAAATGGTTAAAGAGAGAAGGAAAGCAAAAGCAAAACGAGATAGAAACAGGGTCAGAACCCTAAATGCAACTAAACAACAACTAGTACGTAGGGACAAAGAAAACTATTACAATAGTTATTGTATAGAAAGTGAAAAGGACAACAAAATGGGAAGAACATAAGAAGAGCCTGCTGGATCCGGCCAGTGGCCCATCTAGTCCAGCATCCTGTTCTCACAGTGGCCAACCAGGTGCCTGGGAGAAGCCCGCAAGCAGGACCCGAGTGCAAGAACACTCTCCCCTCCTGAGGCTTCCGGCAACTGGCTTTCAGAAGCATGCTGCCTCTGACTAGGGTGGCAGAGCACAGCCATCATGGCTAGTACCCACTGATAGCCCTGTCCCTCCATGAATTTGTCTAATCTTCTTTTAAAGCCATCCAAGCTGGTGGCCATTACTGCATCTTGTGGGAGCAAATTCCATGGTTGCGCTGAGTAAAGTAGTACTTCCTTTTGTCTGTCCTAATCTTCCAACATTCAGCTTCTTTGAATGTCCACGAGTTCTAGTATTATGAGAGAGGGAGAAAACCTTTTCTCTATCCACTTTCTAATGCCATGCATAATTTTATACACTTCTATCATGTCTCCTCTGACCCGCCTTTTCTCTAAACTAAAAAAACCCAAATGCTGCAACCTTTCCTCGTAAGGGAGTCGCTCCATCCCCCTTGATCATTCTGGTTGCCCTCTTCTGAACCTTTTCCAACTCTAGAATATCCTTTTAGAGATGAGGCTACCAGAACTGTACACAGTATTCCAAATGCGGCCGCACCATAGATTTATACAACGGCATTATGATATTGGCTTTTTTATTTTCAATACCTTTCCTAATTACCCCTAGCATGGAATTTGCCTTTTTCACAGCTGCCGCACACTGGGTCGACATCTTTATCGTGCTGTCCACTACAACCCCGAGGTCTCTCTCCTGGTCGGTCACCACCAGTTCAGACCCCATGAGCGTATATTTGAAATTCAGATTTTTTGCTCCAATATGCATAATTTTACACTTGTTTATATTGAATTGCATTTGCCATTTTTCCACCCATTCACTTCGTTTGGAGAGGTCTTTTTGGAGCTCTTCGCAATCTCTTTTGGTTTTAACAACCCTGAACAATTTAGTATCATCAGCAAACTTGGCCACTTCACTGCTCACTCCTAATTCTAGGTCATTAATGAACAAGTTGAAAAGTACAGGTCCCAATACTGATCCTTGAGGGACTCCACTTTCTACAGCCCTCCATTGGGAGAACTGTCCGTTTATTCCTACTCTCTGCTTTCTGCTTCTTAACCAATTCCTTATCCACAAGAGGACCTCTCCTCTTATTCCATGACTGCTAAGCTTCCTCAGAAGTCTTTGGTGAGGTACCTTGTCAAATGCTTTTTGAAAGTCTAAGTACACTACGTCCACTGGATCGCCTCCATCTATATGGTTGTTGACACTCTCAAAGAATTCTAATAGGTTACTGAGACAGGACTTTCCCTTGCAGAAGCCATGCTGGCTCTGCTTCAGCAAGGCTTGTTCTTCTATGTGCTTAGTTAATCTAGCTTTAATAATACTTTCTACCAGTTTTCCAGGGACAGAAGTTAAGCTAACTGGCCTGTAATTTCTGGGATCCCCTCTGGATCCCTTTTTGAAGATTGGCGTTACATTTGCCACTTTCCAGTCCTCAGGCACGGAGGAGAACCCGAGGGACAAGTTACATATTTTAGTTAGCAGATCAGCAATTTCACATTTGAGTTCTTTGAGAACTCTCAGGTGGATGCCATCCGGGCCCGGTGATTTGTCAGTTTTTATATTGTTCATTAAGCCTAGAACTTCCTCTCTCGTTACCACTATTTGTCTCAGTTCCTCAGAATCCCTTCCTGCAAATGTTAGTTCAGGTTCAGGGATCTGCCCTATATCTTCCACTGTGAAGACAGATGCAAAGAATTCATTTAGCTTCTCTGCAATCTCCTTATCGTTCTTTAGTACACCTTTGACTCCCTTATCATCCAAGGGTCCAATCGCCTCCCTAGATGGTCTCCTGCTTTGAATGTATTTATAGAAATTTTTGTTGTTGGTTTTTATGTTCTTAGCAATGTGCTCCTCAAATTCTTTTTTAGCATCCCTTATTGTCTTTTTGCATTTCTTTTGCCAGAGTTTGTGTTCTTTTTTATTTTCTTCATTCGGACAAGACTTCCATTTTCTGAAGGAAGACTTTTTGCCTCTAAGAGCTTCCTTGACTTTGCTCGTTAACCATGCTGGCATCTTCTTGGCCCTGGTGGTACCTTTTCTGATCTGCGGTATGCACTCCAGTTGAGCTTCTAATAGAGTGTTTTTAAAGAACTTCCAAGCATTTTTGAGTGATGTGACTCTCTGGACTTTGTTTTTCAGCTTTCTTTTTACCAATCCCCTCATTTTTGTGAAGTTTCCTCTTTTGAAGTCAAATGTGACCGTGTTGGATTTTCTTGGCAATTGGCCATTTACATTTACAAGAGCCCTATTCCAAAAGATTAGAGAAATGAAAGGGAAATTTAAACCACGAGTAGGGATGTTGAATAATCAACAGGGGAACACACTGACTGACTGAGATGAAATATAAGGAAGATGGAAGCAATACACTGAAGAACTCTATAAAAGAGATGACAGGATGACAGATTCATTCACGGAGGAACCATATGATGAAGAACCAGAAATTTTAGAATGTGAAGTGAAAGTTGCTCTTAAAATACTTGGAAGAAACAAATCACCAGGAATAGACGGCATACCAATAGAGTTGCTACAAGCTACTGAGACTGAATCTGTCCAAATTTTGACTAAAATTTGTCAAGAAATATGGAAAACTAAACAATGGCCCACAGACTGGAAGCGTTCGAAATATATCCCACTTCCAAAGAAAGGGGATCCCAGAGAATGCAGTTATTACTGAACTATTGCCTTAATATCTCATGCAAGTAAAGTAATGCTCAAGATTCTACAACAAAGGCTCTTACCATATATGGAGCGAGAAATGCCAGGCGTCAAAGCTGGATTTAGAAAGGGAAGAGGCATCAGAGATCATATCGCAAACATACGTTGGATAATGGAACAGACCAAGGAATTTCAGAAGAAAATCACACCTGTGCTTTGTAGATTACAGCAAAGTCTTTGACTGTGTAGATCATGAAAAACTATGGAATGCTTTAAAAGAAATGGGGGTGCCACAGCATCTGATTGTACTGATGCGCAACCTATACTCTGCCCAAGAGGCTACTGTAAGGACAGAATATGGAGAAACCGATTGGTTCCCCATCGGAAAGGGTGTGAGACAGGATTGTATTTTATCACCCTATTTGTTTAATCTGTACACAGAACATATCATACGGAAAGCAGGATTGGACCAAGATGAAGGAGGTGTGAAAATTGGAGGGAGAAACATCAATAATTTCAGATATGCAGACGATACCATACTACTAGCAGAAACCAGTAATGATTTGAAACGAATGCTGATGAAAGTTAAAGAGGAAAGCACAAAAGCCCTGAAGCCCTGGTGGAGGGCTGGAATGCCACAATCACCGGGGCATTAGACCGAGTGGCTCCAAAATGCTCTCTCCCCCTGAACAGAACTCAGATGGCACCATGGTTTACCCCACGGTTGCGAACTCTGAGGCGGGAGGTGAGACGGCTAGAGAGCCGGTGGCAGAAATCTCGCTCTGAGGACGATCGAACACATGTTAGAGCTGCTGCAGCAGCCTATCATGTGGCAATAAGGGCAGCAAAAAAAGATTTTTATGCTGCCTCTATTGCATCTGCAGAGTGTTGTCCCAGGAGACTGTTCCAAGTGGTCTGGACCCTGGTTGGTCCAGTTGCTCCGGCACCGATGGAGCATGATAAGGTCTCCTGTGACGAGTTTGCTAAACACTTTGCGGATAAAATCGATAGTATTAAAAGTGATATTCCGTACACTGTGGATACAGGGAGTGAGCCAGAGTCGGCCAGTGGTTCTCCGGTGATGTGGGATTGGTTCCAGCTTCTTCCTTCTGATGAAGTGGACAAGGTGCTTTCAACCTTAAAGCCAACCACCTGCCTACTCGATCCTTGCCCTTCGTGGCTCATTATGAGCTGCAAAGATAGACTGGGTGAGGGGATCAAGCTGGTGGTAAATACATCGCTTGAAGAGGGAGTAATGCCATCACTGCTCAAGGAGGCGATAATAAAACCAATCTTAAAAAAGCCCTCCTTGGACCCTCAAGATCTGAATAACTTTCGCCCAGTCTCAAATGTGCCATTCTTAGGCAAGGCGATTGAGCGGGTGGTGGCTAAACAGTTGCAAGCACACTTGGAAGAAGCGGATTATCTGGATCCATTTCAGTCGGGCTTCAGGCCTGGACATGGGACGGAAACAGCCTTGGTTGCCTTGGTAGATGATATGAGGAGGGCATGGGATAGAGGCGAATGCACCTTCCTTGTCCTCCTTGATCTCTCAGCGGCTTTTGATACCGTTGACCACACTATCCTCTTGGACCGCCTGCAGAGGTTAGGCATAGGGGGCACTGTATTGCAGTGGTTCCATTCCTTCCTCTCTGGGAGATACCAAAGAGTAGCACTGGAGGAGGAGGTTTCGGATCCTTGGCCTCTCACTTGTGGGGTGCCACAGGGTTCTATCCTCTCTCCAATGCTCTTTAACATCTATATAAAGCCACTGGGGGCAATCATCAGGAGATCTGGGCTGCAGTGTCATCAGTATGCGGATGACACGCAGCTCTATCTCTCATTTAAATCTTTACCGAGGTTGGCTGTGGAAACCCTGTCCAAGTGTCTGGAGTCGGTGAGTGGCTGGATGGGAAGGAATAAGCTGAAGCTGAATCCTGACAAAACCGAAGTGCTGTTTGTGGGAGACAAGGGAAGGTTGGGGGATACAGACCTGGTGCTTAACGGGGTACGTTTGCCCCTAAAAGACCAGGTCCGTAGCCTGGGGGTTGTTCTTGACTCCCAGCTGTCCATGGAGGCTCAGGTTTCAGCGGTGAGCCGGGCAGCTCTGTATCAACTTCATCTGATACGGAGGCTACGCCCCTACCTTCCCAACCATCTGCTCCCACCGGTGGTACATCCCCTGGTCACCACTCGCCTAGACTACTGTAATGCGCTCTACGTGGGGTTACCCTTGAAAACGGTTTGGAAATTACAACTGGTACAGAATGTGGCGGCTCGTCTTATTAAAGGCAGCCACCGGCAAGATCACATCACTCCTGTGTTGAAGGATTTGCACTGGTTACCGGTTGTTTACCGAGCCCAATTCAAGGTGTTGGTCTTAACCTTTAAAACCCTATACGGTTGTGGCCCAGTTTATCTGAAGGAGCGCCTCCAGCATCGGCAGGGATGCTGCTCAACAAGATCAGCCTCAGAAGACCTTCTCTTGATCCCACCGGTTAAAACAGCTAGACTGGTGAGGACTAGAGAGAGGGCCTTCTCAATAGTGGCCCCCACCCTGTGGAATTCTCTCCCAAATGATCTACGCCATGCCCCGTCTATGATGAGCTTCCGCCGGACCTTGAAGACCTGGCTTTTCAGGCAGGCTTTTGGGGCGGGTTAGGTTCTTACTGTCTTTTAAATTTTTTAATTGTTTTATGTACTGTTTTTACTTTGTACGTCGCCCAGAGTGGCTGGACAACCAGCCAGATGGGCGACTAATAAATTTAATAATAAAATAAAATAAAATAAAATAAAAGCAGGACTACAGCTGAACGTCAAGAAGACTAAAGTAATGACAACAGAAGATTTATGTAACTTTACAGTTGACAATGAGGACACTGAACTTGTCAAGTATTATCAATACCTCGGCACAATCATTAACCAAAATGGAGACAATAGTCAAGAAATCAAAAGAAGGCTAGGACTGGGGAGGGCAGCTGTGAGAGAACTAGAAAAGGTCCTCAAATGCAAAGATGTATCACTGAACACTAAAGTCAGGATCATTCAGATCATGGTATTTCCAATCTCTATGTATGGATGTGAAAGTTGGACAGTGAAAAAGGTGGATAAGAGAAAAATCAACTAATCTGAAATGTGGTGCTGGAGGAGAGCTTTGCGCATACCATGGACTGCGAAAAAGACAAATAATTGGGTGTTAGAACAAATTAAACCAGAACTGTCACTAGAAGCTGAAATGATGAAACTGAGGTTATCATACTTTGGACACATCATGAGAAGACATGATTCACTAGAAAAGACAATAATGCTGGGAAAAACAGCAGGGAGTAGAAAAAGAGGAAGGCCAAACAAGAGATGGATTGATTCCATAAGGAAAGCCACAGACCTGAACTTACAAGATTTGAGCAGGATGGTTCATGACAGATGCTCTTGGAGGTCGCTGATTCATAGGGTCGCCATAAGTCGTAATCAACTTGAAGGCACATAACAACATTAAATGTTAGTGCTGATTGCACAGTCACATAGATATGTACAGATGCAGTTCTTTAAAAGCCTTGAAAGTTAGAAGAGGGATTATCCAGCTAAAAGTATTCCCAATGTTTTAACACTGTACAAACTTTTACAGCTCCAGACTATTCTTAAATGCAGGCCAGCCTGACTTGACCACAGCTGCTTAGTTTCAAGGTTATTCTTCAATTACTCATTTTAGTATTTCCTCCAGAGCGCAGACAAAGGAAACCCTCAGACCAGATGAGTGATGTAAAGTACAGGATCCTAGCAGGTTAGGGTCTTCTTTAGAATTGTATGACGCAAGCCCCCCTTGGATACCGGTGTGAAGGAATTCGCCTGCAGAGGAAGGAAGTGGAGAATTCCACAGAGAGCACAGGGTGAATGAGGTCACTCCACACCTGGCCATTCTTCCCCCTTTACAATGGACCCTAGGTGCAATCCAAACACAGAGCAGGCACGAGAAGAGAGAGAGGGCTGCTGTACTAAGGGCTGTGGAGTTGGTTCGACTCCGACTCCTCTATTTTTCTACTCTCCAACTCCGACTCCAACTCCACTCAAAATTGCTTCCAACTCCAACTCCACGACTCTGACTCCACAGCCCTAATCCCTTCTCATGATTCTTTCCAAGCACTGAACCTAAATAAGGTGAGGCAGAAAAAAGTGCCTAATTCACACGATGCTTGAAAGCATCCTCTTGCAAGCTGGTGCTCTCCAGATATTTTGGACTATCATGGCTGTCCTGGCTGGGGCTGATGGGAGATATAGTCCAAAGCATCGAGAGGGCACCAGGTTAGGGAAGGCTGCTTGTTGTTGGGCAATTATATAGCACCAAAAACATGCATGTTACTTTGCAGTGTAACATCAGCAAAACAGAGAGGTCCCTGCCCAGAGGATCTTACAGTCTAAATGTCCACAGTGGGGAAGAAGCAGTTGAGTTATGGGTCCTTAGGTTTTGTTTCATTTGGGGCTAGGGTCATAAGTCAAAAGCTTTGTGGAAGAGGCAGTGGCGTAGTGGAGGGGAATGCAGAGCAGCCATTCCTTGGCTTTTGTCAGAGCAGGGTGATGATGCCGTGTGCCAGATCACCAGGATAATTCATGGACTCTCCCTGCTCTGAGAGGGAGATAGTGGGGCTTCCAGGTTTTACTGCTTTTTGTGACCCAGAGGAAGTCAGAAAATGGGCGAACGGAGCTTCCTGCATCCTTGGATTTTCCTTGTGGGTGTGACTGGGTGTGTGTGTGCTGGAAAGAGGCCAGTATGGTGAAAGGATATGAAGAACGAGAGGTGTTTTAAATTTCTTTTTATGTCTTTGTTTCTACATTTATATCCCACCTTTGCTCCAAGGCACTCAAGATGTTATACATCTTTCCCTCTCCCTATGTTCCTCACAACATCCCTGTAAGGTTGCACCACACAGACATTCTGGGATGGTTCCAGGCAAATGGGGCAGCAAAAGAAGAACAGCTTTCCTCCTTTTGCATCTGTAACTTGACTCAGAAGCAGACATTCCACATGTTGTTTTGAAAAACTCATGTATTCAGATCAGCACATAGAATATCTGCTCATCAAGGAGAAGACAAGGCTCCCTGATGGGCTGTTTCTCTAAGTTCAGGGAACTGGGCTTGTGTTCTGTTTGTTTAAGGGGAACATAGCCTCTGCACCAGTAGGAGCTGTACCTTGTGACCATTCAAGATGCACAGAATCATTCTAGGGAACCTCTCGGTGGAAACCCATTCAGAATTCCAGGCTGATTGGAATTACAGGCTTTTGTTTACACAGGAGAAATTCTGAACTGGAAACCTTCCCTCTGTTATTACACATATTACAAGTATGGTAATTACAGTATATGTCTGTAGAGGGCATATATTATGTGGTATATCTTGCAGTTAAATACCGTATTTTCTAGTGTAATACTAAGAGTATTGTATAATTAATACAGAAACCATGACCATTGTCAGATCTGAAGTCTCTCACACATCCATAAAAGCCCAAAAATTCAGAGATAAGGCTCACATTTGACCTTAACTTGCCCTGGGATGCCTGAGAATTACACTACAGACCCTCAACCACTAATTTTAGTTCTGTGATCGCTAGCCTGATCTATGCACACAGATGGTTTATAATTGGCAGTGTCATTCCAAACCATTTCATAGAGGCGTGGGCAATTATAGAACTGGCGAGGGGTTTGGGGCCTGGATATTTAAAGAACTGCCTACTCCCATAGAAATGTGCCTGAACGCCAAGATCTTCCCCTAAAGTCCTTCTCTGGGTGCCTCCTATTGGAGGACTCTGTCTGTGAGTCACTGAGAACCTGGAAACAAGGGGTTAACCCATAGCTTGTTGAGGTTGGAGGGGACACTGGGGAAATTGCTTTGTCACTTCCTGTCTCTCTAGCCATGCTTCTCTGCTCTACTTCCTCCTCCTCTTTCCTGCTCTTTTACCCTCATGTTGATGGCAGCCATGCTTGCTGCACAGAGTTCTTTGCTCTACTATATAAATATGCTTAACTTCTAGTAAATACTTATTTGTAAACCAATGATCAAGTCTCTTGTTTGATCCATTGCTACACATGGGGAGCTGATTCAGACTACACCTCCACCCTCCGAAACTAGGAACATGGTCGGGAGGCAATGCTGCCATGGACTGCTGAACAGGAGCGCTACCCTCCCACCATAAGGAGGGGTCTGGACCACAGGGACCCTCGGCCAGGGCCCGACCTGGCTGCCCTCTGATGCTGGCTGCCTGCCACAATCTCTGCCAGAAGAGTGTTCCATATAATGGGACCGGGAACACTAAATGCCTTACTTCCAGTTGAGGCCAGTCAGGCCTCTATTACACATAGGGAATAACCAACAGCTCTCCACCGGAGGAGCTCAGTGATCAGGCTGGGACAGAAGGGCTCAGGTGATCCTTAAGGTACCCTGGGTCCAAGTTTGTTGGACTCCAATCAGCTCTTGACAGAATGGCCCATGGCCAGGTATGATGGGGCTGAAGTCCAGCAACTTCAGGAAGGCCACGGGCTCCCCATCCCTGTGTACAAGGCACTTACTGATAGTTGTAAGCAACCCTAAGTAAAAGCACAAGGATGCAAAAAAATAAATAAATCCAACTTTTTAAAATTATTGAGGTAGGGTTGATGTTTGGTGTGAACCTGAAACAGTTATTTGTTGCTGGATTGCCAATTAGAAGTGCAGCTTCAAATTATCACCCAAATTTACCAGCGGGCTAGAGAACGTGCCACACCAGTTCACTTGAAATCACATGCCTGATTTAGCCTATTCCATCTATGGATGAAGTCAGAATACCATGAGGTATTTGTATAGTTATACTTCAACTGTGATAGCCTGTTCCAATAATTTTTCTGTTGGGTCACGTGCTTCCAAAGGACTTTGGAACTTGCCATGATTTTGTTTGCTTCCTTATCTTCAATTTTGCCAATACAGTTCTAAGAACGAGGCAGGAATTATATCCTCGCATTCTCTTCCTTTCGTGTCTGCACAGCAGTTCGAATGCTAGACTCCAATGTGGGCATCCCATGTTCAAACCCCCACTCAGCTATGATCCTCACTGGCCCACAATTTCTCAGCCTAGCTAGCCATGGGCACAGGGCTGTTCTTCTGAACTGAAAATGACAGACTCGACTGTTGGAAGGAAGACCAGATACAAATGCGATGTGCATGTTATGTCATGACATGTCATTTCTGGTGTAACAGGACTCAATAAAATGTCCATCCATATACATTACTCAGAATCTTCTGAAATATTAAAGGCTATATCCAAAGTTAATCCTACTCAAGAGCAGACCCACTGAAATTAATAGGCACAGTTTGTTGTTGTTGTTATGTGCCTCCAAGTCGAATACGACTTACGGCGACCCCATGAATCAGTGACCTCCAAAAGCATCTGTCATGAACCACCCTGTTCAGATTTTGTAAGTTCAGGTCTGTGGCTTCCTTTAAGGAATCAATCCATCTCTTGTTTGGCCTTCCTCTTTTTCTACTCCTGTTTTTCCCAGCATTATTATCTTTTCTAATGAATCATGTCTTCTCATTATGTGCCCAAATTATGATAACCTCAGTTTCATCATTTTAGCTTCTAGTGATAGTTCTGGTTTAATTTGTTCTAACACCCAATTATTTGTCTTTCTCGCAGTCCATGGTATCTGCAAAGCTCTTCTCCAACACCACATTTCAAACAAGTTGATTTTTCTCTCACCTGCCTTTTTCACTGTCCAACTTTCACATCCATACATAGAGATCAGGAATACCATGGTCTGAATGATCCTGACTTTAGTGTTCAGTGATACATCTTTGCATTTGAGGACCTTTTCTAGTTCTCTCACAGCTGCCCTCCCCAGTCCTAGCCTTCTTTTGATTTCTTGACTATTGTCTCCATTTTGGTTAATGACTGTGCCGAGGTATTGATAATCCCTGGCAAATTCAATGTCCTCATTGTCAACTGTAAAGTTACATAAATCTTCTGTTGTCATTACTTTAGTCTTCTTGACGTTCAGCTGTAGTCCTGCTTTTGTGCTTTCCTCTTTAACTTTCATCAGCATTCGTTTCAAATCATTACTGGTTTCTGCTAGTAGTATGGTATCGTCTGCATATCTGAAATTATTGATATTTCTCCCTCCAATTTTCACACCTCCTTCATCTTGGTCCAATCCCGCTTTCCGTATGATATGTTCTGCATATAGATTAAATAAATAGGGTGATAAAATACACCCCTGTATCACCCCCTTTCCGATTGGGAACCAATCGGTTTCTCCATATTCTGTCCTTACAGTAGCCTCTTGGGCAGAGTATAGGTTGCGCATCAGGACAATCAGATGCTGTGGCACCCCCATTTCTTTTAAAGCATTCCATAGTTTTTCATGATCTACACAGTCAAAGACTTTGCTGTAATCTATAAAGCACAGGGTTATTTTCTTCTGAAATTTCTTGATCCGTTCCATTATCCAACGTATGTTTGCAATGTGATCTCTGGTGCCTCTTCCCTTTCTAAATCCAGCTTTGACGCCTGGCATTTCTCGCTCTATATATGGTAAGAGCCTTTGTTGTAGAATCTTCAGCATTACTTTACTTGCATGGCACAGCTAACTTGGGTCTATTAATTTCAATGGGTCTACACCGAGTAGAATTTCACTGTTTTATTTATTTGTATTTTCAATAGCATACCAATGTACATTATTAATTTGACATTTTGTAGTAGTATAGATAATCCTATCACATTTTCTTTATTTCAAGATCTGAACAGGGTGGTTCACGACAGATGCTCTTGGAGGTCACTGATTCATAGGGTCGCCACAAGTCGTAGTCGACTTGAAGGCACACAAACAACAACAATATCTACATGTATATACACTTTCCCATTTTTTTGTCTTGGAATTTATTGTACCATCTGAATAATAAAAAACAGACAAATATTATTAATAAATCATAAATTATATTTATGTGGATGTGTAGGGGTTAAGATTAAATTATTTTATAGTTTAAGAGACTTCTATGAATACAGGAAGGCATTCGGCCCTCTTCCTGCGGAATATTTCCCTGTACAAGATTGCTTTGTGCATTATACCCAATTCAAAAATAATCATGGTTCAGAGCAGCCTTCTGCAACCTGGTGCCTTCTGGGTGTCACTGGGCTCCAGCTCCCATCAGCCTCAGCTAGCGCAAACAACATCAGAGATAATGAGCGCTGTTGCATCTGGAAGCACCAAGTTCGCTTCATCCACCACTGTTTTGTGACTTGCTCCGCCCCTACACTGCCAGTAATTCAGCCCTATCCTGGGGGAGGAAGTTTGAGAGCCCCCATCTTAGCTTATTTGGTAGGCTTCTCTCAAAGAAAAGCTTATTTCTTTGGCATGCAGAAGATTGGAAAACAACGCCTAAGAAGATGGCATCTTCATCCATGCTGTTGAAATAAGCGGTGGTACTTTGTCCCTGCTCTGCCACACCATTGTTGCTAAGGAACCCAGATTTTAGCAGGACAGAGCAAGGATGGAGAAATTTTTGGATCTGCCTTGAAGATTCCCCTGACAGCAAACAGCATCCTGCTTTTAGAAGCAGCTGCTCAAAGCAGAGGGGGTGGGTGGGAGAGAGAGAAGGAAAGTGTGAGTGTATGCCCAGCCTTAAAGCACTGTTAAAATTATCCTTAGCTTGGAAGCTGAGAGATTATATGATACACGGGACAGAAACTTTGGGATGTTTCTGACACTTCTCTCCTCTTGGCCTTTCGCTTCTTGCCCTGCCACACTGACAAACAGACAAAGGTTCAACTACACCACCCTGAGCCCAGCAGAAGCTCACCAACCTGCATGCCGTGATCTAAAAAGGGAACTCCCTGGCACTCACAATCTGCAATGTAATGTTTATTTTTTGCTGGTGATCTTGTGCTGGTGGTCTCAGCAAAACACTCAAGGGGCAAATAAAGAAATATCCTGGTTACTCACACACCCTACAAAATGACCCTCCTCTTCACTGCTTTCCCCCCTTCTATTCCTGGAGACAGAATATGGCCAAACTATCCTCTGAGCTGAATTCTAACCTGCAGGAGCCCAAACAAAAGGAAGCACGAGGGGGGGAGGATTCAGTTTGTACACTCAAGATAGTTGAGGAAGGAGAAACAGAGGTCAGATCCAATATATTGACCTACACAGGTCCAACCCTCCCCAGCCTTGATTGCACTGAAAGAACAAGGGAAGAAAGCCCTGGTTTGGGAATGAAGGGGGTTTAGGCTCTGTGTGATCTTTACTCCGAACAAACAGGCCCACCTCCATGCTCCAGCTGTCTTGGACACACCTGGACAGGTGGCACTTTTCCTTTCTATTTGAGGCAAACAGAATGAGCCTGTAGAAAAAGGTGTCAAGAGTTGCAAGCAGAAGAATCCAAGCAACAGGTCCACAGCTGGGGGTGAGGTGGGGAGGAAGGGAGCAGAAATGGGTCAGGCTCCCCTATTCACCAGAATTTTACAAAGTAGAAATGTTGTGTGCACAAGGACACCCATGGCTGCATAAAAGCCAGACAGTTATACACAGATATGCATATACACAAAACGCCTTCCTAAAAACACACACATCACATTAATCATGGAATTGTGGATATGGAAGGGATCTTAAGCGGTAATCTAGACCAGCCCCCTGTTCAGGGCAGGATCTGCAACTGAAGCTTCCGTGCGAGGTGGGCCTCCAGCCTCTACATTAAGTGCCTTCCATGCAGGAGAGCCGACCACTTCCCAGGCAGCCTGTTCCACTGTACGACTGCTGTTACTAGTTAGGAAGTCTCTCCTACTGCTCAGGCAAAATCCGCTTCCCTGCCATTTCCACCTCTTGGGTCTAGCCTTGCCCTCTGGAGCAACAGGGAACAAGCCTTTGTGACAGAGTTTCAGCTGTCTGAAGGCAGCTATCACATCTCCCCTTAATCTTCTCGACTCCAGGCTGAACATGCCCAACTCTCTCAAGTGTTCCTTACAGGACTTGTTTTCCAAGACTCTCAGCCACCCTGGCTGCCCTTCTCTGGACACACTCCAAATTTCTAATGGGGTGGGGGAGGTGAAAAGGAGATGGCTTCTATATCTTCCAGCATTTCACACATGGAGTAAGGACAACTTTGTCTACCCCCTTGGCCCACCAAGGACCACTTGGTCTCATATCCACTACTGCAAAATGCAGAATGCTCATCGCTGCCTTTGAGGGGCAGCCAAGGTGACACCTCCCTCCCCTGCCCCCAGACACTGGCTGTGGCTGTTGTTTGGTTGGGGGTTATACACAGCAAAGGGAGAATTAATTTTCTCCGGTATTCCAGTTCCTGTTTAGATGCATTGCTTCACTAAAGATAGAAGCAGAGCCAAAGTCATTATGTCTGGAATGGGAAGCAGCTGCCACATAGATATTGGGGGGGGGGAGCCAAGTAGGGCATGGGCGGCATGAAGCACCGGAGAAAAAACGAGAGCAAATGCTGCTTGGAGAGATGCAGCGGGATTTAAAGGGGTGGCTGGTGCTAACTGGGGGAGGGGCTTCCCCTGAAATGCAAATAAGCAGCTTCAGAGAGGCCATTTTTGTGTCGCCTGTAGAGGGCAGAGAAAGAGTTAATCTCCACCCCTGGCTATGAGGGGGGAAGAGGTTCGGAGCATTGCCAGTTTTTCTTCTGCGAAATGGGTATTTTGTGCTGCCTATGACGTCTTCTTAGATTTCCAGATCTGTCTCAGGCCCAAAAAGCTAAACAGGGCAACCACTAGAACTGCCAGGCAGGCATCTTCCAATAGAATAAAACCTAACAACCTGCAAAGGCCTGGGCAAGCAGAGGCATTTTCCCTTGGCACCTAATACTATGAGTGAACTGCATTAATGCCATTATAATTACCATTTCATCAACACAGTTCGGTCACCCAAGGAGATGCCTGTCTTTGGCCTGCATACCAAAGACAGAGGCCCCTTTAGCGCTCTTTAACAGCTGTAGTTGGTCAGGGAGTCATTGACCCATTTTGCTTGGAGGAGGCAATGCGAGGGCTTCTGATGAATAATCTCACTGGGCGGGGGCAGGGGGCGTGCAATTCAGTCTTACTGAAAGCATTCCTTTCAATGGCCTTTCTCTCACTTGTGCCAGATGAAGCCATTTTTAAAAACTCCTACAAGGCTCAGAATGTTGCCAATTTCTAAAGAGCCTCTGATATTTTCATGATGCACTTGGAAGCCTCCTTTTCCTTTCCTGATACAGCTTCTGAGCAAACCTCTATGAACAGGGAGCAAAAATAAATGGCCATTTTTTAAAAGATCAGTTTGCATAAAGACATGCAACAATTGTTTTCCTTTGTTGTGACGTTGCTGCCTGAAGGCACACACACTTTCCAAGAGATTCTTTAAAAGGCTGCATAGCAGCAGCGCCCGTTATCTGAGGCCGCCTTTCCTTTTAACAAAAAGCTGCTGTGACCATAGCAGCTCCACTTAGCACCTATGGGGCAGGAAAACAGCTCCCAGTGACAGCTGCTCCATGGAGAATTACATTCCCTTGCTGAAAAGTTCAGGCAACAGAGTATGTCCTGGGTAAAATAAAAAAAAGAAACAAATACAGAAGTGCAAAACGTTCAGTCAGCCCCACCAAAAATTACTGATTATGCTTCTCTTCCCCCCACCCCTGTGCCAGAGTTCTGCCCTTTATCAGACAGTCCTTCCACCTGGAAAGAACAAGGGGATGAATCATTCTGGGAACAGAAACATGACAATTTCCAAAAAGCGTTTCTACCCATTGGTTCTCTGAAATAAATGCTGATTGAATGTTGAAAGATTTGGCCCAAACTCATTTGGCCGTTCCCAAATGCCAAACCCATTAACCCCCTTTCTATACTAGCCAGAGAGCCTTCCTGAATTTCACACTGATTTTCCTTTACTGTGAATGGCTACCTAGCTCTTGAGCTGGTCCCATTCTGCCGATGTCAGCTGTGCTAGTAAGAGGACAAACACTGCAGAAGGGAAGCTGGGTGGCTCTCTCACTGCCACCAACACATCACTGATGTGCCAGAATCCATCACACGCTTTAATGTCCAGAGGGGCCTGCAGCATTAGACTCCCTTGCAACAAAACAACAAAGGATCTTGGGGCTAACATGGACTACAGAGTATACTGGAATAGAAGAACTTCAAAGGGAAACTGCAATGTGAGACCCCTGAATTACAAACATTAAGAGGGTCACTTGTGGACGGAATTGGCACAATGGATTTTTATTACACTTAACAATTAGCCATTTCACAACTGTTTTTTGTGAGTGCTCACTATTGATAATATAATTATTTGAAATTTGATTTTTTTAAAATATGTCTTGAAGTTTTTATTAAATAATTTCAAGATGTTTCATGGGATGGGAAACGACTCATAAAGCAAACAAACAAACTGCCATCTGCCAAGTGTGCCACCCTGGGCTTCTACTGGGAGGAAGGGCAGGATATAAAGCAAGTAATCAATCAATCAATCAATCTATACTTTTCTGCATTTCCTTTTGTTTACAATTCCCCCATCTCTCCCTTTCTGTCTCTCTGTTATCTGCAGCTCAGGCTAAGAATTCATACATCTGGTGTAGACTGTAGGTCAGGAAAACTTATGCCATAATAAATTTGTCTTTACTGTACCACAAGACTTTTGGTTGTTTAAACTTCAAATTGAATCCATTATCAAAGGGTCCATGAACCAAAGGGAACCCTACTCTGACCTGGGCTGCATCCCCCACCTGCCAGGAAAGGGGGAGGCCAACCTGGCCCCATCCATCAGCTTGCTTTCCTCTTCCCTTCCCATGCCTTTTTCCTTTTGGGCTGTGTCTGTTAGATTGTCAGCCTTCAGGTAGGGACTCCTCTATCAAAATATGCAAAGTGCTTAGAAAATGTTATATGCTTTGTACGGGTTAAACAATAATAAAATCATCAACAACAACATTCATTTAAGAATGGGTCAGTTCACATGTAATGCCAAACCATGGTTTGGTGTTATATAAATGAGCCCTGTGGCCATGTGTGCCCACCCCCTTGCCCCACATGCTCCAACTGAGTGAATTACTTCCACTTTAGCAGAAACCACAAATCCACAGCTTGGTCCTGGTTTCAAATCCTACTTTGAAAGGCTCACACTAACCCTAACTTGCTGGCTTGGATGAAATGGCACCCTCTGGCTTCCATAAAAGTGGAACTCACTCATAAAAGCAGCACACACGGGGGGGGGGAGTCAGCACAGGGGATGGAGGGATGCATGCAATGCCAAAGCGGGGTGCAACTGCACTGACTCCAGTTCCTCCCATCCTGCTTGCCCTTCCCACTGTCAGCGTTTTAACTGCCAGGAAGTCCCTCAGAGCAGGGATCTGGTCATTTTGGCTTACGCTAATCTGTAAAGCCAGGGTGGGGACTCTGAGGCCCTCAGCATGATTGTGAGGCCAAGCCACCTCCAAGGATCACGCCCTCTCCCCAGCGCTGCTCCTTCAGTGACGCTGCTTGGCTTGCATGTGACTTTGGGCTGTGGCAATGCCATTTGCTTGCTTGCTTGCTTAGAGGGAGGGATGGGGGTGAAAGTGGAGAAACTTCAGACTTTTGCATGGCTTGAAGGTAACCTACTGCACAAAGGTTAAGAGTCACATCCATTCCCAAGCCCACTTTTACAACTGGCCTTTCCCATCAGTGCCACGTGGCCTCCAGGTGGTTCCCCATGAGGCTGAAAAATGCCCCTCCCCATTCTAGAGCTTTTGTTAGATTGATAATAATCTGAGTTGCTTCTTCATCAAAGTGGGCAATGAAGCCAGATGGCGCACAGGGTCGTGCATTTCACAGCAGCTTCGTCTCGCATTCCACCGCCCGCCCTTTCCAAGCAGGGAGATGGCCAACACCCATCCTGGCATCATGCTTTATCAGCCCTCTGCCATCTCCTCCCTTCAGCAGAATGCCCCACCTATCTCTGCTTTCACTTTGGCAGGTCAATATTTACCCAACAATCTCACTCACACACATATTACACATCACTGGTCAAAGTGTCATCAGCTCCTGTACAACAGCCTTGAAGAGGACACAGAGTTGATTTACCATGGTCCACAGCAAGCACCATGGCAGAGAGACTGAAGCCAGCCAAAAGGGATCCCAGCAAAATCAGCAAAAGTCAGTGTGTGGTCAGAGGAGGAGACGTTTTCCATGGGTGTGGGGAATCTGGTGCCTTCCAGATGTGGCTCCCACCATCCCTGACTGTCAGCAGTGCCTTTTTGGGGCCAATGGGAATTGGAGCCCAACAACTTCTGGGGAGTCACAGGTTCCCCAGCTCTCCTCTGCACCCTCCAAGATCCATCAAATCAAGCAATCAGATGCAATGAATTAGAAAATGATTTCCAGACACAATGGGGTTTTCTTTAAATTGCAGACATAACTAAGTAATCCACTTCAGATGATGCCACCATCAACCCATGGTGTGATTTATTAGGCTGAGATGTAGTTTTTGTTGCAAGCGAATATTTAGTTGAGAGATATAAAAAATGTGTATACACCTGAGGAAAAAACATCGCACTAATATGGAGCTCTTGGCTAGCCAGGGGTAAGAAGACCTGAATCAGGATAATAATAAATTGTCCTGCATAACGTATTAATCTTGTTGTTGTAGAGTAATTATGTTTTGTGTATTAAGTTGAAAAACAATCTATCTATAAAAATTTATTCCCTGATTATATAGTATATTATCATTATTAACTGATAATAGTACTATGCACAGATTTATTTATGTATTATGTACATAAATAATTTATGTATTATCTGCCAGGCCCTGATCCGAACAGGTGCCCCTGCTCATGGGAAACTAGCCCCACTCACTGCCTCCTCTGCTTCTGTGGCACTGGGGGAGATGGGGAAATCGGTGTGGGGACTGCGTGGGGCAGGATCTATTGCTCTTCCAGGTCACTGGCAGCGTTGAGATTTGCTCCCCTTCCTACTCTTCTGAGGACACGTCAGGCTTGAGGTCTGGACAGGGCTAGGACGAGACCTGCACATGTGACAAGCCTGATCAAATGACGAGGACAAGCCTGATCAAACGTGCAGGAGAGCCTCCAGGAGAATCTATGCATGCAGGCGTGGTCTTGAGGGCACACAACGCATTCATGCTGCTGAAGCAAAACAGGTTTGAGTGTGGTCAGTATCTGGAAAGGAGAGTGCCTTGGAACTCTCCCGAGTTCCATCATGGAAGAGAGACGGGTTACAAAATAATTACACAAATAAATGAAACTCTTAATTCATGTGGGTGTGTCAGAGAGGTGTCCCGTTACAATTTATCAACGCAGGCGCCAAAACGTCTGAACTGGCCCTGGCGCAAGTTTAGTCCTGTAATAACATTTCTGCTTTTCTGATCTAAGGGAACATCAGTTTTTCAACATGACACACCTACCATTCTACCACAAACAACCCATAAGCAGAAGCTTTACAAAAAGGTGTTACAGAACCGCTGGATGACAGCCACGAACATGCCTGACAAATAAGGACTTCCAGACAGCCGTGAGCTGACAAACCATTTCAAATTCCCAGCTACAAGCATCTGTGGTTTCAGTGCTGCTGGGGATATGCACAGTCCTCCTGATTTTTTGTTCCAGACCTTGCAAAATTAGCTACCAAATGCTCAGAGGAGTTGTCAATATTTCCAAAACATACATGCAATGGCAAAAGCAGTGCTTCCAAAAACACTGGGCCTCAGGGTGCCATGCCACTGGAATACATTTCTGATTCACCAGCTGGGTGGCAAAAGAGGATACTGCTTCCTCCTTCCTCTTCTTTACAAGACATCAGAAGATCCCTGCAACAGCCACTGGATCAGGCCAAAGGGGGCACATGGAGCCCAGCATCCTGTTCTCACAGTGGTCAACAGATTGCCCACAATGGGAAGCCCACAAGCAGGGCCCAGGGCCCAAACATCTGAAGGGCACCAAGTTGGCAAAGGCTGCTGTGATGGAATGAGAATAAAATATTTACTGGTTTTGTTTGTGCTTTATACATTTTTAAGAAAACATACTGTAAATAATCATATGAGTAAAAAGAAAATAAATATAAAAAGGAGTCAGGCAATTATTATATTCAGTCCTGGGCCCAGAGCTCTTCAACATTTCTTTCATTTACACATTTCTTTCCTATGGAGGAATTCTGTCCATAAGAGCAGAGGGTGGAGACAGCCAAAACCATCTCTGTCTCCCGGCTGGACATTCAGGTGTATTTGCATACACGATTAACAGCAAAGCATTTCACCAGTGTAGCCAAAAGAAACTTCCTTCCTTTCATTTTGAGAGCAAGATGCACCCCTTAAACTCACTGAACAACCAAATAGGGGCCACATGCCAGCAAGGGATGTGGCCAAACTTAGGTGTAGCCACACAGACTGTCACATATGCACGCATGGACTCGGCTCAGGTGAGATAGGGGGGAGTTATCACCTCTTCCTGTTCCTTAAATGATCAGTCTGATGACCGGGGAGGAAATGATTTGCATCCCCATCAAGGTGATGCACTGCGTGAAGAGGCTTCAGTGTCTCTGCCCACACCAGAATTGTGCCTACTTTTTAAAAAATAACCTTTTGCTGCTGCTGCCAAATTCAGGGGAGTCTGGGGAGGGGGCAGAATAAGCTAGTTGGAGGGACACATCAGGCCCCCAAACAGGAAGTTAGCCAGCCCTGCTGTAAACTTCCAAGTGAGCGGCCACATTACTTTTATACAGCAGCCAACACATAGCTGGCCTTAAATAAATCTTAATAAGCAGCATGGGGGAGGGAGTCGCAGCCTCTCCCTCCTACAAAGGGGGCAGCTCGGTGGGACAGCATAGCAGTTCAGTTCGGCCTATAGAACGAGATAAGGTGAGTTTTTCCAATTTACGGTCCCTGACAACTATTTTGCCTAAAACCACTTTGTTTCGTGCAGGTGACACACCTCCTCAAGAGATCTTGACATAAGTCTCTTCAACTACCACATACATCTGTCAGCACCCAAATTCAGGAAGAAAAGGCACTGCATAACAACAGCATAGAATAACCCTGTTTACAGAATGTATGAATGAAGCAAGCAACTGCTTGTCTCTCTCGTGCCCTGTGCACTGACAGCACATCTCGAGGTGGGCCTTCAGAGCAGCTGCTCTGTGCAATGTGCCAGGAAAGACAGGGCTAGTTCACACAGGCATCCCCTACTGCTTGATGCCAAAGTTATCACTGCGTGTGAATGAGGGATCACAAGTTCAAAGGCCCACAGGCTTCCAGTCGCCACAAATATAAAATGGTTCACACCAGTGAGATATCAAGCAATTCCCCCTACCTCTCTGAACTGTTCCACAGAGTTTGCTTGTTGGACCAAATCAAGCCTGAATTACAATTCATTTGTTTTATGCTTATGAATTTGTATTCTCAGCTTAACCTACCTCACAGGGTTGTTGTGAGGATAGCATGGGGAAAAGGAGACCCATGAATGCCACCCTGAGCTCCTTGGAGGAAGGGTGGGATGGATATAAATGTAATACTGATAAATGGGGGGGGGGACTTCTCTCCAGCCTGCCTGCCGCCAATTTTGAATTGGGCGAGGGTTTGGAAGGATGAAAAAAGCCCAACCTAAAAACCAAAGAAAAAAGAATCTGCAACACAATTCAGATCTACAAACACTGGACTTTGCATGTAGGTCCTTGGCAAATCCATTGTATGGTTGTCTACTAGGATGTATTTTCCTGGGTGGGTTCTGCAGGCAGGGTGCAATCCATGTTCCCGTACTACATATAGGTTCTGCACACTGATTTTCATCTGAACCATCCTCGGCACCACCCTGCTTTTTGTAATAGTGCTGTAGATTCGCCATAATATTTTATAGTATTTTTATCCTCACAACCAGGCCCGGTTCTAAAGGGCGGCCAGGTGGGGCACTGGCCCGAGGGCCCCTGGAACTACAGAGGGTCCTCCGCTCTCCTTCCACGATCAGTGGAAGCATCCACGGACCGCCATCCCCCGCTATCCCCCCGCTTTACCTACCTTTCCGTTGTTTTTTGCGGTGCGCAGATTTGCCATCAATCAAGATGGCAGCCGAGGTTTCCTTAAGGAGCTGAAGCCTCTGCCACCATCTTGGCTAATGGCACGCATACATGCTACGCGCGCACGTTGCTGCCATCAACAAAGATGGTGGCAGAGGCTTCAGCCCCTTAGGGAAACCTCGGCTGCCATCTTGATTGATGGCAAACCTGCGTGCGCCGCAAAAAACAACGGAAAGGTAGGTGAAGCGGGGGGATGGCAGGCGGCACGGAAGCTCCTGTCGTGCGGTCCGCGGATGCTAAAGTTCCGCGGATCGCGGAGGGGGAGTAGAGGGGCCGAGGGCAGGCTGGTACCCAAGGGCCCTGGCATGCCTGGGGCCGGCCCTGCTCACAACCACCCTGTAAAGTAGATAATAGTGCAATTTTAGCAAAACAACAAAAAGTACAGTACTAGCACCTTCAAGACTACCTAATTTATGATGGCAAAAGCTCTCTTGGACTAGAGTTCACATCATCAACATCATTCTTGGTAATTCATGAAAGCTATCCTGTTTCCTAGCGTTTAAAGTGCTAGTGGGCTATTATGTCATTTCTGCTGTAAACTATGGCTAGCTGGCCCCTGTCTCCCCAATATGGAATCTCTGTCTGTATTTAATACAATGACTGCACAACAGTAACTTCAGCCTGAAATATAAACTCTTCATTGTCATCAAGATACTTGGAAATGTAGCTATGATTTTACCAAAATGCCAAGAAAAAACCCAGAAGCAACTGGCTCTAGCACCCAGATAGTAATCCCTGTAATGTTGAGGGAATCCAGAGACTAGAGCGGTTCCAGGTCAGGTTTTGCCAAAAAATCAGAAGCTGATGTTACACTCCAGGCAAGAGAGGGGGGACGTCCCGGCCAAGGCAATCCTTTTGGATTGAGATTAACTGAGTGGTGCAGAGAGCTGACTGGCCACAGAACAGGATATTGACAGAAAAATATCTCTCTCTACATTGAAATGGATTATGGAAGGACATGCAGGACAGAAGAGTGTGAATATGAGATTTGGGGGGAAACTTAAAAATAAATGGCTGGGCGTTTAACTTGGTAGGACTAAACTCTGGTTGCCCTAACAAACCAGACTCCACTGAAGAGGAGCAAATAGGAGCTTCCCCACCCCATGCAAAGAGCCAATCATCCAGAACAAGACTTCAGCAGGAGGCAAAGTGTTAAAGCCCCCTCCCTTGCACACATTGGTCCCAATCCAGCTCTCTCTCACACGCTCCATGTGATTAACATAGCATACTGTTTGGCCCTCACGCATATGCCAACTGGTGGTTAACCAGACATTAAAATAGATTGTGTGAACAAGCCCATAAACAGGACATCTTTGAGCTGTGTCAAGAATGCCACAGACTTGATCTCATGTTCGAACAGCACAACTAGACTGTCTGTGAACATCTCATGATATCTCAGCAGTTTGGCCAATAGCTAAGGCAGCTCACAGGTGACGTTTTTACACAGACAAGTAGGGAAAGTTCAGGCTTACCTTCCTAGCTCTTCCCCGATTTCATAAACGTCCTCTACCTTCTGTTGTTTAAATACGGCCATGCCTGGACTCCTCATTGATGCACACCGTTTAATTAAGCTGGGAAATGAAACACACACAGTCAGACTCGGTATTCTTCCTGTGGACAAAAACTGCTGACCACAATTGCAAAGAAAAAGCCGTAATGTATCACATCTCACCTTCTGCCCTCCAAAAAGTACCAGACAAAAAGATGTTGCAACATATAACCAGTACCAGAGAATGCAGTCTTGTACACCAGTTAATTAAAAAAAGATGTTGCAACGTATAACCAGCATCAGAGTAGGCAGTCACGTACACCAGTTAATTAAAATGCCTTAACACACACACACAAATACCTGTCCAGACCTTGTGTATTCTATCTAGCTCAGCAATAAGAAATTGCTGTTCTGTGGCAGTCGTTCATGATCTACGAGCTGTTTAGTATTCGGTTGTTTTGTTCCATCAGCGAAAGAGCTCAGAGTTAAGGCTGGGCCAGGCCGGGGCCTAGCGAAATGGCAGCAACCATAGGTGTTAACTTTGGATTCCCCCCGGGCAGCCAGTGCCAGGCAGCACTGACAGGCTGACATGATAGACTCCGTTACAACAGCAGCCACAGCAAAGGCCTGCCTCGTCTCTCTGTTGTGTCATACTACAATTTCCATGATTCTTCGGGGCTTTGTTCCTATCTGCCAGCATTTCTTCCTTTCTTTGTGTCTTTGCTTATTAAGCATTCATACCCTGCCCGGAAGGGCCTGTGGCCCTCACAAGATGGCATAGTCTTTCTCCCTGGCTCCACCCAGGCTGCAAGGCAAGGCCTCAGTTGGGCCCAGCGGACTGCAAAGCTGTAAAGAAAGAATGAGGGGGCAAGGAGAGCCAAAATGGAAATGGCAGGGGGGGGGGAGCCATGAAAGGAGGAGGGGAAGGAGAGAACCGGCAAGAGACCCTCCCCTAGAAGCTGGGAGGGCAGGGAGGAAAAAGGGGGGGAGAGAGAAAAGGGGGCGGCAGAAAGAGAGTGAAGAAAGAGTGGGTGGCCCTGGCCACCTTTGGCTCTGGCCTCGTCCCCCAAACAGGTTACCCCAAAGAGAATACAGCCCTCAACATAATAAAAGATGCCCTACCTCTAGGGTTGCCAGGTCAGAAGCATCCAAACCCTGAAGGGAGGGCCCTGGTGATGTCATAGCGAGCGGGCTCTAATAATGTCATGGGGAGTGGGCCCTAGTGATGTCCTGGGGCGGCCCCTAGTGATGTCATTAAGGATGATACATTAAGCATCAGCCACAGTTGCTTGGAGCATACCACTCAAACAAAAAAATTCTCTGATTGGAAATTAAGATAGAGATCTTAGCTAAATGAGGGTGTTTCCAGGTCCAGCTGAAGTGACAGGATCATTCCTTCTCACCTAGGGTTGCCATACTCCAGTTCCACAAATCTGGGCAGGCTAATTTGCATATTATTTGCAAATTATTTGCATATTAATATTTGGATTGTCCAGTTGTTTTCTTTTTGTGCCTAGGAATTACCACCAAAAACTGGGGAAAGATGTGAGAAATCTTTTTTTTTTAAAGCAACATTTTCAGCCTTAAATGCCTAGACTCGTTTCCAACACTATGGAATATTTATAGATTGATTAAGAGGATTTATATGCTGCCCTTCTGGTGTTAAAAACAGAGCTCAGGACAGCTTACAAATATAATAAAAACAATAAAAATACACAATCAATATAAAAACATAATAAAAACACAAAATAGCAACAAACATAAAGTAAGTCAGGGCAGCAGTACGGTTAACCATTACATATACGATATATTTCAGAGATGTGGTGGGTGGAGAAAAAGAAGAAGCCAAAATGTTAGGAAAAGGAGTCTTTCACACCACATGCTTAGTTGTAAATACTGTTGCAGCAAGTTTTACAAGTTCCCCCAGTATTCCACTGGTGCAGGCACTCAGACATTCAAAGTATCTGTATGTTTCTTAGGTTTTATAAAAGCAGAGCTTTGCTTAACTCAAAATTTCTTCTCCCTTTGATCAACCACATCTACAGAGTTTCCACCTCCATACTCAAAATGAAACTGGGCCTGGAAGTGTGCAACAACCCCACACATACCTTGCTAATTAGATTACCAATGCCAGGATGTCTGTCTTATCAACTACTCTCCTGCTCCCCCCCCCCCGCCACCAGGCATCATGAAAGACCCAGTCCTGGGCTCAGAAAGAAAATAAATATCTGGTCCTCTTCAAAGTATTGATAAGCCTCCTGTTTTAATTAAAATAATAATTATAAATTCTTGCTCTTATCACTAAAGGGAGTTAATTACCTTGCATATGGCTGCTGTTGCTTCTATGGCTGTAACGGAGTGAGGTTAAAGATAAGTGAAATGCAAATAGGAAAAAAAACACAAAAGGCAGTATCACTTTCCTAAATGTAATACCATACCAACCATGACAAGATTCCTCTGAGTAAGGCAGAAAACTCAGCATCCCACAATCAGTCAGGATTCATAACCAAAAACCCAAACTAAAAAAATCCTAGCAGCCAGTCAGCCAAGGTCACAGAAATCCCCATGCAGCACAACCTGACCTGGGGACTGCAGTTAATGCAGAATGCTGCAACACAATTGCTGACATGAGTGAGACCCTATCAGCACATAATACCTCTGCTCTGAAATCTGCATTGGTTGCTGATTTGCTACCAGGCCAAGTTCAAGCTGTGCTTTCCATGTTACGGGTGCCACATAGTACAGTACTTGTTCTGCTCTTGTAAGAAATCAGTCCTGTAAAGTGGCAGCACCTACGCTTTGGAACTCCTTGCCTATTGACATTAGGCAGATGCCTCTTTTCAGCACCTGCTAAAATCAGTTTTCTTGAGGCAAGCCTCTCCAGGCATAAAGAAGCTATTGTGTTTTTAAATCTGTTTTTAACTCATTGTTGTTTTTATTATTTTGAATGTTTTTAAGTATCTGTCCTTAACGCTTTTGCCAATAATTTTATTGTTTTAATTCTTTCTGTAAACCGCTTAGAGATTTTCTTACAATAAAGCGGTATATAAATGTTGTAAATAAAAATACATAAATAAATGTTGGCGTCACTGTGGCCCTTGAGTCTCTTCCCACTTTTAGGAACCAAGGAATCTGCCTTATACTGATTCAGGCCATTTCGTACAATGATTTCTTAAATGCAACACCATACCAACCACAACAAGATTCCTATGAGTAAGGCAGAAAACTAAGCATCTCACAACCAGTCAGGATTCCTAACCAAAAACCAAAAATATGATAAGAAATATTTATATAAGTATGACTATCAAATATATTTATTATTTACACAAACTGTAAAGATATTTATAGTGCAATCCTAGGTTTATGTATTCAGAAGCAAGTCCCAGTGTATTTAGTGGGCTTTCTCAAACAGGGACAGAAATGGAACCTCAAGTGATAAGCAACTTCATTCACACAACCCAAAATTCTGAATCATGCCACTTTATGCTGTTTTGCAACTGTTTATACTTGTTTTTATGGTTATTGGATTTTAAATGGCTTTATTTCTTTTTGTGAGCTGCCTTGGTTTCCAACCCTACCTCACAGGGTTGTTGGAAACACTCCATACACACACACACACACACACACACACACACACTGCAGATGTATAAATACATACAGCCCATATAGTAGTTTATTGTCAAACCAGTTGGTCATTGCAGAAAAATCAGTATTAGTTTTAAAAAAACCAGTATTACTTTCCTACAGAATAAAAACTGTAATACCTAAGTAAGCCCTGCCTACTTGATTTAAAATAGGACTGGAGCGGAAACAGAAAGAGTTAGAACACAAACACAATTCTTTTTTACATTCACTTCAAAGTCCCATTGATTTTCAGCACATTCATAACCATGTCTACTCAAAAGTCCTATTGAATTCAATGGGATTTACTCTGGGCATATGGGATTAGTATTGCTTTTACAAAAGCAAGTATTGGGAAGGTTTTCAAAACAACGCCCAGGATCTGACTCCTGCACACAAGAGGGAAAAAATCTGAAATGTATATACTTACCCAATTTATGAGATTTTCAGATAAACGGGGGGAAACCACCATTTTCTGGCATTGCAATGAGGTTTTCTAGGTCAATCAAACTGAAACACAACCCTGGCGTCACTGATTGGGTGCAATCCTGAACGGGCAGGGTTAAAGCTAGGAAGTGCTATAAAGTACTGTTTAAAGAAAGATTCAACAGCCAGGCTGACGTTTTTATGTATATCTCAAGAACCGGACCACTTAGACACTTAATTTTTTTTTTAAGTTAAAGCTGAGAATCCGGGCCACCTAAGAGGCTAAACGGGCCCCGGGTGGCATGCAAAGAATCCAGGTAAAACCCAGCTAACCAGGCAATATGACAACCCTATTCTCACCTGCTTAGAGAGCTTTGGTAAGGAACGTTTAATTTAGCCTACTTGCTTCTGGCAAGAAGATTTAAGTGCCCTCAGGCCAGGCCAGTCACCAGAAGGCCCTGTAGGAAAAAGGGAGCCTAATGTTGTGAAGATGTTAGATGGGAGCACTCAGGAGTAAAGCTGGATGCCCCTGAAGGCTGCAGTTCTAAACACGCTACTAAGGGACTAAGCCGCATAGAACTCAACAGGATTTACTTCTGAGTAGATATTGTTAGGATTGTGCTGTTGGTAAGGCTTGATATCCATATCAAAGCAGGGTTGGCAACCCCCTGCCTGGAATGCCCTGCCTGCCCTTTAACATGCCTGCCCCAAACTTCTTCACAGACTTGACTCTTCACTGCAGAGAGACGTTTGAGAAATGAGTAAGAGTTAAGAAGATCCCCTACTCTTCCTGCCTATTCTGTGGGTTGCTATAAACTCACTATGACAGCCAACCCAATTTCAGTGAGTAATAATTGACAGAGAGAAACACACACATGGTTTGGTCTACCTGCACAGGCAGTAGATTGGAAACAACAGCAGTTGAAGCCACACTTCCTAGTATGTGAATTCTCTTTTACCAATATTGGGCAAGAAACAAATCATCATGCAAATAACAAGGTGCATCATCAGTGGGTTTAAGGGGTTGAGCTGAGCACATTGAACCACTGTTGTTACTTCCATGGATGTAAGGGAGTAAAGTCTGAGGTAAATGAAATGTGAATAGAAAAAGAAAATCAAAAGACAGTGGAGATTTCCTAAATGCAATACCATACCAACCACAACAAGATTCCTATGAGGAAGACAGAAAACTCAGCACCCCATAACCAGTCAGGACTTCTAACCAAAAACCTAAACTAAACAAATCATGACAGCCAGTCAGCCAAGGCTGCAGTTAGTGCAGAATGCTGCAGCACTATTGCTGACATGAGTGAGACTCTATCAGCACATAATACCTCTGCTCTGAAATCTGCACTGGTTGACAATTTGCTACCAGGCCAAGGTCAAGGTGTGCCTTCCATGTTACAGGTGCCACATAGTACTTGTTCTGCTCTTGGAAGAAATTAGTCCTTTAGTGTGGCAACACCTACGCTTTGGAAACTCCCTGCCTATTGACATTAGGCAGGCGCCTTCATTGTACTCATTTTGGCACCTGCTAAAAACATATTTGTTTAGGCAAGCCTACCCAGGCATGTAGAAGCTATTATGTTTTTTACCTGTTTTTAATTTATTGTTGGGTTTATTATTTTGAATTTTTTTAAATACTTGTCTTCAACTGTTTTTGCCAATAATTTTATTGTTTTAATTCCTTCTATAAACCGCTTTGAGGTTTTTTACAACAAAGCAGTGTATAAATGTTGTAAATAAAACACATAAATAAATTTTGGAGTCACTGTGGTCCTTGGGTCTCCTTCCTCTTTAAGGCACAAAGAAATCTGCCGTATACCAAGTCAGGCCATTTGGTACCACCTAGCTCAGTACTGATGACCCTGATTGGCTCTCCAGGATTCCAGGCAACAGTCAGGTTATGAATAAGACAAATAAACTGTCCTCTTCAACAGTCCAGTAAAACTGAAAACTTGTTTGACTCCTTAACTAGAAAAGTATAACACTGCACCATATACACTTTTTACAATTTCTGTTCAAAAATTATTTGAAAGATAAAATGTATAATATGCCATTTTTTGCAAGTAATTAAAAAAAACTGCATGTACGCTTTTATAATAATTTTAACTAAAATTGTTTACTGTGCATGCCCACCAACATCCTGCTGTGATCTTCTGTTGTAGTGCAATCCTATGCATGTTTACTCAGAAGCAAGTTCCAGGCCTGTACAGAGTAAGAAAGCTTCATGCTGCTGAAAGCTATATATTTACTGAATTCCTGATGTGACACAAGCAGGAAAACTGTTTTCAGAACTTGAAATGGGGTTTAGCTATTGCCTGTGGTCAACAAATCTTGTCAATCACAACCCTGACTTCACTTACTGGCTAAAAACCTAAAAGGGCAGGGATTAGAGCAGCCACTTCTAACAGAAGTTGCGGGGGGGCTGACATTTAAGGTTTATATCTCTTGAACAAGACCACCTAGAAACTTTTTTTTAAATGAAAGCTAAGAGTCCAGAGATTAATGTGACTCATCTGGAGACCCGGAGAGGACCCTTCGAGTCTCTGAGCAAAAACTGGAGACCTGACAACCCTAGCTACCTCTGATGTAGATGATGGCCATTCTTAGGGGCAGAAAGAATTTTCCTTACATCAAGCAGCTATTCAGCCAGTACAGTAGTTAAAGGGTACAGAGAGACCTGGGTTCAAATCCTCACTCAGCCTATGAAGCTCATTGGGTGACTTTGGGCCTATCGTTCTATCTCTGCTTAACCAACTTCATAGGGTTATTGTGAGAATAAAATGGAGGGCAGACCACATGTGCCACCCTGAGTTCATTGAAGGAAAAGTCAGATATAAATCTACTAAAGACGGATTTAGTTCAGTTATTTATTTAAAGGAATATCAAGTTATTTACTGCTGCTTCCTCCAAGACTGTGGTTTAACTAGCTTGCTCAGAGGTATCAGTCCTGCAGGACACCCTCCTTGCTTCTCTTCTAGAAGGCCAAGGTCAGAGTTGTGCAAGTTACTTTGCAGGGCATCCATGGGCCTGGACAGATCCTTGCTTTGAGGAAAGGAAAGGGGTGGCTCAGTTCCCTTTGCAAGCCTTAAAATTCCTTTAAAACAACACCCTACATGACAAGAGTGCTGGGCACCCCTGCTTTGTTAATGTTACAAATAAGGATGCTGGACACTGAAGAACAACATCAGGTACAAAATGTTTCTGTTCAGGTAGGCAAGCACAGGATCTTGAACCCCTGCATGAAACTTTTGGAATGCTCAGAGACAGCTGCATCTCCAGACATACAACAAAATCCAACCCACGTTCACTTCTGATGCATATCCCTCTGCATTCTATGGGGCTCCTTCCCAGCTAAGCATAAATGGGTGTGCTGCCTAACAGTGCAATCCTAACCAAGGCTGCAATCCAATACATGTCTACTCAGAAGCAGGGGTGCAGTCGTCTGGGGTCTCAGACCCCTTCCTTTTTTGGGAGCAGGGTCCTAGCAAGGTCTCTATGTGTCCAGCATCCTATGAGCCAATCAGCATGAAAGCGGAAGCCACCAGGAAGAGTCTTCTAACATGCTTCCTTGTCCTTTCCTGATGATTGGAGCCAATGAAAGTGAAAGGAGGTGAGTCAGCAACTGAGAAGACTCTTGTCAGTAGCTAACACTCCCATTTTATGCTTATTGGCTCCCAGGGGCATTTGTTGTTGTGGGAAAAGGCACTAACAAGGATCTCATTCTCAACCCAGCAGAAAAAGAAAAAAGGATGGGGATGTATGGCTGTGACTATCAGCAAAGGACCCTGCACTTCTGAACCTGCCACTACACTACTTCTCAGAAGTAGGCTTCATGGGGTTCAATAGGGCTTACTCCCAGGTAAGTGTGTTAGACTGCAGCACAAGCCAACTCAGAAGTCAGTCCTGCTGAATCCAAGTGGGGCTGGGACTGCAGCCTTAATGAACTTCCATTGGGGGAAAGCTGCAAACAAGCCAGCTGATAAGGGGCTGGCCTATGTCCTGATGATCCAACCGAGTGCCTAACATCAGAGGATGGGGCCAATCTTGCCCACAGGGAGAGGAGAAGGAAGCTGCCGGGCTTGGTCCCCAGTGGTTTCGAATGCCCTCCCCCGGTTTGTAAGACCTGACCCCTTTTCCAAACCAGAGCACAGCCCCTCTTGCCTCTTTCAAAGCACAGTCGAGGTTGACAAAGCTTTGAGGGGAGGAGGCTTGCTCTTTCGGTCTTGGTGACTTTTAAATTGGTCTCAATTGGTCCTGTGCAGAAAAGCGGTGCACAAAATGTTAAGATAAACAGATCAGGAATGAAGCGGCTCTGCAATTGGAAAACATGGTACTGGCACATCAAAGAGAGCTGTCCTGTCGCCTTCCCACCAACCCTGCACCCTTGGGGACATTTGGCTCGGCGTCTTCTTTAGGGAAAGGTGTGTGGCTTAAAAAGGCTACTGGGAAAAGCACCTCTTAAAAAAAGAGCTGCATCATCTTGGAAGGGAAGATCCAGTAAAAAAAAAAACAACCCAAGAGAGTGGCTTGTAAGACTCCTGAGAACTTGGCCCATTGCTCTGTTGACTCACTTCTCCAGGGGCTTTTAGATGACAATGGAAGGATCTCAGTTGTCATATTTGCATAAACCTCACACATAACAATACTTAGCATTTATACATCCTTTTTAAAAACCAGATTATTCTACTTCTGAGCCAATTTTTGGCAACAAAAATACACAAAGGCTGGAGTCATTTATGGTGCGCTGTCCCACCAACATGGAACTCCCTTCTCTTAGAGGCATTACAAAGACTTTTTATAACCTCTCCATTTCCCCAAACATCATTTTTTGAACAGACCTCTTCCCCTCCCCCCAAAAAAGTTATTGCGTGGGATGACAAGCACACAATGAGTGTTAAAACATGGTCAGGGTAAGGCTTTTCACTGGGTGTGATGTTTTGGCATGTCTGGATTAGATTTTTGATGTGCATTTTAAAACTGTAATCCACCCAAAGTTCTAGGAATGGAAGAAGTCTAAATAAAAATAAATTCAGAGTAAAGCCATCGAAATTAATGGGCAAACTAACTTGGGTCCATTAATATCAGTGAGTCTGCCCTGAGTACTGCCTTCAAGTCAATTCCAACTTATGGCGACCCTACGAATAGGGTTTTCATGGGGCTGAGAGGCAGTGACTGGCCCAAGGTCACCCAGTGAGCTTCATGGCTATGTGGGGATTTGAACCTTGCATAGTCCAACACCTTAACATAGTTGGATACAGCCTTAGCTTCTTATTATGCACCTTTTGGATGACTGCATTTTTGCCTTCTGGTCTGCAATGCAGCCATCACGAGAACTAGAAACTTAACTAAAATAAGAGTCTCATTTGTACAAGGAAAGCAGAAGAGGTGAAGGAATGGTGGATACAGCACATGGACTCTTAGGTTCCCAATCCATCATCTATGAGGTAGCCATGTGTCTTACTTTACAGAGGACAATCCTCTATTGGAAAGTGTTGTTTTTCTGAAGGGCTGTCTGGTCTAAGTGGTTTAAAGATAAAGAACCCTAAGAAAGCACAGCAGAGAGAGCCTTGGAAGTTGCCCATCCAGGGTTAACCTCTGGACAAGAGACTGAGCAGGTACCCAGTTACAGTCTTTCCCGGGAGGGTGAGATGTACTATATTTCTATTTTAAATCACAGTAATTATTTCCAAATTGCATCTATGCATTTGCATTAGGCAATATAGCGGTGGTGGATTTTACCATTTTTGGCAATGCGTAAGTGTACTCTGGTAATCTGCGGTACTATTCAAAGTATGTGTGGCCAACACTTGGGGCCTCCAACAAACACACTGTGAATACTGAAGCAGAACACAAAGGGCTCCGTTCCAGGAACTCAGGCACCGTGTGAATCTATTTCCTTTCCCAAGGACTTTATAATCTAATATCTAACCCTAGATATATCTGTGCTTCCTTCTGCTATAATAAGCAACTGCAAACACTCGTTATGGGCTTCTCCCCACACAATCCTCCCCAACCGAATTCTGAAGATACTGATTGGCGTTCGCTGGTCTCAACTAACTGACATCCTCAGGAAACAACAACACCTCCCCTCCCGAAAAAACCAGATCAGATTGGAGAAGGAAAAGCAGCAGTAAGTTTCTAAGGCAGCCATTCTATACCCAATTACCTGAGAGTAAGCCCAAACGATTCAATGGGACATACTTCTGAGTAGACATGTATAGGATTGCACTCTAAGAAAGTGATGTGATGTTTTTGTCTCCTCTGGAATGAAATGTCTCATGGGAAACATAAACTGCTGAAAGAGAACTACTTACATTCAGAACAGAAAATTAGGACGCTTATAGCCATGTGTCCAAAAATATCGGACCCAGAAAATGGATAAAACAATATATTTTAGTGAACTGTCACTGGCATCTACAGAAGACCTTCCACTTTCAACAAGCCTTTTAAGTAGATACCTTTGTCCCAATCTGCATTTGTTTTGGAAAAGTTTTAATATGTTTTTATTGGTGCATCACTTGTTTGCTGCCCTAGGCTTCTTTTTGGAGGAAGACTGCATTATTAATAACAACAGCAGCATCTGCCAGTCACAGAGGATTGTTTATACAACAGAATGGGATTAAATTTGGCATCTACTTTTCTTAGCCTCAGTTCCCCTGTCTGCAAAATGGGGAAGACGTGATCGGCCAGCCTTCCCCAAACTGATGCCCTCCAAATGTTTCAGACTAAAGGCCCACCAGTCACAGCCAACATGGGAGTTTATGGGAGCTGTATTCCTAAACATCTGGATAGTCTTACAGGTCTATTTTACAAGGCTTTTTTAAAGAATTTCTGTCTGAGATAACATACATAACACAAACTAAACATGTGAGTTGCACAGCGTAAATGCTTAAATAATAATCATCCATATTCATGTCCAGAGATGGGAAGTCATTCATTCCTCCTCACCCACCCACCCTGCCCTTGATGTACAGCTTATGGTTTTCAACAGAGTCGGGAACATATGCATAACTTCACAACTGCCCTTACACATATCACTCTTTTAATCACCCTTTCTTAACCAGCAGACTCCCTTGCCTTCAAAGTATATCACTCTTGTAGAGATATTACCTCCAAAATAAATGTGTTACTCATTATCATGAGATATACACACACCTCCGGTACTCATTTTAAACACCTACAGCTTCCAACTCAGGTTATTTCATACACAGAATACCTGTTTAAATGACAAATGTAGAAGTTAGCTTTGGCTGCACAATCCTACCCATGTCTACTCAGAAGTAAGCCCCCGTGAGCTCAGTGATTTTCAGAAGGGCAACTGTGTTAGGCTCTTGCAGCAAGAACAAAGACTTCTGTGGCACCTGTGGCACTAACACATTTATTATAGCATAAGCTTTTGTTGGCTCTGTTTTGTCAGACAAATGGAGCCAGAGTCCATGAAAGCTTGTGCCATAACAAATTTGTTAGTTTTTGAGGTCCTAGAAGATCCTTTGTTGTTTTAGCCTAAAACAACTACCTACATAAGCCAGATGGAAGGTAATAGCATCCCGTCATTGCTTATTTAATTTTTAATAGCTGAAAGAGTTCTCAAAGGAACACACAATAAAACAATGAACATATTTGTTAAAAATAAAAATACATTTTAAACCAGCAATAACAAACCATCCATTTTTTAAAAACACCTTTACCCGTAGAAGCGGCCACGTATCTCTCTCCATTTAGTAAAAAGGTGTTAACTAAATCAAACACCAGGTATACCTTCCAAGAAGATTTTATCTAGAGAATCATTACCCATCCATCAATGTAATTGCTGCTTATACCAAAACACCTCTGACTTTATGGTGCCTTTTGCCCAGCAATTTTACAACTGTATTGACTTCATCGGAGTACAAAGCGAGGAAGGAAATTTAAGTTGTTTCCTCTTTGCCCGTAGCTGGAAAAAGTCACATGGATGCCTCAAAATGTGATGCTTGACAGTTATTCCCCCACACAAACCTCTTACCAAAATCAACAGCTGGGCCCTCAACATCTAATATTGGCATCTCTCTATTTGAGATATTATTCCAGCCCTACCTGCACCACCATTATACCAAGACAGCGGCAAAAGAAGAAGCTGTGGCAAGCCTCTTGATTCCCTCTTGGTCCTTTATCCAAGGGAGGGGTAGCCAATGCGGTGCCCTCATAAATTTTGGATTACAACTCCCATCAACCCCAGCCAGCATGGCCAATGATCAAG
Source organism: Rhineura floridana (assembly GCF_030035675.1). Classification (NCBI taxonomy): domain Eukaryota; kingdom Metazoa; phylum Chordata; class Lepidosauria; order Squamata; family Rhineuridae; genus Rhineura; species Rhineura floridana. The sequence continues at coordinate 37,399,083 of NC_084493.1, forward strand.
GATGATGAGAATTATAGTTCACAACTGGAGGGCACCATGTTGGCTACTTTCATTCCAGGGTCATGAAGCAGATACTAAAACAGCAGAGCTTTCATGGACTTACAAAACTGCCATCTACTGAGTCAGGCCATTGGGTCCACCTACCACAATATTGTCTGCTGCGACTGGCAGCAGCTCCCCAAAGTTACAGTCAAGAGTCCTTTCCAGGGCTACCTTGAGATCCCAGGGGTTGAACTTGGGGTCTTCTGTATGCAAAGCATGGAGCTACAGTCATTCACTTCAACATCAGAGTCAGACCAATGGTATACCTACCAACATATTATCTACTCTAACTTGCAATAGCTCCACAAGGGCTCAAGAAGAGATCCTGCCAATCATGGAAATGCTAATCTGGAAAGGCACCATAAGGCATTTACCAGTGACAACAACCCACATTATCAAATGATGCCCTATGGATAGCCTTAGAGTTGTAATATGCTGCCCCACCCTGTGGATGGAATTGTGTGGGTCTCAACACTTGAAAGGCCCCATTAACAGAAATTTGAGTTTGATCCATGTACCCAAGTGAGGCATAATCTCTGATGCAATCCAAGGCTGAAAATAGATGGGGAAACCTTTATTTATTTATTTATTTATTTATATCCCACCCTGCCCCCAGCAGGAGCCGAGGGTGGCAAACAAAAGCACTAAAAACATTAAAACATCATAAAAACAAACTTTAAAACACATTAAAAGAAAACATCTTCAAAAACATTTCTTAAAAAAAGCTTTCAAAACATCTTCTAAGATTAAAAACATTTTAAAAAAGAAGGTTTAAGAACATATTAAAAAGCAATTCCAACACAGATACAGACTGGGATAGGTCTCAACTTAAAGGGTTGTTGAAAGAGGAAGGTCTTTAATAGGTGCCAAAAAGATAACAGAAATGGCAACTGTCTAATAACGATAGGGAGTTCCACAGGGTAGGTGCCACCACACTAAAGGTCCGTTTCCTATGCTGTGCAGAACGGACCTCCTGATAAGATGGTATCTGCAGGAAGCCCTCACCTGCAGAGCGCAGTAATCGACTGGGTATATACCTTCCTATGCAGAAATGGGCTACAGGGGATATATTTACACTAGACCACTGACTGGTCCAAATGACAGATTTCTCCCCTTCTCTAACTTAATGGAGATTTAAGCCCTCCCAAAATCAGCAGATTGGCAACATGTACAGCTAAGCCATCTCTTGACCACTCTGTTTGGACCAAAAGCCCTGAGTGCTTCCCATGTTCCAGTTTTACTGGAAGACTTAACAGCCTCTCTACAACATACCAAACCAGTAGTTCCTCTTTAGAGACAGGACCAAACCTGGCCTCAATGCGTTAAGGATGGATGTGATGACCTGAGGCAGTCAATGGAGGATAATTTTGGCCTCCATGAAATTGGCCTCTCTAGACATCAGTCTGAATCTGATACAACAACAAAAAACATCTTCAGGGCATATTGGACCCCATAACAGCTTTTTTCAAAAGAACATATCAAACAAGTGCTGGCAATATGGGGTCCCTCAGGCAGCACAGCACCATATGATGCAGTCTTGCTCCAAAACAACAACATTTAGTCAAAGATTACCAACTTCATCAACCCAGTTGTAGGTAAATCTCTGACAGTTAAGGACATTAATGTTTTGTTAAATTATATCATCACAAACGCACAAAAAAGGGACATTTGAAAGGGCCCATAGTCTAACTGCCAATTAAACTTTGTACAAGCAAATCAGAATGAATGCTCAATAAACAGGACATATGAAGGAGCCCTAACAGCAATTCTCCAGAATGTCATACAGTCTTTCCCAGCTCAGTGCTGGACACACCAGCACTGAACCTGGGATCTTCAGCATTCAAAGCATGTAGCCTGCCACTGAGCTATTCTCTCTTGCTAACAAGAAAGAAATTAGCAATTCTACTATTTGAAATTGTATCTGTATCAGAATCTCAGCAACTTTCTGAAGAGCTATCATAATGGAAGAATATGAAGTGCAAAGATCTTAAATAAGTAGCCAAGAAATCTAACATCTAAAACAATTTCAGCGTATCCTATTATATGTGACACCATAATTCAGCAGAGGATCTGGCAAGTCAATGGGATTGCTTGGTCTTTGTGGAAGGCCTCTTCTCCACATACAACATAACAGTGAGCGAGCTTTATATGCTTACAAACATCCAAAGCTGGGATGGATGTCCTTGGGTACATGTAATTCACCATCACTGTAAACTACATATGTGTATGCTCTCTTCCATGACCAAGTGAATCACTGACATGTTGGTAGACAGAAGTGACAAGGAAGAGATCTCTCACTGAAACCAATAGGAAGGTTACAGGAGATATGCTTTTTAAAATTGCCTCTAGAACAGGGACTGCTTCTCCCCCCAATGGGTTGTATCCAACCAAGTTCTCCTTAGTAGATCCATTGAAATTAATGGATATTTGTTGGCCATACTCATCTCCATTAATTTTGATGGTTCAGTTCTGAGTATGACTAATGTTGGATACAACACAGTATGTCTGAAATTTGGCAAGTCTTGAAACTTGCAGAATTCCTGAAAATGTCATGCCATTTGGATGAAAGAAAATTACAGACAGCAGAAGATTAGATGGGTCACCCACTGCAGGCAATGGAAGCAAATCAGACTAATTAAACTGAAATGGTTTCTGAATCATTTATGAAAATGAATTAAAAATAAACATAATTTACATATAAATGAATCACATTTTAATAACAAAAATAAATGAAGTAACTTTTTAAAAACAATCATGCACACCCCTCATGAATTAAAATCAGAATAGGCCAATGGCAGCAGCAAAGCAGATTTGATTAGATTATGGGATGTCAGGCGGAGTGCCCTACAGATGTGGGTGGCCAGTTGGGTAGGAAGAGAAAATTCACATGGAGCTGATAGAATCTTGAAAAGCGCTTGGGAACGCTGAAATGCATTCTTCAGTAAATTCTGCAACACCGTAACATAAATCCTTTAGCAATCATACAAACATACAAGAGATTACTGCAAGTTAAGGCACAATAACATTAATTAAACCACACACTATGAGATCATTCCAGATAAGCAGAGAGGTGCCAAAGCAAGTTCCTATGACATAATTGCAAGAGAGGAACTTTCTCTGTTTCTTCAAACTTCTAGTCCCAGTTTAGTACAGCAATAGATACTTCTTCACATAGGAGAACAAGGACACTGCTGTACACCAAGGTGACCAGCACTGGTCCATCAAATCCAGTATTATCTACTCTGAGGGTGCTTCCAAATGGATGGGGTCGGCTCTCATGCATGCAAGATTTTTGCAGCATCTACACAACATCATTGGCATCAAAACGCCAGCCTGTACTTTCCCCCCATTTAATCTGGATTTACCTTTTCCAGGAAATAAAAAACCACCTTCTTGCCAATGAGCCGTTTGTGACATCTCAGCAACCCACTTTTCCAAATTAAAAATCTGACAGTGAAGTGGCTCTCCAGGGTCAGAAGCCTTGTCCATCACCTACACGATCCCCTCCTCTTCTTTTGAACTTGAGGTTCCAGGGATTGAGCCACGACCTTTTGCATGCAGAGCCGCTGTTCTATCATGGGGCTAGAATCCCTTCTGCTTTGTCAGACAATAACAAGCTTAAAGGATTTTTTTTTTTAATCATGTCAGTTTCCTTGCACCAAGAGACTCTTGGAGACTTGTGGTGTTATATACAAGTTGAGTCTGAGAGAAGTGCTGGGCAGAGGAGCTCTTTAAAAGTAAAGACAGTTCTCCAAAAGTAACAATCACCCTTACATCACCTTTATGGTGCTTTTTACCGGACTGAAGCAAAACACAACCTTCTCATTCTCTGTCCAGATTTGAACCAAAAAACTCTATCTTCCAGCCAGTCAGGTGTCTGAGACATGTTTTCCACCAACTTTCCCCCACATCCCCAACCAATAGCCACAAACTTCCACAGACTTTTAAGCAAGAACCTTCAGCTATAAGAGCTTTTGTCAAGTCAGACTGCTGCTTAGAACTGGGCCTGACTTGATTTGCTTCCAATAATAATGGCATTTTTTTAACAATACAGAAGAGCTATTTTTGTGGTTCACGTTAGAGTTTTAGCTTCAAAGGCTTTAGAAGGCAGAGTTGCTAGAATTCCCTTTAAAGAGAGATAATGTCTGTGTAACCCTGAAAGGTTGAAATGTTCTCCCATGTTCTTTTATTGTAGCTTTTAATTAGAGAACCCACCTAATATATCCTCTTTTAAGAAGGCAGCCTGCTGAATCTTTAGGTACTCTTCTGAGCATCTTCCTTGAGGGGACCAATGCCTGTATTATGGAGCAGCTGTCAAAATAGCTGAGTCTTGTCATGTCTTCTAGACCTGCTTATATTTGCTAGTTTTTATCTTGCCTTTAAAAAAATGCTTTTATTGAGGCTGTGATTTTGTATTTTGTCTCCTTGGTCAGATGACCATAATAAACTCTAGACTGACTATAAAAGCCAGCAAAAGTCTCACAAGAGAGAAAGATATTTTGCATGATGAGGAGTGTTCTTGCCGTATTGTAATTTCCGTGCTGTACTTGAAGATGCATGTCAGGGCTGGCTCAACAAAAGTTCACATAACACAACACGCTGGGGAAAAAGAACTTTATGACCAAATGTTATTTATTGCCAAGACATCTTCAAGTGGCCCACATACACCAGGCATTACACTCCCAGATTCCTGTAAGCAGGCCTCCTATCTGATTCCACAACCTCGCCTTTTTCTCAAGAACATTCACTGTGTTCAACACTAATCTCACAACAGGTATCCTGACCTTAATGTGGGTCAGGGCTATCAGCAACTGCTGCCCATTAAAATGCCTCAGAATTCTAGCTTACACAAGTTCTCATCCCTCAGGAGTATATATCAAACCCTGGAAATTTTACATGCCTCTCTATGTAAGATTTATATCCCACTCTTCTACTAAAACGAAGAGCAGCTTACAGACAGAAAATAAACACAGCATAACAATAGCATATAAAGCATGAAAACCACATATTTGAAGCACTAATGACAGATGGGGCCTCCTTGGTGATGGTACCAAGATTTTGGAATGCCCTTGCTAAGGAGATTAATAATGAAGAACAGCAACAGAACTAAATATTAAACTGTATAAATATAAGAACGTAAGAAGAGCCTTTTGGATCAGGACAAAATTCAAGGCTGGGGGGGCAGGGGGAGAAAATCCCCAGGGCCCAAACCTCTGGGGGCCTGGGCCATGAACAAACAAATAATACTTTACAGACCAGACAGTGGCTATAATGTCTGTTGTTAAATCTCAGCATATCCAAGTCTTCTATAAGCACCAACATTTATTAATATGATTCAGACATGGCAAAGCCCCACATATACCTTGAGGGTCTCAAGCTGAGACCAGAATCACTAGGCTCCAGTAGTTGGTCACAGTTCACAATGAAGAGAGTTGCTTTATGCAGCAGAGTTCATTAGAGATATAAAAGAATATGAAAGAAAGTGGTACAGCAGGGCCCCGCTTCCCGGCGCTCCGCTAATGCGGCAGTTTTCCCCCCCTCTTTTAAAGCCGCTTTTGTAGCATTTTGCAGCATTTTTGCGGCATTTTCACGTGACGCGCCCCATTAAAGTCAATGGGGTTCTGCTTTACGGTGGGGGTCCGGAACGGAACCCGCCGTATAAGCGGCGCCCTACTGTATTTATCTTACACAAAATAAACTCATATTTATTAAGAAAGTAGCCTAGCTGAATTCAAAAAGTAGGGGGAGAGAGAGAACGTGGGAAGAAGGAGGAGGAACTGGAAGTGATGATAGCCCTGAGAATATCAGTCTAACCCATCAGAGACATGCTTAAACCTGAGGAAAGTCACAAGGAGAGAATTCAAGCAGGGGCCCTTTCAACTGACTAACTATATCTATTGCCCCTAATTGCCAATAGATTCAGAGCACACAGCAAGACAATGCATTGATTGAAGTGAAGCTTCCAACACCCCTCCTCATTGTCTCGCATTGCAACTCACAACTTCCATCACTTCACAAAGATCCTGAAAACGCTCTCTGGGCTGTGGCTTGGTAAGAACTTCTGTCACCATTTCTTCTGTCGGGCAGCACTTCAGCTCAATGAGCCCTTTCTGTTGAGCATCTCTCGGCAGTGGTACTTGGTATAAATGTGCTTTGTTTGCAGCGTCGCCCTTTCTGGGGAGAGCAAAATGCAGCTCTTGTTGTCTTCATGCAGCTTTGGTTCACTGATTCCAAAGTCGAAGAGTAGTCTGTGTAACCAGGTTGCTTCTTGACATGTTTGTGTTGCAGATATGTATTCTGCTTCTGTAGAGGAGAGGGCAACAATTGACTATTTCTTACTAGTCCAACTGATGACGAGTCCTCTTCCAAAATAGAACAGATTTCCACTAGTGGACTTTCGGTCTTCTCTGTTGTCAGCCCAGTTTGCATCCATGTAGCCCACCAGCCCAGGATTACTGTTTGCAGGTAGCATCAAGTTCAGATCTTCAGTTCCCTTTAGATATCTTCCTATCCTTTTGACTGGAGTCCAATATTTCTTTGTTGGTGCATTAACTCTTCTGCACAGTATCCCAACTGCTGCCGCAATGTCTAGTCTTGTTACAGTTGATATATACAGGAGCTTTCCAATTGCTGTCCCGTACTGACTGCTGTCTCACAGTGGTTCCTTGGTCTCATTGTCTTTAAAGAAGCCCACTTCCACTGGAGTTTCTGCTACATTGGCTTCGGTCAGCCCAAGGTGTTCTATCAGGTCCATTTTTTTCTGTTTCTGGTTACTGAAGAAGCTTCCAATTTCTCCCCTTTCCATCTGGATTCCAAGATAGTAAGAGATGTCTCCCAGGTCTTTCACTTCTATTTCCTTGTTAAGATTTCTCACCATTTCAGCACTGTCTTCCTTGTCTTGGTGACAGCAGACCAAATCATCCACATAGGTCAAGATGAATGTCCATCTATTATTCTTGAACCTCAAGTATAGGCGGGGGTCAGCCTTTCCTTGTGTGAACCCCTCCTTAAGTAGTTGGTTTAGTTTGTAATTCCACAGGCCCTAGCAGCTTGCTTCAGGCCATAAATGCTTTTCTGAAGCTTGCACACCAGTCCTTCTTTCCCAGGTTCTTCAAACTCTGGTGGTTGCTGCATATATATCTCTTCCTCAGTGTCTCTATATAGGAAGACTGTCTTTACATCCAGGTGTTGAACCTGCATCTTTCTTGAGGCAGCAATACTGAGGAATGTCCTTATAGAAGTCTGTTTGACCACAGGTGCAAAAGTTTCACAATAATCTTCACTGTACTTTTGGGAGTATCCCTTAGCAACTGGCCTAGCTTTGTAGCCCTGCATATCCCCTTCTGCACCTTGCTTAGTTGCAAAGACCCATTTACATCCAATGGTCTTTCTCCCTTTTGGTAGCTCTGTAAGAGTCCATGTTTTGTTCTTAAGAGATTTTATTTCTTCTCCAGCAGCTTGCAGCCATTTGTCTGTCTCAGTATCTGGCATCCCTTCAGTGTCTCGTCAATTGGAGGGCTTTCGTGTCTCCTCCACTTTGGTTAGAAGAGACAGCCTATTGGGTGGCATCCCTTTGTTGGGTCTGCTTGAGTGTCTCACTTCTTGATCAGCTCTTGCACCCCCTTCTTGCTCGGGTTCACTTGAGGTTTCAAAAGTTGCCTGTACACTTACCACACCAAAAGAAATTTGCATATTTTACCTTTTCTTTCATGTTTGTGAGTAAAACAAAATATGAATAACTTGTTCTTCAAACATCAAATTAATATTGGCGTACAGTACTAGTATATAATACTTGCAGGAAATTTAGGACCACCATGAATTTTCTGGACCTCCTTTGTAGGTCCTGTACTAAGTAAAAAAAACCCTGTAAAAATGTTTACAACATTGGAAACAGCATCAAAATTAGCCTAAACTGATACAAAGTCCATCTCAAAATAATGTTGAATATATTTTTTAAAAATTGCAACACAAACATTATGCATATTTCAAGGGTTATTTGGAACAGTGTTCTTTTTAATAAATGTATTAACTATCCTGTTCTGATAAATGTTTTTCAGTTATTTTCTATCTCGCCCAAAGTTAAACCTAAGACACTTAAAAAACATGTTTAAAGAAAATAGTAACATTTGGTTTGCAGGAAGGTGTTGGACTATGACCTGGGAGACCAGGGTTCGAATCCCCACACAGCCATGAAGCTCACTGGGTGACCTTGGGCCAGTCACTGCCTCTCAGCCTCAGAGGAGCGCAATGGTAAACCCCCTCTGAATACTGCTTACCATGAAAACCCTGTTCATAGGGTCGCCATAAGTCGGAATTGACTTGAAGGCAGTCCATTTCATTTTTCCCAATCGTACATCTTTCCCCAGGCCCAGCTTTCAGCGGCCCTGAGGCCAATGGCCCATCTAGTCCAGCATCTTGTTCTCAGATTGGCCAACCCGTTGCCCAAGAGAAGCCTGCAAGCAAGACCTGACTGCAAGAGCACTCTTCCCTCCTGCGGTTTTCAGCAACCAGTATTTGGAGGCACACTGCCTCCCACTGTGGTGGCACAGCATAGCCATTATGGCTAGTAGCCTTTGATAGCCTTCATAAATTTGCCTAATTTTGTTTTAAAGCCTTCCAAGTTGGTGACCATTACTGCCTCTCAAGGGAGCTAATTCTATAGTTTAATTCTTTTGTCTGTCCTGAATCTTCCACCATTTAGCTTCTTTGGATGTCCATAAGTTGTAGTGTTAGAAGAGAGGGAGAAAAACTTTTCTGTATCCACTTTCTCCATGCCATGCATAATTATATACACTTCTATCATGTCACCCCTTACTCGCCTGTTCTCTAAACTGAAAAACTCCAAATGCTGCAACCTTTTCTCTTAGGGGAGTCGCTTCATCCCCTTGATCCTTTTGGTTGCCCTTTTCTCAACCTTTTCCAGCTCTACAATCTCCTTTTTCAGGTGAGGTAACCAGAGAGCCAGTGTGGTGTAGTGGTTAAGCTGTTGGACTACAACCTGGGAGACCAGGGCTCAAATCCCCACACAGCCATGAAGTTCCCTGGGTGACCTTGGGCCAGTCACTGCCTCTCAGCCTCAGAGGAAGGCAATGGCAAACCCCCTCTGAATTGAAGGCAGTCCATTTCCATCATGTGTTGTTAGAGAGCCAGTGTGGCGTAGTGGTTAAGGTGTTGAACTATGACCTGGGAGACCAGGGTTTGAATCCCCACATAGCCATGGAGCTCACTGGGTGACCTTGGGCCAGTCACTGCCTCTCAGCCTCAGAGGAAGGCAATGGCAAACCCCCTCTGAATTGAAGGCAGTCCATTTCCATCATGTGTTGTTAGAGAGCCAGTGTGGTGTAGTGGTTAAGGTGTTGTACTATGACCTGGGAGACCAGGGTTTGAATCCCCACATAGCCATGGAGCTCACTGGGTGACCTTGGGCCAGTCACTGCCTCTCAGCCTCAGAGGAAGGCAATGGCAAACCCCCTCTGAATTGAAGGCAGTCCATTTCCATCATGTGTTGTTAGAGAGCCAGTGTGGTGTAGTGGTTAAGGTGTTGAACTACGACCTGGGAGACCAGGGTTCGAATCCCCACACAGCCATGGAGCGCCCTGGGTGACCTTGGGCCAGTCACTGCCTCTCAGCCTCATGAAAACCCGATTCACAGGGTCGCCGTAAGTCGGAATTGACTTGAAGGCAGGACATTTACATTTAACCAGAACTGTACACAATATTCCAGACGTGACCACACTACAGATTTATATAAAATTTATGTATGAAAAAAAATGTTTTCACTTTGCCTAAAATAAAAGAAAGGAAAGGAACTAGGTGGATGTCACAAGGAGGGCTTTCCAAGATATTGGAACCGTCACCAAGAAAACTCCCTCTCTCATGCTTACTTGCCTATCTATGCATAATGGCATAAAACCTTAAAGCCTAGGAAAGTTGCACTCACTCCGTCTCTGTCCGGCTCCTTATGCATTGCACTATTCTGCCTCTTCCTTGTTTGTGTGCCCCCAAAAAATCATTCCAAAACTTCCATGGAGAAACATTGTCAGAACAGGCCTGCTGAATAAGGTGATAATGAGGCTTTCCTAGTTTTACTATCAACTGTCACAGACTAGCATAAAGGGGATCAGAGAATCCACTGGGGCTGCATTTTCCGATTCTCCTTGGGGGGGGTGGCTAAGGGAAGCTGTCAGGCAGAGTTTCTATATTTCAAAATTTGTCACTTCTACACTGCATAGTGGGCATGTCCTTTTAAGTCGAAAGAAGAAGTATTTAAACTCTGGGTCAAGCAGGGCTGGATTGGACATGAAGCCACACAGTGGACTCAGTACAATAACTTCCAGCTTACTCAAAGACATGCGTCACAATTTACTTAATGCACCATGCCAAGGATTCTTGTGGCTTTGGTGTGGGATGTGAGGTCTGCCTAGGGGTAGCCTTTGGATGCCCTGCAGATGTTTTGGACTACAACTCCTAACCGTTGGTTGGATGGGAGTCATTAGTCAAAAACATCTACAGGGCATCAGGTTAGGGAAGGTTCCTGTAAGGTGACTTCTCAGAGCTAAGGTCATGCACAGGCAAGAGTCTTAAGTTCAGTGGCTCAAAGAGAGTCATCTTTGTTGAAGGCAGCCCCAACCTCCTGCCTTCCTTTCGAAGCCCTCTTGGCTAATCTCTGCAACTCATCATTGGCCAGAGAGACCAACTAATTGCTGTTACCGATACCCAGGCCTTCAGAGGCCACAGGCTAGAGTGTGGATTAAAAGTGTGTGTGTGAAAGGGGTGGGGGTGGGGGCTTCAGAGACCAAACAAAGGCAAACTCAGGAATGTGTCCAACACTCCCTCCCTAAATCGTTCCAGCTTCCTCAGCTGCAGCCAAGCTGTAACTCTGCCATGTAAGTCTTCGGGCATATCCACACTGCTGAGCTGAGCTGGTCTAAACCATCATTTCATCTGCAAGGGACTGCAGGGAGCCAGGATGCTATGTAAGCAGAATTCTCTGCAACCTCAGCAAGCAACAGTTCCCAGGATTCTCTGAGGCAAGCCATGACAGCTAAACTAGTATAAATTGCGATTTTGGGTGTAGCTAGAACCATAATCCTCATGGCAATTACTTAATAGGCTATTAAACTTCAAATAATGTCAGGAAAAAGCTAATTGGTCTCCTCTTGCAGCGCAGATACGGCTTTCTTGTACACATGACACACTTTCCGAGGCCTCAGATTGCTCTTGGCCTCCTTTTCCATGAACTATACATTGAAATTTGTTTCAATAATGCCAGAATCGTACTCAAAGAGTGTTTATCAATGGTTCCTTCTCAAACTGGGTGGAGGTAATGAGTGGGGTACCACAGGGCTCAGTCCTGGGCCCAGTGCTCTTCCACATTTTTATTAACGACTTGGATGAGGAGGTACAGAGCATGCTTATCAAATTTGCAGATGATACAAAATTGGGGGTCACAGCTAATACCATGGAAGACAGAAACAAAATTCAAAGGGACCTTGATAGGCTGGAGCATTGGGCTGAAAAGAGCAGAATGAAATTCAACAGGGATAAATGCAAAGTTCTACACTGAGGAAAAAGAAACCAAATGCACAGTTATAAGATGCGGGATATTGGCTCAGCAATATGACATGTGAGAAGGATCTTGGAATTGTAGTTGATCACAAGCTGAATATGAGCCAACAGTGCGATGTGGCTGCAAAAAGGGCAAATGCTATATTAGGCTGCATTAACAGAAGTATAGTTTCCAAATTGTGTGAAGTATTAGTTCCCCTCTATTCAGCACTGGTCCAGTTCTGGTCTCCACACTTCAAGAAGGATGCAGACAAACTGGAACAGGTTCAGAGGCAGGCAACAAGGATGATCAGAGGACTGGAAACAAAGACCTATGAAGAGAGACTGAAAGAACTGGGTATGTTTAGCCTGGAGAACAGAAGACTGAGGGGAGATATGATAACACTCTTCAAGTACATGAAAGGTTGTCACACAGAGGAGGGCCAGGATCTTTTCTCAATCGTCCCAGAGTGCAGGACACAGAATAATGGGCTCAAGTTGCAGGAAGCCAGATTTCGACTGGACATCAGGAAAAACTTCCTAACTGTTAAAGCCATACGACAATGGAGCCAATTACCTAGAGAGGTAGTGGGCTCTCCGACACTGGAGGCATTCAAGAGGCAGCTGGACGGCCATATGTTGGGTATGATTGAAGTTGGATTCCTGCAATGAGCAGAGGGTTGGACTAGATGGCCTTATAGGCCCCTTCCAGCTCTACTGTTCTATAAATCTTTGATTCTTTGAAACTGGTAATTAAAACCCTCCTGCACCCCCCAGTATCACTTAAAATAGCCACATCCTAGCTGGAATACAAGAAGCCATATGAGGAAACAGGCAGATGCTGTGTTCAGATTCCTGCCTTGATCTAGCTCTATTGACATAACTGTTATGGGGTTAGAGTCTAATTGTTAGAGCCATACGACAATGGAACCAATTACCTAGAGAGGTAGTGGGCTCTCCGACACTGGGGGCATTCAAGTCGGGAATGCTTTGATGTGGATTCCTGCATTGAGCAAGGGGTTGGACTTGATGGCCTTATAGGCCCCTTCCAACTCTACTATTCTATGATTCTTAAAAAAATAAATATTGGGCTTAACAGAAAACCACCAGGTTCAAGTCAGCACCTTTTAAAATTGTCCTTGTTATCTTGCATCAAACACCTGCATATCTGCTTTTCCATGTAAAAAAAAGGGGGGGATAATAGGAAACATTTGTAGCCCGCCTTTCCTCAAAGGAGCTCAAACATTAGCTCTGCCCTACCCACTTTAGCTTCCCAACAACCCTGTGGAGTTATAAATATTCTACAGCCACAACAGTGGCTGTATACTATAGTCAGCATGGATGATTCACATTCCGCACATTACCAAATTCTTCCAAGCTACACAGGAAGTGGATTGGACTGTGAAAGACCAACCCAAATTGTGTTTGCATTTTTACACATTTGTAGGGTGGTATGATATCTCAGAGAGGAGGTCAGGTCTCCTGCTCCCCTGGTGCATTCACTATAACTGCCCAATTTCCCTGCTTTTTAAAGTTTGATAGAAATATGTGTTGGCTACAGGTACATGTTTAAACCGCAAGGTTTTTTGCCTATTAGTGAATATTATATAATAATAATAATAATAATAATAATAAATTTATTAGTCGCCCATCTGGCTGGATGTCCAGCCACTCTGGGCGACGTACAAGATAAAAACAATACATTAAAACGTTAACATTTAAAACCATAACAATAAAAACCTAACCCACCCCAAAAGCCTGCCTGAAGAGCCAGGTCTTCAAGGCCCGGCGGAAGCTCATCATAGAAGGGGCATGGCGGAGATCATTTGGGAGAGAGTTCCACAGGGTGGGGGCCACTATTGAAAAAGCCCTCTCTCTAGTCCTCACCAGTCTAGCTGTTTTAACTGGTGGGATCGAGAGAAGGTCTTCTGAGGCTGATCTTGTTGAGCGGCATCCCTGACGATGCTGGAGGCGCTCCTTCAGATAGACTGGGCTAAAACCGTATAGGGTTTTAAAGGTCAAAACCAACACCTTGAATTGGGCCCGGTAAACAACCGGTAGCCAGTGCAACTCCTTCAGCACTGGAGTGATGTGATCTTGCCGGCGGCTGCCTTTAATCAGACGAGCCGCCGCATTCTGTACCGGTTGCAGCTTCCGGACTGTTTTCAAGGGTAACCCCACGTAGAGCGCATTACAGTAATCTAGGCGAGAGGTGACCAGGGCATGTACTACCGGTGGGAGCAGATGGTTGGGAAGGTAGGGGCGCAGCCTCCGTATCAGATGGAGTTGATACAACGCCGCCTGGCTCACAGCTGAGACTTGAGCTTCCATGGTCAGCTGGGAGTCAAGAATGACCCCCAGGCTGCGGACCTGGTCTTTCAGGGGCAATCGTACCCCATTGAGCACCAGGTCCACATCCCCCAGCCTTCCCTTGTCTCCCACAAACAGTACCTCGGTTTTGTCAGGGTTCAGCTTCAGTTTATTCCTTCCCATCCAGCCACTCACCGACTCCAGGCACTTGGACAGGGTTTCTACAGCCAACCTCGGTGCAGATTTAAATGAGAGATAGAGCTGCGTGTCATCCGCATATTGGTGACACTACAGCCCAAATCTCCTGATGATTGCCCCCAGCGGCTTTATCTAGATGTTGAACAGCATCGGGGAGAGGATGGAACCCTGTGGCACCCCACAAGTGAGAGGCCAAGGATCCGAAACCTTCTCCTCCAATGCCACTCTTTGGTACCTACCAGAGAGGAAGGAATGGAACCACTGCAATACAGTGCCCCCCATGCCTAACCTCTTCAGGCGGTCCAGGAGGATAACGTGGTCAACGGTATCGAAAGCCGCTGAGAGATCAAGGAGGACAAGGAAGGTGCATTCGCCCCTATCCCACGCCCTCCTCATATCATCTACCAAGCTGACCAGGGCTGTTTCAGTCCCATGTCCAGGCCTGAAGCCCGATTGAAATGGATCCAGATAATCCGCTTCCTCCAAGTGCGCTTGCAACTGTTTTGCCACCACCCGCTCAATCGCCTTGCCTAAGAATGGCAAATTTGAGACTGGTTATGGTAAACTGATTGTGGTAAATTATCAGTATTTATGAACCTATTAGGGTTACCAGGTCAGAAGGATCCCAAACCCGAGATTTCAGGGGCGGGCCCTAGTGATGACAGGGGGTGGGCCTGAGTGATGTCACACGGGGCAGACCCGAGTGATGTCATTAAGTATGATACATTAAGCATCAACCACACTTACCTGGAGCATATAGTTCAAACAAAAACATTACTCTGATTGGAAATTAAGATAGAAATTTTAGCTAAAAGATGGAGCCTGGGTAGGGAACATTTAATCTAGCCTATTTGCTTTCGGCAAGAAGGGTTTAAGTGCCTTCAGGCCAGTCCAGTCACCAGAAGGCCATTGTAGGAAGAAAGGAGCCTAGTGTTGTGGAGATGTTAGATGGGAGCATTCAGGAGTAAAGATGGATGCCCCTGAAGGCTGCAATTCTAAACACACTTACTAAGAGACTAAACCCCATAGAACTCAACAGGACTTACTTCTGAGTAGATATGGTTTGGATTGTGCTGTTGGTAAAGCTTGACTAGGGATCCCCTGCAAAGACATCCAAATCCAAGCAGGGTTGGCAACCCCCTGCCTGGAATGTCCTGCCCTGATCTTTTAATGTGGCTGCTCCAAACCTCTTTACAGATTTGACCCTTCACTGCAGAAAGAGGTCTGAGAAATGAGTAAGAATAAGAAAATTCTCTACCCTTTCTGTCCACCCTGTGGGCTGCTATAAAATGATTTTGACAGCCAACCCAATTCCAGTGAGTAATAATTGACAGAGAGAAAACATACATGGTTTGACCTACTTTCACAGGCAGCAGCTTGGGAACAACTGCAGCCACACTTTCAAATATGTGAATTCTCTTTTACCACTATTGGGCAAAAAACAAACTGCCATGCATCCGACAAGGTGCATCATCAGTGGGTTTTAGGGGGTTGAGCTAAGCACGTGCAACCACTGCTGTTGCTTCTATGGATATAAGGGAGTGAGGTTAAAGGTAAATGAAATGCAAACAGAAAATGAAAAACAAAAGACAGAGATGCTTTCCTAAATGCAATACCATTCAAAACACAACAAGATTCCTATGAGTAAGGCAGAAAACTCAGCATCCCACAACCAGTCAGGATTCCTAACCAAAAACCAAAACTAAAAAACTTCTGGCAGCCAGTCAGTTAACGCTGCGGCACGATTGCAGACACGAGTGAGATTCTATCAGCACATAATACCTCTGCTCTGAAACCTGCATTGTTGCTGATTTGCTACCAGGCCAAGTTCAAGTTTAAGCTGTGTTTTCCAAGTTATGGGTGCCACATAGTACTTGTGCTCTTGTAAGAAATCAGTCCTGTAATGTGGCTGCGCCTACGCTTTGGAACTCCTTGCCTATTGACATCAGGCAGTCACCTCTTTTCAGCACCTGCTAAAATCATTTTTGTTTAGGCAAGCCTATCCAGGCACGTAGAAGCTATTGTGTTTCTAAATCTGTTTTTAACTCATTGTTGGTTTTATTATTTTGAATGGTTTTAAATACATGTCTTTAACTGTTTTTGCCAATATTTTATTGTTTTAATTCTTTCTGTAAACCGCTTTGAGATTTTTTACAATAAAGCAGTATATAACTGTTGTAAATAAAATACATAAATAAATTTCTGAGTCACTGTGGTCCCTGAGTCTCTTCCCACATTTAGGCACAAAGGAATCTGCTTTATACCGACTCAGGCCATTTGGTACCATCTAGCTCAGTACTGATGACATGGACTAGCGTGGGCTCTCCAGGATTCCAGGCGACAGCCTTTTCCAGAAATTGAATTCTGGACCTTTCCATGCAAAGCATTTGCCCTACCAATGAGCTACAACCCTCCCACTGTTTAAAAAAGTATCTTTTAAATTTGTTCTTTTCAATTCACTCTTGAATGCATATTATACCTAGGGCAGATCCACACCATTCATTTAAAGCACATTCAACACCCATGAAGCACATGAATCCCATCACAGAAGCATGGGAACTGCAGTTTGTTAAGGGTGGTGAGAACAATAACCATGAGGGGGAAACTACACTTCCCAGGATTCTTTATAGGAAGTCATGCAATTTAAATGTGAGTTGGATGTGCTTTAAATGTATTGTGTGGGTCTACATAATAAACATTGCCTGCATGTAAATTGTTTTAATTAATTTTTCAAAATGGAAATGAGCTATAAAGTGTAGTGGGTGACCATGGGCTACTCACCATCTCTAAGCCTACCTGCCCCTCAGGATGAAAACAATGGAGAACCATGACCACCTCAAGAAAGAAGGACACACTTAAAATGTAGAGGAAGTATTGTACAACCACAGTGTGAAATAGGATACTTATTGGAACACAGTATGAAGAAATATTTATATAAGCATGACTATCAAATATGTTTATTATTTACACAACTGGTAAAGATATTTATAGTGCAATCCCATGCTTGTTTACTCAGAAGAAAGTCCCAGTATATTCAATGGGGCTTGTTCAACCAGGGCGATGTCCAGAGAACTGCAGCCTCAAGAGATAAGGAGCTCGTTCTTTTAACAAGCCTTTTAAGTTGAGACCTTATCCCAGTCTGTGTCTGTGTTGGAATTGCTTTTTAATATGTTTCTAAACCTTTTCTTTTTTAAAAAAGATGTTTTAACAAATTTGTAAAAGTTTTTAAAGATGTTTTGTTTTAATATATTTTTAGTCTGTTTTTATTATTTTAAAAGTGTTTTTAGTGCTTTTGTTTGCCACCCATGGCTCCTACTGGGAGGAAGGGCGGGATATATATCAAATAATAAATAAATAATAAACTTCATCCACCCAACCCAAAACTCAGAATCATGCCACTTTAAGCTCTTTTGCAACTGTTTATACTTGTTTTGTGGTTATTGGATTTTAAAGGGATTTATTTCTTATTGTGAGCTGCCTTGGTTTCCAATCACCAACCATACCTCACAGGTTGTTGGAAAGACTCCATACAGTACACACTTGCAGGTGTAAAAATACACCCCATATAATAGTTTATTGTCAAACCAGTTGATCATTGCAGAACATTAAAAAAAAATCAGTATTAGTTTCCTACATAATAAAAACGGTGATACCTAAGTAAGCCCTGCCTAATTGCTTTAAAAATAGGATTGGTGGAGAGAAAGATTTACAACACAAACACAATTGTTTGCTATGTTTACTCAAAAGTCTTTTTTAAAAAAAGATTTACTGGATTTTCAAGGATCCCAAAGGTTACATCCAGAATAAATGGGGGGGGGGAGAGATTTAATGCCAACAAAGTTGGGTGGATGCTGGGAAAAGCTTTCAGGTACGAACAGCATCAATCCCACAGCAAACACTGATGCCCATTGGGACTGGCGGGGCAGAAAGCAGGCGGCCCAACAGTGGAGCCACAGCCAACACGAACGTGCGAGAGAGGGCCAGTTAACGCCAGTTTTGTCCTCGTCACCCTCCCTGCTGAGTTCTTCCAGGGAAGCTGTGAGGTGGGCAAGATGGAGTGCTACCTCTTTCTCCCCCCCCCCCGCCCGCCCCCATTCCATGTATCAAAGCTTACCAGACTGGTAGCTGAATCTCACTTCAGCACTTGAGAGGGGGGGAAACAGCATCCTCCCAGTACCTGGAGGCTAGCTTAGGGGGTGCAAGGCAGATTGTGGGGGGTACACAGCTCTGTCCTCTCTGCTGCTGCCCACCCCCCGCATTTGCCACCCCAGGCAGCTGCCTCACTTTGCTGGGTGGTAGGGCCAGCCCTGTTCAGGACAAATTCAAAAGGGGGACATGCAGACAAGGCTAGTTGGTTGAAGGCTGCTCAGCAATGAAAGAGAAACACCCACTGAGTGTGGACCCCAAGGGGGCCGTTGGCAATGGCACTATGAGTGGCAGCAAAGGAGCAGTCGAGTTGCTCAAAGCAAAATTGTTGAGTAGCAATGTGAAGGCCTGGGGGGAAAACAGTTTTTTTTCTGAGCTTTTTATTTTTCAATTTTTTTAGGGAAAAAAACGGAAAATTTGGGGGGAAACAGGGAAAAACATTCTTTCCAAATTTTCCTGGTTTTTTTGTCCCGCCTTCCCATCTCTGTTCTTGAGCAGCTTGGCGGAGGGCATCATGCATACAGAGAGATCCCCGTTTCAATTCCTGCCACCCCCAAAGAAAGGATCTGCCCTCTTCTCTACACTCAAACAGAGCCGTTACATTTACAGCACCTGCATCAGCATTTCCTGCAACCAACAAGCAACATTCAGGCATGAATCCCTAAACCTTCAGAGAGGCATGCCGAGGAGCCCCACCTGGGCCCCTGATCCCAGGTGTGTGCCCTCTACATGTTAGCAGCAAGCAACTGACTCTTAACAGTTAACAACAGCATGATGCCCTTTGGATGTTTTGAACTATAGACCAGGCTATGGCCTGAAGGCACATGAGGCCAGCTTCCTGCTGAAGCCAAGTAGGGTCAAGTCTGGTCAGTGCCTGGATGGGAGACCGCCTGGGAACCATATATAAGCCGCCTTGGGTTTCTACCATGAAAAGAAAGGCGGGGTATAAATGTAATAAATAAACAAACTGCAGCTCCAGTCATAACCCCTAACCATTGGTCATCCTGGCTGAGGCTGATGGAAGTTGGAGTCTGACAACATCTGGAGGATACAAGGCTGGGGAAAGCTGCTTTACATTTGTGGGGCGGGAAGCCATCACAGGGCAACACCAACAGCCACCGCAGCCACAACCACAACTGTCTGCCACTTAAATTGCATAACTTTTGCTATGTTTATTTATTGAAGCCATTTCTATACCGCTTAATATATATAAAAATCTCTAAGCGGTGTACAGATATTTTAAAGCAATAAAGGTTTTGCCAGTCACGATGGTCCAACAAGAGAGGATATTCCACCCTCCCACTGCAACTGCTCAGTCCCACATAGGTGCACCTAAACCCATTGAAATCAACAGGCTGGAACATCCCTGACTCTGCCCCGGACGGTGTGCCTAGTCCCTGCCTTACTGCCATTAGGGACCCTCTGCCCCATTGCCCTGTTTCTGAAGACATTTATAGATTGCTGTGTTTGTGTCAGGTCTCATAAGAACATAAGAACATAAGAAGAGCCTGCTGGATCAGGCCAGTGGCCCATCTAGTCCAGCATCCTGTTCTCACAGTGGCCAACCAGGTGCCTGGGGGAAGCCCGCAAGCAGGACCCGAGTGCAAGAACACTCTCCCCTCCTGAGGCTTCCGGCAACTGGTTTTCAGAAGCATGCTGCCTCTGACTAGGGTGGCACAGCACAGCCATCACGGCTAGTAGCCATTGATAGCCCTGTCCTCCATGAATTTGTCTAATCTTCTTTTAAAGCCGTCCAAGCCATTGGTGGCCATTACTGCATCTTGTGGGAGCAAATTCCATAGTTTAACTATGCGCTGAGTAAAGAAGTACTTCCTTTTGTCTGTCCTGAATCTTCCAACATTCCGCTTCTTTGAATGTCCACGAGTTCTAGTATTATGAGAGAGGGAGAAGAACTTTTCTCTATCCACTTTCTCAATGCCATGCATAATTTTATACACTTCTATCATGTCTCCTCTGACCCGCCTTTTCTCTAAACTAAAAAGCCCCAAATGCTGCAACCTTTCCTCGTAAGGGAGTCGCTCCATCCCCTTGATCATTCTGGTTGCCCTCTTCTGAACCTTTTCCAACTCTAGAATATCCTTTCTGAGATGAGGCGACCAGAACTGTACACAGTATTCCAAATGCGGCCGCACCATAGATTTATACAACGGCATTATGATATCGGCTGTTTTATTTTCAATACCTTTCCTAATTATCGCTAGCATGGAATTTGCCTCTTTCACAGCTGCCGCACACTGGGTCGACATTTTCATCGTGCTGTCCACCACAACCCCGAGGTCTCTCTCCTGGTTGGTCACCGCCAGTTCAGACCCCATGAGCGTATATGTGAAAGTAAGATTTTTTGCTCCAATATGCATAATTTTACCCTTGTTTATATTGAATTGCATTTGCCATTTTTCTGCCCATTCACTCAGTTTGGAGAGGTCTTTTTGGAGCTCTTCGCAATCCCTTTTTGTTTTAACAACCCTGAACAATTTAGTGTCGTCAGCAAACTTGGCCACTTCACTGCTCACTCCTAATTCTAGGTCATTAATGAACAAGTTGAAAAGTACAGGTCCCAATACCGATCCTTGAGGGACTCCACTTTCTACAGCCCTCCATTGGGAGAACTGTCCGTTTATCTCAGCGAGGGGAGTCCTCCTCAGAGGAAGACCAGGGCGCTGCGGTCTTGGATGCAGCCCTGGCTCAGACCCCAGCTGAGGGGGAGGAACCAGGGTCCTGTGATGAGGCTGAGGAAGGGCCATCGGCACCTGGGGCAAGTTTGCCCTGTCATCGAGGCTGAACAGGTCCCAAGCCCAAGGGACAGCCGCGGCCTCAATCGTCAGCCCATCTGGAGGAGTGCTCAATTGCAGGCCTGGACTCCTCAGAAGTACAGGACTCCCTGAAGAAGGTGACTGCTAGAAAGCAGCTGAGGTGTGGAGTGTGGCTCCAGCAGCATTAGCTCAAAAAACCCCGTGCTAGGCTGGGAGAGCTGCTGGAACAACGTCTATACACCAGCCTTGGCCATGGAGGGCCCCACACCTGCCTCTTGCCTGGCCCATGGACTGCTTGGATCTCGACCTTGGACTGTTCTGACTTTGCTTCTTGTCTGACCCCTTTGTAGTCGTGGACTCTGACTTTAGACTGGCCCTGGACACTGCCCTGGGGCTGCTCTCCTCTGTGTTACTGCTGGGGAGTCTCTTGCCTGCTGAGAAGCCTGATGAGAACAGGGCGGTAGACCCATATTCCTCTTGAAGAGGAACAAGAAGGAGGAACAGTGATGAATGGGCAAGCTGCAGGAGTAAGAGTCACCCAGTAGAGAGGCATAATGACAGCTTAACTAACACCACGCCTGCTGGGATCCTCCATTTCCATAGCATTAATTCTTTAACTTTCTTAACTTTGTGATGCTCTTTTGAGTGCATGCTTATCATTCTACTGTGACCAAACTGGTTTTATTGGTAATTTTATCGATGTCAATCGGATCTCACTTC
The DNA here is from genome assembly GCF_030035675.1 of Rhineura floridana. Taxonomy (NCBI): domain Eukaryota; kingdom Metazoa; phylum Chordata; class Lepidosauria; order Squamata; family Rhineuridae; genus Rhineura; species Rhineura floridana. The sequence goes on from NC_084493.1 coordinate 37,420,820, forward strand.
TTTATTGTCTGTGTTGCAAACAACTAAAATTTGGTGGATCCTGAAAATCCCACGTTTAAAAACTCAGTTTCATCACTAAATATTGACAACCACATATGTGAGATTTCTCTCACACATACACATAGATGCAGATAAAACAAACAGCTATGCCTATTTTTAGACATTTGCAAGATTTATCTGGGATTGTCATTTACCATATTTTGAATATTTACTGAAACATGTATATATCTATTACATAGAAAATGGAAATGGACTGCCTTTAAGTAGATTCTGACTTATGGCAACCCTATGAACAGGGTTTTCATGGTAAGCGGTATTCAGAGGGGGTTTACCATTGCCTTCCTCTGAGGCTGAGAGGCAGTGACTGGACCAAGGTCACCCAGGGAATTTCATGGCTGTGTGGGGATTCAAACAGGTTGTAGTCCAACACCTTAACCACCACACCACACTGGCTTTCTATTACATAGACAGACACAAAAAAGACAGGTCCCTGCCTGCAAGAAGCTTACAATCTAGATACCACTAAATGATTCTGGAAAATGGTCACAATATGAACGATAGTAAGAAATACGTTCCTTCCTCTTCATCAGAAAAGAGCAAGTATTATCCTGCATTTAAGTCCAATTGGCAATGGTGAAATTTCTGTTTAAGAGAGTCTTTTTATATTCCAAACATTTTTGTTTAGTGACTGGTACTGGATACTCTCAGTAGACCAGAGTTAACAACTGCTACGGCACTTAGAACAGAATGTCTGCAATTACAGATGCTCATAAACCGTCAGAGCAGCAAGACTTCGAGGGACCAGACCTAAGCGATATCCTGTCTCTACCACATGCACGGATATAATTAACTCAGGAAACCCAAGAGAAAGGTGCCAGCACTTGCTTCAGCCTTCCCTGGCCTGCCCCCCTCCAGCTGTTTCGAGCTACAGTCCCCATCAGCTGCAGCCAGCACGGCCAATTGACCAGGATGATGTTAATTGTATTCCAGAAGTATCTGGAGGGCACCAGGTTGGGGCAGAACAACTTACTTCTTCATTTTTGTTTCTTTTAAAAAAGAGAAGAAGCACCAGTCTAAAGCGGCAGTCCTAGGCAATACATCCTAGTGAGAAATTTGCAATCGGTGGACTAATCAAATCATGCAGCTTTGCATGCAAAAGGTCCTAGGTTCAATCCCCGACATCTCCCTCTAGGACCCCAGCCTGAAACTCCAGAAAACTGCTGCCAGCCAGGGTAGACAACACTGAGATAGATGGATCAATGGTCTGACTTAGTATAACACACTCAAGCTTTGGAATGAGTGTAAAGAAAGTTTCCCCTCAAGCATAGCCCTACACTTGCTCTGAAACAATCACTGTCAAAAGAAAGAGACAATTCTCGCCACAGTACATCCCACAGCTGGGTAATCTTTTTCGAAACAGACAAATACCGTACAGGAATGTGCCTGACACTGACTCAGACTCCTGGTCCGCCTAGCCCAGTCCTAGTAGCACCTACTCTGACTGGCAGCAGCTCTCCAAGGGGTCTTTCTGAGCTCAGAGACGCCAGGACTGAGCCGGGGAGTTCCAGCACTGAAAGCGTTTGCTCTGTCCCAAAGCGTGTCGGAGAAGGAATCACATCTGCTGGTGCTGCCGATCAATATAAAGTGCTTCTGAGAACATTCACTCTTCTTCCAGAACTGGTGTAGTAATTAACGTTTTTAAGACTTAATTTATCACCACTGCACATTTTGTAAAAGCTTGCATGAAATCTAGATTCCTTTATTTATTGTTGCGTCTTTTTCCCCACAAGGGATAAAGAAAATGTAAGCAGAACTTCATGTAAACAAGGGGACGCTTTACATAAGATTACACTGACAAAGGGCAAATTACAACCTACTTTCTGTCCCAGCCTTCCCCAACTTGGTGCCCTCCATATGTTTTGGACAACAATTCCCATCAGCCCCAGCCAGCACAGCTGTATGATGCTGGGGCTGCGAGAAGCACAACTGTGCTGGCTGGGCTAATGGGAGTCAGTCCAAAACGTGGAGGGCACCCGCTTGGCAAAGGCTGGCCTAATCCAACCCACACACATATCTGCAGCATCCTTATCCCTAATGTAGCCAATTGTCCTCCTTGCGAAGGACAAGCTTAAAACAAAGACCCTTCCCTCTCCAAGAGGATGGCAGCAGGAATAGACGTGGGCAACATGCAGGAGCCAAGTCAGATCCAGTTCACACAACAGCGGCATCATGTGCCATCTGTACATGATCTATTTAAAGAAGATCAACAGGTCATGTCTAAGACCAATTCATGCCAAAGAGCGGGACTCTTAATGTGGGGCAAACAGTACTGGCTCATCACTCATTAATTGTGCCCAGTACATACATCAGGACTGCAATCCTAAACATGTGTAGCTGAGAGCAAATTCCAGTGAACTCAGCGGGACTTACTTTTGAGTCAACATGCACAGGATTGTTCTGTACATCTCTTTCAATTAATCTGCTAACCTCTAGTGCATTTGTAACCAACCTGGTGCACCTGTCACCAGGTTTCATGATGCAAAAAAGAAAAAGAAAAGGAATTTCAACACATGTGTATTATATTGATACCTCCTCCTTGTTTTTAAGAATCATGGAGCAAAGTGTTCTCACCACTCCATATACAAATTAGAGTCACTGTTCCACTTGTGAACATGCATTGGGAAAGGAACAAGCAACAAACAAACAAACAAACAAACAAACAAACAAACAAACAAACCATGTATTCATTGTGTGTATATTTATAATCTGCCATAGTCTCTACAGCCAGAGCAACTTAACAAACGTCTAGTAAAGCTATGGTGTCCTAAAACTCAGCCCCCAGCACCTAAATCAGCCAGGTTATAAATATCCAGCTAAGTGCTAAATGACAATAAGGTGATCATTAAGATGCCCCAGCCAGCCAGGTTCCAATAGTTAGTAGCCAGTTTGGCCTCTCTGTGGGCTAAGAACACCCTTTGGGAGCCAAGAGCCTGAACATGTGTCAGAAGAAGGGAGTTGACATTGGGAATGGACAGAAGGCACAGCTGCTCAGTGCCCCCCCCAGATCTCAGTGGATGGGGAGGAAATTAGGGGATATATAGCGTTCACACTGATGGCTGAAGCATATTCCAGGGGTGCAGGTGAGAGATCTGCCTTTCCCAAATAACTCTCCCTACTGAAGTACACTTTATTAATCCTTTTAGCCTCATAATCGGAGTCATTAAAAGTAGAGCCATCAGGGCTAGTAGGTTTCCTCTGCCTCCACTTAAAGCTGCCCAACTCTACAGCCCCCTTGTGGCAGTGAGTTCCACAGTTGAACGATGCCCTGTGCGCAGAAGGGCTTCCTCCTCTCTGGCCCCATCTGTGGAGGGCCCCTGCGGGCTTCTGGTCCTGGGAGCGGGGCTGGGAAAAACTTCTCCCGAGCCCAGTTCCCCACCCCGGGCAGCACTTCGGGCGCCCCTGTCAGACGCCCCCCCCTCGCCCAGGTTCCCCGGAAGGCATAAGCCGGGCGCGGGCTGCGGGGGGGGGGGGGGTCCCGGCGCCTGCAGATTCGGTCTGGCCGGGGGACCCGGGCTGCCGCCTCCTCCCTCTCGGCGGGGGCTTCCGGGGCTGCGCGGCTCTTGCCGGCTCGGGGCAGCTCCAAGGGGCTTCTCCTTCTCTCTGATCCCGCCTGGGGCGGAGGAGCTCTGCAACCGGGCGCGCGGGGGGAGTCAGCGGCTACTCACCGGAGCGGGAGCGGGAGCCGGAGCGGCGGCGGTGGCTGAGCGAACTGGAGGGCAGGCGCGCACGCCGAGGCGGGGAGGGGAAGGAGGGAGGAGCCGCCGCCACCCTCGGCCGGGCCGGTCCTGTCCCGCGGCGCGCCGGCACAGTCCGCGGCGCCCCCTGGCGGCTTGCGGCAGAACAGCCCCAGGCGGCCGCTGCAAGCTTCGCGCTCCCACCGCGCTCCTCAGCAGGTGCCTCTTAGCCAAGGCCCAGTGAAGGCGGAAAGTCTCGCACCGCTGACCTGGGACTAAAGTCCAGAGAGCAACTTAGCGGGGCTGACCTCAGAGTAAACACGTGTAGTGGGGATGGGGGGGGAGGATGCAGCTGGAGGAGGACGCGGTGGAAACGGATACTCTGGGCAGTTTTACTGAAGATGCAGAAACAACATGTAAGAGCCTGGAGGCTCCTGGACTGAGACGCCGTTGGTTAACAAAGCGATGCAAGAGCGCCCTGATGCATTTAGGAAGCCGCCTACGGGAAGGGTCATCAACCAGGCCATCACCTCGCAGGTCCTCTCTTGCCAACCAGTTTCAAAGGTGACCTCGTCAAGTTCCATCTAACACAGAGCTTCTCTCTATCCGCTTTCCTGTATCCTGCTGCATCCTTTCGTCACATCCCCTCGATCCTTTTAGTTGCCCTTTTCTAACTCTACAATATCCTTCTTGAGGAGAGCAACCAGAACTGTATATAGTAGTCCAGGACACACCATAGGTTTGTATAATGGCATTATGATAGCAGCAGTTTTATCTTCAATACCTTTCCTAATGATCCATGTCATGGAATTTGCCTTTTTCGCAGCTGCTGCACACTGGGTCGACATCTTCATCGAGGTATCCACTACAACTCCAAGGTCTTGTTACTGGTCAGTCACTGCCAGTTCAGACCACATGAGTGTAAATGTGAAATTAAGGTTTTTTGCTCCAGTATGCATAATTTTACACTTGTTTACATTTAATTGCATTTGCCATTTTACCGCCCATTCACTCAGTTTGCAGAGGCCCTTTTGGAGCTCTTGGCAATCCCTTTTTGTTTTGACAACCCCGAACAATTTGTATCATCAACAGACTTGGCCACCTCACTGCTCACTCCTAATTCTAGACTGTTTATGAAAAAGCACAGGTCCCAATACCAATCTTTTGGGGACTCCACTTTCTGCATCCCTCCATGTGGAGAACTGCCCATTTACTCCTTCTCCTCTCTGCTCCCTGCTACTTAACCAGTTCCTGACCCACAAGGGGACCTCGCCTCTTATTCCATGACTGCTAAACTTACTGAGGAGTCTTTGGTGAGGTACCTCGTCAAACGCTTCTTGAAAGTCCAAACAAATTAGTCATGGTGGTCAGACTGTTCCCAAATGTAAGTTGCTTCCTCTTTCAGAACACTGCTAATTTACCCATATACAAAATTTAACCAATTAACAATGCAGTTCTAGACATGCCTACTCAGAAGTAATCTGCACTGAGTTCAACGGGGTTTCATCATGGGTAAATGTGTATAAGGTTCCAATCATATGCTTACTTACCTGCGAGCAAGTCTTATTCGCCTTAAATGCCGCCCTGGGCTCCTGCTGGGAGGAAGGGTGGGATACAAATTAAATTAATAATAATAATAATAATAAATGGAACTTACTTCTGAGCATACACACTGTATAGAGATTTGCTCTGTCATTGACATTTATCATGCTGCAGCCCCAATAATCCGAGTTTCAGTCAATGCAAACACACTCTGAGGCAGTTTGTCCTTTCCAGAGTGGGCGCTGGAGGTTGCTGCCTGGGCTTGGGTCAGGCTGACTCCTTAGAGAAAAAATCAACCCCCACATCTCAGTAGGTAAAAATGGCATTATGACTTTTATCTAGAGGTGATTGTGGGGAATGAATGACAGGAACCGAACTGATTTGAAGCAGGATCTGTTTAGGAAATTGGCTGCGAGTAAATTAATTGCATTTATTTATTTATTTTATTTTATTCAATTTTTATACCGCCCATAGCAAGGGTCTCTGGGCGGTGTATATCGAATAAAAATATATATACATTCAATTTAAAAACCACCTGGTCATCAAATCAACAATTTAAACATATAACAAAAGTAAGATTAACATAATAAACCCATATTAAATACAAATCAAAGGTAATTAGAAAATAGATGGAACATATAACTACCTTTACAACATTAAATACAAATACTAAAATACTAAAAATACTAAAATGCCTGGGCAAAGAGGAAGGTTTTCACCTGGCGCCGAAAGGATAGTAAAGTAGGCGCCAGGCGAACCTCGTCAGGAAGGGTGTTCCATAGTTGAAGAACTGGTCTGGGGTGATCTGAGGCAAATTAATAGAATAATTTATCTGGGGTGATTTGAATTAAAATTATTGGCTTGCCTCCTTTCATATTTTCACACTAAATGTGCATATAATTTATATAAATTAGCATACCCACATTTTATGCAGATTTGTGTCTATGGGCCCATGACTCTCCCTCTCCTCGATCAGCAGAAAACCTGTGTTGCTCACGAGGAAGCCACATACGTGAACCCTGAGTCAAGTCCACCCAGTGGACTTTCCAAATTCAAGAGTGACAATGTGACATTTGTAATAGAAGGAAGGAAGGACGGACATGGATGAAAGTCCCTAAAAGCTTCTACCCACCTAGAAAAGGAATCCACCTTTCAGAAGCTGGAAAATACCGGCTTGCCTGACAGCACTCTGACACAGCTGTCGCCCTACCATGTAGGGGAGGTGAGGCAAATCTGGAGCACCATATAGGCTGGCAGAGGGGAGAGTGCAGCCTTTACATGGCATTCTCCTGTGCAGGCCCCATTGAAATGGGGTGGAGGGCTCTGGCTTTGCCTCTTCTTTTCCCTATTGTCTTGGGTAGCTGAGGGACTGTGGCTTGGATTATACCACATGGCAGATGAGCAGCTCTGGCGATGTCTGAAATGGGGCCTTCCTCACCTCACACAGGCTGACCGTGGTGGTTACAGACAGAGCCAGGACTTCTATGGACCATCCCATTTTTCTCTCAGTTAGAAATCTCCAGGTATCATGCATTGCCACCAGGCCAGCACATCGCCAGCCCCAACAGCTGAAATGTTGAGCACTGAAGACCATCCCTCAAAGAGAAGTCAGGCAGGTCCACAAAACAGTTCTCACTTTATCACAGCAAGCAGCTGTCCTCCCACACCAGTTCTGGGATAGTCATTATATGGAGGGGTTTCCCAGTCCCATGAAGCTTCATTTCACACGGATAACACACAGGAAGCATACAGAAGACCCCAAGCACTTTTCCCACAGAAGAAGCCAGAAGGTTAACCAAGGGCAGGCAAGCCACTGAACGGAAGTTTCAACAAGGAAAGCCAACTTTCAAAATCACAGTCGCAACTTTCTCACATAATGGACATGAAGTGTGTGTCTCTGTACAGAACAGCAGGAGGACACACCTTTGGCCTACATGATGTGAAGTGCTCCTGCCTGAGACACCTTGAAGCCCTAATTTATTGCATTGCACCATCTGCTTCATTCTTCCGAGAAAAGGACTGGCTATTCAGTGTTTACACAAAGAATATACCCAGTCTAGTTTATTTATAATAAATTGTTTGTAGCCATAGGCTGTTACAACAGAAAAACCGTGTACATTGACACATTACAAAATAATCATCCTGAATTAAATTGAATTAAAATTCCAAGCAAATTAATTATAATAACTATTCCCAGAAAGATCATATACATTGACACATTGTAAAATAATCATCCTGAATTGAACTGAATTAAAATTTCAAGCAAATTAATTTTATCAACCATTCCCAGAATAAGGGGCTCTCAGTTTCTTTGCCGCTAAAGCAAAGTTTGCAATAGAAATTATCATGTGTGGCTGTGTAGCAGATAATAACAAAATCAAAGTCTGAGACTTGTTGTCGTTATTATTAACTGGGATCAGTGGTGCTAAAAATTTTGCTTGTGGGGAAGAAAATAGAGGGCAATCGAGCATATAATGAACTAGGTCTTCTGGCACTCTGCATCCTGCTATGCATAGCCTTTCGGCATATGGGATACCAAGGTATCGACCATACAGATAGTTCGAGGGCATCACCTGAAATCGTAATTCGGTATAAGCTCTTCTGAGGGGGGCGCTTGTTAGAACATCTAGGTAAGGAGGCCATGTATGATTAGGTTTAATATGGGTAAACCATTTGGAAAAATGGGAGGTGGCGATCACTGCGGTATCTTGTTGTGCGTCACTATCATAGATATGGTTAGACAGAGCCTTTGAATTAAAACTAGCGAGCAGAGAAGGGGTCAGAAGATACTGAATGGCCAGGGCATAAAAAATTTTTGCCCAACCCCCTTTTTCAAGCTGAACCTCCCAGCAGAGTTTGGCCAATGAGGATGGATTGGCCTCCGATAATTTTTTCCATAAGCGTAAAAACGCTAGGTCGGCTCTGGCCATTAAGGAGGGAGAGTTAAGTTCTATTCTCATAAAGGCCGCCGGCATGCCTTTGGGTAAGCCTAAGATTTGCTTAAAGAAGATGTTTTGAATAGGTTCTAGGGCTGACCGTAAAGAGGGGCCCCAGATCTCACACCCATACATGATTTTTGGAAGAATTTTTGATATATAAAGTTTAGACATGGGTCTCATCAGTTGGCCGCCCTTAGAGTAAAAAAATTTCTTCAGAAGGCCAAGGGCCTTAAGAGCTACGAGTTTAATATGGGCCAACTGTTGAGCCCATGACAATTTGTTGTTAATATATATACCCAAATATTTAAAAGTGTGGACCTGTTCTATTGTATGCCCATTTAAGCGCCAGATGGATTTAACTTTGCTATACTTTCCGCAAATCATTATTCTAGTTTTTGAGTAGTTAATATGAAGACATTGGGCGGCACAATATGTCTGAAATTGTGAAAGCATTCGTTTAAAGCCTAGCCTATTTTGGGAGAGTAGGAAGAATATAGAAGTCAGGAACAGAAAGGCTGGCAAATGACTTAAATCAATCAGACACACACAGTCAGAATGACTCATGGTGTTGTAGTCGGCCTCTTAACCAAAAAGGCTCATGACGTGGCTCACAACATATAAAACCAAGATTAAAAACCAATGTCCAGGCACTGCTAATTGTCAATAGGCAACTTCAAGGCCCCTCCTGGTCAGACTTCCGAGGAGTGATCTTTTTAGCCTGGTGTCCAGCAAAAGAGCTCCATCAGTGCAGGGATTTCTGTTTGGACAATGGAACTTGCGCCCTTGCCCTCTCCATGTGCCCCAAATCTGCTCATGAGGGTTTGGGGAACCCCCAGAACACACCTAGGATATGTGTAGGGAGAGGAGAGGGTGGGCAGTTCAGTTGTGCAGCCAGAAGTCTTTGTGCTAACAGGACTACCTTGTTGGATGCTAAACTTCATCTTTAAACTGGACATGAACCAGCAAGCCCTTCAAACAGAGGACTGTCCCCTGTAACGTAGGACACATGGCCACTCTATTTGGAACATAGGAGGATGCCTTACGCTGAGTCAGGCCACTAGCCCCTCTAGCTCAGTACTGTCTGCACTGACTGGCAGCAGCTTGCCAGGTTTTCCATTACGGAGTCTCCCAGCTGTACCTGGAAATGCCAGGGATTGAGCCTGGGACCTTCTGCATGCAGGCAGATGTTCTACCACTGAGCTATGGACAAACTACCACTGCACCTCACTGCGGGGCCTTCTCTGTGGCAGCAACAAATAACTTCCTTCAGAGGGAATCTTGCCAGCCTTGCACCACTGAATGTTTGGGAGGCCTACAATTGACTGTTAATGCCAACAGATCTGCTTATTACGCTGCCACTAGTTTTCATTGGTGTAACGTGTTCAAAATTTATTGCAGTGCCTGTTTCATATAGTTCTGCTGCAAGGTGCCTTGAGGGCTCCTGGCAGGCCAAACATATAGAACAAGCATTAAATTAAAAAGGCACTTTGTGTTCCGGACCAGTGAAAAGGAAGAGGAAATCAGCTTCCATTGTCTACCACGGTAAGGGCTTATGTGGGGTCACGTCCAGCTTTAAACGAGTCTCTGGGGTTACACAGCTGGTTGTGGGCCATAGCTTTACCTTCCCATCCATCGATGGCTTCCCAAACACAGCGCTCACTTCTCCTTCCGCCCAAGGGATAAACTGCTCCCAGCTTTCAGGATAGGAAGCCTCTGCGCCAAGCGCACCATCTTTGCCTGGTTCTGATTATTTCCTTTGACCCCTGGCCAAGGAAATTCACCATGGAGCCCCCTCTGCCAGTGTCATCAACCACCCAGGACTCCCTAGGGATCAGGACACATTTAATCACCAAGATTACAGGCCGCAGGGAGCAGATCCCTCTTCCATCATCTTCCATGATCGTCATCCTGGGACCTACATTGTTTCCACTGCACGCACAGGAACCAAAGCAGTTCACAAAACAAGGCAGGCCCTATCTGGAGGCGAGAGGCTATAGCTCAGAGGTAACGCACATGCTTTGCCTGCAAAAAAACATAGGATCAAATGCCCAGGGTAGGAAGCACCAATGCCTGGGGGAAAGGCCTCTGCCTGAACCTTTGCAGAGTCACCACAAGGCTGGAAAGACCAAAATCCCCATGCCTTAGAGTCACCCAAATCAAGCTGGGTGGTGAACGGCTGGCATGCAGGCCCAAACCACCCCAGCGAGGCTTTTTAAACAGCCTGTCAGCCTCCTCCCCCTCCTCAGTAACCCGTGGTACTGAAAAACAGAGTGCCAAATATGTTGGGAAGGAAAATGGCAATGTCGCCTGCCACCACTGAGAGATGAGCGGGCTCCAATCTGCTCCAGAGTTTCCCAAGCACTCGGACTATTGCCACCACTCAGGAAACATCATGGCAGGCTGGATTCCTCCTCCCTGTTGCCCCCGTCTCCTCACAATGGTAGCAGGCAACACTGTGGCACTGCCCAGTCCCACAATGGGGAGGAACATGGCACCTTTGCCGCTATTTAGATTAAGCATTTGTAGAGTGCAGAGGGGGCGGTTTTCCTCCCCATGGCAGAGCTGGGCTGGGTCCAGTGGCTTAAACCTCTCTGCCCAGTCCAGTTCTGCAATAGGAAGAAATAAGCCCTGCTCCTCTGCATGGAACAGGAGGGTTCTGTGCTTGTGTGTCTGTGCGTACACACACACTCTGGTGTGGGTCATGCCCCCTGCTAGCATGCAGCCCTGAAGGGTTTGCAATGGGACCATGCACATCACCTTGGGCCAGGAGTGGTCAGCCATCCCTATGGAGTAAAAAATGTTCTCCTATGGCTAACCCCAGAATGTGCGTTAGGAGAGCAAGCCACGCTATTCCCCAGTTCCTCTGCAGCTACAGGTTCCTTCCAGCTACCACAGAACTATAACATTGTGGAGCACGCGAGGAAGGTGGCCAGAACGTCTCAGAAAAGCCCATTTCTCCTTCCTACAACCACCTTACGGCTCCGTACCAACACCTTCCTCTCCCTTTCGTCGTCCTCCTATCCAGTTCCACTGTTCTCTTCAGCTCACTTATCTCCAACACTACTTTCAAGGACTGTCATGTCATGGATGGTGTCGTAGTTGATATACACATTAGAAGGCTCATAAGTGCAGTGACAGCAGTGATCTTCTATCCCTTCTGGTGCTTCTCCCCATGCTGCAACCTGCTGTTCTCCTTGTTGCCCCTTCTCTCGCCAGGATCCTCATATTTTGGTGAAAGGATGGATTCCAGCTCCACAGGACGGACCCCCAACCTCCCTCCAGAGGGATCCAGGGCTCTGTTCTCCCAGCCACCAGCTGACTCAGCTCCTGCCTACCTCATCTACCAGTGAGCAAGCCCTTCCCAGGCAGTACCAGAGTCATACTTTGGTCTTGTTGGTACCGGAGGAGGCTTGGCTACACCAGATGCTTGAAGGCCCTGACCTGAGTCCACACCTGAGGGAAGCACCTTGCTCTCTCTCTCTCTCTTCCCCAGTAATGTAGTGGCAAATTCAGAAGTGGAGGGTGCCTTCATGATAGCCACAGCCACACCCTCCCTCTTTTTTTGCTGCTGGGTTGAGAATTAGATCGTTAATGCCTTCTCCCACAACAACAGATGTCCCTAGCAGCCAATAAGCATGAAAGAGGAGAGTGTTAGCTACTGACAAGAGTCTTCTCAGTGGCTGCCTCACCTCCTGTCACTCTGATTGGCTCCACTCAGCAGCAAAAGACAAGGAAGTATTTAGAAGACTTCTCAGTGGCTAACACACTCCCCTTTCACGCTGATTGGCTCATAGGATGCTGGAGACGTAGGGACCCTGCTCCCAAAAAAGTAAGGGGTCTAAGACCCCCCGAGTCCCTGGACAACTACACCACTGCTCCTCCCCCTCCCCACCTCCTTGAAAGAAAAGGGAGAAAGAACCTTCACACCCAATTTCATGTCATAATTAGTCCCAGGCAAACAAAAAAGCATTAGAAAATTATTGATTTTTAATGTTTTTGGCAAGGATTTCAGATACAAAACCAGGTTACGTTTCAAGCCTGCAACCCTTTTATTGTGCTATGCATCCCCAGTTGTTCTAAGAATACTTCCCAAGGGATGAATACAAAAGTTTAACACCACCGAAAGAGAGGCACATTTTCAAATTTCTTCATAAGAAACCAAAGCAGGATGCGATTACTAATGTGCTTGTCAAACTGACTTAGTAGTGGTTTGGAATGGCTCATGGACAAAGAACAAGCCTAATTCCTGGTCCTTGTGCAAAGGACAACTACAGCGCAGCTGTGTAAGGAGAAGGCACTCTCCGCTGGGAACATCTGCTGCGTACGCCCCACTAGGAGGAAGACTTGTCCGTGCTTCCTGTTCATTTTAATCAGGCTCGCACAGAAGATGCTTCAGAGCTGCCTTGGCCAACTTAGTGCCCTCTGGATGTTTTGGACTACAACTCCCACCAGCCCCAGCATCGTACACCTGTGGTGGCTGAGGCTGATGGGAGTTGTAGTCCAAATGCCTGGAAGGCACCAGGTTAGCAAAGGCAGTTCTAGATTAAAGTCACCGGACAGGATCAGTTTCTACCTAGTGATTAGCACCTGGTAATTAAATCAACTACAGAGAGAACTACATGTATATACTGTGCCATTTCAGTAAAAGCCAGGTGTGTACTGCCAGTTCCCCTTTCTCTCTGCCTTTGGTGTAACAAATAATTGGTCTGTGCAACCTGGAAACTTGCACAAATGGCTTAATTGGTGTAGGTTATACAATACTTAAACAGAAACCATGCATAAGATACTTTGCATATATAATATGTAACACATTTTGAAATTCTTTACAAAAAAAGAAAGTGTAGGAGAAAAAACCTCATTACAGTAAATGAGACCCAAAAATGACGGAACACACCCAGCATGGGGGGGTGTTGGTCGGTCAACCATTCTGCATTGACCTCTGCCCTTAAGGAATTCATTTTTTATTTTTGATGGATTGGTTGGACATTCTTAACAATCTTGCACTGTTAGACTGATGCTAAGGAGCTGAGGAAGATTTGCAGGAGCCAACAGAGTAACTGTTTGCAAGAGGAGAAATGAGCACTGCCTTTGCTCTCTGCCTTCATCTGTGTTTGCTGGCTTGGAGGAATGTCTCAGGTATTTATAGTCAGGTGTTTCAACTACTACTCCCCATCCAAACCAGCAATTTCAAAGAGCACACATGGATCTCCTTTAACACACAAGAGCTAAATTGAAGACAAATATTCCATTCTAGCGTTGGTTTGAGACTAGCTCTTCCAGAACAGTGTTACAAAAATCTGACAGCATGGAATAAATCCCAGTGGTCCTGCCTGTGGGTTTCAACACTTCTTTCATTAGGGGTCAGAAATGCAGTACATATAATACTACCAGGGGGTGGCGACTTACTAGTGTTCAGGTACAAGGTATTAAAAAAGGTTAAGTGACCCCACTGGCACAGATGCATCTTGAGGGCCATCTAATCTGTTTGGCTTGCATTGTGTACCTTCCCTCACTGGCCCCACAGATGGTTCTGACCCCAGGGTCACAGGAGTGAGGCACTGTCTGTTGGCACCAAACGGACATACCACATGATTCTAGCTTAGAGTGAAATTAACTGGGCACATTGTAGCACTGCCATTGGCACAGGGAGAATTGTCACTTGCACGTGATCAGAATCTTCTCTGGCTCCAATCCTGTGACACTAACTTTATAACACCACTGCCAATTACTGATCCATTTTAGAAACCATCAGAAAGGGGATGGCCGCAATCTGAAAAAGAAGCCTTTTACACAGCCACAGATGCTTGTGGAAGTGTAGAGAGGCATTCCCTCTGCCCTCCCTGCGTACCACTCTGCAAACCATCGCTGAGGCTCTTCTGTCAAGAGCAACTTGCAATATGGTAGGGGAGGAAACGGCTCTTCAGAGAAAGGAACCTGGATGGCAGGCCACTTATTGATGAAGGTAAAGATCCTCAGGACTGAAAAGGCCATGACGACCTTGGGAGAAGCAGCCTGGAAGGAAGGAAGGAATCTGGAGAATTACAATGCCTAATAAAAGGGCACATCAAGTAGGGGAAAGATGATGAAAAGGTTCCAGAAAATAGACATCCATCCCCCAAAAGCAATGAATCTATAACCTTCATTTTCTTCAGGTGCACGAACTGCATCTAAGGCAACATGCGTTTCTGCAAAGGCCAGAGTAATGTGATAGGAGGAATCCATCTGTAATTTCTCTGGCATTAAGTTTCACCAAAACTACAGGATACAAATACTTCAAAATGTGCAATGGAATGCAGTACAGAGGTGTAAAGGGAAAAAGAACGGATTCCAATGTTCTCAGAAATCAAACCTGTTGTGAAATGAAAGTATTATTGTTCAAAGAACCAACAAATACGCAGTTCATGTTATTTGACTCTTCTAGGGTTACTCCAGCTTCTCTGTGGCACAAAAATCAGACAAATTTACTGCACTTTCAGAGGTCACTGAGTCATGTTAACAGGCTTGCTTGGCTGAACAATCTGCCACCCATTAAAAATGGCTTCTCAGTACAAGCCTCCAAGGAACAGCTGCTCAGGACGTTATCCAGCATAATTACACGGCGGGGAGGCCATTTGGTGACAGCACCCTCACCTGGCCAGAACATGCGCATCCCACCTCCACCCTTCATGTTGCTGGATGAGCTCGTGCCATTCCATCCTGGAAAGGACTCCTGTGCCTTTAATATCTTCATGGAAGGGAGAAAACGCAGTTTCCCCTTTCGCTGTAGTCTGGTGGCAGGGGAAGCTGCTCCAGCAGAACTACTTCTTGCATTCCACAGTACTTGGAGAGACCAGGGCTGACCAACCCGTCCAGGTTGGAACCTGGCAGTCTTAGAATCCTCAGGCGCTCACTTGCCACATCATATGCTTCAGCACCCCCTCTGGCTAAAAATGGAAGCTGCCGGCACCAATGGAACACCCCCTTAAGAAGACTTGGCCCCATGGCAACAACACTGAGAATATAGGCTCTGGGCAGCCTCTTCACATTTTCATGGTTTTTAAGTACGGGTACAGAGATGCTGAGTATCTGACAATATTTGGGCTAGTTTTAAACAAACAGAGCTGATCTGCCCATCCTTAATTGGCCAATAAAAAGTGTAAATTTAATTGAACATTCTCTTAAGGCTAATAAGGAACGACTCTCTCAAATGGGTGATTGGGGGCTGGAGGGAGAAGAATGTGAAAAGCAACTGGGAATCAGGTATTAAAATTGTGGGTATTAAAAAGGGAGGATTCTGCTCTATGGCTTCCTGCATAGGCACTTCCAAAAAGAAAAAGGGTGAGCCGACAGCTCAGGTGCATGGCGGAACACAAACTCCTCTAGGTGCTCTTTACACAGTGGCAGAAAAGCAAGTGGAAGCAGAATTTTTGGCCTTCTGAGGAAAAAAAGATTTCTGCAATGGCATGCTAAGGTTTGGAAATCTGTCCCGCAAATTCCCAGGTGTCATCGCTCAACATTCAGTTTTGCTGGATCATTAAGGAAGAAACCTACTGGCAGCTAAGCCAATCCATACAACTTTGGTCATGGTTCCAGGGAGAGTCGTGGCCCTCAAGGGGCTTCCTCAACCATCTTCTTCATCATCGCTAATGAGGTCTCTTTTGTCTGGGTTCGTTTCCCGCTCGCGCAAGAAGTCTTCCCGGATGGCTTCAAGCTCCATAAGCTCCAGGCGGACTTTCTCCAGATGGTAGGCCCTCCGGTTCCTTATCTGGCGCAGAGGGAAGGGATTCAGATCCCCAAAAGCAACACTGATAAGTTTCCTGAAAGAAAAAATCGAAGTCACAGGTGACTAACTACATTCCTTGACAAGGGGCTTGGCATGCAATCCATCAAAATTCTGTCCAAATTGCAGTTTGGCCGTTGCAGATACTCCCAAAATTCTTCTCAAGATCAGTGGCACAGCACTCATGAATAAGTGGCGACTGGGGAGCAGGGAAGCCTCGCAAGGGAGCTCCTGGCTCACATTTGCTTTTAAGAGGGCTATATTGGAATCCCAGTGTGGGAGGCAGCCCCACCCTTGCCTTGTGGAATTGGGAGCGTCATGTAATATGTATAGCAATATGTGAGGGTTTTTAATGGAGCCAAAAATGTGCACAGCACCCTTTCCAAAGTACAAGCTCACTAAAAATGTGGAAAAAATTGAATGAAAGAGATGACATGTGCTGCCTAAGTTTGCTCAATTAAATCATGGGTGGCAGAATGTATATCAGGAGGGACTGGCAATTAGCAAGGATTTCTGACTCTCACAAAGCAGATTCTGCAGATCTGAAGTCTGCCCTTCCCTGAAGCCAGCTAACCTAATTTGCAAATCAAACAAGACAACTCTCCTCCCTTCCCAAATTTAACTGGGCATGTAATTTGCAAAAATCAAAATTCTCAAGTGCTCCCAGTTGCAGAAATTAGCTGCAGATCCCAGCCTGGATGCAGTTTAGGAAGAGAGGAAGTATCTTGACCCCGAGGGGTCCCTAGGCCATGCTTGGTCTGCTCAAACAGCACTGCAGGTTCCAGCTGTTCCTCTTCATTCTGTCTCTTTTGTTTACAATGAAACAATTCATCCGTCAAGGCAGAGAGGAACTGGTTGCAGTTTGCTCATTTCCCACCCTCCCTCAAAATCTGCCTAGAATAGAGTTATATTTCTTGATATTTCAGTGCCACTGAATTCTACTCAGTGATTCTAAATGACATTTGTCAGGAAGATGAGGTCCTGTAGCAGTTTCCTATCGTTCTTTCATTGCATGAGCTTTACAAAATCATACAGCTATGTGTAAAACAGGTACTGCTAATGCCCGTATTATATTACAGTAAAGGTTTTCAACAATACATGGCTGAAAGCCATTTAGTATTTGCACTGCACTGTAATGTATGATCAGGGCCCAAACAGTGGGGCAGGAATGGCATAAGCCATAAGATCTATGAAGAGATCAGGAGTCTGTCTGTAGCTAGTGAATTTAGCCTGCTGAGGGGCACTGCACTCCAGCACTGCAGATCATGTCTGAAAAAGAATGTCTGCTTCAACTGGGAATGGGAGGTTTCCAGAAGTTAACATCCATCACTGGAGAAGGCCAGGTTGGGTTTCTCTCTCCTGGCTTTCAGGAAAAAACATAGCACCTTTATTGAGCTTGATGTTTACAAGATTGGAAATGGAGCTGCTCTCTTGGTTTTACTGGGCTGAATACTGCTGGCATGGGGTTTTGAGGCCTTGTTGGACTCCTTGGTTGTGGATGACCTCAAGCACCTGGGCCTGTACATTTCAAAACAGAGCAGAGGCAAGGTGAGCCTGCTGCAAGCCTCCTAAGAAAAGGACACAGCTATTCATCCATTTCTGGCTTAACATTAAATCCCGAGGTGGTACTCCAGGGACCAAGTCAGTCGCAGGACTGCTGAGTTGCCTTTTACATTAACACACGCCCCATTCCACTTGCCAGATCATCAATAGGTAACCCAACATCCACATTCAAGAAGTGATTGGGAATTTATCTCTTATCCTTTCAGTCATGAGACACTACCTACTCCCAACATAAACCTGCCTAATGCTCAAGTGATCTTCTGAAGTCCTTTTCCAGATTCCCCACTTTCAGAGGCCAGGTGGCTGGGGATCAGAGGCGTAGGGCCTTCTCAGTTGTGGCACCCCCCTGTGGAATGTTCTCTCCACTGCCAAATCACAAGTCTTTCCAGCCACAGTCGGGTGGAACACTTATCTACCTAGGCATTTTATAATGTTGGTTAGATCTATTTAATGCTGCTTTTCAGATTTTAATTTTGTTTCTAAGCTTACCTGTCAGTTGTAGAACAAGGATTAAGCAGATTAAAAATAAATACTCTTTATATTTCTTTTGTCTGCTTATAAATTATAATATATAGCATTTTTTAGTCCAAGTCCTTCAGGCTAAAGCTGAGAATGAGCTGAGGTTAGTGAAGGATGCCAAAAGCAACAAAAAAGCTATCTTCAGGTACATCCATAGTGAAAGACAGAGAAAAGAAATGCTGGTACAGCTACTCCTTGATTATGGCAAAATGATAACAGATGACAAAGAAAAGGCAGAAGTGCTCAATTCCTACTTTGGCTCAGCCTTCTCCCAAAAGGGTCTATGACCCTCCTGGCAAACGTGAAGTACAAGCTGAAGGGGCAGGATTGCAGTTTCAGATTGATAGCAAATGGTCAAGCAATACCTAATCACTTTGAATGAGTTCAAATCTCCAGGGCAAGGTGAACTGTATCTTAAGAGTATTCAAGGAACTGGCTGAAGAACTCTTGGAACCACGGTCTATTATCTTTGCGAAATTGTGGAGGATGGGTGTAGTGCTGGATGACTGGAGGAGAGCTAATATTGTCCCTATCTTCAAAAAGGGCAAAAAGGAGGAACTGGGGAACTATAGACCAGTCAGCCTGACATCAATCCTTGGGAAAATTCTGGAGCAGACTATAAAGCAATCAATCCTGTAAGCACCGTGAAAACAATGCAGTGATTACTAGAAGCCAACATGGATTTGTCAAGAACAGATCCTGCCAGAATAATCTTATCTCATTTTTTGATAGGGTAACCTCCCTGATAGATTGTGGGAAATGCTGTGGATATAATATATCTCGATTTCAGCAAAGCTTTTGACAAAGTGCCCCATAATGTTCTGATTGGCAAGCTAGCTAAATGTGGGCTGGATGGAACCACTACTAGGTGGAATCACAGCTGGCTATAGAATTGTACTCAAAGACTGCTTGTCAAGAGTTCCTTCTCCAACTGGGGAGAGGTAATGAGTGTGGTATCACAGGGCTCAGTCCTGGGCCCAGGGCTCTTTAACATTTTAATTAATGACTTGGAAGAGGAGGTGCAGGGAATGCTTATCAAATATGCAGATGATACAAAATTGGGAGGGAAAGCTAATACCCTAGAAGACAGAAACAAAATTCAAAGGGATCTTGATATGCAGGAACATTGGATTGAAAACAACAGAATGAAATTTAACAGGGATATATGCAAAGTTCTACATCTAGGAAAAAGAAACCAAGTGCACCTGTGTAGAATGGGGGATAAATACTACATGTGAGAAGGATCTTGGAATTGTTGGTAAGTGAATATGAGCCAATAGTGCAATGTGGCTGCAAAAAAAGGCAAATGTATTTTAGGCTGCATTAACAGAAATATAGTTATTAAATCATGTGAAGTATTAGTTCCCCTCTATTCAGCACTGATTAGGCCTCATCTTGAGTACTGCATCCAGTTCTGGACACTACACTTTGGGAAGGATGCAGACAAACTGGAACGGGTTCAGAGGAGGGCAACAAAGATGATCAGGGGACTGGAAACAAAGCCCTATGAGGAGAGACTGAAAGAACTGGGCATGTTTAGCCTTGAGAAGAGAAGACTGAGGGAAGATAGGAGAGCACTCTTCAAGTACTTGAAAGGTTGCCACACAGAGGACGACCAGGATCTCTTCTAGATCTTCCCAGAGTCTAGGACATGGAACAATGGGCTCAAGTTACAGGAAGCCAGATTCTGACCAAACATCAGGGAAAACTTCCTAACTGTTAAGAGTAGTATGACAATGGAACCCATGACCTAGGGAGATGGTGGGCTCTCCAACACTGGAGACATTCAAGAAGCAGCTGGAAAACCACCTGTCGGGTATGCTGTAACTTGGATTCCTGCTTTGAGCATGGGATTGGACTTGATAGCCTTATAGGACCCTTCCAACTCTACTATTTTATGATTCTGCGATACTAAATAATTCACAAGACCTAAAATAATCCTCTTTTTTACTTATGTAGAGAAGTGAGGGCCTTTTTTGTTGCGGCACCCACCCCGTGGAACGCTTGCTAAGCAAGGCATGCCAGGCCCCACTGTTATCCAGCTTTAGGTGTTTGGTAGAGAAGTGCTTCCTTAAACAAGTCTTTAAGTTGGCTGTTAGCTTTGGGGTTCATTTTCATAGCTGTTCTGGAACCGTTACATTTGTTTTTAGTTTATGTTAATATCACAATTGTTTTATATTATTTTTTTACCGATTTGTCAGCTGCCTTGAGTTTCTTTGGAAAGTTAGGCAGGATAGAAAACTTTATAACAAGCCCATGAGATGAAATAGGTCAAATTAGAGACTTAAGTAAAAAACAAACACACTCACATAGTTATTCTTTCTAAGTAGCCTCCAACTTCCAAAAAAGCCCTTACCTAGCATCAAGGACTGTGCGAGTGAAATATCTGAGGTACTTGAATATGGACATGGAGTCTTGCAACTTTAAGATCTCCTCCTCTTTGTATTTAAAGAGCGCCAAAGCAAACCGGAATATTACCTAAATGTTTGACAAACATCAGGTTACAAAAGAAAACAAGAAGGGTTTAAAGTTCCTTGCCAGTTTAGTGATCTGCGTGGAGGGGATAAAGGCCACAAAAGCTTCATCCCCCAATCACTAAAAACGTTAGTCAGCCCACCCTTCCTCCCTGCTGGCTTCAGAGATTCCATGAGGCACTGCCCACATGAGCTCAAACCATAAGGATTAGAATCTTGCTTTTCACAATGAAAGCATAACTTGGTGGGGTGTTGGATTCCATGTTTATGCCGCAGCCCAGCCCATGGAATTCACACAGAACTGATCATTTCTCAATGTCCTTAAAGGCAGAAGTAAATGTAGTTCAGCCTATCAAATACTTTGCCTTCTAAGCAGGATGAAACACGATCTTCAGAAAAACTTAACACTTAATGGCCTGGTTTGGACATAACACTCAACCATTGCAAACATAATCCTAACCCTGGCATGGCTGAAATTTAGGATTGCATCTGAACTATCTAAAAATGGTTAATCTGAACTATGTTTTACTGAAACAAACCAACTTCATAAACCATTGGTTATATTCAACTACTCATCCAGTGAAATTAATGAACCTAGCCATGTCTATTAACGTCAATGGGCATACTCTGAGTAGGACTGGCACTGAATACTACCTCATAGTTTGAAGATAGCTTGTTTCAATAAATCATAGTTAAAAAAGAGTGGCCAGGGTTAACATTAAACAGAAATAAAAGCTTCTGACCTCCTCATCCCCATGAGAGTAAGGCTCGTTACCATAATGACAATAGTTTCAGCATTATGTCTGACCACTGCCAGCGATTTCATTTCTTTCCGTCACCAGATGAAGGGCACTACCCACTTGGAAGTTCTCCTGGCCAAGCTACACCAAAATGAATGGGACTAATGAAGTCTCAATTCATTCCACTCAAGCTTGGGCAGGAGAACTTCCCATGGGCTTGCATTCCAGCCCAGCTGATCAGAGTGTTCCACAGTGGGAAGCGTTCAGGCTCACGTCACATACCTTTGGCCCCTCATACAAAAAAGAGTCCCATATCTTGAAGAGTACATCGCTGACCACGCTGTCTACAAACACAACAAGGAACCAGTTGAAGGTGATGAGCAAGTAGTCCACTCTGTATTGCTCAAAGTGGGCCTGTAGGCGAGGAAGCTTCTCACTCATCAGATCCTTGAAGACTCTCTGGTCAACCTAAATGAGCACAAGAGAAAGGAAAACTCCCATTCAGCAAAACACCTGAAAACACAGCACTCTTTAAAATTATTTCTTGGCAGCCTCAGAAGGCCTGAAGGAAGGATGGGGTGGCCACCTTTAATGCTGGAGCAGCAGTGAGCGATTCAAAACATGACACCTAACTGTAGGAATAGTTTCTACAGAATCACCAGTCTCGTAAACAGAAATTTTATGGTAAGGAGGACGTTAAAAGATTCACATTGAGAAAAGATGGTTCCTCTCCTAGTGTATGAGCAAAAACCTGATACATACAAGCAGTCCAGTCCATAAATTTCCAAAAAAGCGTAAGGCAGCTGGCGAGTCACATGATTGGATGCTCTTACATACGTAACACAAGGAAATAATCCCTGTGTGTAATTATCTAGCAAGTCAGGGTGACAGGTTTGGGCCTAGCTTTCACTCCAATACTGTAAGCGAGTTTTGTATAGACAGGGATGTATGTTTGTTCCGTATAGGGAGAAAGAGATTGTTGCTTAAGCCCCTGTCCAGATCCCTCTCCTGGTGTGTGGGAGAACTAGGCCTACAGCGGCTGGATCTGAATGCTACCGGCACATTCCATACCTGGGAGCCTAGCAGGGTTTTAGTGTAATAGTCTCGAGGCATGAAGACCTCCACTATGGTAACTAGGCACCAAAAGGCATCTTCCTGGTCCAAGTAGAGAAGCGCAATTGCTGCCAATCTGAAAGACAGAGGGGGAAACAGAAGCAAAGCTGTAAGAGCCTGGGTGCTCTGCAGACTGGCGCTGGCAAGCGACTGGCATGGACGGATGCTTGTAGTACGGAGAAGGGCAGGAGGAAGCACGGCTTGGCCTTCACTTGTTGCAGTCTATGCATCCCTGGCCCTTCCCTTCTCTGGTCCAACTCCACAAAGAAAATGCCTTGCCCTCTGAGGATGAGGCACAGGAGAACAGACACTTTTGTGACACAAGATCCAGTTTCAGGAGGAAATGGAAATGGACTGCCTTCAAGTCGATCCCCACTTATGGCGACCCTACGAATAGGGTTTTCAAGGTAAGCGGTATTCAGAGGGGGTTTACCATTGCCTTCCCCTGAGGCTGAGAGGCAGTGACTGGCCCAAGGTCACCCAGTGAGCGTCATGGCTGTGTGGGGATTCAAACCCTGGTCCCCCAGGTCGTAGTCCAACACCTTAACCACTACACCACACGGGCTCTCATAAGGAGGAAATTACTACCGTGTAAACTTGCTTCAGATTGCCTCCTTGAGTGTACAATTCTGCCAGATAAATAACTGAATAGCAGAACAAGGAGTGAAACGGAAACTTGAATAATGGCTCAAAGGTAAAAATAGCTGGCTTGACCTACTGCCTGTCCCCCCTCCCCCCATAGTGGCCATGTAAGAGCAACAGCGAGAGAAAGAAGAATGGGCACATCACACCGGTAATTCACGCAACCATTCCCCTCTCACAAGGGAGACATGCCAAATTCCTGCAGCGTAACTAGACCCTGAAGACAGCAGTTTCTACCTGTTGAGACCCTGGCAATATCCTATGTCTGGATTCCGCCAAGAAAACGCTAGCAACACATTCCGTAGCTTTTGCACGCCTTCAGATGCGGGAGAAGAGTAATGCTTGTTGTTAGGCAAAGTCCGCAGGAGATCTAGTTCTATCTGTTTTGAAGCCGGGTTCTGCTTCTTCAGGGCGTTCTGAAGTAGGGCTTGGAAGTAGCCTGGATCCATGCGGTCCTTGAACTTCTTCACGTGCAGGCTGATGCACCATCTCCACATCTGGGAGCGATGGGTGTGCGGAATCCCATTCCGAATGAGGTTCTTCAGTTCCAAGGAGCGCATCATCTCCCTGTTCATTGTGCTTGCCAGGTAGTTCTCCCACTTCACCCCTGTGGACATCTCCTGGTTTTCAGTAAGGGAGAGGGACTTCAGATCCAAAGCCCGCACCTTCGCTACCAACTTCTCTTCCTCATCATCTTCTGGGACAGTCTGAAATCCATAAATATCATACTCGCTGTAAAGGAGAGAGAATCTGGATTAACAGGGAGCCTTTAGGCATGGAGAAAAAAAATCTCAAGCAAGAGACAGAATACAGTCTTTTATCTGCTATGGCCTCTGTGAGTCGAAATAAACGCACAAGGGGTTTTTCTCACTCTGTTAACACAGTCATTTTAATTCTGCATTAAAAGTGAAATGACCACTTCAAAGTACATGTGAGATTCAAAAGCAATTTACTTGTCAATGAGAGCCCCAAGGATTGAATTACACTTGTGCTCGCCGAATGTATCTAGTACTTTAACAGAGTGGTAGTGCAATTAAACCTATGGTCTTGCACATTTTAGCCATTACTTTCCAGTGGTGAGTGATGCGACTCAGAGCCTGTTCCTTTCTCCAACAGCTCTCACTGACCTCTCTTTGCCAGTCTCCTATTTTATAATTTAAAGAATATTCTGCACTTTTAAGTTAAATGCTTCTCAAGAGAAATATCTCAGTGAGAAAGTATCCCTGACTGTACTTGAGGTAATTAGGATAATCCAGGCCTTAAAATATTAAGGGATGATACACCCCTCTTTCCACACACTCCCAGCACTGTGAAGCCACAAGGTCTTTAAATACACGCAAGGGGTAATTTTGCCTGGAAGGATGCAGACATTCCAACACAGACCAGCTCACCCTGGAAATGTGTTACATGCAGCCTCACCGGTCCCAGAGGAAACAGCGCTAGTGCCATTCATTCTAAATGTGAGAGTAAAGCAAGTATTTGGCACCGATGTGTAAAACACGGCAACATGTCACACTAGGAACATAGGAAGTTGCCCTCTACTAAGTCCAACAAATGGACCCTCTACCTCAGTGCTGCTTGGAGCACACACTTTGCTCTGGGTTCAAACTCAAGCATCTCCCGGTAGGGCTGGGAAGGTCTGAAACTCTGGAGGGTCACTGCCAGGCAGTGTTGACACCACTGAGCAGAACGGACCAATGGTCTCCCTCAGTAGAAGGCAGCTTCGTATGTTGGCACTCACTTGGCAGCAGGGGCTCTCGGGGTTTCAGACGGGGACCTCTCTCGGCTCCACCCGGAGATGCTGCCGGAGTCAAACCTGGGACCTCCAGCATGCAAAGCAGACGCTCTGTCCCTGAGCTACGGCCCTTTTCCCTTAGGAACTAAAGTCACGAGCCTAGAATCATCCTAGCATTGCAGATTGAGAGTGGGAGGGAAGAAGGGACCTCTCTCGGCTCCACCTGGAGACGCTGCCAGAGTCAAACCTGGGACTTCCAGCTTACGCTCTCAGCTGCTATAGCTCACAAAAAGGGTCGTGCAGTTTCCTGATATTTATTTTATCTATGTACTTGCGTTATATAATTACGTCAAATGTGAAGTGTTATGTGTACCTGACCATGTGAGGTTTAAAGTACGTCTGCTCGGGATGCTCACTATCATCCGCTTTTAAGGCATCTTCCAGGAGCTGGGCCACAACGTCATGACAAGGACTCTGTTCCTCTGAGCAAACAGGAGTCTTCATCTCTTGAAGCAAGATAAGGTATTTACTTTCCACTTGACAGAGTTTGGCTTCAAGGCTGGTATACTGCAGGGAATACACAAAAGTATTCTTTCAAACAGGCATCTGCAGAAACATGTCTGTGATGCACAGAAATCCATTTTACATAAAAATATGGGGGGGTTGCATGTGTGCACAAGTTTTCTATCTCCCATGAAGATAAAACGGGCAGGAAACCACCTCCGTCCCAGAGGCCAAATGGAGCGCTCCCGGCCTCTCCATTTCCTCAGACCAAATCCCCTTCAGCTCTGGAGCATGCCCTTGAATTGTGACAATGCCTCTTGGCTGCCCAGGAAGAGGATGGAGAGATGTGTACGTTTTATGTTCCTCTTTCTATGTAGTGAAAATGTGTAATCTGCAGACTCTGAAACCGTGCTCAAAACGGTCTGCTCTAAGTAACCACTGCTGAACCACTTTTGACAATTAAAAAGTGAAATTTTAGCAGGATTTTACTTTCAAAATGTTAAGTAAAAGCTGTACTGTGAACACCTGCTTTAGACTGACCTTTGCCATCAAGTCTCTTTCTCTGTTTTCGGCAGTTCTTCGCAAAGCAGAAAGTTCCAGGATCTCCTTATTTAAAAATTTGTTCTGGTTTTTGTAACCCTGAAGACTGTCCTGTGAACAAAAGGAATTGTATAAATATATAGGTTAATTTAACAAAAACACTATAAGAGCACTCAAACAGGAATGACTACTGAGGATTTACCCAAGAAGCTCTACTTCAAAAATCAAGTCTCTCCAGTATCACACTTTTGATGGGAAGCAATTAAGTGGGTTTGTAAGAGACATCTATATTTTCAAATCGATAGCTATGACTTTCTTCAGGGAAGGCAAAGCCCAACAGAAGACTCAACCTTCAAGTGTGCAGGTTGTCAAATAGGTAGTGTCTTGCTACATATACTGTCGCTCTAGCCTAATTCCCACACTATTTATATCATGCTATCCATGATTCCCTGCTGTTGCTCAAATGACATGGTGTTACTTAAGAACATAAGAAGAGCTTGCTGGATCAGGCCAAAGGGGGCCCATCTAGTCCAGCCTCCTGTTCTCACAGTGGCCAGTTGCCCATGGGAGGCCCGCAAGCAGGATCTGAGGGCGAACAGGACTCTCCCCTCCTGCAGTTTCCAGCAACTGTTATTTGGAAGCATACTGCCTCCAACTATGGAGGCAGACCACAGCCATCACAGCTAGTAGCCACTGATAGCCTTTTCCTCCATGAATTTGTCTAATCCTCTTTTAAATCCATCCAAGTTGGTGGCCAGCAATGCCTCTGCCTGCTTGTTCATGGGTATGTTCCCATGTTTTATACCCTGTTTGCAACACCTGCTGTGACGCAAAAATTAGGTCCACCACAGCTCAACTCAGATACAACGCCAGCACATGGTCTGGAAAGGTAGGCCCACCCTCAAATTCTCCTCCTCCCTCCACTCTTGCACACGTGTTTGCCAGTTCCTGGCTTCTGCTAACCAAACTTTGCCCCAGTGTCCAAGTTCATCAAGATATGACTGGTGCCTTGCCTTCAAACCATGGTACAAGGTGGTTTTGCGTGGTCTGGAAGCAAAGTGTCAACGTCCAAACTGGCAAATATGGCAAAGCATGGTTAGCAAAACCTTGGAAGTGGAGGAAAGTTGCTGGGTGCAAGAAGGGTGCAGGAGGACACGCTAGTTGAAACACACAATTTACGCCCCAGATGGGAAAAACGCTTCACAAGCCAGCCAAGCTTAAAGAGAAAAACCCTGTAGAAAAGTAACTTTGCATCAAAGCCTCTACTGTGCAAAAGCATGCACTTTAAATATACTGCCACAAGAGCGGCTGTTATATTCAGCATAGATCTTTTGCATTCCACAGTGTTAAATTGAAAGCAACCCCCATGCCATTCTGATGCTTCCCATAAGCTCATTTCAAAACCAAACCTATAGTCCTGAACTCCTGAAGCTTACTTACCATAACACTCAGAGAGAATCGAGAGTTCAAAGTGTACAAAAAGAGGGGAAAACCAGACCGCTGTTGAACTTTTTCGTCAGTGTTCTCATAATTTGTTGAAATTCATTAAAAATGAGCCATGTTCACAGAGTACCTGTTATCCTATTACTGACGTTGCCCTCTTCTGCAGTTTAAAAGTTTAAAAAATGCCTGGCCGAGTTTTAATTAATTTAAGAAATTTAGCAGAGAACTCAATGATAATGTCGGGCATGCTCAGTAAGAACCAACTGTCAGTGTTCTAAAAGCCTTTCCCTTCCTCCCCCCTCCTTTCCCTTCCTCCCCCCTTCTTCCTCCCCTCCCCTCTTCCTTCTTCCTCTTCCCCTGCCCACTCCAGCCCCGGTCAGTTTTACCTATCCTAAGCATGATTGCACGGGAGTAAATCCCATTGAACTCAATTATTATGCAAAGGATCAAACCTGCCCTCTTCCCCCCCCTCCTGCCTGCTTCCGTCCCCTTCCTCCCCTCCCCCTGCACTTCCTGCTCCTCCCCTCCCAATCCCCTGTGGTCAGTTTCACCTCTCCTTAGTATGATTACAGGGAAGTAAATCCCACTGAACTCAATATGCATGCAAATGATCAATCCATTCTCACCAAACTTGCATAGGATCTCAGTTCTTACCTCCCGGATTAAAAAGCAGAGAAATTCACTAATAGACAAAAAAAACCTTGCAGTTTAAGCCAACAGATACTTCTATCAAACTTTTAAAAGCAGGGAAATTGGGCAGCTATAGTGAATGCACATGGGGAGCAGGAGACCTGATCTCCTCTCTGAGATATTGTACTGCCCTACAAATGTGTAAAAATGCAAACACCATTTGGGTTGGTCTTTCACAGTCCGATCCACTTCCTGTGTAGCTTGGTAGAATTTGGTAACATGTGCCTCTGAGCATATGGTGAGTGGTGGCAACACCTGTAATCAGCCCAATAATAGAAAGAAGGCGTGCTGTGCTGATCTTGTTTTAGCAGGGAGGAAGACAGTTTGTATAGTTCAGATAGTCACTTTAAATATGTTTCATTTACTTTGCAATTTTAGTGATTTATTTTTATTTATTTATTTTATTAGATTTCTATACCGCCCGACTAGCATTAGCTCTCTGGGCAGTGAACAACAGAATATAAAAATACAAAACATCTCAGATCTCATAATAAATACAGCATAAACATATATAAAACAAGAAATCAAAAACAATTACAACAAAATTAAAACTCAAACAAGTTACATATTAAAATGCCATAGCAAAGAGGCAAGTCTTAACCTGGCGCCGAAAGGAGAACAGTGTCGCGCCATACGAACCTCTTCAGGGAGACTGTTCCACAGTTCGGGGGCCACCACTGAGAAGGCCCTACATCGTGTCACCATCCTCCGAGCCTCCCTATGAGACGGAACTCAGAGGAGGG
The DNA here is from genome assembly GCF_030035675.1 of Rhineura floridana. Taxonomy (NCBI): domain Eukaryota; kingdom Metazoa; phylum Chordata; class Lepidosauria; order Squamata; family Rhineuridae; genus Rhineura; species Rhineura floridana. The sequence continues at coordinate 37,449,500 of NC_084493.1, forward strand.
CCTTCAATGTGGAGCATAGTGTACGAGCAGGTTCATATCGGGAGAGGCGTTCCGATAGGTATTGTGGTCCCGTGCCGTATACGGCTTTATAGGTCAAAACCAACACTTTGAATCTAGCCCGGAAGCATATTGGCAGCCAGTGCAAGCGAGCCAGAACAGGTGTTATGTGTTCCGACCGCCTGGTCCCCGTTATTAATCTGGCCGCCGCATTTTGGACAAGCTGTAGTTTCCAAACTGTCTTCAAAGGCAGCCCTACGTAGAGCGCATTGCAGTAGTCCAGTCGTGAGGTTACCAGAGCATGTACGACTGATGTTAGGTCCTCCCTGCTCAGATAGGGACGTAGCTGGGCTACCAGCCAAAGCTGGTAGAAAGCATTCTGTGCCACCGATGCCACTTGGGCCTCAAGTGACAGGGAAGGATCTAAAAGAACCCCAGACTACGAACCCGGTCCTTTAGGGGGAGTGTAACCCCATCCAGGACAGGGTGTATATCCACCATCCGATCCGGGAAACCGTTCACCAGCAGCATCTCAGTCTTGTCTGGATTGAGCCTCAGTTTGCTAGCTCTCATTCAGTCCATTATCGCAGTCAGGCAACGGTTCAGCACATTGACAGCCTCACCTGAGGAGGATGAAAAGGAGAAATAGAGCTGCGTGTCATCAGCGTACTGGTGGCAACGCACTCCATAGCTCCTGATGACCGCACTCAACGGCTTCATATAGATGTTGAAAAGCATGGGAGACAAAACCGAACCCTGCGGGACTCCACATTGCAGAGCCCACGGTGTCGAGCAATGTTCCCCAAGCACAACCCTCTGGAGACGACCCGCTAAGTAGGAGCGGAACCACTGTCAAACAGTACCCCTGACTCCCAACTCCGCAAGCCTCTCCAGAAGGATACCATGGTCGATGGTATCAAAAGCCGCCGAGAGATCAAGGAGGATCAACAGAGTTACACTCCCTCCGACCCTCTCCCGACATAGGTCATCATACAGGGCGACCAAGCCTGTCTCAGTGCCAAAACCCCGATTGAAACGGATCTAGATAATCAGTTTCATCCAATAGCGCCTGGAGCTGGCCAGCAACCACTCGTTCCAAGATCTTGCCCAGGAATGGAACATTTGCTACTGGTCTGTAGCTGTTGAAATTTTCCGGGTCCAAGGAAGGTTTTTTCAGGAGTGGTCTTACCGCCGCCTCCTTCAGACAGCCAGGGACCACTTCCTCTCGTAAAGAGGCATTTATCACTTCCCTGGCCCATCCAGATGTTCCATCCCTGCTAGCTTTTATTAGCCAAGAGGGGCAAGAATCTAGTACCGATGTGGTTGCACGTACCTGTCCAAGCACCTTGTCCACGTCCTCGAGCTGAACCAACTGAAACTCATCCAGTAAAACATGACAAGACTGCGCTCCGGACGCCTCACTTGAATCATCTGCTATAAACTGGGAGTCTAAGTCCCGGCGGATGCATAAGATCTTATTCTGGAAGTGTCCAGCAAACTCATTGCAGCGGACCCTCGATGACCCTACCGTGTCCTGAGGGCGAGTATAGAGTAACCCTCGGACAACTCTGAAAAGCTCCACTGGGCGGGAAAGAGATGCCTTAATAGTGGCAGTGAAATATTGTTTTTTTGCCACCCTCACCACTTCCAAATACTGCTTAGTGGAAGCACTTACCAGCTCATAATTGCATCCATCGGGAGTTCGCCTCCACCTCCGCTCAAGCCGCCTCCTATCTTGTTTCATCGCTCTCAGCTCCGGAGTATACCATGGAGCTGTATGAGCTCTACACAGGAGAGGGCGCGCAGGAGCAATCGTGTCGACAGCCCGGGTCATCTCTGCATTCCACAGTTCGACCAGGGCTTCAACAGGAGCTCCAGTCTTATCAGCCGGAAAATCCCCCAGAGCCCTTTGAAAACCTTCAGGATCCATTAGTCTCCGGGGGCGGACCATTTTAATAGGTCCCCCACCCTTGCAGAGGGGAAAAGCCACTGTAAGTCTAAATTTCAGCAAGCGGTGATCTGTCCATGACAACGGGAGAGATGTAAAACTCCCCACATCCAGATCACCATCCCCATGTCCAGTTGCAAAGAGAAGATCTAGAGTATGCCCCGACACATGTGTTGGGCTGCTGATATATTGAGACAGCCCCATGGTTGTCATGGAAGCCATGAAGTCCTGAGCCACCCCAGATAAAGTAGCCTCAGCATGGATGTTGAGATCTCCCAGTACCAATAGTCTGGGGGATCTCAACAGCACCTCCGAGACCACTTCCGTCAGCTCAGTTAGGGAAGCCGTTGGGCAGCAAGGTGGACGGTACACCAACAAGATTCCCAGTCTGTCCCTCTGACCCAACACTAGGTGCAGACCAGTAACTGCATGGACATGGTGCTTGATGAGTGAAATGGAACTCTTATAGACCACAGCGACCCCACCTCCCCGACCCTCAGATCTACCATGATGCTGAACCAAGTACCCTGGTGGGCAAAGCTGAGAGAGAATAACTCCTCCCTGCTCACCCACCCAGGCCTCGGTTATACATGCCAGATCGGCTGCCTCATCCACAATCAAATCATGGACGAGGGAGGATTTATTTTGTACCGATCTGGCATTTAAAAGCAGCACCTGGAGATCTGAGAGTTGGCTGATAGGACAACCGACAACCCTGCGGGTGTGAGAAGGACCGGAACAAGGCACAGCCATTACATGTCTGGGCCGCATTCCCCTTACCTGGCATGTCCTTCTCCCAACGCCATACCTCCCTCTGTCCGTCACTACACTAACTGGGGCCCCCTCCAGTCCCCCCGATGGGCGAGAAAACCTCTCTCCTAGGCACATGATAGAACTTAAATACCCAAAAACTTAAAAACAATACAATGAAACAATATACACACACACACTCTCATACACATCAAACACACTTACATATACATAACAAGGACCAAACACACATATATACATTCACACATCATCCACAATCAAGCGCCTCCACACAATCCCACACTCAGTACAACATGTTTCCTATAATAAATCATTTTATTTTGCTTCTGTTTCTGTGAATATGTGAAGTACAGCACCACTTTGCAACACTAAAAGAACTCCAAGAACAATTGTGGAATAATGGCACTGACTGTTCTGCAGAATAGTTTCCATTGGACATGATGAGTGTCTCAGTTTGCACAAGATAGAACATTGGGAGGTAAAATATATTCTAGCGAACTTCTAGGTGTGCTCTATGTTTTTAATTGACCATGCACACCTTTCCTTAAGTGGAGTTTAAGCATAGCAGGCTGAAAACATGTACCTTGGGCAGGCTAAGTTTGTTTTTTCCAACAGCTAGAGTCATTGCTTAAGTAGCAACATATTGGAATCAGTCTGAGTTTACATCAAACTACAGTTTCAACTGTTAATGCACCCAAAATAGAAACAGAACTTAACCTCTGGTTTGAAACACAAAAGGTTGTCTTCACCATCATATGACATTGACCAATAAAAAGACTTTGAAATTAATAAAAATAAATTTGACACAGAGTTTTAGGATGAATAATGAGAGAAATATGATTTTCTAGGTCAGATTCTCTGTAGAAAGAGTAGTAACACAGGAAAGAAGCAAAGTAAGAAGAACACCAACAAACATACAAAAATGTAATTCTCTATCTTTGGAGATGGCAGATGTTGACACCACTTACCATATGCTCAGAGGCACGTTACCAAATTCTTCTTGGAAAAGGTTCAGAAGAGGGCAACCAGAATGATCAAGGGGATGGAGCGACTCCCTTACGAGGAAAGGTTGCAGCATTTGGGGCTTTTTAGTTTAGAGAAAAGGCGGGTCAGAGGAGACATGATAGAAGTGTATAAAATTATGCATGGCATTGAGAAAGTGGATAGAGAAAAGTTCTTCTCCCTCTCTCATAATACTAGAACTCGTGGACATTCAAAGAAGCTGAATGTTGGAAGATTCAGGACAACAAAAGGAAGTACTTCTTTACCCAGCGCATAGTTAAACTATGGAATTTGCTCCCACAAGATGCAGTAATGGCCACCAGCTTGGATGGCTTTAAAAGAAGATTAGACAAATTCATGGAGGACAGGGCTATCAATGGCTACTAGACGTGATGGCTGTGCTGTGCCACCCTAGTCAGAGGCAGCATGCTTCTGAAAACCAGTTGCCGGAAGCCTCAGGAGGGGAGAGTGTTCTTGCACTCGGGTCCTGCTTGCAGGCTTCCCCCAGGCACCTGGTTGGCCACTGTGAGAACAGGATGCTGGACTAGATGGGCCACTGGCCTGATCCAGCAGGCTCTTCTTATGTTCTTGTGTTCCAAGCTACACAGGAAGTGGATTGAACTGTGAAAGACCAACCCAAACTGTGTTTGCATTTTTACACATTTGTAGGACGGTACAATATCTCAGAGAGGATGTCAGGTCTCCTGCTCCCCTGGTGCATTCACTATAGCTGCCCAATTTCCCTGCTTTTTAGAAATATCTATTGGCTATAGGTACGTTCTTAAACTGCAAGGGTATTTTTGCCAATTAGTGAATATACTTTACTGTTGTTTTCTCCTTCCCATTTCAATTGGGCCCACCTCTTTTGGTCTCTCCCTCATACTTGGAAACGTGTTCAGCCTCTTATTCGTTTGACCCACTAGGGCCTGATGCTATCCCTTTTTGCTCCTGTCTCATATTTTTCCTCCTTCAGGCTGCCCTACTCTAGCACATGAGCACCACAGCAACACAGGCCAGCACAGTCATGCATGGCCTCCTTCCCCAAGCCTGTACCCTGCAGGTAGTTTGGGCTACAATGCCCATCAGCCCCAGACAGCACAGCCAAGAGTCAGGATTCTAACAACACTTGGGAGGACAGCAGGTTGGAAAAGGCTGATGTACCTTGATGCCCTGAAAGGAAACCCCAAACTCAATAGCTAAAGGCTAAAAACTTTCTGGTGCTTTTGTATGCTGAAGGAACACTTCAGAATTCTTCCCTGATAAGGTTCAACCAGCAGAAGGCACATTACAGGGGATGCTCGGGGAGTCCCTTACTTTCAACCTGTCGAACTCCTGCAGTTCTTTGTTCACGGAGGAAGTCAGGGCTGCAGGAGTTGCTTCTCCGGTCTGGCTGGACAACTGACCCTCGCATTCACTCAGCTCCCTGGACAGTCTCACAATCACTTCGTCTTTGGCTTGAATGGTCTCCATGAGCATGCCCAGCTGTTCGTTGAGCTCGCCCACCTTGCGCTTCAGGTTCTTGACTTCCTGCTGCAGGCTGTCCTTTTCCAGATTAAGCTTTTCAAGCTGGTTATTGAGACCCAAGATTTGATCGTCTTTTTTGTGAAGCACCTCTAGCTTATCTTTTGGAGCCCCATCACAAAGGTGCCCTGCAAAATATTTGTCGTACTGGGAAGATCTGACGGTCTGTTGCAGAAGTCGCACAAGTTCCTACAAGAACAAAAAAGGATATTGGTGGATAGGAAATAGTGTATTCCAAAGAGCAGAAACCTGATATGCTAAGCAGAAGAGTTAGTTAGTTAGTTAGTTAAAATCCATGGAACTCTGGGACTGCAGCATCAGCTGATCACTTGTGAACCAGTATTCTGTTCAAAAGGCTAATCACAAACAGAACTTTATCACCTGAAACGTAATGCTTTTCAGAAACTTAATGCAGGTGCTGTAAAGTCTGTCCCCACCCCACCCAAGATTTTCCAAGTAAAGTAAAAATTAAAAACCTGGCGTTATCGCAGAAACTTTGGTTGTCACTAAGTCCTGCTGGAGCCAAGAATTGTGCAGCTAGGTCTGCACCCCCAAGAGGCCTTTTAGCTTCCACCCCATGTGCAGCCATCCCTCGTGACACACAGAACACAATTTTTGAAATTGAACAGGGCTGCAACACCATTGCAACGTGAAACAGAGGTCTGTTTAAATACCCCTTTGGGTAGGTGCCAACCTTTGGCCATGCCAGCAGATCTTAGAATCCAACAATTACGACAGAAAAGTGCTCCCAGTTGCTTTCGAGCACATCCAAATTTTGCCGCAAGCTAATCTCTCTCCCTCACTCACAATCACTTTTTAAATTCCTGAGAAAGTTTTAAGGCTTTGATTTGGGAATGGCTAGAGGTAAACAGGTAAATGAGGCAGTCTTCTCCAGTGTGGTCACCTCCAGATAGTGTCGGACTCCAGCCCCAGCCAGCATGGCCCCAATCAGGGATAATGGGAGTTGAATGAATGAATCATTTTATTACGGTCGCAGACCACATATTAAAAGAGAAACATAAAAACAAACATACCGCGTGGAGGATTTAGATATTTAGGGGACAGAGCTACCAGAATTCCAAATGCCCACAATTTTTTACAGCGGGGTGACAACATTTTTTCCTAATTTGCATTGAAATGAGAAGAAACTTTGCAACATTAGTAGTGACATAAGATGACACATCACTTAAGACAGATCGACACCAAATCGACAGGATTGCCCTTAGGCAAAGCAGTTAGCAAAGGAGAGATTAACTTCCTTCTATATTCATTATATAACTCGCAAGATAGAAGGGCATGTTCTACAGACTCCACTACACCAGCTCCACAGAGGGGCGTTCACTAACTGGAATCATATGAAAGCGGCCCTCCAATAGTGCCGGGATAATGGGACTTGAAGCCCAGTAACATCTGGAGGAACCAGGCTGAGGAAGGCTGCATAGAGGCATGAGGGCCGCACTGCACTATACACTAGACAACCTTTCAAGCAGTCACCTCTGAGTCTCCCTTCAGTTCCCACACACAACAAAAAGCACGTTATCAGCAGTGAGGTCCTTGTAACTGTTTTTTTTAATGTGTTTAAGGGGTCAGCTACCTATTTTTTAAAATGTGAAGAAAGCATGTAAGTTGCAACCTTCACACAGACTGAGGGGGGAAACTCACAGGAAATATGCTAGCCCACACCTGGATCCAACAAGTTCACATTTCTAGATTTAAGTACAAAGGACTTAGCCAGGTACAGAATGACATGGGGTCCCAGAAGATATACATACAAAAATATGGGAAGTTTCATCACGCCCTCAAATGTCACAGGAAAACATCCCTACGATGCCTGCCAGACAAGTTTTCCTCTACTGCTTAACAAGCCCTGCTGGGTACGATGCCTCCAGCTACTGTTCCTTCCTCTCTTGCTTGTAGACTAGCTACCTTTTGGCTAGACAGCTCCTTCTCGAGCCTCTCCAACTCTTCCTGCTGGCTCTGGAACTTCAGCTGCATCTCAGAAGCCAGCTTGTTTCCATTACACTCGTCAGGAGGAGAAGACTCTGTGCTATTCCGGTTTTTGCTGATTGCAATAATTTCCTTTAAAGGACGCCTCGTTCTGTGTGGAATGCGGCCAAAATCAAATGGAAAGACTGAACCAGACATGCCTGCAGAAGGAGATATAGTTTTTTCCTCATTCAGATCAAACTTTTTTTTTACATATTCCTCACTTTGTCAAAGAACATGCCTGTACTTGATAAGCAAATCTAGACAGACCAAAGTAAACACACTGTCAAGTTTATTAATTGTACACTGTCATTTTAAAAAATTATTATTTATGAAATTTATATCCACCCTTCCTCCCGGAAGGAGCCAGGGTGACAAACAAGTGAAAAAACACTAGAAATATCTATAAAACATCTGAAACAAAACATTTTAAAAGCATCTTAAAAAGCAATTCCAACACAGACGCAGACTGGGACAAGGTCTCTACTTAAAAGGCTTGTTGAAAGAGGAAGGACTTCAGTAGGTGCTGAAAAGATAACAGAGATGGCACGCCTGTCTAATATTAAAGGGGAGGGGATTCCGACGGGTTGGTGCCACTACACTAAAGGTCCATTTCCTATGTTGTGCAGAGTAAACCTCCTGATACAGTATCTGCAAATGTCTTAACAACAACATGAGTTTGATGGAAATAAGACACAGCAGTGAAGGTTACAGCCTGGCCTTCCTGGGAGCTGTGGCAGAAAAATCCAAAGGCACACCCCAGCAGACAGAAGTGGGCTGCATTTTCGTCAGCTCCCAAGGGTCAAGAGTACAGAAATATAAAAATTCTTCAAAGTACAATGGCAAAAAACATATTGGGGGGTGGGGTGGAAAAGAGGCAAAGCGTTGGGCACCTTTGGGGGGCTCTGCCGGAAACCTCTTCCTTTCTTGAGAGAGTGATTCCTCCAAATCCTTTGGATCTAGAAATTCCCACTCCTCTGTGTAAAACACACTCTTGCGGTTTTCATTGTTTCCTTTTCCAGTCCTTAATGAAGACACAGAATTCCTGGGAAATAGACAATTAAAAAAGTAATTATACACACAGAGAAAAGTTGTGTAATTTTTAAAATAAAGGGTACACAGCTATAGAAATCAAACGATTCTTATTTCCACAATTCATTTTATCTTAGTTTCAAATTCCCTCCAGAGCAGACAACTTGGTTGATGCAGGTGTCTAACTGTAACTGTTTGTGCATTTAAGTATCAAGGGCAAGGCAATTAATTTGCATTCTCTAGACTAAAAGTTATTTTCAGGACAGAAGATCTATATCAGATCGCTGATGGGAGTTGTAGTCCAAAACATCTGGAGGGTACCAGGCTGGGGAAGGCTGGGCTATGCTTCAGAAGCGTCTCCCCTCTCAAGGAGTCTGCTTCAAAGAATTCTCAGAATGCCATTTGCAGTATATGGAAATACAAAGAGGGACTCTGTTACAATCTACGAGAGAGTGACATACATAACAGATGACTCTAGCAGTCCTTGAGGCTTTGCACTTAAAGTAAATTGCTTGCTATTGCAGTTAAATTCAAAGAACTGGACACAGAAAATGACATTTATACAAAGCACCAGTTGAAATTGGCCATCAGTAAAGATTCAACCGCAGAGCTCAAATACAAGTCCATCCTAGGTGAAAGGGAAAGTTGCAGCCCAAAACGTCAGGCCAGGAAAGGCTAGCTCTGACCTACTACCAGGCAGCTAGTTTGGCTCCCTCATAAAGAGCATTCCACTACTCTTTGGCTCCAGGACAGCTATCTACTCTTAAGATTTTGTACAACAGACAGCTTCATTCAAATTAAAAGCAAAGAAAACAGTACTTTTAGACTCATAACAACTATCCAGAGACATAAAGAAAGGCAGGCTCTAAGAGCAGAAGTACTGCACAGGTGCCATCAGGTGCACCCAAAAGCACAGCAGACCTGAACAGCCTGGAGGATTGGAAACAAGGACAGTTTAGCTAAAGAATCACAGATCTGGAAGGGGCCTATAAGGCCATCTAGTCCAACCCCCTGCTCAAAGCAGGAATCCAAATTAAAGCATACCCGACAGGTGCCTGTCCAGCTGCCTCTTGAAGGCCTCCAGTGTTGGAGAGCCCACCACTTCCCTAGGAAATTGGTTCCATTGTTGTATGGCTCTAACAGTTAGGAAGTTTTTCCTGATGTTCGGTCAAAATCTGGCTTCCTGTAACTTGAGCCCATTATTCCGTGTCCTGCACTCTGGGACGATTGAGAAGCAATCCTGGCCCTCCTCTGGTGTGGCAACCTTTTAAGTACGTGAAGAGTGTTATTATATCTCCCTCAGTCTTCTCCTCATAGGGCTTTGTTTCCAGTCCTCTGATCACCCTCATTGCCCTCCTCAGAACCCATTCCAGTTTGTCTGCATCCTTCTTAAAGTGTGGTGTCCAGAATGGGACGCAGTACTCAAGATGAGGCCTAACCAGTGCTGAATAGAGGGGAACTAATACCTCACACCATTTGGAAACTATATTTCTGTTAATGCAGCCTAAAATACATTCACTTTTTTTGCGGCCAGATTGCACTGTTGGCTCACATTCAGCTTGTGATCAACAATCCCAAGATACTTCTCACATGTCGTATTGCTGAGCCAAGTATCCCCCATCTTATAACTATGCATTTGGTTGCTTTTTCCTAGGTGTAGAACTTTGCACTTATCCCTGTTAAATTTCATCCTGTTGTTGTCAGCCCAATGTTCCAGCCTATCAAGATTATTTATTTAATTTAATTTATATACCGCCCTAAGCCCGAAGGCTCTCTGGGCGGTGTACAAAAAGATAAAAAACAAGCAATATATAAATACAATCAATACAATAAATCAAGAAAACAAAACAAACAAACAATAAAAGAACCAAACAACATCCAAAAATACAAATAATGATGAAAATACCATTAAAACACACATTAAAATGCCTGGGTGCCAGCAGGAGCCCAGGGTGGCAAACAAAATACCCAAAACACTATAAAACATAAAAACAGACATTAAAATATATTAAAACATCTTTTAAAACATTTAAAAAAGCAAGTCCAACACAGAATCAATTCAAGATCACTTTGAATTTTGTTTCTATTCTCCAGGAAATGAGCTATCCCTCCCAATTTTGTATCATCTGGAAATTTGATAAGCATTCCCTGCACCTCCTCATCCAAGTCACTAACGAAACTGTTGAAGAGCACTGGGCCCAGGACTGAGCCCTGGGGTACCCTGCTCATTATCTCCTCCCAGATGGAGAAGGAATCATTGATAAGCACTCTTTGAGTATGATTCTGTAGCCAACTGTGGATCCACCTGATAGTTGTTCCATCAAGCCCACATTTAGCTAGCTTGCTAATCAGAATATCATGGGGCACTTTGTCAAAAGCCTTGCTGAAGTCAAAATATATTATGTCCATAGCATTCCCACAGTCTACCAGGAAAAATGGAAATGGACTGCCTTCAAGTTGATCCCGACTTATGGTGACCCTATGAATAGGGTTTTCATGGTAAGCGGTATTCAGAGGGGGTTTACCATTGCCTCCCTCTGAGGCTAGTCCTCCCCAGCTGGCTAGGGCCTGCTCAGCTTGCCACAGCTGCACAAGCCAGCCCCTTCCTTGTCTGCAACTGCCAGCTAGGAGGCAACTGGGCTCCTTGGGACTATGCAGCTTGCCCACGGCTGCACAGGTGGCAGGGCAAGTAACCCCTGAGCCACTCCCTGTGGGGGTGATCTTTAGCTGGCCCTTGACACTCAGGAGACATGAGTGGGGATTTGAACTCACAGACTCTGGACTCTCAGCCAGGCTCTCCTCCCCACTGTGCTATGCCAGCTGTCTACCAGGGAGGTTTCCCTATCAAAAAATGAGATAAGATTATTCTGGCAGGATTTGTTCTTGATAAATCCATGTTGGCTTCTAGTAATCACTGCATTGTTTTCAGGGTGCTTACAGATTTCCTGAATAGTTCAAATCATAGTTTGCATGGACATGTAAGTCAGCAAACTATGCTTGGCACTTGCCTTCCTATTAAGCGTTTGAATGCAAATGGAAGAGGGAACGTGAGAGCCGACATCTTGGTTCCAATCCTCTAAGTGGACTTATAAGACCTAGAAATCTAGTGGCTTTAAAAAAAATTCTATTGAAAAGCTGAATCCTTCAGAGAACTAAATTCTGCCCCAAATACCAGACTGGTAAAGTTAACCTCTGAATGCTTACTGTTGCACTATGAATGGAAGCTTTTTATTAGTTTTAAATCCAAATTCAGCACGGCAATTTATTCTCCTATTTCTGAAATGTATGCAAAAGAACAATCTTAAAACAATGCCTTTTACATGGTGAAGCTAGCTTACTGAAAGGCCACTTCATAATAGTTTATCATACGCTATGAGTAAATGTATAAAGAAGTTAAAAGTGCCATTGGTTAGTTTGATACAAGAATTCTGACTGCAAAATCTCATGATGCAATTACATCACTCAAAGGTTACTACAGTACATACATTCCGCACATGCTGTCCTCTAGGTTCACAGAACCTCAGGGGGTTTTACCAGAACAGATGAGTTCCAAGCAATCATGTGCTCCAAGAAATGAAATTGCAAGTGTTTCCTCCTCAAGCACATGTGATGTCAAATGTGTGTAACATGCTCTTGGTGAGAGTAACCACTCTTCACTATGCACCTGTCGCAAGTGTACTAGAATTGCCCAGCTGCTGTTACAACACAACATGAACACAGCCATACTGGCTAGCCTTGCAAAGAGAAACACACAAAGTACACAATAAAATTGCTGCACTTCTGAAAGAGAAAGCCTGGTGATCGTGGTTAAGCAGCAAACAAGAGGGAACTTGGTGAAGATAGATTTTATTTCCCACCGCTGACTCTGCAACTTCAGCAGTTCCTGGGGATTTCATTTACTATATTCAGAGAGGAAGTTAGCAATCCTCTCCCTCGCCAACAAAGCATGGAAAAGCCCTTATGTGAGAGAAACCCAAGACCAGACATCACAGACAGGGAACCAGTGACCCTCCAGATCTTGTTAGATGCCCATCATGCCCAATCAGCATGTGGGCATGGTCTGGGATAATGCGAGTTGTAGTCTGGCAATTTGTGGATGGCCACACGTTCCCCACACCTGCCGCACAACATCCACAAAACATTGATTTGCCAAGAAAGTTGTTTATTTGATTTCCTCAGTAAGAAGCACCGCATGACCATGACGGCTAGGGCTGATGGGAGATATAGTCCAAAACATCTGGAAGGCACAAAGCTGGCAAAGGCTGCTTGGCGCACACAACCAGTTTGTCACATAGGAACACAATCTAGCATGCAGGACAGAACAGATGATAGCTGAAGGCATGTGCAGGGTTCATGCCCCTTTAGTGTTATTCCTGAACCAGAAGTGAAAATTATGCTCTGGGACTCAAAATCACCACATGCAGGAAGGATCTACAGTAATTCAGAGGAGTCAGTTCTGCTAGGAACATTTTGTAAGGTTTTAATCCAGACAAGACTGAGATGCTGTTAGTAAATGGATCGCCTGACCAGTTGGATGTTCGACCTGTTCTGGATGAGGTTACACTCCCCCTGAAGGAGCAGGTGCGCAGCTTGGGAGTCCTTTTGGACCCATCCTTGTCACTTGAGGCGCAGGTGGCCTCGGTGGCACAGAGTGCTTTTTACCAACTTAGGCTGGTACCCAGCTACTCCTGTATCTGGACAGGGAACATCTTGCTTCAGTTATCCATGCTCTGGTAACCTCAAGATTGGACTACTGCAATGCACTATACGTGGGGCTGCCCTTGAAGACGGTTCGGAAACTGCAGCTTGTGCAGAATGCAGCGCCAGATTAATAACCGGGACCAAGCGGTCGGAACATGTGACACCGATTCTGGCCCGCTTGCACTGGCTGCCTATATATTTCCGGGCCCGATTCAAGGTGCTGGTTTTAACCTATAAAGCCTTACACGGCACGGGCCCACAATACCTGGTGGAACGTCTCTCCCGATATGAACCTACCCATACACTGCGCTCAACATCGAAGGCCCTCCTCCGGGTGCCTACTCAGAAAGACGCCTGCGACTACAAGAAAGAGGGCCTTCTTGGTAGCAGCCCCCGAACTATGGAACACCCTTGCTGACGAGGTACGCCTGGCGCCTACTTTACTATCTTTTTGGTGCCAGGTGAAAACCTTCCTCTTTGCCCAGGCATTTTAATATTTTTAGTATTTAATGTTTGTAAAGATAGTTATATGTTTCATTTTTTCCCCTCTAATTACTTTTGATTTGTATTTAATATGGGTTTATTATGTTAATCTCACGTTTGTTGTATGTTTAAATTGTTGATTTGATGATCAGGTGGTTTTTAAATTGAATGTAAATATATTTTTTTTATCCAATGTACACCGCCCAGAGAGCCTTGCTATGGGCGGTATAAAAACTGAATTAAATAAATAAATAAATAGATGGTTCAGAATCCCATTGTGGACATTTTTGTGGTCAAACTGACAAGCACAGAAAAGTTCTTAGAGCACATTCAGAAATGTGCATCCAACATTTTCTTTTAAAAGCCTTTTTGTGCAACTCAGTAGCATGGCGGTGTGCTGGGGGGGGGGGAATCAATCATACTCATTGAAATAACGAGGATGAGGTTTAATTTTTCCAGAGTTCGCAAGGCAACAGTTGCCACACGTGCCCTGCTCTGTAACCATCTGGAAAAGGAACCAGGAGGTGCAATCTTCCAGGTACTGAAGCTTCGCCCCTTAGAAAAGATGGAACTTGTCCTTGGTTTTACACCCCAGGGCAGCTTTTCAGCAATAATGAAAGGGAGCCTAGCATGGATGGGAAGAAAAAGAAGGGAAGGGAAACAATGAGAGGACAGTTGCCAGAAGCGGGCCAGCATCAAAACAGGGACTTCAGCTGCACAGCAGGCCTTACAAATGGCTGCTTCTTGGATATGCCTTTCCCTTGGTTTAAGAAGAAAACACCAAGGCAGAAATGTATTGGGGTGTGTGTTACAGTATCGCACTGCCTCCATTTCAAAGATAAATGTTCTGGATCTTTTTAAACAGGAATAATCCCAGCAACTGTATATGTTGTGTCCATCTCAAAGGACACGTGAAGAAGAGAGCTGGCTACAAATTGGGAAGTCCCTGGTTCAAATTTTACCTTCACCATAAATTTACCAGGTAGCTTTAGGCAAAGTGCTCCCCCTGAGCCCCCCCCCACATATATACATGCAATATAGGGGATAATACTGACTTATCTTCTAGGGTCTTCACAAACATTACTGCTGGATACAAGCAGATACTGCATGAGAAATACTTTGAAAAATTTACAGCACTTTACAAATGTTAAGTATTCTTTTCCATTTTATAAGATTTCCCAGCAAGAACAAAGGCAAAATATGCTGCATCACACAGGACAATCCTAAAGATGTTTAGGCAGAGGTAAGTCCCACTGGCTTCAATGGGGCCTTACTCTCAGTTATGAGTTCATAGGATGGCAGCTTGGAGAACTCAAGTGTAAGATTTATGATCTAGTACTGACTTATGGAGCTTATTGCCAAAAAGTTCCTCCTTACCAGAAGGCTGGAAGGTACCAATGTATAATCTATTCTGAAGTTACAGATCTGCCAGCTATGTTCTGCTCCACTTACTGTGGTGGAAAGCATCGGTCAGGAGAAAACTGTCCAATGGAAAAACAATCAATGCTCATAACGCGGCTGAATAGCATACTTTTAAGACTTCCCTGAGTGCACTAACATGTAGATGGAGATGATCCTCCAGACAGTGTGCGCGTGTGCTTTCAAGAAAGGTTTGACAAAGTCCATCCTCACAGTGGCCCAGAAAAAAAGCTTAGCATGGGCTATAGAAGGACAGGTCCTCTTATGAACTGCTAGCTGGTGAAATCATACAGAAGCAGTGGGGAGGAATATCTGGACAGCTTTCACAATAGGGTATCTCAAGGCGTGCACTGGGACTGGTGCCACTGAGCAAACACAGAGCTCAGAAAAGTGGAAGGGGGGGGGAGGAGGGAGGGAGGGAGGGAGCGAGAGCGAGAGCGAGAGAGAGAGCGAGAGCGAGAGAGAGAGCGAGAGAGAGAGAGAGAGAGAGAGAGATTGAGATTCTACCCACAAGAGAGACCTGCTGCTTCTCAGGAAAAAAACCGTTCAGAGGTCAGGGAAACCTCCACTGTCACTGCCCCTCTCCCCAAAAAACCCCCACAGCAGAGGTAGGCTGAACATGGGTCCACCCATCATACCACCCAGCACCAGAGGGCAGCACACATACGCTTTCTCAATGGAGACAAAGCAACGATCAGGAGAGGAAAGGGATTTTTACTCAGAGGTTTGCCTTGTGGGGCAGGTCCTTGGGAGTCCAAATTCCATTCCCCATCTTCATGGGTCACTTTAGGTAGCAAAGGGACAGAGGAAATGGGCTTCCATATGAGATTTTACTGGTCTTCACTGTCAAGAATAGCTAACTTTGGTCAAGCTGAAATGGGTCAACCAGAGAATTCGGCAAATCTGTGGATCCCTGAGACACCCTACTGGGGGAGATCCGCAGCTCAGTGTCACACAGACAATTTGCAACCTTGCAAGCAGATGCAACTGAACCTTAGCTGTTATCCCTTATCGGCTTCCTGAGATCAAAAGTCAGGAAGAGGGGATGTTGTAGATCAGGACCCCTGGCAGGGCTGTCTAGCCCCCTTATCTTCCAAGGAGTGGATCCCGGCAGGGGCAGAATATGGCTATTTGCCTCCCCCTTCCCTGTGGACCGAGAAACTCCATGAAAATGAAGGATATTCCTTCATTTGTTGTTCCCTATTTCCATCTACTCGACTCGCCTGAAGCTTTACAGAAAAAACAAGCCATTTGGGAACCAGGCTATTCCACTGTGAGTATAGGATCTTAGTTTAGACAGTTCTTTGCTACATTCATGCTCTGTTTTGAACCTCTCATCTTTGTTCTGCCAACGTACCTCGTGCAGCCCGCCTGAGGGCGATTATCTTTAAGGAAAGAACTGCTGCTCTCTTTTGTATATACCGTTCTAATTCTTCTAAATAAACTATCCTTTTGTCAATGGTGTGTATTGGCTTGAAACTAATGATTCTACATCTAGTCCTTGATCGCTGAACGCTACTGATTAACACTGATTCATGTGGATTAATACCCTTGGAACTCACATCGGTCTCTGAGATCCCTTCTCTCAGAGAAAGAAACCAGGAAGAGGGGTGGTGGCTGTACTACTGCAAGATTACTCCTGAAGGAGGGAGGATTTGCCTGAGAAGCAGAGACCCAAAGGAGTTGGGACTGTTCTCGAAAGCAAAGAACCCCCCTTGGGATGCTGAGGGCAAGGGACCCCAGCGGGACAATCCTTTGACATTCACTAGTTCTAACTTCATTGCAAAGCCCCCATTCCCTCATCACTGGCATCTCTAGCCAGCCTGCCTCCAGTCCAGAGCATCACCTCGACCAGGTCTACACATTCCCTCTGCAACACAGGCAGATGATTATGGAAGCTGGTGGACAACACGGTGCATGTTGCTACTGGGAACCTTGGGTCAAATGTCACTAAGAGCTCCAGTTCCAAATAAGTTATCTGCAACAGCGAAGAGAAGACTAATCACCTACCCCACCGGTTTAATCTGAACATAAACATTTTTACAGTGACATAGTGGCATTCTTGCCAAACGCAGCACACCATACTCACTTGATCTCAGTGCCCCACTGCTTCAAAGAAAAGTTAATGGCACTTGGCTGGCCTGGGGCTGGCTGGCATGCTGCCTGCTCTCCCACCAGTTCCGTGGGCGCCGTCTCCACTGCTAGGACATTTCTGGCTCTCTCTGCTGATGCATTTGAAAACAGGGTAGTCCAATCTAAGAAAGGCAAAACATAACACCGGTACTTATTAGCACTGCAGCTGACAGCCCAGCATTCCACACCAAAGCTTACAGACCCAGAGTTCTAATATGCCATGATGGAAGGTCTTGAGCAAGAGGCAAATCCTTAGTTTCATATGATCATTTGGCCGCTATGCTCAACTTGAACACAGCCCACTAGGCTACCACGGTCCAAGAACTCATGCGCTGAAGACTCAATACTTACCTCAAGGCCTGCTAAGAAAGTCGTGCAAATTGGCTTTTATGTCACAGCATAACATGCAATCATTAAGGTTTATAGAATAAAACTGAGGGTCTGCTGGTGGGAAAGGGAAGCAAAAACCAACCGGGGTGAAACAGCAGCTGTGTCAATCTCTCTCAACAGATTCCAGCACATGCAGACATTCCGATGCTTTAGGTATATATGGATTAGACCAAACCTTATTTATGTGTAATTACATTTAACAAAACCTTAAACCCACCCCTCACAAATACAAACATGCATTTAAAAGTGCAAGTTCAAGAGTCAGCATGAGTACAAGCCATCTCAGTACATCCTGTAAGGGGTACATCCTGATGGGCCACTTCACATTTCTCCTTTGCTCTGTCAAAGGGTCCAGAGCAGGGAGAAGAGCTGGCAGTCAAACAGCATCCTTACATGCACCCTGAAGCTGCCACACTAATTATACAAGCAGAAGTAGCCCAGCCCTCCTCCAAAGCCCTGCAGGCACCCCATAGCCATGGAGCCCACATTTCTTAGTAAAGAGGCCCTTGTGGCTTAGTGGGAGGTGAAGGCCACATCAACAGAGATGAATTAACAGGAAGCCCTTCATACAGCTCCCCTCTCTCAGCAACATTACAGTAAAAAAAGAGTCAGAGAGAGAAAGGATTTGTGACGTATTCTTCCTTCTTGTACCGAGCCCCATATAGCTGATGGCTGCCCCATATCAGGCTTTGCCTGTCTATTAACAAGGGATACGCTCTGCTATTGGGTTCCAAGTTGCACAGTGCTTTGCGATGCTACACATTTCCAGAGAACCACTGCACCAAGGTGAGTGAGTTTAGAGCTGCAGACACACCTTCAGCATTTCCTAGTAGAGTAGAAAGTTCCCAGCATTCCACTACAGCAAGTGCTGTGTGAAAACCTGCAGGATGAAGGAAAGCTATTTCCCACCCCCACCCCAGCAGAGTCAAGAAAGGACACTCATGCCCAGTTAACAAGAGAGTTTGCAGAATCCACACACGTCTTGCTATATTATGACAGAGATGCATACAAAGGAATGTAAAACCACATCACATTTGCAGTTCTCTTCTCCAGATCACAACCAGTATGAAATCCACAGGGATGCTGAAGTGTTGGAAGGATATTTACACAGCCTACAATCAAGGACACAGTCTTTCAGCTTGGGGGGAAGATGTGCTTAACACATAATTATTTAAATTACATAAAACAGACTACAACCACCACTAATTAGATGACAAACACTTAGAGCCAAAGAAAGCGCTACATCAGTGGAAGACAACCTTTCCAGGGCAAGTGATCTGCCTGTCTCCAAATATTCATCATGTGATGTGCTCCCATCACTCTAAGTTTCCTCTGCCTCATTTCTGGAGGCTTTGGAGGTAAGGAAGGAAGAGAGGGATCCCCACATTTGGACGTAAAAGAAATTGTATGCCAGGAGGTGATTAATTGTAAGTGTAATTCACCCTGATGTCCACAGAAAAACAGCCCTGTGATACAACATGAAGTTTGTGGTTGGGGCAAATGAACAGCAGGGAACCTTCTTACCCCACTGCCCTTGGAATCCTAGAGCAAGCTACTCTATCAAATGGAGGAAACGTAGATTCCATTTACTTTTAATGCCAACACTGGGAAGGAGCAGTCATGGTGAGCCACAGGCTGGCACACTAAACTGTTGACTGGCATGAGAAGCTTGCTTGCACTTTCAATAGCTTTTTATCAGGGATAGCTGGAAATATCTACTTGAAAGGGTAGTTTGTTGTAACTTAAACACAAGAAACACAGCCTCTACTTATTGCATATCAATTATACATGCAATTTGACATAACTGTAAATGATGTAGCCAGAAATGTACTATTTAAAATTATCTGATAATTTGATGAAGGTATCCAATGAATGAATGCAATTTCCTCAGTATCTGCAAAACTGCAGAGCAATTTTTTTTTATATTCACTCACACACAAACACAGGAACGAAGCCAGAAAGAAAATACTCCTCACACAAAATCAGAAAAAGCTCAAAGCAGTTTCCAATTAGAATAATTTGCTGAATGTTGATAATACAATGGTCCCTATACACAACATTCTGCTATATTTTACATCCACTGCCCACTTCTTTGTAAACATGAATATTAGAAAGAAAACTACCATGAATGCCCTCTTGTTTCGGCTGGATGACAAACAGCATTGCAAGATAATATCTATTTTAAAATTATACTGTTTTCATGCATTTAAAATATTTATATTCTGCCTTGTAATTGCCAATTACAATTAATAATTAGATTGTAATTAGATTGCCATTGTATCTGATATATAAAATGAACTTCAAACAAGTTTTACTTCTTATTCCGTAAAAGATTTATGAAATTCTACAGAACTTTCAGAAGTTGAATGTTTAAAGCACTTTACAGCTTAGCAACAGCATGACAATCAGTCCCCAAATAATTGTTAATAGGATATTATTGAGAGGAATAATTGAGAAACTTATTTGTCTCCATGCAAAGTCATGAATTATAATTTGGCCTGGTGGTGCCTTACAGGACACACAGACAGCATTGAACTCACACACGTATTTTGGCCCAATTAACATGCATTTTCTTTTCCCCGTTTGACAGTTTCAATCCACAATATCTGTTGTGTGGAAATATTGCACTCTTTTATCACTCAAGTTCAGTATTCAAAACCTGGGGAAATGGAACGTGGCTGTTTCTGAAAAGATAACTCGCAAGTTAAGATTCTTGAAAAGCATTGAGGACCCAGAAACTTGCTATGCTATTTGATGGGCTTTTATTACTTGTGCCAACAATGCTGACCTACGAAGTTCATTGCCAACATCGGCATGTGAAGCTCTTAAAAACGTTACAAGATGGACATTTTCTGTTGCCTGCTACCTGATATATGCTGATGCTTATAAGTCAGGATGGTGTTTTATAGCTTTCCTAAATCTTGGTTTCTCCATTGTTATTATGGTTTGCTTTTCTTATAATATTATAATCACAATTTTATTACTGTTCCTATAGTAAAATTCTAATTAAAAACAGTATTTTTTTCAGAAAGCAACATTAACTGCTGTTGTAATGGCTTGGTGAATGTGGCTGGTAAGTGACACAGTCACTCACTGGAGAGAATTGGTAATGCAATGGGCAATACAACTCCCCCAGGGAAAAACAGAAGCAGTTCTTTGAGGCTCTGTGCTCTACATACTGTTCTTCTTAGTTTTTTTCTTTTTTATCCAAATCAGGAGGGGAACTGGCATTACTATTTACTCCCATCTATTATGCATAGACATATTACTGGCAGTGGAAAAGACTTGCAGAAATGTCATACAAGGGCTAGCATGTCTAGGACAGCTTTGATGGACTGTGTAGGCAGCCTTGGCTTTGATGCTTACAGGACCATCCTATAGAGACTAAGCAACTGTGACGCACTTAACTGTTTTAACATCCTAAGCCTTCCTATTCCAAATATTAGTTACATGGGACTGATATATTTATTCCTTCTTTATATTGCCTTCAGAGAGCCAGGGTGGTGTAGTGGTTAAGGTGTTGGACTATGACCTGGGAGACCTGGGTTCGAATCCCCACACAGCCATGGAGCTCACTGGGTGACCTTGGGCCAGTCACCGCCTCTCAGCCTCATGAAAACCCTGTTCGTAGGGTCGCCGTAAATCAGGATCGACTTGAAGGCAGTACATTTCCATTTTTATATTGCCTTTAGTCGAATTCTCAAATTAAGAGAATCTAGATGAACTTCGCAATATTTGACATTTGTGATGGGACCAACATTTTGGATTTTATATTTTAGCATATAGTGGGATTTGTTTTTCATCCTAGTGATAAATTAGGATGGCGCTTTATGCTTCTAGTGGTTGAAATGTTCTAACCCACCCTGAGAATTTGGAGCAGGGTAGTAGAACAAATTAAGCATTAAATAAGCAAACAGCAAGAGTACCTTCCGCTAAACACTATCATCAAGCATCCTCCCCGCACTTCAGCTAATTGGGCCCACAACTTACTTGTCATGAAAACCAAGCTGAGTTTTAAGTCTTACTGAGAAGATGAAAAACATAATGATACTGCCACCAGCCACGTTATGTGAGACAGACATATAGTCCACAAATTTCAACATTAACTTACCAGTGTTGTCTTTGGCGACAAGCCCTTTGGAGGAATCACTTGACGTTGGTGAAATCTGACTGACCCTCTTTGTTGCATCATGGCTATTACAATATTCCCATCTCCTCTGCTGAAGCTCCTGCAGCCAGTATTTCATATCCTGGTGTGTTGCTGCCTGTTATACACAGAAGGAGAAGCACTGAACATGTCGCAAGAGGTGGGTATATCCTAAAGGAACGGAGGGTGCATGGATGCTCACCCACATGCATACACAGAAAGGTGCCAACTGTTTGGAAATACAGAAAGGCAATTTCAACCTCCCACAATATGGCTGGTTTTCCATAACCAATGTTAAAATGGAGATGATCCAATAACTGTGTCTTTGGGTTTGCATTCTTCTATCCCAACAATTCATTTGCAAGATAAAAGATACAGTTTTGATGTGTGGACGTGGATCTTTCATTCCAAATCCCATAAAAGTTGGGGACTTGCTAGGCAAGCCTAGCTATTAGATCTTTGGCTATTTCACTCTTACTGTTTCATAAAAAGGCTTTCAGTTCAAAACATGCCTAGCTCTGTCTGTAGTTGATAACAGAAATCTCTAACTTGAGCTATTACCATGTTGCTATCAGAAGGCATTTGTGCATAAATGCGTACATTCATGCTTGCCACCACTTTCTTCAAACTGACCACAAAAAGAATAATCCTATTTATTATAAGATCACAAAAAATACTTGCAAGAAAAAGGCAAATCTCATATAGATACCAACTTTGGGAACAAATGCAGAGACACGCAACAGATCCCTAACTACCATCGAGTCCATGCTTCATAACGAGGCTTACATTTTTCAGGCTGCCTTTTCAAAAGTTAAGAAACTTAAAATATCTGTGTAATGAAGAATGTCGACAGTTTCTGGTTTTCCCCTGGAGAAACGAAAACATGAATACAACAGAAGGACTTTATACACCGATAAGATCAAGGAAGCGGAAGAGGAAAAGTCAAAGAAACAGGCAACCAACACATGTGCAGGAAATTAATCCTGCTTCCTGTCACAGCAAAAGCAAAAAAGATCAGTATCACTCACACCAAGAATCCTACAGCATTTTAAAGGCTAAAGAAAATATTCTGACATGAGCTTTCATAGGCATGAACTCACTTTTGAAGATCATTTCATGCCTCTGGCAGAGATAATGCTTGGCTGCTGTTACTGGGGGGGGGGCATTCTCTGACTCAGTAGGAGAAACCGACAGCACAAGAGGAAGCCAATTGCATTGCATCATGTTTGACTAACTGCACAATTCTATATCCTCAGACATCCTACTGTGACCCATGTGACTTATTCTGAGGTAAGCATAACAGGATTGAAGTTCAGTATGGTTTAAATCCAAGTAAACATGTATAGGATTGGGGTGCACAACATTTGCTTGAGAAAAACTCCCACCAACTCAAGGACACTGCAATTGAAGCTTGCTGTTGTGAAAAATTCTTACTGAGCACTTTGTCAGTCACTGCTTTATCTAGCAAGGTCACCTCCACTTTCTGTAGGTAATAAGAGCCTGTGGGTTCATGTCCTAGGATTCAAGTGTACAACTTAAACCACTTTGCAGTTTTCCTATGGCTTTCATAACCTCTACCTTCAACCCAATAAGGTTCAGTAAGCATTACAGCATAGCTATGATCCCATCACTATTTACATCACAGATGTGGCAGAAGCATTTTGCACACTTAACATCCGTATCTGACCTCAAAACAGGAAGCTGCCTGAATGAAAAGGGTCCCAATACAGTCAGACTCAGAAGCCACATTGCAGCAGTAGTGCAGGCCTGGAGTTGCATTACAAAACCGCAATACACCTGCAAGCTGTAAAGTGGTGACTTGAGTGTTGTTATGTGCCTCCAAGTCGACTTCGACTTATGGCGACCCTATGAATCAGTGACCTCCAAGAGCATCTGTCACAAACCACCCTGTTCAGATCTTGTGAGTTCAGGTCTGTGGCTTCCTTCATGGAATCAGTCCATCTCTTGTTTGGCCTTCCTCTTTTTCTACTTCCTTCTGTTTTTCCAAGCATTATTATCTTTTCTAGTGAATCATGTCTTCTCATTATGTGTCCAAAGTATGATAACCTCAGTTTCATCATTTCAGCTTCTAGTGATAGTTCTGGTTTAATTTGTTCTAACACCCAATTATTTGTCTTTTTTGCAGTCCATGGTATCCGCAAAGCTCTTCTCCAACACCACATTTCAAATGAGTTGATTTTTCTCTTATCCGCTTTTTTCACTGTCCAACTTTCACATCCATACATAGAGATCGGAAATACCATAGTCTGAATGATCCTGACTTTAGTGTTCAGTGATACATCTTTACATTTGAGGACCTTTTCTAGTTCTCTCACAGCTGCCCTCCCCAGTCCTAGCCTTCTTCTGATTTCTTGACTATTGTCTCCATTTTGGTTAATGATTGTGCCGAGGTATTGATAATCCCTGGCAAGTTCAATGTCCTCATTGTCAACTGTAAAGTTACATAAATCTTCTGTTATTACTTTAGTCTTCTTGATGTTCAGCTGCAGTCCTGCTTTCATGTTTTCCTCTTTAACTTTCATCAGCATTCGTTTCAAATCATTACTGGTTTCTGCTAGTAGTATGGTATCATCTGCATATCTTAAATTATTGATATTTCTCCCTCCAATTTTCACACCTCCTACTTCTTGGTCCAATCCTGCTTTCCGTATGATATGTTCTGCGTATAGATTAAATAAATAGGGTGATAAAATACACCCCTGTCTCACACCCTTTCCGATGGGGAACCGGTCAGTTTCTCCATATTCCGTCCTTACAGTAGCCTCTTGTGCAGAGTACACGTTGCGCATCAGGACAATCAGATGCTGTGGCACCCCCTTTTCTTTTAAAGCATTCCATAGTTTTTCATGATCTGCACAGTCAAAGGCCTTGCTGTAATCTATAAAGCACAGGGTGATTTTCTTCTGAAATTCCTTGGTCCGTTCCATTATCCAACGTATGTTTGTAATGTGATCTCTGGTGCCTCTTCCCTTTCTAAATCCAGCTTGGACATCTGGCATCTCTCGCTCCATATATGGTAAGAGCCTTTGTTGTAGAATCTTGAGCATTACTTTACTTGCATGGGATATTAAGGCAATAGTTCGATAATTACTGCATTCTCTGGGATCCCCTTTCTTTGGAATTGGGATGTATATGGAATGCTTGCAGTCTGTGGGCCATTGTTTAGTTTTCCATATTTCTTGACAGATTTTTGTCAAAATTTGGACAGATTCAGTAGCTTGTAGCAAATCTATTGGTATGCCATCTATTCCTGGTGATTTGTTTCTTCCCAGTATTTTGAGAGCAGCTTTCATCTCACATTCTAAAATTTCTGGTTCTTCATCATATGGTTCCTCCATGAATGAATCTGTCATCCTGGCATCTCTTTTGTAGAGTTCTTCATTGTATTGCTTCCATCTTCCTTTTATTTCATCTCGGTCAGTCAGTGTGTTCTCCTGTTGATTATTCAACATCCCTCCTCTTGGTTTAAATTTCCCTTTCATTTCTCTAATCTTTTGGAGCAGGGCTCTTGTTCTACCCTTTTTGTTGTCCTCTTCTATTTCTATACAGTAACTAATGTAATAGTTCTTTGTCCCTACGTACTAGTCGCTGCATTGTTGCATTTAGGGTTCTGACGGTGTTTCCATCTCCTTTTGCTTCTGTTTTTGCTTTCCTTCTCTCTTTAACCATTTTAAGAGTTTCTTCAGTCATCCACTGAGGTCTTTCTCTCTTTTTAACTAGAGGTATTGTCTTTTTGCATTCTTCTCTGATAACGTCTCTGTCTTCATTCCATAGTTCTTCTGGTTCTCTGTCAACTAAGTTTAAAGCCTCAAACCTGTTCCTTATTTGATCTTCATATGCTTCTGGGATGTTATTTAAATTGTATTTTGGCATTATGAGTGCTTTGTTCTTCTTCTTTAGCTTTACTCTGATTTTCGATACGACCAGTTCATGATCTGTACCACAGTCTGCTCCTGGTCTTGTTTTCGCAGAAAGTATGGAACTTCTCCACCTTCTGCTACCAATTATATAATCAATTTGATTCCTATATTGACCATTTGGTGATGTCCATGTGCACAGACGTCTTTTTGGTTGCTCAAAAAATGTGTTTGCAAGAAACAAATTATTGGCTTCACAGAATTCAATAAGTCTTTCTCCTGCTTCGTTTCTGTCTCCTAGGCCCCATTTCCCCACAATTCCTAATTCTTCTCTATTCCCTACTTTTGCATTCCAATCCCCCATGATTATCAGCACATCTTGTTTTGGTGTGTGATCAATTTCTTCCTGTACTTCTGCGTAAAATCTCTCCAATTCCTCTTCTTCTGCATTTGATGTCGGAGCATAGACTTGGATGATGGTTATGTTGATAGGTTTCCCATTTAATCTCATTGATATAACTCGCTCAGACCTTGCGTTGTAGCTCCTAATTGCTTTTGCTACATCACTTCTCACTATTAAAGCAACCCTATTTCTTCTTAATGAGAGAAATCATAAAATGACACATCATTTAATACTCCTAAGTGACTTCTTACTGTTCCTATAAGCTTATAATGAATGACAGAGTGCATCCCATGATATATTCATCAACTGTGAATAAGCAACAAGTTTAGGAATATTGACGCATGTGAGCACAAAGAAGCCTACACTCATTCTGACTTTCTTCCTTGAAAAGATTGCCCTGCTCTTGTACACAGTTTTCCTTGAAAGAATAAATCCAGTAAGATTGAAATGTAAAGCACAAATTCAAGAAGGGGCTCCATTTAATCCACAAAGAAATGTTTAGAAACATCAGTGGCTGCACTAAACATTTGGCATCAAGGCTTCAGGAACCCTCTCCACACCCAGCCCCTAAGACCCACTGTATTAGATAGGACAAGATTCTTGGATGGTCCGAGATATTCTTCCCGCTCAGCCACCATTGGAGTTTTTGCAAGATAAAGGAGATTATTACTATGGTTAACAGCTTCAGAACATGAAGCCACGGTTTGAAGCTGGCTTCATATATTGGCTTATTCCAAAGCTGTTAACCATAGTTTCCCAGTTTGGACAAAATGGAAAACTATGGCTTGTTTCCTAGCTCATGTGAAAAGAGGAGTGAAGCGGCTGCATGTGAACGCATAAGGCTTATCTCAACATATTAAAATGCAATTATGATAGCCCAAATGCAGTTAAATAATAACAAAGAATTCACATTAAAAAATAAATGTAACAAATCCCAGAAGGTGGCTCAGCCAATTCAACCACATCAGAGCAAAAAGGGAAGGAGAGCCCCAACCAAAAGGACCAACCAAGGAGGAGTTCCATCTTATTATTTTGCCACAAAAGCCTAAACCCAGCTGCCACCTGATACTGCAAAATTACTGCACTAAGATACACACAGCTTGAACAAGGAAAGATTTCCCCCTTGCTTTCAGAGGTCAAAGCAACATCCAAATGCAGTTTGCCTGCCTCACTGGAAGAAACAGATGCAGCCTGGGTGGGTTCTCACACACACACTCTTGCTGTTGTGGTGCAGGCCATTGCCTACAAGAACAATTAGTCATTTTATAGCCCAACTATATATGCATGTTCCTCAGAAAGAAATTCCACAAAGTTCACCAGGATTTACTCCTGAGTAAGTGTGCAAAGGGCTGCTGCCAGCTAAGATGCCACATTTCCCTTCCTGCTGCACCCAGACCTCCGCCCCAACCAAAAGCCTACTGAGCAAGATGCTAGAATTCTCAGAATGATTTGAAAAGAGAGCAAGGGGAATCCTATAAACATATCTTAACACCTTCAACAGAAAGTTGCTTACAGAAACTTAGCACAGAAGAACATCTCTCTCTTAGAACAGGTTAATAAGAGGAACATTTGCTTTTAAAGTATTGCTTGCAAATTGCAGTTTCTGCTTGGCCGCCGTTACTATTGCAATTACACATGGCATTTGGCCATGTAAGTGCTTTAGGCACAGATAGCGCCGACTATTTTATTAGCGTGTGGGGCTAGGCTACTCAGCTGAAGAAATAATTCTGGACTGCAGAGTAAAAGATCTAGCTTTGCACTACAACTTCACTGTTCCACCTTGGCTTTTGTTGCCTTGTAACAAACCCAGAAGTATGTTATTCCAGTTCTCTCTTCAACACCAACTGATGATTTCTCGGCTTACCCCACTGGCCATCTTAAAAGATGCCCAGGAGGCCGCTTCCAGTAGACACTGACAAAGGTGCCCTGTGGTCTTTGCCACCTCCCAGCCCAGTGCCAGCAGCTCTGTTGGCACTGCCCACAATGACAGAAGATAATCTGGCCTAGGTAAATTGCCTGCTAATACAGTTTAGCCACGCCCAATGGGCACCTAAAGATATGCAACGGATTTTCCTGCCCTCCACCTTTAATGCTGGGGTGAATGGAAGCAGCAGTTATTGAACAAGGGAAACAGGGGCAGGCATTTCAGATTAGTTAACCCCAACTTATGTAAAAAAGGCATCCTCTTGGGTACATTAACCCACGGGCAGGCAAAGCAACCAAATCAAATCCTCCAGCTGCCTCTCCCTCTCAGGCTGCGTCCAGATGGGCAAGGCTTCCTGAGGAAGGACTGCACTCAGAAGTATAGTGGCAAATTCAGAAGTGCAGGGTCCCTTCATGTCAGACACAGTGATGCCCCCTCCCCTTTTTTTGCTGCTGAGCTGGGAATGAAATCCTTGTTAATGCCTTCTCCCATAACAGACATCCCTAGGAGCCAATAAGCATGAAAGGGAAGTGTTGGGTGCTGAGAAGAGTCTTCTCAGTGGCTGCCTCACCTCCTTTCACTCAGATTGGCAGGAAAGGTCAAGGAATTTATTTATTTATTTATTGTATTTGTATACCGCCCCATAGCCGAAGCTCTCTGGGCAGTTTACAGCAGCTAAAAACATCAAAAACAAACATACAAATTTAAAACACAATTTAAAAAATTTAAAACAATTTTAAAAAACACATGCTAAAATGACTGGGAGAAGAGGAAAGTGTTGACCTTGCACCAAAAAGATAACAGTGATGGCGCCAGGCAAACCTCGTCATGGAGATCATTCCATAATTTGGGGGCCACCGAGAAGACCCTCTCCCTTGTTGCCACCCTCCGAGCTTCCCTCGGAGTAGGCACCCAGAGGAGGCACCTGGAGGAGGGCCTTAGACGTTGAGCGTAGTGTACGGGTGGGTTCGTACTGGGAGAGGCGTTCCATCAGGTATTGTGGTCCCAAGCCGTGTAAGGCTTTATAGGTCAAAACCAGCACCTTGAATTGAGCTCGGAAACATACAAGCAGCCCATGCAAGTGGGCCAGAATTGGTTTTATATGTTCGGACCGTTTGGTCCCTGTTACCAATCTGGCCGCTGCATTTTGCACAAGCTCCAGTTTCCGAACCATCTTCAAAGGCAGCCTCACATAGAGTGCATTGCAGTAATCTAACTTGGAGGAAGCATGTTAGAAGACTCTTCTCAATGGCTAACAAGCTCCCCTTTTATGCTGACTGGCTCATGTTAGGGTCAAATTGAAACCTCAGTGTTTGTAAAACTGTAGTTCACTTGTCCTACCCAAACCAGCTTGGGCATTGTGGGAAATAGAACCAGAGTGGCCTTTATTTGACTTTTGATATAAAATGTCGGTTTATTTCCTGGTGACCTGACCCTTACCTACATTCCAGTGGCTCGCATAGTAAAAGCCGGTTTAAGCTGGAAACTTCCCTACTATGCATTTCTGTATCACGTCTATGCTTATAACCTTCAATTATTGTTGCAAATGTGCCTTGCATAGAAATGTCAAATGCTGTTCCGATGCCCCACAAACCTTGACTTGTAAAACTCTTTTGATATGTAAGCAAAGTAATATCATGTCTGTCTCTAGTTTAGGGGGCGCCCGGTTGCAGCTGGGCCTCCCCTCAATAGTTGCCTTTGTCTGTTTCTGCATAGTGCTTATCTCAAGGACATGCGAAGTATGCAGACATAGAGTCAGGGAGATAGTCTTAATGTTTCCACTCTTGTCCTTCCCCCTGTACCCCTTTACCTCCTTACATATGCCCCAAAACTATAGCAGTTGGCAATTGCTTCTTTTGTATTTTATGACGTGGACCCGATATTGTAAACTTCGGGGTAAGCCTATATAAACCCTTGAACACCAATAAACGAGGTTCCCATGCTGACCTGCTTCGGCTTGTAAGTATTGGGTCCCCTTTGCAAAGGTTTTTGTCTCGTGTTACTTGATCTCTGATAGTGGGTTCATTTGCACTCAACTCCGCACTCTTCCCGGGTGTAATAAGCGAGTTGGGGTTGACAGGGCGACTTGCGTGTTGGGTTTGGACCTAACAATTGGGGGCTCGTCTGGGATCCCTTGTGCGGACCCCCTTTTTGCCATTGCACCCCTTAATTTGATAACAGGCGCCACGAGAGAATTTTCTCGGTTATCAATAAAAGCGGGCGGCTTTGACACTTTGGGGATAAAGCACAGTTGAGGAAAAACCCATTATCAGACGTCATGGGAAATAAAGGGAGTGTGCCGGTAAAGGACAGCCCTTTGGGAATTATGTGTATGCTGTGGCAAGAGGAGGAATTGCCTGTGCGAAGGAGAGGCCTGAAAAAGAAAAAGATGATAGAGCTCTGTGAGGAGGAGTGGCCGCGGATGACTGCAGTGTCGGTGCCGGGTGAACGGTGGCTGAGGGGTGGGTCCTTTGAAACCGCTCCGCTTCTGGGAGTGCGGAGGCGGATTGGGGATACCCACCCGGATCAATTGGAATTTTGGCTCCTATGGAAAATAGGGTCGCAAAAATGGGATAGTCTTACTTTGATGGCAGTGAGAACTTTGTCCATTGAGGAACCCCCTCCTCATTATTTTAATGACGACACGTCAAGCAAAAGAACGGTCTTGAATCACTCTATAATACCCTCTGCTCCGGATCCGCTCCCAGCTCCCGGGGGTGGAGATCCCAATCCGGAGGAAGGGGCCCTTTCATTTGTGTCAGATGATGACACAGATGAAAAGGGGAAAGAGAAGGGGGCCTCAGGGGGCATGGACACGCGCAGGCGAAAAAAAGAAAAGAAAAGAGGCAGAAGCGTTGGAGATGCCTTTGCTTGTACATGATCAGCCGTACGTGGATGGCCACGGGGGTATCCAGCGTACTGAGGTGGTTGAATTAAAGAGTTGGTTGGAATGGGATTTAAAAGAATGGAGTAGAATGGCTGGAACTTTCGGGGAACAGCCAAGGAGAATTAGAGAACTGTTAGGCAGGTTGTTTGAAAGCCACAATCCGACATACTCGGATGTGGAACATTTGTTGAGAAGGGTACTGACAGGTGAAGAACGTAGCAGGTTGTGGACAATGGAGACTGCGTGGGCTGCGGAGGCGGCAACAAATAGAGCTTGGTCGGACCGAGCGCAAACGGCTGCAGCTTGGGCAGCGGGAGACTGTACGCAGCCTCGCCACGCACAGCTGCAGACTGATAGGGATAGGATTTTGACACACTTGGAGCGAATGTCACAGAAACCCCCCAACCAAGCTAAATTTATGGCGATCAAACAAGAAGCCAGCGAACCTCCCAGAAAATTCTGGTCGCGCCTGTTAGAGGGAGCACGTAGTTATACCAATTTGAACCCAGAAAACGTGCTGGATCATCCAACCCTCATTGCCAATTTTGTTCATCAAGCGCAGCCAGCGGTGAGAATTATTTTCTAAATTTCAGACCCGGATGGGGGGGGGGGGAGGCTGTGACTGTGATTTTGGAGGTAGCGGATTTTGTGTGGGACAAAGACAAGGAGAAAAGTAGAAAGAAGGAGAAGGAGGAGGATTTTGAAATGCCGGCTCTTGCAATAAGAGGCCAGCCATCAAATAGAGGATTTCGAGGCAGAGGAAGAGGTTTTCCCAGGGGGCCGAGAGCCGGAGACCAGAGAGGAAGGGGACAGATGAGGCATTCGTGGCAGGGCGATAGGGCTTGTTTTCAATGTGGTGATTATTCTCATTTCAAGAAAGACTGTCCGTGGAGGACAGGGAACGTGCAGTACACCCCTAACAACCCTTCTTACCCAGATTTTACAGGCACAAACGCAGATTTTCCGCCCCCACTTCCACCTGCCACTCAACAGACACCGGCTTCATGGGACCAGTACGGCGGACGCCCAGTGAACCAGCAATGACTAAATGTGGATAGGGAGGGGCTGGGAGCGGGGCTAATGAATCTTATGTCTCTGGCAGGTTTCTTTCTCTCTCTCTCTCTCCCAATCCAAGAACCCAGACTGTCCTTAAACGTGCAGGGGCAGATGGTGACTTTTCTGGTGGATACTGGAGCCACATACTCCCTGATAAATGTTGCATCTGGTAGTTGGTTAAGTAAAGAAGTGAAAATGACAATGGGGGTAGACGGAAACCCCACACCTATGTGCATAACGTTACCATTGCAAGTAAAATACAATGATAAAATGTTTAACCATGTTTTTCTTTATTCTGCTTCATGCCCTATTTCTCTAATGGGCCGTGATATGTTATGTAAACTGGAGCTACCTTAACCTGCACCCCTGATGGGGTGGGTTTGTTGATGAGTGTATTGGGGGTGCCTGTGGGGACCACAGTTAAACACAAACATTTAGGTCACAGCTTACCAGAAGATCTCGCTGACTTGCCGCCTGACTTATGGGGCACAGAGGATACGGATGTGGGACTGCTGCGATTGGTAAGCCCCGTCAGAATTCAGGTAAAGCCGTTTCTTCCGCCACCTAATGTTGCCCAGTATCCTTTGTCATTAGAAGCTAGAGAAGGCATACGCCCCATAATTGAAGGTTTTATTGCAAAAGGAGTCATCAGACCGCAACGAACCCCCTGCAACACGCCTATTCTACCTATAAAGAAACCCCCAAAGAAACCCGGAGATCCAGTCCGGTGGAGATTTTGTCAGGACTTGAGGGCGGTAAACAGGTATGTGATCCCTTTACACACTGTTGTTCCGGACCCAGTGACAATCATCAGTCAGATCCCATGGGACGCGAAGTGGTTTACCGTCATTGATCTAAAAAATGCCTTTTTCAGCATCCCTCTCCATCCAGATTCGCAGCATTTGTTCGGGTTCGAATGGGACCAGCGCTCTTTCGTTTGGACCCAAATTCCTCAGGGATACTGCGATAGTCCTGGGGTGTTTAGCCAGTGTCTACGGGACGATCTCGAGGGGTTCACCCCAAAAGGGGGTTCGGTTCTTGTTTTATACGTTGATGACATCTTGATTGCGAATGGACAGCAGGGGGCGCTGCGAGAAGACGGTAAGGCTTTTCTACTATACTTGCACTCAAGGGGTCATAAAATCGACCCGAAGAAAATTCAGTGGCTATCAGAGAAGGTTAAATACTTGGGGTTCATTCTAACGCCAGAAGGGTGACAAATGGATCCCGGGCGCGTTTCCACTATACAGAATTGTCCGCTCCCAAAGACAAAGAGACAGTTAAGAGGGTTTCTGGGACTGATTGGGTTTTGCAGACCGTGGCTGCCATCCTGTGGAGAATTGAGCAAACCGCTACACGCGCTTACTGCAAGTAAAGCTCCTGATTTGATACAATGGAGCCGGGACAATGAAAAGGCGTTTGAATTACTAAAACAAAGTGTGGCCACGTCTATGTCTCTGAAACCACCGAATTATGGTAAACACTTTCATTTGTTTGTCCATGCAAGATCGGGGGTGGCTAGCGGAGTTCTGACACAACTGTATGGTCCCAGTCACTTTCCAGTGGCGTTTTATTCACAGCAAATTGACAATGTGGCTTGCGGGACTCCCACATGTACACGCACGCTGACAGCGGCGGCTTTACTTTTGACCAAGGTAAAAGGATTGACCCTCGGTCATTCCACTACTGTCTGGACTTCGCATGCCCTTTCAGCCTTATTGCGAAAAGGTACCACGCAAGTGTTTTCAGCGCAGAGACAGCAACAACTGGAAGCAGAGCTGTTAGAGGATCCTAATGTGCGGTTTGAACGGTGCGGGCCGTTAAACCCAGCCACCCTCCTGCCTGAGTTGCCTCCGCCTTTCCCGGACCATGACTGCATACAAGTTTTGCAATCCACCTTGCAGATCAGACCGGACCTGTCTGATGAACCGCTACCGGAATCGGACGTCCTTCTCTTCACAGACGGCAGTTCTTATTACCAGGATGGGGTAAGATACACGGGGTTTGCAATAACAACACAATGGGAAGTAATAGAGGCAGCAGCGCTCCCGGGACGATGGGGAGCACAAGCGGCAGAGATCTACGCTTTAGCCGGAGCATGCCAGTTGTCGGCAGGTAAAAAGGTGACCATCTTCACAGATAGCAGGTATGCTTTTGGGGTCATACATTGTCATATCCATTTGTGGAAGTACAGGGGGTTTACTACTGCGGGGGGCAAACCAATCCAACATCTGGAACTTGTACAAAAGTTGTTACAAACTATTCTTGAACCTTTACAGCTAGCAGTGGTGCATTGTAAAGCACACACCAAGGAGCAAGATCCTGTGACATTAGGAAACGCCCTGGCAGATCAAACAGCGCGCCAAGCAGCATTGCTTCCTATAAGTATGCCAACTTTGGCGCTGGCAACCACTGCTTTTGTCCCACCTGTATCTGTTTCAATACCCCCGCAGGAACTGAAGCGATGGACTGAGCTAGGGGCGATCCTGAAACAGCAGTTATGGACTATGCCTGACGGTCGAGCATGCCTTCCCAGAGCTCTGTACCACACAGCAGCGAAATGGTTCCACGACCACGGGGGTCACTATGGTAAACATCTGCTAGTGGATTCGATCACACGCTTCTGGTATGCTCCCGGAATTCAAC
Source organism: Rhineura floridana (assembly GCF_030035675.1). Classification (NCBI taxonomy): domain Eukaryota; kingdom Metazoa; phylum Chordata; class Lepidosauria; order Squamata; family Rhineuridae; genus Rhineura; species Rhineura floridana. The sequence goes on from NC_084493.1 coordinate 37,483,824, forward strand.
CAGTATGTGGTGCAATAGTGAAAGCATGTCACATTTGCCAAGCAAACGGCCCAACTTTACCAAATAGGGCCCCGCTGCACCATTCTTACACATTCAAATTGACTTTGTTGATCTCCCTAAAGCAGAAGGAAAGAAACATCTTTTGGTCATGGTATGTCCTTTAACAGCATGGATAGAGGCATTCCCAACCACAAATGCCACCGCCACAACGGTGGCCAAATTGCTACTGAAAGAAATAATACCGCGATTCGGGGTTCCAGAGGTAATAGACTCAGACCGAGGAACACATTTCACAGGGCAGATTTTGACAAAAGTTGAAGAAGGTTTGGGAATCAAACATCTATTCCACACTGTTTATCATCCACAATCGTCCGGGGCGACGGAGAGACAGAACCGGGAAATTAAGACTGCATTGGCTAAGTATACTCAGGAAACAGGTTTAAGGTGGCCTCAGGTACTCCCTCTCGTTCTTTTCCATTTGCGTACCCGCCCTACCCGGGCCTTAGGGCTCTCACCGTATGAATTAATGTATGGCAGGCCTCCGACAAAAGGGGGGAGATTGCCAAATGTGGATGTTTCACTATTGGGGGGGGATCACATAACTGTATCCCAGTATCTTTCTCTGCAGAATAGACTCCGTGAATTGTGGAAAGCTGCCGGATCCACCAAGACGGTGCCCCTTGAGGACCAAGTGCATCCATACTGTCCTGGGGACTTTGTGTGGGCAAAGAAATTCGTGAGGGGCGATTCTTTGCAGCCAAGATTCACAGGACCACATCAAGTCCTTTTAACTACACAAGCAGCCATCTTCCTGGAAGGACGGAAGTCGTGGATACATCATTCCCACGTAAAGCCTGCTGTGGTAGCGGCACCTCCACCTCCCCAGGTCCCCAAAATCCGTTTGCAGAGGAACGAAGAAACCGGTCAGTGGCAGGCGGCTCAACTCCCTTTCCAAGACGCAGACATCGAGTAAACAGCAACGCAGGAATGCTCCGACATGAATGGAGGATGTCTGCCTATTTGTGGGTCGCGGGTGTTTTGATTCACCATGCCTGGCCCTTATGTTGCCCCCCAAATGTGAAAATATGCAGTGACAATGACTATTATTATCTGAAAGACTTTGGGCGAACAATTCCGAAAACACAGGACTGTCCAGATCCCTTCCTGTATGATGTCGACCAGATAAAGGAAGGGATGGTGAAGGCTGACATTGCGGGACGTTTATGTCATAAAGCGGCTGTTATTTTGCAACATAATTATACAGGTAGATGGATAGTACATTGTATCCGTGTGGAAATTGAATGGCCCATCAGACTCGCGCTTTGGTGCAGACAATATCGCCCTATGCCTAATTATGGTTGCCCCCCTAATATAGATGTAAAATCCATAAGAGCAGAGTATAACATGCTCACTTTTCAGACACAGGATAACAGAATTGCTTTTCAGCTCCGGACAACAGAAAAACAGAAGTTTTGTGTGGGTATTGGTATACCATCTTGTTATGCGTGGCTGAAGGACAAATTAGGTGCACAGAAACCTTTACAAAAACAGGTAACACAGGCTACACAAAAAACAAAGACATTGGGTGGGTTTAAACAAAGAAATACTAAAATAGGCGATGGGTGGGATGGAAACACGTTTGTTGCCTTAATGGAAGAGACAGCTCCTAAGAAAGGCACTTGTTATGTCTGTGCACACACACCACCGCACGGACAGGCTGGAGTCCCCTTGACTGGGGCCCCCTTTGCCATTGAAAGAATATCTTTCCTTTGCCTCACATTCCAGCTCACAGGAACTAGAAGGGGGGCTGGTTCTAAGCGGGCCCATCGCCAGATCAGTCTGCGTAGGCAGCAGAAGCCAGCCAACAGGAGGGATGATGTGTGACGGCTTGATTTACTCTACAAACCCAGGTAATTGGACATTTTTAAATGGGACACACAGAGCAGAGGGCTTAACTTGGTTATCCATCTGGCAGCATTTGTTGCGGCTGACTTTTGCAGACCATCATCTGGTGCCTTTCCTCACGGACTTAGTGGACCACCAAACCCCAGCTGGACTCTGGTGGCTTTTTGGCACTCAGCGATAAGGAAACTACCAGCATCAGGCTCTTGGACCTGTACTTTAGGAAGGGTGGTGCCAGGGCTTCGGGTTTCCCCCACTCTGCGCCGCCGTAACAAGAGAGGCACAGGGGAGGCAGTGCTGAGAGGGTTTTTTCCAATGTATGGCGCAGCTAAAACATACCAGGAACTCATAGAACTTTCTGAAGCTTTTGAACATTTTATGAATGATTCGGCTATTTCCTTTTCAGACCTTACAAATGAACAAGGACAAATTAGAACTGTAGTTTTGCAAAATCGGCTCGCCCTGGATTTTTTATTAAGCTCTCACGGGGGGATCTGTTCGTTAATCGGGAGCGAATGTTGTACCCATATTACGGACAGCAAAGCTGACGTCATTAAACACATTAACGATATCGGTAATATTTATCATGAGGTAGAGCGCATTGGGAATTTCTCTTTGTTCTCTGGGTTTTCTGACTGGTTTTCTGCATGGCCTGACTGGCACAAAATTTTATTTTACATTGTTATGGTACTTGCTTTGTTGATTTCTGTTTGCTGTTGTTTGCAATGCATTCCTAATCTGATGCAATTGGCCTCGGTCTGTTTAAGCAAGCTTACACTGTCCTTTACCCGAAAACCGCAACCGACTTACATGGAAATGGCTTTAAGGCCGATTTGGCAACCCAAACAAAGTAATACAGCTACCTGAGAGACTAGTTAGTCTCTCAGGGCTGAAAGGGGGGACTGTTAGGGTCAAATTGAAACCTCAGTGTTTGTAAAACTGTAGTTCACTTGTCCTACCCAAACCAGCTTGGGCATTGTGGGAAATAGAACCAGAGTGGCCTTTATTTGACTTTTGATATAAAATGTCGGTTTATTTCCTGGTGACCTGACCCTTACCTACATTCCAGTGGCTCGCATAATAAAAGCCGGTTTAAGCTGGAAACTTCCCTGCTATGCATTTCTGTATCACGTCTATGCTTATAACCTTCAATTATTGTTGCAAATGTGCCTTGCATAGAAATGTCAAATGCTGTTCCGATGCCCCACAAACCTTGACTTGTAAAACTCTTTTGATATGTAAGCAAAGTAATATCATGTCTGTCTCTAGTTTAGGGGGCGCCCGGTTGCAGCTGGGCCTCCCCTCAATAGTTGCCTTTGTCTGTTTCTGCATAGTGCTTATCTCAAGGACATGCGAAGTATGCAGACATAGAGTCAGGGAGATAGTCTTAATGTTTCCACTCTTGTCCTTCCCCCTGTACCCCTTTACCTCCTTACATATGCCCCAAAACTATAGCAGTTGGCAATTGCTTCTTTTGTATTTTATGACGTGGACCCGATATTGTAAACTTCGGGGTAAGCCTATATAAACCCTTGAACACCAATAAACGAGGTTCCCATGCTGACCTGCTTCGGCTTGTAAGTATTGGGTCCCCTTTGCAAAGGTTTTTGTCTCGTGTTACTTGATCTCTGATACTGGGTTCATTTGCACTCAACTCCGCACTCTTCCCGGGTGTAATAAGCGAGTTGGGGTTGACAGGGCGACTTGCGTGTTGGGTTTGGACCTAACACTCACAGGATGCTGGAGACATAGGGGCCCTGCTCCCCAAAAGGTAAAGGGTCTAAGCCCCCCCCCCCGACCCTGGAGACTGCACCCCTGGCGCACTATGAGCCCAGGCCGGCGGCGTCCCTCCCTTAAGCGGAGGGCCTCCAGCTCAAGTGACAGAGCGCCTGCTTCGCAGACAAAAAGGTCTGAGGCGGGGCTGGGAAATACCCCGTCGGCAATCCTGGGAGCCGCCCGGCCAGGTCAAGGCAGAGCCCCGTGTGCCCTCGAGGGCAACCAGCGCGCCTGGCCCCCTTGGCCACCCGACGCAGGCGCCCGAGCTCGCCTCTGTACCGGGTGGTCCGCACCCGGAACCCAGCCCTGGGCGTCTCTACCCGAGGCCAGTCCCGCTGGGGGAGAGGAGAGCCAGTCGGGGCTGCTTCAGGGCCAGGACCCTCGCGACGGCGCCGGTAGGAAGGCAGGCAGAGGCGCCCGCGACGGCCCCATCCCTGCCTGAGCCCGCGGGCGCCGGCTTAGGGACGGGCCTGCCCCGCTCGGCCCTTCCTCGCTCGGCGCAGGAGGCCGACGCGCCCGGGGCCTTACCTTGAGGACGGTGACGGCGCCGCCGGCGGGGCTGTGGATCTCGAAGGTGGTGCCGAGGGCGCCCTCGCCATCCCCGCTGCCGCCGCCCGAGAAGGAGCAGGAGGACGAGGCGGCGGAGAAGGCGGCAGCCGAGGCGAAGGAGGCGGCGGCGGCCGAGGCGGGGGGCTCTGCCGGCTGGTGGTAGCTGAAGGAGGCGCCGGCGATGTCGAGGCGGCCGAGGGGCGCCACCTCCTGCGGGCCCTTGAAGTAGTAGAGGGCGCAGCTGCGCGCGTCGAAGGCGAACCAGCGCGTGCGGAAGCCCCTCAGCGGGCCCTTCCCGGCCAGCTTCTGCAGGTAGCCGCAGAGCCGGGGACGCTCCGAGGCGGAGGTGGGCGGCGCCAGCGGCCCCGAAGGGAAGGGTCCCCCGAAGGGACCGGAGCCCTCGCCCATCGACGCCGCCTCGTCCTCCTCGTAGCAGCCCGCCGACGGCATCGCCGCTGCGGAGAGGGCTGCGCTGGGCGGCCTTCCGGAGCTCCCTTCGCGGACCTGGCTTGGCCCCGGCGCCTGCTGGGACTTGTAGTCCGCTCTCCGTGAGGCGCCCGGCAAGGCCCCGGGTCCAGCCACGCCTCCCCTCAGTGGGCCCGGCCGGAGGCGGGAAGCGGGAAGGGACGGCCTGGAGAAGAGAAGAGGAGCCGCCGCCGGCTTCCTTGCTTACTGGGTCCCCGAGAGCCGCCAAGCAGAGGCGGGGGCGAAGGGCAGCTGCGGAGGCGACTGGGTTTTTCCTTGGCTTCTGAATCGGCAAGCAGCGCCCTCAGAGAAGACAGAGAAACGGGACACGCCGGCAGGAGCCCCTACAGAGCCGAGCAGCTGGTGGCCCGCGGGCGAGGGCGAGCGAGCAGCGGGCATTTCGGGATCTCTTGAGGAGCTGCCCTGAGAAGAGCCCCGCGGCCGCTCGACCAGGCCCCGCCCAGCCCGTCCTCGCAAGTGGGCAACCAGATGCCTACGAAGGGAAGCCCGCGGGCCCACACTGGAGGTAGCAGCGCACACAGCCATCGTGGCTAGCAGTCAGATCTCTGGGCGATTTGCAGGAAACCTGCGAGGATTTGACTGTTTAGCGGCAGCAGCAAAACCACAGGCGTACAACCCTCAGCAGTGGGTCTGCTGAGATAAAGAAGGTTTGAAGGCCACTCGGAAACGGGCCTCTGGGTGGCTCAGCCCCCTTCTTAGACTCAAAAATCTGGGCTCGCCAGGCGCTCAGAGGCATCTTGTTCTTTGACTTTTGCACCAGGCTGTAGTAATAGGCTAGTTGGTGGATCTTGGCATTCTCAATCGACTGCCTTCAAATCGATTCCGACTTATGGTGACCCTCTGAATAGGGTTTTCATGGTAAGCGGTATTCAGAGGGGGTTTACCATTGCCTCCCTCTGAGGCTGAGAGGCAGTGACTGGCCCAAGGTCACCCAGTGAGCTTCATCGCTGTGTGGGGATTTGAATCCTGGTCTCACAGGTCGTAGTCGAACACTCAAACCACTACACCACACTGGCTTTATTGACACACAAAGTGGAACCCACAAGCTTGAAGTCTGCAGGATATGTTATGTGGACAGGTTTAATTTAAAAACAGATCTCCAAAACTTAATTGGAGAGGCTGTTGGGGCATGTCGGTTGGTGTGCCTTGTCAAGTATACAATGCACATGTCTTGAATTTTCACAAATAAATCCTGCATAAATAAACCAGACTGGATACTTAGAATTAAAGGATTTTGAACCCAGATGTTTATTTTGAGTACCAAAGAACTGAATGGAACTTGCAGTCCTTTCGTGCACCCCTCCCCCCCCCCACACACATCCCTCCGCTCTTGGTTACCTAAAGCATTCTTCATTTCTGCAGTATAATTTAGGGTGGGAGGAGGAAGCAATTGCTGCTGCTGTTGTTAAAGAGTTGGGAGCAGGCCCTACTGCAGATCACCCCAAGATGTACCATTCAGTCCAGCTCTCCCATCTGCCCACCCTGGTCAGAAAAGGCTGCAAATTCTCTGCTGCCCCAGCCAGCACAATGATCTCAAGAGGTTAAGTGACAGGAGGGCGACAGGCAGGGCTTACAAGCAATAGGCAGCTTCGAGGACCACAATCCACCCAGTTGTTATTATATTGATTGGATTAATCACAAGCTGAATGCAAGTCTGCAGAGTGGCCTGCCTTGAAAAAAGGCAAATGTGATTTATGGCTACATTGACAGCTGGTCTAGTACAGTGGGGAGGGGAGCCTGGCTGGGAGTCAGAGTCTGTGAGTTCAAATTCCAGCTCGTATCTCCTGGGTGTCAAGGGCCAGCTAAAGATCACCCCACAGTGAGTGGCTCAGGGGTTACATGCCCTGCCACCTGTGCAGCCGTGGGCAAGTGGCATAGTCCCAAGGAGCCCAGTTGCCTCCCAGCTGGCAGTTGTGGACAAGGAAGGGGCTGGCTTGTGCAGCTGTGGCAAGCTGAGCAGACCCGGGCCAGCTGGGGAGGACTAGCCTCAGAGGGAGGCAATGGGAAACCCCCTCTGAATGACACTTACCATGAAAACCCTATTCATAGGGTCGCCATAAGTCGGGATCAACTTGAAGGCAGTCCATTGCCATTTTGACAGACCTATAGCTTCCAAGTCACAAGAAATAACGGTTCCACTTTATTCTGCACTGGAGTACTGCAACCAGTTTTGGGGGCTATTGACAAACGAATGGGTTCAGGAGGGCGGTGATAAACATGGCCATGGGTCTGGGAAGAAGCCTCGTGAGGAAAGGTTGAAGGAACTGGGCAGAAGAAAAGAACAAGAGTGGAGACGAGAGCACATTTCAGATCCCTGGAAGGCTGCCACAAGAGGCAAAGGTTTGTTTGCTGCTGTTGCTGCGCCAGAGGGTATCATTGGGGAAGGTTTTTGTTGAACGTTCGGAAAAACATTTTGACAGCAAGAGCTGTTTGACCTTGGAGTCAGTTAACCGTAGATTTACCTTCGCTAGAGGTCCTCACGCAGAGGATAAAGACAGGCATCTGCGGAGGGGGATAGCCTAGCACTGGATTCCTTGCCCCAAGAGCAGCTGGGAGTAGCTGACCTTCAAGGCCCCTTCCAGCTCTGGATGTCTATGACTGAAAAGGTATTATCCGTTGCAGTACATATGGAACAACCTACAGGCCAGCAGTGGAACAGGCAGAACAGGAGTCGTATGGTGTAGTAAGAAACAAACGAATTGAAGACGTTTTGCCTTCCGTGTATATCCATGTTGGGCAACGCGCTGGTGGGATTCTATCTGTTATACTAGTCAGACGGAAAGTTTTATTGAGAAACCCGAGCAACTAGGACCTCTGGATAAAGGAGGCAATAATAACAATAACAATGATAATAATAATTTACTGTGAAAAGCGAAGCTTGTTTCTTCAGTCAGGAGCAAGTACCAATGAGTGCAACGGGGTTTCCTGTCTTGTTAGCGTGTTTCACGACACCTGCAGCTTTAGCAAAGTATTTTTGCCTTTCAAGTGGAAAGGCTGGGATTCCCATTAGGGGTGCAATGTAACTCAGCCGTGTTAACCTGTGCGGAGCTATTACAGATACTTTTCCCAAATTTACCATCTAGCAGCAGCCAGGCCATTTACCGAAGTATGCCTCTGGGAAATATCATTCATAGATCACGTTGCACATTGTCCCCCCCACTGTGAACCATTCCACGTGCTATTTGCTTGAGCAAAGCAAACAATGGAGGTTTGTGGAATCCATGTGCGAAAGCCAATCAGTTAAAGCAGCACACTTCACTCTTGACTTTACTGAGAGAAAGCCAGTGACAGCTTGTATAAGAAATGCAAGAGTAGTATGCAGGAAGGCTGGAAATGTTCTAATAGGTTTGTTTTGAATCACTTCCAGATATTATCGCTTGCAATATCGGTTCAACGGTTAAGCCCATTCAGACTGCACAAATAATTTCGACAAGGAGCAAAACCATCTGTTGGGGCCAGAAGATGGTAACCAATAACAGGATTATAAGAAGGTGCCTTATACAGAGTCAGACCATTGGTTCATCTAGCTCAGTATTGTCCATGCTGGGGTGTGTGTGGCTTCCCCTCAGCTCCCAGACATGCCTTCTCTGCCTAGCATAGAGCAAGCAGGTTTTTGACACAGCTCATATCCTAAGAGCCATGCTAGAAACCTGCCTCCAAGTTTTTGCAGCACCAGTTGAATGTTTCTTCAGCAGGTTTGTTCCTTTGCAGGAGAGAGGCACCTTTTCAGGCAAGGATTTGGCCAGTACTTGGTTCCTGTACCAGACCTGTATGTCCAGATCATCCAGAAATTTCCAGTGTTGCAAAACTGATATTCTTGCTGCTAATCACAATTTGGAAATAAGATTTTTAGATTTCAGTGTGCTGTTTTCACCCTTGAATAAACATAATAAAAACAGTTCTGGGCTTAAATGAATTTCTTCCATAATTTTATTGAGTTCATCACAAATCATAATCCAAAAGAAATTGATCTTTGGGCACGTCCACCAAAGAGGAAAATACATTCCCTTCCGGGTGCAACCTCTCCTACACAAAGGAGATGTCGATGAGATATGAGAGAGCTGAACCATCTATGAAATGTTTTTAACAGAATTTCCTTATGATTGGCTGAAACAGTCTTATATTTAAATGTATGTAAAGCCATCCAGTCAGATAAATCCAATTCTAACCCCAAATCTTTTTCCCACTGACTCTTTAACCCTAGCAGACTTCCCATAGAATTTTCCAACAATACTTTATAAACCCTAGAGACCAGACCCTCCCCATTACGTCCTTTGTCTAAAAGAATGATAGTTAGTGCTGTTGTTAAACAACTGAGAATCAGAAATCCTTGGGGATTAAGTAGATCCTGATTTACCTGCTGCCTGCCCCTCATTGCTTTACTGCATTGTTATATTTGTCCTGTTCATTAGATATTCTTTTGGAACTGAAAAGTGGTTTATAAATAAATGTTAACACCACCATATGGTCCTGATGAAGTTCATGAGGTTTCAGCATTGACACATACTCAGAAAACACGCTCTCTCCTTAAAATATAATACGTGAGATACTTCCAAGATTCTGGGTTTGCAGAAGAGAAGATTTCTCATCAAACATTTCTTGATCTTATCAGCTGGAGTTTTTGCTTCTCTTCTGGAGCTTTCTACTTCTATTCTGAAGCAAATTATTATTTGTTGAGTTAGAAAAAATACAGAGTAGAATGTATATCGTGAAAATGTCTATTTTATTCAGATTTGACCATTTTTTAAATAGATAATTCAAAAAAGCAAAAGCCAAGTAACCAACTGAAGTTTCCAATTGCACATACTGGTCTGTGCAAAGTTTTACAAGAAAAATTATGTAATCAAATCTATAAATATTTTTGATCTGTTGTATTTTTCCATTTGTCCTCTCACAGTTACAGTTTTCACAATACCAAGAAACTATTATTTATAAAATGCTAATGGGCTTCTTCCTAATATTTATGGCTGTATATTTTCTAGATTGAACTAAAATGCATAAATATTTTTCCTCAAGATTTCATTTAAGAAATACCTGGAAATTTTTATTCATAATCACCAGCTTTGTGTAAACAAGATGGGATTTAGCTGCCATTTTAATATATTTTCCAGCAAATGTATTTAATTTACAAAGCAGGGTCAAAAGAGTCTCCTGTAAGCTCTTCTGCAAGATGTTGGAAATCAAAGTACACAGTTGTTGGGTAAACTCCGTCACTTGACAACTTTATTACAATGGACGAAAAAGAGCGCTCAGGTCTTGTCTCATGAAGCATCAACTCCATGATGTTTCCCATGGTCCTGATGATGTAACACAATTCTGCCTTCTGAATCCTCAAGATTCACTCTGTCCTAGATAGCAGTCCTGAAAAATGTATTTTACTGCTGAAACATTCCTTGTATGTGGAAAGGCTGCATGAAGAAAAGGGCACCATCTACCTGCAAGGGCTTCACCCCATAAGCTGTTCTCACATTGGTCAAGCAGATGCCTGTTATGGGAAGCGCGCAAGCAACAGCACTCTGCCCATTTGCAATCCCCAGCAACTGGTGTTCAGACGTATACTTCCCCCAACAGTGGAGGTAGAACATACCCATTGTGTTTAATAGTCACTAATAGCCTTATCCTCCTTTGTACATTTGTTTAATCCGTTATAAAGTTGTCAAGGTTTGCAGCCATCACTGCTTCTTGTGGGGGCAAATTCCTAGTTTAATTATGTGCTGTGTGAAGAAGTACTTTCATAGAATCATAGAAGGGGCCTGTAAGGCCATCGAGTCCAACCCCCTGCTCAATGCAGGAATCCAAATCCAAGCATTCCCGACAGATGGCTGCCAGCTGCCTCTTGAATGCCTCCAGTGTTGGAGAGCCTACCACCTTCCTAGGTCATTGGTTCCATTGTCGTATGGCTCTAACAGTTACGGAGTTTTTCCTAAGGTCCAGTTGAAATTTGGCTTCCTGCAACTTGAGCCCATTTTTCCATGTCCTGCACTCTGGGATGATCGAGAAGAGATCCTGGCCCTCCTCTATTATTTTGTCTGTCCTGGATCTTCTAACATTCATCTTCATTGGATGACCCTATTGGGTTCTAGTATTATGGGAGAGGGAGAAAAACTCCCATCTCCACACCATGCATTATTTTACACCATCTTCATGTCTCCGTTACTCATTTTTCCCCCACAATAAAAAGCCCCAAATCCTGCAACCTTTCCTCATAAGGGAGCTGCTCCAACACCCATCAGTCACTTTTGTTGCCCTGTTCTGAACCTTTTCCAGCTCCTGCAGTATCCTTTTTGAGATGAGGTAACCAGAACCATGCACAATATTCCAAGTGCAGTCACACCATAGATTTGTATAATGACATTATGACATGGGCAGTTTTATTTTCAGTCCCTTTCCTACTGATTCCTATCATGGAACAGCAACCAGACGAAGACTACCAGAGCTCTCTGGAGGGCTTTTCCCTTGCATGCCAGATCTCCAGAGGGCTAGGCAAGGAAGGTGCCATTTGGAAGTTCTGTTTGAGCAATCTTTGGTCACTCAGAGGGGTGCAAAAAGGGCAACAAGTTTCCAGGACGGAAGTTTCAGTTTCAGCAGCGGCAGAGATCATCTTGCCACAGTAGTTCCTAGGAAATGGGCTGTAACATACTTGCATTATTTTCTAGGCAACTGTGCAGTTGCCAACAACAGAACAGGACAGACCCAGAGCACTGAAGAAAGGTGCTTTCTTTTCAGGATCTGATTGGGTCCCATTGGGAAGTAAGCTGGTTTAAAATCTGCATACATACAATGTAAAAGCAGTTTGTGCATTCCAGTTTACAAACATGAGTCAATGGGGGACTTTTCTTGATCAAGCCACATTGAAAATAATGGGGGGGGGGGGTCCAGGAAACTCTCCTCTTCACCCATACCTCTCTCCTAGAGCATCCATAGCATAGATGTCATTGATGGGATTTGCTCATTTCCTTAAAAGGAACCACATTTTTCAAGTGGAAGTTCAATCCACAACTCACTGCAGAGAAGGACTGATAATCTTTTCATGACTGCAGATTTTCCCTGCAAGGGTAAAAGAGAGCAAGCCGGACTGCTCAGTACCATCCTGCTGGTGCAAGGAGGAAGCAAAATGAAGGGGCAGCAGTGGGCAGAGCAGCTCAAGGCTCTACAATCAGTTGTGAGGGGGGCCCTGTCTATCCACGTGCCTGGTGTTGAGTGGCCAGGTCAGAGGTAATAGATGTGGGCAGAGGGAAGAGCAATGAGGCTGAAAAAATACAAACACGGATTTTGCAAAGATGTAGGGCTGCCCTATGAGCATCACTGGCTTTGTGCTCCATAGGAGGGAGGTGGGCCTGTTGCATCACCTCCAAGGCTCGCTCCCCTCTGCAGCAAGCATTTATTTATTATTTTATTTATATCCCTTCCTCCCTCCCAGCAGGAGCCCAGGGTGGCAAACAAAAGCACTAAAAACACTTTAAAACATCATAAAAACAGACTTTAAAATACATTAAAACAAAGCAACTTTTAAAACTTTTTTTTTAAAAAGCTTTGAAGACATCTTTAAAAGAAAGGTTAAAAAAATATTGTTTTTTTAAAAAGTGTTTAAAAACATACTAAAAAGCAATTCCAACACAGAAGCAGACTGGGATTTCACATATCTTGGTGGCTGCATCACTGAAATAAAAAAGTGCCAGAGCTAAACCTGAAAGAATGCTCACCCACTCATCTCCAGTATTTGAAGGGATTTATAGTCACTGAAAAAGGTGTTAGTGCAGTCCAAAAGTATACCAAGAGTGGCTTAATCTAAAATCACTGTTAAGTGCAAGGCTTAATTCAGAGATACTAAACAGGACTTGAAAACGTTATTTCATCAAGTCACGTCTGAGAAATCTATATTAGCAGTAAATTACTTAGCCAACCATAAAACCTCTGAGATTATGAAAAGAAAAAGAATTTTGATACAATGAGACATTTTCCTGGATGGCTTCTTTCTGCTGCCAGCCAAACCATCAAAGTCCAAACTACCAATGAGCAAACCTATCAGACTTGGTGGTGAGTGCTCTGCAGGGCATTCCAAATCCAGTGGGTGTGATTTCTGCACAAGGAGTCCCCCGAGGGAGGCAACCAATGCCCAGGCCCTTAGCCAGAGACAGGGAATACATTCGTGTTGGAGCAAGGCGGTCGCAGTGCATCATGCAACACAAGAAAAACCTAAGTTGCAATTAACTTAATAAGTCTGAAATTTACCCATGAATGATTTTAATAAAGTAACATTCTAACAGAATTATGAAATAAGCATCACACATGTGCCTTTGTTCTTATTGGCCAACACAATGGAAGGTGGGAGCAAATTTTCTACTTAACAGAGCAACTGAGTAGAATTCTGCCTGTATATTTTTCCTTTAAAGGGGCTAAAGATTTACTTAAACAAGCTAAAGCTGAAAATCAGGATTATACAGGAAGCTGCTGCCTTATGTATAAATCAGACCATCCACCATGACTGGCTGCAGCTCTCAAGGGCTTCAGAGGTGGGGGGTGGGGACTTGTTTCCGGCTCTACACTGAACCACGGAATTCAGTGAGGGGGTTGAAATCTGTCTGAGTGGGGCAGCCCCGATGTATCCCCTCTCTCTGAAATGGCTATGGTCCTGGCCAGAGCTTGGTAGTAACTAGTTACAAGTAACGAATTACTTGTAATTTATTACTTTTTTGAGTAACGAGTGGGTAACTTCATTACATTTTGCTGGTAATAGAACAAGTAGTAACTTGATTACTTTTGAGGAGTAATTATAATGTTTCCAGCATTACTTTTGTGCATTACTTGGGGGAGAGCAGGGGAAGTCTTCTGCTCCTCTGATTTGTGAATAAAAATCGTGTGCTTCAAATTGGGCTTATGTGCAGCGTTGTTCTTCCTTCATGCTCTATGGGTGCTTAGGAGGCAACGAGGGAGGAGGTGGAGAGCGAGATGGCGTGGAGAAAACAATTGTTTAAAAACGGACAGGAGTGGAAGGAGAAAAGAGCTGGAGGCAATATATATATACAAAAAAATGTGTGTTGGGGTATCATCATTGCTGGGGGTGGGGTGAGGGGATGTGAGATTCTGTTATGCCATTCTGTTAATCTTACGGATAAAAAAAATTATTCTACTACCCTCTGTGTGCGTGTGCTTATTTTTAATGTTATTTTAGGCTACTTAGATGTGCAGCAGCCAAGGCCAGCACCTTGTAGGCAATTTTTTTAAAGTAACTAAAATGTAATTGTAGCAATTACTTTTGGGTAAAAGTAAAGTAATCAGTTACTTTCAGAGCAACTGTAATTGTAACGGTAATTACTACTTTTTGGGGCCATGTAACTGTAACTGTAATTTATTACTTTTTCAAAGTAATCTTCCAAGCTCTGGTCCTGGCACAACCGATATACACTACAATTCCGTATTTTCTATTCACTTGGCCTATCTCTTCATCATCATGTTAGCAATCAGAAGATGTTGCAAAATACCCAGTGATACCATGTGACGTTACAAAAATTGAAACTTTTTTAAATTAAATACAAACACACACACATACTGTATGAGAGAGAGAGGTAAAATAAAGTGAAAGGTCATTTTGTTAAAACGCTTGCTAAAACACCTGTACAGAGTCACCTGCTGGTCCAGTTGAAGGCAATGTTTCTGTAGAAAGGCTCAAATACAAATTACACTGAAGATGCTCCAGTCCTGGTGATGAAAGGTTAAGCCTCACTGATGTCAATGGGAAAGAGTTGCAGACATGTTTAATTTTACCACTGAAAAAGAAACGGGGCTTCAAAATGCATAGCTTTGAACTGGGCTCTTCTGGCCTTCTCATTAAAAAAAAGGCTCCAGATTCTCCAGCAGCAATTAACCATGGCTATTTATTTATTTTTAAAAACTATGTGTGGATATAGATACCCACTGCTTTGTTAGCCCTTGGCTTCTCTCCACATGCACCGAGACCCCCATCCCTGAAAATGTCCCCCTGCAACATAATTAGGCTCTGGAAAAAGCCTTCTATAATCTAGCCATTCCAGTCAAGCGTTTCCCCCCTTGCAAGCCCACCTGTCACAGGGCTGGAATCGGAGGGAGCAATCTGCCTCCTGCAGCTTCAGGAAGATCACCCCTTAGGCCTGAAAGTAGCTAAAATGCCCCCCCAGCCTAATTGATGGGGTGGGGAGAGAGGGCGTGCATACATTTGAGTACACATGCATGTATGTATGTGATGCATGTATGTGAGTTAGCCACACTCTGCCCATGCCCGCTGTGGCATGTGGACCCTGGAGGGTTGGCCTAGAGGGAATGTGGCCCTTGGGCCCTAGAGGAATGACAGCAGGAGATTCCTGATGCTGGGCTGAGGGTTTTGAAAGCTGGAGATGGTGAGCTTTTGAGGGGCAGTGGGGCACTGTCATCTGTCTTTGTGCGGAACAGATAAAGCTGCCTCAAAACAAGTCAGTGTTGTCCGTTCTGACCACCAGCAGCGGCTCTGCAGGGTCTTGGGCAAAGAAGGGTCTTCCCCATCACTGGCGATCTTGGAGAAGAGCTGCAGCTCAGGGGCAGAGCATCCCCTCCCCAGGCAGAAGGTCCCTGGTTCCTGGGGTGGAAGAAGCCCCTCTCTGGAACCCCAGAGAGCAGACAACACTGAACTCGGCTGGTCATTGGACTGCCTCCGTGTAAGGCAGCTTCCTAAGAAGTGGTCCGTTTTTTAACTAGCGAGGCTTCCAGGGATGGAACCTGGCACCTCCTGTGTAGAAAGTGCTGGACTCTCTGGCCCTGACTGGACAAGATGGCCTGCCATGACTGGCAGAGCGGCACAATGGGCGGATTGTCAAGACCTGAGCAGTTCAGCCAGTGGCAGGGCAGGCAAAAACCCTGAAGGCAGGAAAAAGAGACCGAAGAAAGAGGAACCAGGAGGAGGAAACAGGCTGGAAGGACGCAGGAGGGTCTGAAGGAGGAGGGAAAGGAAACAGTCAGAGTGAAAACCGGGAGGATGGACAGAATGATGTCTCTCGTGATCTGCCCCAAGCCCTTAGTGAGCGAGAGAGAGAACAGCCAGGTCAGCCTGGAGAACTGCTCACCCCCACTTAGTCCCTGGTGTTCCAGCCGAGGGGGGCTCTCCCTCTTTCCTTCCCCCCCCCCCCGCTCTCAAGTGCTGCCATCAGAGGGCTAGCCAAGAACAGCCTTGCGTGGAGGCAAGGAGAGATCTCGCTCTCAAACGGCTTTCTCCCTTCCTAGTTCATCTTTGCTGATTTATTATTATTGACATAGTTTCGATGGATGCTGATTGCTTTAACATTTTCATGTAAAACTGCTTTGGAAGGTTCCTGAAAAACTGAAAATGGCAATGGGCTGCCTTCAAGTCGATCCCGACTTATGGCGACCCTATGAATAGGGTTTTCATGGTAAGCGTCATTCAGAGGGGGTTTCCCATTGCCTCCCTCTGAGGCTCGTCCTCCCCAGCTGGCCCGGGTCTGCTCAGCTTGCCCCAGCTGCACAAGCCAGCCCCTTCCTTGTCCGCAACTGCCAGCTGGGGGGCAACTGGGCTCCTTGGGACTATGGAGCGGACCATAAATACAGGGACAGGGTCCAGGTGGTGCCCTCCATCCCGCAACAGCCCCTCCAGCCAGCACAGCCAATGGTCAGGAATGATGAGGGCAGCTGGAGTCCAACCGCTGGAGGGCCACAGGGTTTACACCCATCTCAAATAAAATAAATAAGGGTATACATCTGTGAAAACCAAAGGAGGAGCATAACATGCAATATAGCATGGGCCTTCACCAGCAGACTGCCCTGCAAATGCCTGGTCTGCCTGCAACAGTTATCAGCTGACCGATTCTGGATGCTGTCCAGCAGAGTTTTGTTCTTGATTTTAGTGGAATTTATGTCCCACAACATAAACCAATTATGGCTGAAGTGTGCAGATTTCGACCCAGTTCAACGATTCTATGGTGGAACTGACTGAACTACTTTGAACTGCAGCTCTTCCTTCATTTAACTGCCTTGTAGGCTCTTGTCTCTCAACATGTTGGAATATATGGCTCTGCTCACGGCATTTAGAGACGACAAAAATCTGTGGCCCAATTCATGCAAGGGCAAGCTTCTGAAGACAATGGAATTTTGATCTGAAGTTACAGGGCAGTGGTCCTCACAGGTCTTCTGTAAAAAGCATTAAGTTTTGGTAGCAATGCCACCTTTTCACTATTTACAGTAACCGTACAGCTCCACAAAGTCAGAGCATGCAGCTCCATCCATGCATTAAATTTACATTTTAGCCTGGTCAACGTTAATAGGCAGACTTCAGATCCATCCTTCTTCTACCTGCTCAGGTAAGCATTCTGGGGCCTTTACTTCATCTGCTGAATCTGCTTCTGAAGCTCTTCTTTATCCAGCTTCATTTTGGCTTCTAGAACCTGCCGCAGAGATCCAATGCTCTCGTAGATGGTGGCAAATCCTAAACAGGGGAAGAATTAAAACAAGCTTTGCCACCACCCCTTTTTTTAAAACAAGTTATGCTTACACTGAAGGCCAGTCTCTTCTTCAGTTTATCTTTATTAGAGTGGAAGGTTTTTAAGACAAAACACAAGGCCAACTAACAGTGCTGGTATAAATGTGTTTCGGAAGAAAGAAGGATATGGTTTTAGCCCACTAAGGCATCAGAAAATAAATATTTGAGGAGGAGGCAAAGAAAGGATGACTATCACACATGTTCCACATCCTGATGTGCTCAGATTGCCACACTCCCACTCCCATCAGCCCCATCTGGCATGGCCAATGGTCAGTGATGATGGGGACTGTAATCCAAAACACCTGAGGGCACTATATTGAGGAAGGCTGTGTTAGACTCTCCCCAAGCACAGAGGGGCTGCATTCCCTCTCCTCCCCACTCCACCATTCCTGGTTTCAAGCATTTTCTGGACGAAAGGTGTGTCTTCCTAAGACTGAATGTTCAGGCCTTGAATTATTTGTTTGTACCCAGACACACCTGGAACAAACATTTGGAAATGGCTACAGTTTTTTTCACTGCACGCTGCTGTGCTAATATCTGAGAATGATACTCAGACGGTTGAGTTATCTGAAGAAGAGTCCGGAGGAACTGGACAACTGACTCACTATTTTGCAACATTTAAGTTAGTCCTAATAAAGTATCACCCAATGGCAGCTTCTGGACTTTTTTTAATGGATCAATGGCAGCTACTTATTTGTTGATGCTGTTTAACTCACACTGGATCATTTTAATTAGTAAATTGCTATGACACATGGGTGACTTTATGGAGGCCAAGGCTATCAATGCCTACAAGCCACAATGGCTATGTTCTGCCTTCAGTGCTGGAGGCTGCATGCCTTTGAATACCAGTAGCTGGGGAGCATGAGAACGCTGTTACGCTCATGTCCTACTTGGGGGCTTCCCATTGAGACATCTGGTTGGCCACTCTGAGAAAGAGAATGCTGGGTTCTTCTTATGCACTTACTAGGGGCTCTGCCCCTGTGCGCTTCGTGTGCCATCCCCTCCCCCAGGTTGGCAAGGCATCTCTCTCCTCCTTTTGCCCCAGGTCACAAGGCCCCCTCCCTCAGGTTTCCAAGGCCCCTATCCCCCCCTTCCCCTAGTTTACTAAGCCCTACTGTCTCCTCCCGTCTGCACGGCTCACAAAGCCGCCTCCTCTCCACACACACCCGGTCACTAAGGCTCCTGCTCCCACCCCCATGGGTTGTCAACCCTTCTGTTCTCCTTCCCCCAGGAGTTGCCAAACTTCCTTTCCCCCCCCCCAAGGGGTCAGCAAACTTCCTCCTCTCCTTCCCCACTCCAAGGGATCACAACACTTCTTCTTGTCCCCTCCCCCAGGCAGGTCATCAAGCTTTCTCCTCTCCTCTGCCCCCACTACAGGTCACCAAGTGTTGTATCCAGGCATCATGGTAGAGACGCTACCTGTCTGTGATGCTGTGAACTGCAGCGTGACTGTTTCAAGATAAATAGTGGTCTATGAATGTTCTTAATACATAACAGTAAAAAAAACACAACCCAAGATGGGCTACCTACAGTTTTCAAATTGTGGTGCAAACAATCTTGTTGCATCTAGGATGGGAAATTCATAGCAGCTGCTGATGTGCTAGTCCCAGTTTTCTTAAGCACTCTCCCAAGTGTGGCAGTAGCAAACTATAAGCCACACAGGAAGATGAAGAGGCAAAGGTGACAGGTATGTATAAATATTATTGGAAACCACCCAGAATTAATGGGCAGAATACACATCTAACAAAATGAATAGATAAAATGCAGCCAGTTGGGGAGAAAGAGAGGGCCTATAGGACCCTGGCTGCTGAAGATGTGGGAAGGGGAGGAGAAGGGGCAACTCCCATAACGGGCATCAGGTTTGGCTACTGCGAGGACAGAACACTGGGTTAGGTGGGCACTCTTTGGCCTGATCCTGCTGCTGCCTGGCTCTGCTGATGTTCTTAAGAGTGTTCCAATTATTTATTTAAAATGCAGGCCCTGCTTTTAGTTTTCCAAGAGAGAGAAAATGCAGGATGAGCAGCAGCAACAGATACCCCTGGAACACAGAACCTGTTAAAAACACAGACGTACAATTCCACGTATGTATTTCAGCAAGGCTGATTTGGGACAGGTCAGCATTGGGAAGAGGGCAGTCTAGTAGTGAGAGCAGAGAATCTCTCCAATGCACAACATGTGGAGAACTTGTGGCCCACCAGATGGTGCGGGACTACAGCTTCCATCACACTAGACCATTAGCTATTCAAGCAGGACTCGACGACGGGCGCTGAAGTCCAGCATCTGGAGGGCCACAAGTTCCTCATCCCTGCCCTAAGGAAAAACAATAGCCTGTCCCTGTGCTTTATTTTAACAGGGGAATGGAATATGTGTTCTCCAGCTGTGTCCGGGTTCAGGCCTGAGTCCTTGTCAGGCCTGAACCAAGAATGTTCCACAAGCAAAGTTTGGGGAGGGGGCTTCTCTCACTACCTTCCAGCCCCCTCTTCAAAGTGTAAAACCAGCTCCAGTAAAACCAGCTGCTGGTCAGGTCATTACATCAAGAAACGTGTTCTTACCAGCATTAACCTCAGCTTTCACTTCTTTGATATCTTCATTAATGTCCATCTGAAGCTTGCTGAGCTGGATGTTGAGTCTGTCTTCGGCTTCTTTTGCGCCATGTTCTTCTGTGGTGATCTTTTGCACATCTTCCATTTTATCGAGTTTCCCATGGATCTCGCTGAATTGCGTCTCTAAGGCTCTGCTGTCCATTTCCTGGGATCAGTCAAACAATTTGAGACTTGCAATGATAAGATAAAACTGTCACATGCTCAACGTGACAGGAAGACAGATTTCAGCTGAACATCAATAAAAGGTTCCTAACTGTTAGAGCAGTATGAGAACGGAACCCATGACCTTGGGAGCTGGTGGGCTCTCCATCACTGGAGACGTCCAAAAGGCAGCTGGACAGCCACCTGTCGGGGATGCTTTAAGTTGGATTCCTGCATTGGGCAGGGGGCTGGACCCCATGACTTTATAGGCCCTTTCCAACACTGCTATTCTATGATTCTATGAATTTCTTGGCTAAGCCACCGAGGAAGTGAAGCCCTCATTGGGACAGCACACAATCCAAGGCCAGGGTCTGCCCAGCTATTTGCAGTATTCTCCTGGCACAAATAAAGGTTAGGTGGCTTGCCTCGAAAGGCATTAAGGCAGCACAGTAGGAGATAGAAGCTCAGTTCAAGCATAATGGGAAACTGGCTTCCGGCTGTAAGAATGAACCTGCTCAAATCTCAGGCTTGCTTCCTCCTTTCATTCTCATTGGAAATGAGAAGTTTCAGCTTTTGGTTTAGGACCAACTGCCCATAGTTTCTTATTATATCTGAACACAGGGAACTGTGGATTGTTCTAACTATGCTTAGTTAAAATAAACTAGGACCAGTTGTGTACTGTGAGGGGCCTCAGAACAAATTTCTAGAGGGTATAGGAATTGTGGGGGTGGGGAGTAGCAATATGTGATATTTGATTTTAGACTGTGATGTTTTTTGTACCATACTGTATTTTATTGTATCTATGTTCACCGCCCAGAGAGCTATTACTAGTCGGGCGGTATATAAGTTTTAAAAATAAATAAATAAATAATATATTTCTAAGGCCCACAGCAGTGGTGCAGCTAGGTAATTTTAGACTCTGGACTTAATGGTCTTACAGAGGCCCCCTTAGTTGTGAATCTTTACATTCTTGACAGCTCTACAAAAAACAGTCTGCCAACCCTGACTGAAAAACAAGCAAACCTCTGAGCAGATGCAGTTTCGCATTTTAAACTCACTATAGTACCATCACGACTACAGGAATAGAGATGAGTTTGTTTTTGCTGCTAAACATTTTTACTTATGAATAAGCACCATTTTGTTGTATGAATATATTTTAACAGTAACAATAATTAACGTGAGCATCTGTAACCATGCACAAGTCCAGTTGGTTAGCCTCTAACTAGAAAATGTTTTAAAAATTAAGAAGAAAGAGAGGATGCTGTGGTAACCAACATCAGCCCTGGTGGGCCCCAGTGATGTTGCCGGGCCTCCCTGCTGCTTGCCCCATCATCATCTGCCCTCTGGTGGCTGTTTGGGGGACCCCTGTGCTGTGTGGCCCAGGACTTCAGTCACGAGGTCCAGCGCTAACTGCACCAGCAGCCCACAAGAAGAGATGGGATGGACAGCAGGAGGTTCTAGCAGTGTGTGTCGCTGGCCAGGATTGTAAAATGGCTTTTCAGGGGATGTTGGAAGACAGGAAACGTACACTTTTCCCCTTTATGGCCAGAGACAGCTGATCAATCTTCTCCAGAAACTCTTTCTCAAACCGGTTGTGCTCCTGTTCCATCCAGCTTCGTGTGGATGAGATCTGGTTCGTGAGGTAATCAATGGCATCCTGTAATCTAGAGGAATAAAATTCATTATGCATGTCTGGAAATATTTCTGAACATAATCGCTGAATTTGGCAGAGCTGAAATGAATTTTGGGTTGAAAAAACTCTAGTACATTCTCCCACTTTCACCTGAATTTACTTCTGAAGATTTAAATTTATATGGTTCCATTTCTGACTTTTTGTGCAAATTCCCCATTATGGACAGAATAGAAAATACTGCATTTTGGCAAGTTAATGCCTTAAGATCTGAGATGTTAATGTGTAATTATGCCTCAAAATTTAATTTTAAAATCAGAATGTGCAGAGTTAAAAAGTGAAGAACTGCCCTGATACTGGATTACACTCAGAATCCATCTAACTCAGCACCCTGCTTTCAATATTGACCAGCCAGATGCCTGGGGAATATGGAAATAACATGGTAGCAGCCCTCCTCTCCACTCTTGTTTGTCCCCTGCCATCTGGTCCTCAGAGGTACATTGCCTTTGAACATGGAGGCTCTATTTACCTAATAACCTTTGAGATTTGTCCTTAGTTAAGTTGTCCAATTTTTTTACAGGTTTTGTAGTGTGGAGGCCTTTTTCCTGGTTGACCTTTTTGTATTTTGCAAATATAGGCAAACAAACAAAACCTATCAGAAACCTGCTCACCCAAAAGCCTTCTATGATTTCTGGTTTGTTATCTGTCCATACAACACACGTGACAAAACTCTTGCAAATTAAAAAAAAAAAAGGATTTTCTAAATATGGTGCGATACTCACTTTGTGTCCAGAAGGTGGAGCTGTTGGTTGCTATCTTTGTATGTAAGTTTTAGTTTGGCTTCTTGTTGCATGATTGACTGCTCTATTCTGCTTAAAAGGTGAGAAATCTGAAAAAGAAAAGAACATTTCTTCCAGTGCCTGTTGATTTAATCCTGTTTCCAAAACCTCTGAAACTGGTGAAAACTGATAAAAGCTGAAACAGAAAATAATATTTAGGAACTTCTTTCATTTTGGTTTCAACCAACTGCTCAAAACCCTTAAAAAATGTTTTATGGTGTTGCAAATTAGAACCTTTGGCAGTCCAATGGACGAGAACATCTTGCGACACTGAGCGATGCCTCCTTTCTCCAAGGAAGAGCAACACTTTGGATGGAAATGACCTGGCTCCTTGGTGTCTTCTGCAAAGGAGGGCACATTTTTGCTTATACTTTTGCTCACTTGTAATGAAACTCGCTTGAATGATGATCCACAAAGTGGCTGTTTTGGAGGCTAAAAAATGGGTATGTCTTCTACAAAGGCTGAAGCTTGGATTTTGTCACCACAGACTGTGCTGTGGCGTCATTTAGGGACCAATAGAAGGCAACGCACAGAAAAACACCCCAGCGAAAGTGGGAGCAATGAGAGAGGGAAGCACTGACACCCCAACCCACTCCCACCTAGAGAGAGAGAGGAGAGCACAGGCAAAAACAGAGACCAAAGTTGCCTCCTCCCAAACCCAGGTAACCAATTCAGCACAGGTAGACACACATGCTGCTTGTATTTGCTTGCACACGAGACCTTTAGTGCTGCTGACTGAGGCACCTCTTGGTTGCCGTCAGCAGGATTAGACCTAGTTCCACACAGCACTTGAGACTGCAGCCTTATCCAGCAGCGCCCTTCCCGCCAGCCCAGACACTTCTATAATGTTTAGTCTGAAGTAAGCTGAGATCTGCAAAGGTCCCTTCCATGCTGATTAAAAACTTCCTGCTTGCATGTTTCCCCCCTTTTATTGAGCATGGCAGCAGGATCATTCCCTAAAACAGGCCCACTAAGAAACAAGATGCATGTCTGGCAAAAGCACAAGATTTGCAGCAGTAAAAAGAAACCTAAAACAAAAAACTAAGGGGAACTCCCCCCCCCCAAAAAAAGCCAGCCCAATGTGGACCCAGCTTGTTGAGCAGTCACTGGTAAATGCTATGGCCTGCTGGAGCACCAACATAGTTGAAGAACATGCTGCAACATTTTGTTCCAGGTACCACTAATGCATAGCCTGCGACTTGCTCCTTGATAAGCCCCTCTTAATTTCTCCTTTATATTGTGCATTCCTGTTTCCTCACTGGGGGTGCAGGAGGGCTTTAGTTACCAGTTTCAAAGAATCAAAGATTTATAGAACAGTAGAGCTGGAAGGGGTCTATAAGGCCACAGAGTCCAACCCTCTGCTCAATGCAGGAATCCAAATTAAAGCATCCCCGACAGATGGCGGTCCAGCTGCCTATTGAAAGCCTCCCGTGTCAGAGAGCTGACTAACTCCTTAGGTCATTGGTTCCACTGTTGTACAGCTCTGACAGCTAGGAAGTTTTTTCTGATGTTCAGTCAAAATCAGGCTTCCTGAAATTTGAGCCTGTTATTCCGTGTCCTGCACTCTGGGATGATTGAGATCCTGGCCCTCCTCTGAGTCACAACCTTTCATGTACTTGAAGAGTGCTATCATATCTCCCCTCAGTCTTCTCTTCTCAAGGCTAAACATGCCCAGTTCTTTCAGTCTCTCCTCATATGGCTTAGTTTCCAGTCCCCTGATTATCCTTGTTGCCCTCCTCTGAACCTGTTCCAGTTTGTCTGCATCCTTCTTAAAGTGTGGTGTTCAGAACTGGATGCAGTACTCAAGATAAGGCCTAAACAGTGCCAAATAGAGGGGAACTAATACTTCATGCGATTTGGAAAATATACTTCTGTTAATGCAGCCTAAAATAGCATATGCCTTTTTTTTAAGCTATATCATACTTGTTGGCTCATATTCAGCTTATAACCAACAACAATCCCAAGATCCTTCTCGCATGTAGCATTACTAAGCCAAGTATCCCCTATCTTATAACTGTGAATTTCATTTTTTTCCTATGTGTAAAACTTTGCACTTATCCCTGTTAAATTTAATTCTGCTTTATAATCTGCTCCAGAATTTCCCCAGGGATTGATGTCAGACTGACTGATAATGGCACCTGCTCACATTTGGACAGCAGACACGTCAAGGGCAAGAATCTGGCCTTTCAAAAAATTGCTCATGAAATTGTGTCAAAACCTACCCATGTCTGGCCCAAATGGGGTCAGGTGGCCACTACCCGTGATTAGGTCCAACCCAGGTGGCCCTTTTAGGCTTCAGCAGGGGGTGGGGGGTTAGATATCGTGGTAGTTAAAATCGAAAGAGAATCAGGCAAATTGACCAGGGGGGAAGGCTTCCCACAGACATCATCTAAGTGGCCCCTGTGGGAAAAGGAGGCTGCGCTAGATGGCCCTGAACCAGCAGGGCTCTTGTTATGTTCTTAGCCACAACAGCTGATGGAACCTCCATGTCCAGAGGCAGTCAACCTCTGGATACCAGATACTGGGGACAAACAACAGGGGAACACTGTTGCTTTCATCTTTTTGAATCTGCCAGAGAGGCAATGTGAATCATTTAGAATTATTTTAGGAGAGAGGCCTCCCCAACATGAAAGTGGCTTGTGCTGCTGTGTGAGAGTTAGTCTGAGGAAAAGCTGGGAGCTGAGAAGGGGCAGGGAGGCTTGCTTGCTCTGTGACTGAAGGAACCCTAAGCTGTGGGCGATGGAGAGCAAGACCTGTTAATGCTGTGAACCCCTCCACCTTGAGCTCCGTTTGTGTATATGTGTGGGTAAACCCAGAGCTTGGAAAAGTTACTTTTTTGAACTACAACACCCATCAGCCCAATCCAGTGGCCATGCCGGCTGGGGCTGATGGGAGTTGTAGTTCAAAAAAGTCACTTTTCCAAGCTCTGGGTAAACCATGTTTCAAAAAGGCACCACAGCCTCTGCCGACCTTCTTTCCAAGGAAACCAGGCGCTGGGGAAATGCAGGCACCCTGGCAGTCGTGGCGCAACGACACCTATCCAGATGTTGTCCTTGCGTGCCCAGCCCTTTCCTTTGCCCATAGAGATGACATACCTCTGGATACCAGGCTCTGGCAGGCAGGAGGGCCCCAGGCCCACCGCCATTCCTTCCTTCCTGCTCGACCTCTCCTCCCTTGCAGCTGCTGTGGAGTTGGCCGCCTTGAGCACCCTGGCCCTGGGCTGAGGAGACGCGGCAAGCAGGTTCTGGAGCGGCCACGAGCCTGGTGGCATCATGGAGAGTTGGGGGGTCAAGGCCCACCCCTTGCTCAAAGGGGCTGCTCACTGGGGGGACTCGGGTGGCCAGCACCCCTCGGCCTGAGCTCCCTTGCAGGACTGTTGTGCGGGTAGCATGGAAAGCAAAGAATCCGTCGTTCTTTGCCTTCGGCTCCTCTGTGGCAGGAAGGGCCAGATCATAGGGGCACTTGAGCGCAGGGCAGGGGGCAGGGCTTGCTGCGGCTTCCTTGGGAGCAAGGGCCCTCCCTGCAAGCGCACACAGTCTCCTTGGCCCTTCCTTCGGCGCTGCCACCCATCTGTCATCCTCATAGCGCTATAAACAGAAAACGGTGGAATGAAATGGACTGACAACTATGTCTGGATTCTCTGTAAAAAGCATGTGAACTAAGGATGCTTATGCCAAACTAAGCTGGTATTGCAGGACCCACTGTAAACTCATCTTGGTTCTGTGGAACCAACAGCACTCACTCCTTCCACACAACAGCCCCAATCCAGAGAATATTTATTTATGTATTTATTTGTATCCCACCCTTCAATGCAAATATTTCCAGGGCAGCCTTCAACAGTTTATAATAATAAAGAGCGAATTAAACAATAATCAGTAACCATTGGTTTATTTAAAAATACTTATAACCACTGAATATTTTGAAAAATCTCTAGTCACACGGCTTGGCTACACTTAAAATGTAGCCAAAATTAATTTTTCTTGCTGATTTCATTCTAACTTAAGCATGACATCTCTCTCTCTTACACCAGGATCATGGTGTAAGCTCAAGGAAAGGTTAGGGTTTAGAAGTTCAGGAGCAAAACAGGTGCACCATAACTGTTGCTGAACCTTAACACTGTGCAGCATTCAGAAGATAAATACTAAAATAGGCTAATGAGGGACTAATTTAAAATCTGAACAGAGCCAGCTGGACTCAGGACCACCTTCTCTCTTACTCAGGAAAGCCACAGATGTCTGAATACTGATGTTTGGGATGTCACAGGATTGTGTTTCCACTGTGACTAACAGACAGAAAGTGTTGCTGAGTAATGCAGGGCTAGTGGAGGGTGGGGGAAGAGATGATGACTTTACACATTTTTATGGAATGATTTTCCTTGCAAATTACTTTCCAGATTGTGAGTGGGCCTTAACAAGGCAGGCAAACGCACAAAACCTTCTTTAAAAACATAGATGGATCAGAAGACATTTCCAGGACCCGTTTGAGGCTTTTCCAAGCACAACAGGAATCAAAATGCAAGACAATGTTTAAAAAACTGGAGACAGAGTTGGAAGCCACCTCAAAGGCCATCTAGTCCAACCCCTTGCTAATACAGGAGATCCATTGCTACAGCATCCCTGATAGGTGGCTTATTTATTTATTTTTATTTCTGACACTTTTCTCCCTCCTGCCTTTCAATCCCAAGTGATCCAAGGTGGTTTTTGAACAGATTTTAAAGAATAACAAAATTGTTAATAGGATGTTCACAACCAGGCAACAGCATCACCTCCACATTAAAGAAATACATACCTGTATTTACAAATGGCATGACATCAAACTGCCAGAAAGACTTTCATGAATTGTCACTGTCAAAAGATGAGCAGTGATTAAGCCAGGGAGGCCTTCCATCGTCAGGGTGTTCCAGAGCTGGGTTGGCCTAAGGAGTGGCTTTGAAGACTACTATGGTACTTAGAATGTGGGGAAAGCCAAATGCAGCTCCCAGCTATGCGAAGTATATTCCAGGAGGCATCCTGTGACTGGATGTGGGTTTCCTCAGGAGGGCTTAGGGGATTTTGGTAACATTTGCTTCATTTTCACCTATACAAGCAGAGCGTTCAGCGGAGGCACTGCCAGACAGCAGCAAAGCCACTAACCCAAAACAGATCCCCAGGGAGAAGCCTACCAGCCATGAGGCATCTTCAGCTGACTCACAGTTCCCTTTGCCTCTTAACTCTTTATTGCCAACCGAGTTTCATGGGCACTGTTTACATCAAGCTCTCTCCCCCACAACTCCTCAGCTAGGGGCGGAGTGTGTCACCTTCTCCAAGCCCTGACAGCTCTCTCTTCAAAGCATTCGAAAGAGAGCATCACCTTTCAGAAGACCTTCTCCATGCCGTTAGCTTCCACTGATGCGTTATGACTTTCACCTATTACTGCTTTTCTCAAAGGTCATGTACAAGCTTTACATGGAACTGTCCCAGACACTGGCTTGAGCATTTCATGGCTATTTGGGCACACTGTTTACAATTTCCCCCCTCTCTCTACCAGTGTGTGTGTGTAGAGGGTGGTGGGGGCGGTGGTTCATACATAACCATGGCTTAGTGTGAATGTGCAGGGTTCCTGGGGAGGAGATCACAGCCGCTTTGGTCCTTCTCTGGTCCAGCTACTGCACTAAGCCATGGTTTGGCTCAGCATGCTGTCCAAACCTGAGCTCATTGTTTCTCTCGCCTAAATGTGCTTCTCTGCACTTTCCATACATTGGTCCTAGTCTTGCCCTGTTGGAGCAGGAATGAGGAAACAATAATGTGCTCCATCTTGTGTGACATTCCTTCAGACACCTGAATATCCCCATCATGCCTCTCTTTCATCTGCTCTTCCCCAGGCTAAACATACCAGCCCTTTCAGACATTCCTGACAGGACTTGGTTTCCACAACCCTCACCATCCTGATCGCCCTTCTCTGGAAGCTCAACATCCTTCCTAAAATGTGGTCACCAGAACTGGACAGAGTACTCCGGATGCAGCCTGTCCAGCCTGGAATAAGGAGAAACTATTAACGTTTGTGAACTGGACACTGAGCTTTCCTTAATGCAGCTTAAGATTGCATCGGCTTTTTTGGCTTCATTTATTGGAGACCATGGTTGCCCTATGCCTAGAATTATTTTAGAACAGGAAAATATTCCAAATCTCCCTGATTTTCACAACTGAAAAGCAGATATATCTATAACAGTACCTACAGAGGAAATGGAAATCCATTATTTTTTCATATCTTACCTGTATTTCAGCTTCTTTTATTTTAGATTCCAAGATCAGTTTAGTTGCCTGCTGATCTTTGCTCAGGTTCTGAAGTCTTTCATAGGTGACTTTGTGCTCAGCAGACAGTCTGGCTAGTCCAGCATCGCACCTAGCCAGGAACAAGAGGAATTATTTGGAGTTGCCATATTCATTTATTATTTATTTTATTTAAAATATTTCTATCCTGCCCTTCTGCCCTATAATAGGGCACTCAGGGCAGCTTACAATAAAATCTAACACATTCATAATAAAATAGTACACAATAAAGACCACAAAAACATTAAAATAAATTAAAATACATAAAATACAATTAAAATACATAAAATACAACACACACACACATATATAGGGGAGTGGTACTGAAGGAACTAAAGAGGTAAAATTAAAATAGAAGGCTATTCTCTCTCTGTCTCCTCCCACCCTGCCTCACTGCAGCTTATTATAAAGTATTTATCTGGCTTTCACTTCAAGCCCCCAAACTCCACCCCACCTGCCATATTATCCCAGACGTCATTTCACTGATGATAATTTTATTACTCTTTCAAAAAAAAAGTTTGAATTAAACCTTGTGGGATGTACTTTTAGCACTTGGGAGGTTTTCAGACTTGCACTCTAAAACTACACTAAGAAAGGCAACAGATTTGGCAGTAAACGCAGGACAGACAAAAATGGGAATTGTGCACACAGAAAGCATGCCACAAGATGTGGCTATGGCTGTGGCTCTAAAAGGGGATTCAGTGAATTCCTGAAGGAGCCGGGGGTGGGACACATGAAGCTGCCTGCTACCAAGTTAGATCATTGGTCCATCTATCTCAGTGCTGTCTACACTGACAGGCAGCAGCTCTCCAGGGTTTCAGTCAGGGAATCTTCCCCAGCCCAACCTGGAGATGCCGTCGGGGACTGAACCTGGGACCTTCTGCATGCAAAGCAGGTGCTCTGCCCTGAGCTACGCCTCTTCCCCTACCAACTGCTAGAAGCCACAATGGCTACAGACAGCCTCTAGCTCCAGAAACAGTTTGGGATGGGGCAAGGATGTTGATGCAGTTCGCATTTCAAGCCAAATCTATCAAATCCACACTTTTCGAAACAATATGAGAACCAAGACGCAGCCATCTCTGAAAATTTGCATTTATTTGAATTTTTCAATGCAGTCTGCCTACTAAACAATGTTTACAAAAATGCATATATCAAGAGAAAGTGTGCATAAAAATGTGGATGTGAGTGACAATAACATGCAAAAATGTATTACATGACAAGAAATGGCTTACAAAAATGTGCACATTAGCCAAAACTATCTACAAAACTGTGTTTTATCAGGAGAAATTTGCACTAAAATGCTAGAGAATTTTCATAAGGATTTTTTTTAACTTGCAGATTGCTGCAGATATGTGGAGAACTGAATTTAAGATTGGAAAAATGAGAAACTGAGAGAATTGATACTGACACATCTTTCCATCCCTAGCACCAGTATACCATGGCATACCTGTTGCTGCAGACTAACAGTGGGAGAGGGCGGAAGCCCTCATGTCCTTCTTGTGTGGGTTCCCGGAGGCACCTGGTTTGCCACTGTGGAAAACCAGATAGGCTACATGGACGTTTGGTCTGATCCTGCCAGGCTCTCCTTATGCTCTTAAAGCCCACTTATTGCTGGTGTCCTGGCTCACAACCAAAGAAGCACACTCAGAACTAGAAGGCTGGATTTTTCTGCATGAAGCTTTATTCAGGAAGTTAATACAGTACAGGAACACAGCATCACACTCTGGGCATGAATCAGAATACTGGGACATCTTTCAGGATACCAAACAATCTAGGTTTATCTCAGGAACAAGGCATGGAAGTGACAGCATGGGGGTTGCCGCAATAGTGCTAAACAGGCATTACCAGACTTTTATATCAGAGAGGGGCGGAAACTTACTTCTACGGCCTAATTCTATATCTTTCTTGCTTTTGCTATAAGGTGAAGGCTCTTTATTTCTAGGAGCTGAAAACATCTTCTGAAGCTGTCACTTATCTAACCTTCGTGACAGTGTAAACTTTGGCTCAGAATGACTGCTTTCACTTTGTTCTCTCAATGGTTCATTGAGTTTTAACTGTTCCACAGCTAAATCTGGGCTGGGTGTCCGAGCAGATTCATCACTAGATGGTTCAGGAGAAAGGAGGAGGGGTTCTGGGCTTTTCTCAGTAATTCTATTGGCAAGCCCAGATGCTTCTCAAGATCTTTTCCCTACGCCTCCTTCATTCATTTCCGCAATACTGGCAATTTCCTCCGCAAGATCTGAAACCCACTCTTCATCCTCCCACTCTTGCCAAAGGTTCTCCTTGGGGCCATGACGACTGTGGGATATAATGTCTGAGGAGGTGTGGATGCTTCAGCCAGACATACTTCCACTCAGGAGTTAAAAGAAACTCCACAAAGCTATGAATGAATTTAACTGTGAATGGAGGGTCCCTCTTCATGGTGGTGGATGTATTGCTAGTTTATGCATCTGGTGCTGTCATCCACCTTGACCCTTGAGAACAGGAACAGCTAGAAGTCTAAACTACCCTTTAAAAGAAGCTTTGGGGCTTCTGAAATCTCAGGCTACAGGATCTTGTACTGCCATGGGGTGGCGTGGGAGCACCTCAGACTTGGAGGCTAACAGTGGCCTTCCAGACCTCTTTATTCGACCCTCAGGACTCCCTGGCCCTTCTAAGCACATTTAGATGAACATGCTGAGAATCCCCCTTGTGTCTGTGTATACGTTACATATATGACATTCAATCTAATCTAATACATAAAAAGGATAGTCCCCGAGGACAGAGAATATAGCAAGCTGGCTTGTACTGAATCAGGCCACGGGTCAACCCAGCCCGGTACTGTCTCGTTTGGTGTTCTCCAGGGCGGTCTTAGGCAGGGAGGGGTCTTTCCCATCATCTGCAATCTGCTCCTTTTAACAGGAAGTGTCAGGAATAGAACCTAGGGCCTTCTGCATTCAAGTAGCTGCTCTACCAATAAACTGTGGTCCCTCTCAAGAGAAACCTTTTGACTAGAACCACAATAGTTCTATGAGCTGGAACTACTAGAAGCGATTCAGCAAAATATTTGTGCTAGCACACCATCCACAAATCTGCTCTGGAGGAGCGGGGGAAACCCCAAAACAGATTGGGGGGGCGAGGGGAGGAGAAGGGGAAAAGATTCTGTTGCACAAGAAGAAATCCTTGCAGTGATGGGATGTTCACCATAGCACTACCCTATTCAGAGGGTAGCCGTAAGTCGGGATCGACTTGAAGGCAGCCCATTTCCATTTTTCTGATGCTACCAGCCCCTGTGTGTCCACCTCCCCACACAAAACATGCTCAGCAGGAAGGAACTGGTCTTGCCTAAACGCAGGTCTAATTTCCCCACCAGAACACTCATGCATGTGTGCATGCACACGCACACACATACACACACATATATGGCTAAATCCACACACCAATGTGCAGTGAAATGTGAGATGTTGTGAGATGCGAGATTTCACTGTGAGATGTTAGGATTTCCGCTCCAGGAAATATTTTTTCCCAACCAAAAGGTTTTTCAGAAAATCCAAATAATAAATATATTTTTGGCATAGGCTCACTTGAAATGGAGAGCCAGTGTGGCGCAGTGGTCAAGGTGTTGGACTATGACCTGGGAGACCAGGGTTCTTATCCCCACATAGCCATGAAGCTCCCTGGGTGACCTTGGGCCAGTCATTGCCTCTCAGCCTCATGAAAACGCTGTTCGTAGGGTCGCCATAAGTCGGAATCGACTTGAAGGCAGGACATTTACATTTTTTTCACTTGAAATGAGGTCATTATTAAAATATAATGCAGCATTCAAGGGTACAAATAAAAAAACTTTTCGAAAGAAAATAAATCCGTCTCTCTAGTTAGAAGAGGATCAAGGGTGAAGGTGCTAAGCAATATCCTTCAAAACCAGTTTTAAAAGATTAACCTACTTTTTACTGGGTTTACAATACAGCACTCAGAAAAGGGAAATAGTCAGGTGTGTTGATTGCAGTCTTATACACACTTACTGGGGGGTCCTACTGAACTCAGTGGGACTTTCTTATTAGTAGACATGTGTAGGATTGCAGTAAATGCATAGTTTTAGGCAGAGTGAAACTGCTGAATAACAATTCATCAGGAAAGTGAATGCTATCACCTGTGGACTGAATTGGGATAAAGTTTTTTGAGAATAACCACTGTTAATAACATAATAATCCTCACCTGTCCTTGTCACCTGTCTGCATTTCATTTCCTTCTGACCCCACTGCCTGCAATCCCCCACTTCCTCTCAAACCATATGCAGATATACCTGTAACCAGGATAATACTTCTTGCATCTGGTGAAGTGGAATGCAGCCCTGAAAGCTTATGCCATAATAAATGCGTTAGCCTTTAAGAAGCCTCAAGAAACACTGTTGTTTTTGCTGCAACAGACTAAAGCTGCAATCCAATATACACTTACCTGGGAGTAAGTCCCATTGAACCCAATGGAGCTTACTTCTAAGTAGACATGTATTGGATTGCAGCCTAACATGGCTACTGCTCTGGAAATAATTTTAGGCCATCACCCTGAACACATTTACTAGGGAGTAAGGTTACTTCTGAGTAAACAAGCATAGGATTGTACTTCACACCTTAAGATCGCCTGTTCTACTTCTACAAGTAAAAATACTTCCAATACATCCTGTTTTGGAGATGTTACCCAAAATCTGACTTTGACTCAGAGAAGAAAGATTGGTTTGCAAAACTTTGCAAGGATCTGGCTTTGAACAGCAGCAGGCTCAGCAACAACAAAAGCAAATGGAAAGAACTGGCTCTAGTGCCAAATCGCTTGGTTTGTATAGTACACAGTATAATCTTGAGAAACCAGCATGAGTGTCTAAAATAAATGGTAAGACTAGAGCACAGGGCTGCCTTCCAGATCTTAGAGGGATTTTTCTACTGTGTAGCTGAAAAGGCTTTTTTATTGCTGACGGTTCTCAGAAGTCACTGCCTAACCTGAAAAGGCTCACTGTTCTACGACTTCTGTCAAAGCTGCCTGTTTGTGAAGGAGCAACATGCTTTGCGCTCTGCAGTAGGATGGCACAGAAAAGATGCCTGGTGCAAGGCAAGCCCTTGTTGGCCTCCATCACAACACAATGTCCTCAAACAGTCTGTTCTAGTGTAAGGGAGGATGGTCAGTGTGATCCTCCAGAGTTTCTGGCACTGTTTTAATGGCTTTAAAAGGGAATTAGGCAATTTTGTGGAGGATCAGAGAGTCTATCAATGGCTACTAATCAAACTATATGAATCCTCCACATCCAGAGGCAGTCTAACGTTCAAAAGCAATTGGGGGAGGGGGAAGCAACAGCAGAAGGAGATTACCTACAGCAGTGACACATGCTGATGTAGGTGTCAGACGGCAGGCCCCATTACAAGAGCAAAAACATTGGTAAATATTTTTAGGGGTGCCAATGATGCAGCATGCAACTCAAGAGGTACACCTCAACATCCTCTGCTAAGCTGCAGATTCAGGAGCTTGGGAGGCCCTTGAGCAAGGACCCCTTTTCCCTGCATGAGGTGGGGTGCTATGCAATGTGAGAATGCCTGTGCTATTTGGGCAGTGGGTGACTTACAGGTCTTAGAGCCATGGCAAATGCTGGGCTTCACCAGCCTCTGGGACTGGCCCCACCTGCAAAGGGTCCTGGGATATTGTCCTGTTTTCAATGGGCTCCGTAAGGAAGCGAGAGACTCCCCAGCAAAAACACAAGTGAGGGCAGCACAAGGGCAGTATCCAGGATCAGGCCATGGAGTCTACCTCAAAACCAAGAGGGGTCAGGCAGAAACCAGGGTCAGAAGCCAAGCAGTCTGTAAGCAACACTGGTAAGGAGCAAAGCAAGACGCAGGTCTGGAATCCAAAGGCAATCTTTTGCCAGGCTAGGTACAGAACTGGAGTACAGACATTATTCCAGCTGCCCTTCCAGCCAATGCTGGAGCTGCTGAACCACACCCCAAACCTCAGCTGACTCCCACTGATCACCTGCAGCCAGACCTTTACTCCCAAGGAACCCTTTACTCCTGAGGAGTCCAGCCCTGTAGTTGGCACGCTTGGGATGGGATGGGTCTCCATTTGGCATTGGAGGTGATTCCTCTCCCTTGGGCTCAGGGGCTATTCAGCCTTAATGGCAGAGGCCAAACTTGCCCCAGGTGCAGACGGCCCATCCTCATCATAAGACCCTCGTCTCTCACCCTGAGATGGAGCCTGAGCTGAGTCCAAGCCCGGAGCTTCCTGATCTTCCTCCAACGAGGAGGACCCTCCAGTTAGGGGGATCAGGCAGCAGGTGATGGTAAAGGCCCTCCTCTGCTCTAGAGAGCCCCTGCCAGTCAGAGTAGACAAGACTGGGCTAGACAGACATGCAGACTGACCTGCTGTAAGGCAGCTTCCTATGTAAGCATGCTTACGTATGTGTATAATGTACAAGACAATGAGTAATTCAGCTGGCGATTAAACCAGCCTCCACTCTTGCGAAATATTGTCCAAATTATGGGAATAAAGGAGGAATGGAAGAATCTGTCAGTTCTGGTTCTCTCTCTCATTTTTCCAGTCTTAAGGGTTGCATCCAATGCTAGTCCTATTCAGAGCAGACCCACTGAAATTAATGAGCCTAAGACAGTCATGTTCATTAACTTTGATGGGTCTTAATCTGAGTAAGACTTGCATGGGATACAATCCTATGTTTGGTTTGCCACACTAACGCAACCATGTGCAATAAAAAAAGTCCTGAAAATTTATCAGTATGTTAGTGCATATTTCTCCTAATGTAGACATGCAATTTTGACTAATACACACATTTTTGCAAGCAATTTTGTTATTATAATGTATTTTGTATGTAGTCTTCACAAACATACGAATTTTATGCACTTTCTCCTAGTATATTTATTTTTGCACTCATTTTTTGGTTTGAGAACTGGATGGCAAGATTCGGAGAAGTGTGAACTTTGAAGGAGAGCAATCTCTTCGCTTGCATATTATTTCAGGAAGGGTGAATTTGGAAGGGTTGCATTAAAATGTAAACTATCTAATTTCCTCCTCATCACTAGTATAAACAGAACAGAAACAGGTCTTATTAAGTAAGGTAAATGGATGGTTCAAACCATAAGTGTGTGTGTTGTTTGGTCCGACAGTGTTTTTGTAGAATTTCGTACAAAGAGGAATTGTCTGCCATGCTGCAAGATACCCCAGGTTCTACTTTCAAAGTGTGATGGCCTTTTTCTGACTCACAAAGAGGAATCTTTAATCATTGGTACAACAATTACACCTACCATTTCTCAAGAAGTATGACACCTATAAGCAAGGAAACAACTGCCGGCCTGGGCTCCTACTGGGAGAAAGGGTGGGATATTTATATATCACTTTAGACAACTGGTCTTCAGCTGCTAAGGTGTGACCCACAAGTGGGTCATGTCTTAACCTGAGGTGGTCATTCATCACCATCAGTGTGACCATCATTTTCTCTTTGATTTCTAAAAGTGGAGAAGGAAAACAGTTGGGTGAAAGAAACAGACCTCCTCTGGGGCCTCAGTTGAGTCGTTGCTCAAGTGTTACTGGGAAGAATAATAAGTTTTAGGTTGGGATGGAGTCTGGTGAGATAAACCCAGTGCTTTGCAAAACATCCCGTGGGTTGTTCTTGGTGTTGTGTGTGACTGGAGAGGAACCATAACTCAAGAGGAATCTACAGCAGCCTGGAGCCCTTGAGATATTTTTGGACTATAACTCCCATCAACCCCAGCCAGCACGGCTGTATGATGCTAGGGCTGATGGGAGTT
Source organism: Rhineura floridana (assembly GCF_030035675.1). Classification (NCBI taxonomy): domain Eukaryota; kingdom Metazoa; phylum Chordata; class Lepidosauria; order Squamata; family Rhineuridae; genus Rhineura; species Rhineura floridana. The sequence continues at coordinate 37,520,335 of NC_084493.1, forward strand.
GTAGTCCAAAACATCTACAGAGCCCCAGGTTGGGGAAGGCTGATCTACAGCCAATATTCAGTCTCAAGGCATACAAAGCTTTGCAGGAGGGGCTCCTTCTTCAGTGTGTTCCAGTGCCAGGGAATGTTCATTCTCTTACTTGCTGTGGTTGCAAGTATGGCCGGTTCCCCCACAAGCAGAAGTCTGCTTCAACTGCCAGAGAAACAACAAACAAGAGCTGACCTTGCAACTCGACCTCTGAGATCGCCCAGACCAGACAGCTGACGCATCTCCAGGCTCTTCAGTGTAGAATTTGTTCCATAACTGAGGTTATCCCTGACACGGATCTGTTCCTGTAGCACCTACAATTACAGAGTAGTAAAATGGGTGCGTCTCTGCGTAAGGTGTGGAGCAGAGAGGCTAATGAAGCAGAGGGTGTGGTAGTCAGCTGTCAGTGGCCCTTCACATGAACACGCTCCAATTGCCCTGTGGTTTGAGCCAATGATCACTCACCCCCCCCACACACAAAGGGATTAGACAAGCCTCCCCAAACTAGTACCCTTTGTCAAAGATTGCACCCTGGGGTCCTTTGACCTCAGCACCTCAAAGGGGGGTTCTTTGATTCTGAGAACAGTCCCAATTGCTTTGGGTTGTTGCTTCCGAGGCAAACTCTCCCTCTTTCAGGATCAGGCTTATGGTAGAAACTGCCACCACCCCTTTTCTTAGCTTCTTACTCTGAGAAAGGGGGCCTCCAAGTGCTAACTGAGATCCTAGAGCAGACCTATTGTTACGCCTTCTGCTCTAGGGCATTAACGTACCTAATCAACAGTAGTCACTGGTGTCCAGCGATCAAGGACTGGATTTTAGAGTCGTTAGTCCTCTTCAGATGCACACCTTAACATGGTGAGGGGGTTTGAGTGTGTTGAAGAAGCTGAGAGCAATGCCGTCAGGAGTCTAGACCAAGAAGCTAGACTCCTAGCAGGGGCACCCGAGGCGGAATGGTCAAAGCTGAAACACCAGACTAAGATGCATCCAAACTCAGAGGAAGGAAATGGTAAACCACCTCTGAATAGCTCTTACCACGAAAACCCTATGAACAGAGAATCCAAAATGCAACACGAGATAGTGCTGGAAGATGAGACCCCCCCAGGTCAGGAGGCACTCACCATGCTACTGGGGAAGAACAAAAGACAAGTACGAGTAGCGCTGTGACTGATGACGCAGCTGGGTCAAAGCCAAAAGGAAGCCCAGAGGCTGATGAGCACAGATGCGAAAGGAGAGTCCGGAGTTGTACAACACACACAATAGGAACATGGAACGTGAGAAGCATGAACCAGAGAAAGTTAGAAATTGTCAAGCAAGAAATGGAGCGTATCAACATTACAGTACTTGGGGTGAGCGAACTAAAATGGACTGGAATGGGACATTTTCAATCAGGCAACTACAAAATATTTTATGCAGGAAATGAGAAATTAAGAAGAAATGGGGTTGCTTTAGTAGTGAGAAGTGATGTAGCAAGAGCAATTAGGAACTACAACGCAAGGTCTGAGCGAATGATACCAATGAGATTAAATGGGAAACCTATCAACATAACCATCATCCAAGTCTATGCTCCGATGGCAAATGCAGAAGAAGAGGAATTGGAGAGATGTTATGCAGAAGTACAGGAAGAAATTGATCACACACCAAAACAAGATCTGCTGATAATCATGGGGGATTGGAATGCAAAAGTAGGGAACTGAGAAGAATTAGGAATTGTGGGGAAATGGGGCCTAGGAGACAGAAACGAAGCAGGAGAAAGACTTATTGAATTCTGTGAAGCCAATAATTTGTTTCTTACGAATACATTTTTTGAACAACCGAAAAGACGACTATACACGTGGACATCACCAAATGATCAATATAGGAATCAAATTGATTATATAATTAGTAGCAGAAGGTGGAGAAGTTCCATACTTTCTGCAAAAACAAGACCAGGAGCAGACTGCAGTACAGATCATGAACTGGTCGTATCGAAAATCAGAGTAAAGCTAAAGAAGACCAACAAAGCAATCATAACACCAAAATACAATTTAAATAACATCCCAGAAGCATATAAACAGGTTTGAGGCTTTAAACTTAGTTGACAGAGAACCAGAAGAACTATGGAATGAAGTCAGAGATGTTATCAGAGAAGAATGCAAAAAGACAATACCTCTAGTTAAAAAGAGAGAAAGACCTCAGTGGATGACTGAAGAAACTCTTAAAATGGTTAAAGAGAGAAGGAAAGCAAAAACAGAAGCAAAAGGAGATGGAAACACCGTCAGAACCCTAAATGCAACAATGCAGCGACTAGTACGTAGGGACAAAGAGAACTATTACAATCATTACTGTATAAAAATAGAAGAGGACAACAAAAAGGGTAGAACAAGAGCCCTGCTCCAAAAGATTAGAGAAATGAAAGGGAAATTTAAACCAAGAGTAGGGATGTTGAATAATCAACAGGAGAACACACTGAATGACCGAGATGAAATAAAAGGAAGATGGAAGCAATACAATGAAGAACTCTACAAAAGAGATGCCCGGATGACAGATTCATTCATGGAGGAACCATATGATGAAGAACCAGAAATTTTAGAATGCGAGGTAAAAGCTGCTCTTAAAATACTTGGAAGAAACAAATCACCAGGAATAGATGGCATACCAATAGATTTGCTACAAGCTACTGAGCCTGAATCTGTCCAAATTTTGACAAAAATCTGTCAAGAAATATGGAAAACTAAACAATGGCCCACAGACTGGAAGCGTTCATATACATCCCAATTCCAAAGAAAGGGGATCCCAGGGAATGCAGTAATTATCGAACTATTGCCTTAATATCCCATGCAAGTAAAGGAATGCTCAAGATTCTACAACAAAGGCTCGTGCCATATATGGAGCGAGAAATGCCAGACGTCCAAGCTGGATTTAGAAAGGGAAGAGGCACTAGAGATCATATCGCAAACATACATTGGATAATGGAACGGAGCAAGGAATTTCAGAAGAAAATCACCCTGTGCTTTATAGATTACAGCAAAGCCTTTGACTGTGTAGATCATGAAAAACTATGGAATGCTTTAAAAGAAATGGGGGTGCCACAGCATCTGATTGTCCTGATGCGCAACTTATACTCTGCACAAGAGGCTACTGTAAGGACAGAATATGGAGAAACTGATTGGTTCCCCATCGGAAAGGGTGTGAGACAGGGGTGTATTTTATCACCCTATTTATTTAATCTATACGCAGAACATATCATACGGAAAGCAGGATTGGACCAAGAATACGGAGGTGTGAAATTTGGAGGGAGAAATATCAATAATTTAAGATATGCAGACGATACCATACTACTAGCAGAAACCAGTAATGATTTGAAACGAATGCTGATGAAAGTTAAAGAGGAAAGCACAAAAGCAGGACTACAGCCGAACGTCAAAAAGACTAAAGTAATGACAACAGAAGATTTATGCAATTTTACAGTTGATAATGAGGACATTGAACTTGTCAAGGATTATCAATACCTCAGCACAGTCATTAACCAAAATGGAGACAATAGTCAAGAAATCAGAAGAAGGCTAGGACTGGGGAGGGCAGCTGTGAGAGAACTAGAAAACGTCCTCAAATGTAAAGATGTATCACTGAACACTAAAGTCAGGATCATTAAGACCATGGTACTCCCAATCTCTATGTATGGATGTGAAAGTTGGACAGTGAAAAAAGCGGATAAGAGAAAAAATCAACGCATTTGAAATGTGGTGTTGGAGAAGAGCTTTGCGGATACCATGGACTGCAAAAAAAGACAAATAATTGGGTGTTAGAACAAATTAAACCAGAACTATCACTAGAAGCTAAAATGATGAAATTGAGGTCATCATACTTTGGACACATAATGAGAAGACATGATTTATTAGAAAAAATAATAATGCTTGGAAAAAGAGAAGGAAGTAGAAAAAGAGGTGGGCCAAACAAGAGATGGATTGATTCCATAAAGGAAGCCACAGACCTGAACTTACAAGATCTGGACAGGGTGGTTCATGACAGATGCTCTTGGAGGTCACTGATTCATAGGGTCGCCATAAGTTGTAGTCGACTTGGAGGCACATAACAAGTCCCAAACAATACACACCATTAAGAAAAGGGTAATTTATTTAAGAGAAAAGAAAGGTACATACAAAAAGAAAGTAGCATTTGTTTCCTTAAAAGCTAATTGCCCTAAACTGGGCTACTCAAACAGACAATAGCAAATATGATGTTTTAAAGTTTTTTTAGTGCTTCTGTTTGCCGCCTTGGGCTCCTGCTGGGAGGAAGGGCGGGATATAAATCAAATAATAAAATAAATAAATAAATAAAATAACAAACTTACATCTATCCCTGCTCACTTCAGCCCACTTGGTTCCCAGCAGCGTAACAGCAAGTCAGGCAGGTCCAGAAGTTAGAATTAAGAAACAGAGACAGGAACAAGAATGGGAACAACCAACTGAAGGATCACCCTTCATTTTTATGGCGTTTTGCTGGCAACAGGGAGGGGGGACAATTAGCCATCCTCGGTGCCCCTTCCGTGAGTACCTTCTTTGAAGATAAAGGGGGCTAGACAGTCCCCCCCAGGGATCCTGATCTGTGATGCCCACTATTCCTGCCTTTGATCTCAGGAAGCAGATAAGAGATAACAGATAAGGTTCAGTTGCATCTTCCTGACATTTGTAAATTGCCTGTCTGACACTGAGCCTTGGACTTTCCCAGCCGAATGTCCCAGGGATCCCCAAAGCTCCCAGAATTCCCTCTGGTTGAACCATTTTAGCTTGACCAAAGTTAGCTATTCTTGACACCCTTCACATTTGGGTTGCATCTCCCCAAATCTCTGACTATTGCCTATCCTGGCTGGGACTGACGGGAACTGTAATCCACAACTGTAATAACAACTGGACAGTACCAGTTTAGGTAGGCTGGGTTAGACAAAAGGCATGGAAAGTAGGTCTGTCACTGGCCGTTTTAATCATGATAGCTAAATGGAACCTCCATGCTCAGAAGCAATCTGCTGCTAAATATCGGATGCTGGGGGCGGGCAAATAATGTTGCCTTCATGTTCAGCTTGTGGGCTACCCAGAGGCATATGAGTGGCCACTGTGGAAAGCAAGATGCTGGGCTAAAGAGACCTCTAGTATGGCCAAACAGGACTCTTCTTATGTGGGGAAGATGTATACCTATTGGCAACACATGGAGAAAGACAACACAATCAACCCCACCAACCAGGTTGTGAAAGAACCACACACTCAACCCCACCAATATGATTGTGTTATTCACACACACACCACAGCCATTTGGGATTGTTGTTGCTGTTATTTCAATTTCTTACTCCAGGGTTTAGCGATTTTGGGTGAAAAACCAGGAGGGTGGTAATTATGCATCTCAGATATTTTAATTAATTTAAAAAAATTAAAGTAGAGCACAATGTACCTTAGTGGAGATGTTAATTATCCCAGACTAATTAACACGGAGTGTAAATGTGTGATCTTATGTGCGTGGTGCTCATCTGCACTCAAACAGAATTTGTCCCAGTTCTTCCTGCAGCAAAGCCTAAGCGCATGCAAGTGACACAATGGCATATTGTTTACGCTGTTTACGGTGGCCTCCACTTCTGTGCACATCTTCAGTGGTTGCCTCTGCGCTGAATGTGAGGCTGTAAGCTCTTTGGCAAGAGGGATCTGCCCTCTTGTACACTCTAAAGCACCAGGCACACTGATGGCACTGTACAATCAATCAACTATCATTTATTGCCAACATTTCTTTCCCCTTGACTAAAAGACAAAGTAATAATAATAAAAAAAACCCAGAAACAAGGGTGTAGATTCTTAAGTATCAACAACCACACTCTTTTAAAATTTAAACATGTGAACACTGGGCAGCATACTGCCAGAGAATCTCGACCAACCTCAATGTCCCGGTTCAGCTGCCTCACGATGGCGGTGATGTTGCGGATGTGTTCCTCCAAGAGCTGCCTGGCTAGCCGGTCCCCACCACCCTTGTTTTGCATCCTGTGCAGCGTGCAGACGATGTCCTCCTTGATGCGAAAAGCGTGTTCCACAAGGGCAGCCGTCGTCTTCTCATGGCTGAGAATCCTGTCTTCCAGCTGGTCCACGAGTCTTGCTGACCCAAGAGGAACGGCCGTCAGAGCTTGGCTGTGGAGTGGAATGTTCCTGATGCGTCTGAAGGAAGGAAGCGACGGAGAGATGGAGATGTTCATTTTAAGGATCAAGTGCTCACCTGACACCCAATTTATTTTTACATTATTTTATCCTACCCTTCCTTCAAGAAGGTCAGTGCATCGCCTTCCTCTGTTTTATCCCCACAATGACCCTATGACTCTAGATCAGTCTGAGAGACACTAATCAGCCCAGTGAACCTCACAGATGGAGCGGCTCTCTCTATTTCTAGTCCAGCACTCTAGCCATTACATCACACTGCTCAAGTCTCACTGTTTATTGTGCAGCAGAATCAGCCAGGATGGGCACTGGTTTGTGCATCATTGTTATTGTGAGTCGCAAGAGTAGCAGGACTGTTCTCCCAAGAGCCAAGATGACTTCACACACTTCTCCCTGATCTGGACTGGTGATCTAGCCTGCTTTGATTCCTATATTGAGCAGGGGGTTGGATTCAACAGCCTTATAGGCCAACTCTACTGTTCTATTATTCTAGTTCTGGGTCAGGCCCAGATCTTTGCTTTGGCAACAGCCAAACTCTAGCCTTGCCTGTGTGGTTCCTTAGTCTGACTTGCAAGTGTTGCTGCTGCTTCCTTCTCTATCCATAACAACAATTTCCCATGTCAATGGACAAGGATGATGGAAGTTGGAGTCCAACAGCATCTGGAGGGCACCAGGTTGGGGAAGGCAGGTTCAAAAATATTTGAAATAACACCCCCCACGCCCCATCAAAGCCAGTTTCCTCACGTGCCTCAAGATACCTTTCAGTCGGGCCAAGAGTCAAGAAGACTGGGCTGCGCTGTGCCATTCTCTCTTTCCAAGAATTTATGCCTGTTGGGGAAACAGCAAGATAACACGACTGAAGCAGTTGAATTATTCACCTGTTCATAGTTGGCACAGAAGCAGCTTCATGCATCCCATTGCAGCCAAACCACCACCTCTGGCCAGCAATGCTGCCATTGGAAGGCACTTTTGGATTTCATACAGCCAAGGTGCCATACAAGCTTTTCTGTGGAGAAAGGAGTGGCTCAGGAACTGAGAGTGCTATCTGCAAAGTTGGTTTGGCAGAAGCAAGGGTGGAGACAATGCATGGATGCTAAAAAGTCTTGGCCTCACACTCTGAGGAACCCAGCAGTACCCAGTTCCCACCACATTGGACACTCAGGTAAAGTTTACCTGTATGCAGAGAGCCAAAGGATAGGGTTGCCATATTGCCCGGTTAGACAGGTTTTACAAGGATTCTTTGCATGCCACCCAGCGCCCGTTTAGCCCATTAGGTGGCTCGGATTCTCAGCTTTATTTTTTAAAAAAAATTAAGTTTCTAGGTGATCCAGTTCTCAAGATATACATAAAAACGTCAGCCGTCCCCCAACTGTTAAATCTTTTTTTAAACTACTGTATAGCACTTTGTAGCTTTAACCCCGCCCGTTCAGGATTGCAGCCAATCAGTGAAGTGTTTAGTTGACCTGTGGCAGTGTCTAGAAAACCTCATTGCAATGCCAGAAAATGGTGGTTTCCCCTACTGTTTATCTGAAAATCTCATAAATTGGGTAAGTATATACATTTCTGTTTTTTCCCCTCTTGTGTGTAGGAGTCAGATCCTGGGCAGTGTTTTGAAAACCTTCCCAATACTTGCTTTTGTGGGGGTAAAAGCATTGCTAATCCCATATGTCCAGAGTAAATCCCATTGAATTCAATAGGATTTACTTTTAAGTAGACATGATTATGAATGTGCTGAAAATCAATGGGACTTTGGAGTGAATGTACAAAAGAATTGTGTTTGTTCTCTTTCTGTGCCCCCCCTCCAGTCCTATTTTAAAGCAAGTAGGCAGGGCTTACTTAGATATTAGAGTTTTTATTCTGTAGGAAACTAATACTGATTTTTTTAAAATTAATACTGATTTTTCTGCAATGACCAACTGGTTTGACAATAAACTATTATATGGGCTGTATGTATTTATACATCTGCTGTGTGTGTGTGTGTGTGTGTGTGTGTGTGTGTGTGTGGTATTTCCAACAACCCTGTGAGGTAGGGTTGGAAACCAAGGCAGCTCACAACAAGAAATAAAGCCATTTAAAATCCAATAACAATAAAAACAAGTATAAACAGCTGCAAAACAGCGTGAAGTGGCATAATTCGGAATTTTGGGTTGTGTGAATGAAGTTGCTTATCACTTGAGGTTGCAGTTCTGTCCCTGTTTGAGTAAGCCCCACTGAATACACTGGGACTTGGTTCTGAATAAATAAACTTAGGATTGCACTATAAATATCTTTACAGTTTGTGTAAATAATAAATATATTTGATTGTCATGCTTACATAAATATTTCTTCATTCATCATATTTTTGGTTTTTGGTTAGGAATCCTGACTGGTTGTGAGATGCTTAGTTTTCTGCCTTACTCATAGGAATCTTGTTGTGGTTGGTATGGTGTTGCATTTAAGAAATCATGGTAGGAAATGGCCTGAATCAGTATAAGGCAGATTCCTTGGCTCCTAAAAGTGGGAAGAGACTCAAGGGCCACACCAACATTTATTTATGTATTTTTATTTACAACATTTATATACCGCTTTATTGTAAAAAATCTCAAAGCGGTTTACAGAAAGAATTAAAACAATAAAATTATTGGCAAAAACGTTAAGGACATATACTTAAAAACATTCAAAATAATAAAACCAACGAGTTAAAACAGATTTAAAAACACAATAGCTTCTGTACGCCTGGAGGCTTCCTCAAGAAAACTGATTTTAGCAGGTGCTGAAAAGAGGCGTCTGCCTAATGTCAATAGGCAAGGAGTTCCAAAGCGTAGGTGCTGCCATTTTACAGGACTGATTTCTTACAAGAACAGAACAAGTACTATGTGGCACCCATAACATGGAAAGCACAGCTTGAACTTGGCCTGTTAGCGTATCAGCAACCAATGCAGATTTCAGAGCAGAGGTATTACGTGCTGATAGGATCTCACTCATGTCAGCAATTGTGCTGCAGCATTCTGCATTAACTGCAGTCCCCAGGTCAGGTTGTGCTGCATGGGATTTCTGTGACCTTGGCTGACTGGCTGCTAGGATTTTTTAGTTTGGGTTTTTGGTTATGAATCCTGACTGGTTGTGGGATGCTGAGTTTTCTGCTTTACTCATAGGAATCTTGTCGTGGTTGGTATGGTATTACATTTAGGAAAGTGATACTGCCTTTTGTGTTGTTTTTTTCCTATTTGCATTTCACTTATCTTTAACCTCACTGTGTTACAGCCATAGAAGCAAGAGCAGCATATGCAAGATAATTAACTCCCATTAGTGATAAGAGCAAGAATGTATAATTATTATTTTAATTAAAACAAGAGGCTTATGAGTACTTTGAAGAGGACCAGATATTTATTTTCTTTCTGAGCCCAGGACTGGGTCTTTCATGATGCCGGGGGAACGGACGGACACGAGAGTAGTCGATAAGACAGACATCCTGGCATTGGTAATCTAATTAGCAAGGTATGTGTGGGGTTGTTGCACACTTCCAGGCCCAGTTTCATTTTGAGTATGGAGGTGGAAACTCTGTAGATGTGGTTGATCAAAGGGAGAAGAAATTTTGAGTTAAGCAAAGCTCTGCTTTTATAAAACCTAAGAAACATACAGATACTTTGAATGTCTGAGTGCCTGCACCAGTGGAATACTGGAGGAACTTGTAAAACTTGCTGCAACAGTATTTACAACTGAGCATGTGGTGTGAAAGACTCCTTTTCCTAACATTTTGGCTTCTTCTTTTTCTCCACCCACCACATCTCTGAAATATATCGTATATGTAATGGTTAACCATACTGCTGCCCTGACTTTATGTTTGTTGCTATTTTGTGTTTTTATTATGTTTTTATATTGATTGTGTATTTTTATTGTTTTTATTATATTTGTAAGCTGTCCTGAGCTCTGTTTTTAACACCAGAAGGGCAGGATATAAATCCTCTTAATCAATCTATAAATATTCCCTAGTGTTGGAAACTAGAGTCTAGGCATTTAAGGCTGAAAATGTTAAGTTTTTTTAAAAAAAGATTTCTCACATCTTTCCCCAGTTTTTGGTGGTAATTCCTAGGCACAAAAAGAAAACAACTGGACAATTCAAATATTAATATGCAAACAATATGCAAATAATATGCACAATATGCAAACTAGCCTGCCCGGATTTGTGGGACTGGGATATGGCAACCCTACCAAACGAGGATTTGTCAGTCCATGCCACTCTGATGAGCATATAGGCAGGTATGTGGCACTGAGGCTCAACATTGGCTCTCTTTCCTGAGTCCTGACAGGCATTTCAGGTGGGGGTTTCTCCCAGCCCTATCCGGAGATGCTAGGGCTGAACTGAAATCAGACCCCACTGAGCAACAGCCATTGGCTTCTTTTACCTATTCCATTTAAAAACAGAGCTAGGGCTCAGTGTGGCCTGTCTATTCGGCAAGAACGTGTGCATTCTTTTGTAAAGTTTTCAAATGTTTTTATGTTGTTGTACCTGATGTTTTGCGAGAGGGCTGTATATAAATACGTTTAAAACAAAATATTGTTATGAGCATGGGGGTTGGAATGGATGATCCCTGTGGATCCCCTTTCCAGCCTCTGATTTGGAATCCTGTGCCTTGGAATGAGGAACTCGCTCTGCTGGTCAGATGAGTCTCTTTTGTTAAGACAATAGAGTGGCCAGGTAGGATAATGGGTCTATCAGTTGCCCAACAACTAGTGAATGGGCCAGGAAGATCCTTTTGTCATTGAAACTCTTCAGGAGAGCCTCCCCCCTCCCTCCTGGCAGCTAGCAGAAGTTTGTGCTTGGAGTGTGTGTGTAGGGAATGGTCTAGAGCAGCCTTTCCCAACCAGTGTGCCTCCAGATGTTGTTGTACCACAAATCCCATCAGCCTCAGCCAGCATTGCCAATGGTCAGGAAGATGGGAGTTGTGGTCCAACAACATCTGGAGGCACACTGGTTGGGCAAGGCTGGTCTAGAGAAAGGCTGGTGACTGAAGGCAGGCAGAGAGACTGGCTCTCTGCACCATGGCATTTGGGGTGCCTCCTGCAACCCAGATGGAAAAGCAGGATATTGGACTGCTGATGCCTTGAACCCCCTCCATCTTAAGCTCAGGTTGGAATGTGTGTAAATAAATAAACCATATTTCATAAAGACACCACAGTCTCTGCTGACCTTCTTCCGAAAGGAAACCAAACCCTGGATGAGCGCAGGGACCCTGGAAATCTCACCAGCTTGGAGATTGGGGAGGCGCACAACAATATGAATGCAAGGCTCTCAGCGTCTCCCCCCCCAAATTATGGAGCCCCATCAACGGGGCATGCTCCAGACTCTGCGCCCAGGCATTTGCAGACGCACTGCAGGCCTCCCTTGCTCCTGCTGACTTACAGAGGCTCAGTGGTAAGTTGCTATTGGGAAGTGTTTTGTGTAGATGTTTTGGCGGAGTTCGTCTCTTACTTTTTTTTATCAATATGTTTCAGGGTTGTCACGAGATGGAAGGAATCTTAGTGAATTAATCATATGAGCATGATTCATCTATTTTTTAAAATCTACACATGGGTGATAGTCATTATTTCAGAAGCAAGCAGCATACCGCCTTTGTTTTTAGAGGAGGCCCAGAGGCATTGAAGAAAAGGGAGAAATGGGCAGCGACAGGACTGGGCCCAGCCAGGCCAGCAATAGAGGGGAAGCCACCAATGCCTGCATCCCCCCTCCCTTGATGACATCATCACCCACTGCCACTCCATGGCTGGCTGGGCTGGGCACGGGGCGGCCACCACTATCTTCTCCTCAGTGCCTCTGGGGCCCCCAACGTACACGATGGTGTTGGGGCCCCCAGAGGCATTGGAGTGGAGAAAGAGGATAGCTCCAGTATTGCTCGACAGCCCCAGGTGATTAAAAATGTTTAAAAAAATAAAAGGAAAACTGGCCCAGGCCCATAGGCTGAATCTAGGCCTGTTGAACATGACTCTGAACATATGCGTCTCTGAGGCTTGGCCTGCCTTTCTGGACTTGACGTCTCCATCCTAAGATTCATTCTGGCCATTTGGCCCAAATACCTCTTTGGAAAACATCCAGGTCCTTCTCTCTCCTGAGGCAAGCATCCAAAAGCAAAAGGAATAAAAGGGGGAGGGAACCCAAAATGCTTGAAAAACATTTTTTTCTAGCAAGAATATTTTAGACCAGTTCATCCCCTGACGAAGGCCAAATTACTGAGTGGCCGAAACGCGTTGGGCTTTTGTTATAATAAACATTTTTTCAAGCATTTTGGCTTCCCCCCTTTCCCCCCTTCTCTCCCCTGATCAGCCAGAGGCTGCCCACTCCCGGATATGAGCCCGCTGGGGCCACATGGGGGCCACACATTTCTTGTGAATGGGTGGGAAATGAAAAAAAATGGGAGGAGGGGGACTGATGGAGCTATGGAAGGGGGAGGAGGCCCTCTGCAAGTGGCCAGTCTGGACATCTGGCTTTTCCCCTAGCAGCCTGCTGGGTGGGGGGAGAGAGAGAAGCGGGGAGTTCCAGACACTCTTTGCTCTGGCCCTGCCTACCATGGACTTCAGCCCCATCCACTGACAGCAAGTGCCCCCCCCCGATTACCCCTGAGGGAATATATGACAGAAAAAAGATTGTCCACCCCTGCAGTAGCCCCACGGGAAGGGGCCTCTCTAGTGCATGGGAATCTCTAATTGACACCATACCTCAGATGTTGTTTCCCTGTGGCTGTTTTAGATTGCAAGCCTCTTGGGGCAGGGACCTTTCACGTCTGTTCATTGTAAAGCATGGAGGCAGTGCTATGGAAATTGTTGTTGTTACTACTACAAAGGTTCATTTCATTCAACACAACAACCTGCAATATAAAATTAAACCAGATGCCACTGCTTTGCTTTCTGAAGGGGATTCACAAAGATTAGTAAGCAATCCACGTGACGGAATGGGAGTCCCTCAGGAGGAGGGTTGTTTTCAGGGAACATGAGATCAGCCTCAAAGCAAATGCCAAACACCCACTGAAACCTGGCAGGGTCTGCTATCAAGACTGCTTTGGGATTGCTGACTGAACATGATGCAATAGGGTGGGCAGATGGAAAGGGGACAGAGGGTTTATTTCGATGGAAGTGTCAGCTTTGGAGACTGAGAGACAGAGAGGGGAAAACTCCACAAGAAATATCCTGCAAAACATCACAAGGTACTGTGTGTCCATGAAGCAAGGCCATGTTTCCCAAGCATTGCTTAGAAAACAGAGAGGGTACATACGCAACTTTGGAAATGATCTGTGTCCTCCACTCAAAAGATACCACCTCTCTTGGCAAGAGCTTTTAAAAATAAGGCTACTCCTGTGTCTATAGGAACAACTTATCAGATTAAATCAGATGAAACTGCATGTTGCCTGTCAGCCCCCACCCCACAAGCTGAGATACTGGGATGCCACGGAATAGTTTAGCTGCTCAGGGTAGAGATATCAGCAATAGACTGTTGACAGACAGTGCTACTTGTGAGAGATGAATGAGAGGTCTTTTGGAGGATAGGGGGAAAACTTCCCAGGGGACTGACAGGCAGGAGGGCCTATCAGCAGGAAAGGGGGCGCTGAGGAAAAACCTCAGAGGTTGGGCAGATAAGAGACAGCAGGCCCAGCATCAGAGGGTGGAAGGAGCAGAGAAGAAGAGGCAGTGGGCTTCACGCTACGACTCTCCTAGCTTACCAGGCAGAGAGGAGAAAGAAACACAATAGTGTTTCAGTAAAGGCTGTCCTGTTGGGACACTAGTGGCCATTAAGCCAAGGTTCACCATTTATCTCCCAGTCTGTACAATTATGGGGGGGGAAGAGTGGGAATAGTTTCATACTGCAAAGCATAGGGCTTGCTGAGCTGCCTCTGCAGAGTCAGGTTGCTTCCAGGTGATCTGTTTACTGAGCACTCATCCGGCTTTGTTTCCATAAAGTTTGATGGGAGGTTGTGTGATTTCACTGTTTATTAAGTCTATATTCTGATTTGTTTGCAAGGAGGTCACACAAGGTAATGTAAAGTATTACCCCACACCTTTGCAATGCATTTGCCTGTCACTTTCCTTACCGAAAGGGGGGGGAGTGGGTGGGTGTTGTGCAAGAGTGCCAAATCCACATTAATTGCCTGCACTGACTGTAGAAGCACACTCGTCTTGTGAAATCTCTTTGAAGCTGAATTTTAAAAAAACTACCCAAACTGCTCCCACCCGGTTTTACAGTAAAAAGGGGTGGGGTTTGACTAGGGTCATGTGCCCCCGTTTTCAGGTGGAGATGCACTGGAACCGGCAGAAGAGGGAGTGCATTTCTACCCTAAGGGTTGGTTTTGAGGATGCGGGTTAAAATGCAAAAACCCTTTGTCCTCCAAGCAGAATTTCTGAGATGGCAGAAAGACAAAAGGAAACCTCCTATGACATCCCCTCTTGCCCCATGACTGATGGACTCTTCTAGCTACAGAGCACATCATAAAGTATGTCACACTCTGGAAGGCCTTTCCCCCTCGCCCCTCTGTTCCTTCCTTTTCATCACAATTTTGCATGCGCGTCTGCGCAAACACACACGTATGCACATTAGCCAGGTTGCCAATGGACCAGAGTCTGGCTTCTTATCCATCACTGGGTGTGCATTCACATTATTAGGTTAAGCTTTTCACAACATGGGAGATAAACAACGCCCACCCACCTTGCAATCAATGCTCAAGCATCTGGTTGAAAAGTTGGCAGCCCTTTCCACTAAGGCTTTATTTATTTTATTGTATTATTGCAGTTATAGCCCACATTTCCTCCAAGGAGCTCAAGGTCGTGTACATGTTTCTCCCCCTCTCCATTTTATTCTCACAACAACCATGTGAGGTAGACTGAGAGGCTGTGACTGGCCAAAGGTCACCCAGGGAGCCTCATGGCCAAATGGGGATTTGAACCTAGCTCTCCCAGGTCCCACTCTGACAATCTAATCAATTTGCCACACTGGCTCTAACCACTTTGCTCACACTGGTTGCCAACTGACTGGAAAAATCCTGCATGGTTTCCTCTTATGCCTTTAGGAGAGTTAGACATACAGGAAACAGCAGAGAGGTGCATACTGTAACCCATCATGTAATAGATGCCCACCTCTCTGTACCGGTTTACATTAACCTGGTGTTCTCCAGATTTTTCAGACTACAAAAACATCTGGAAGGTACCAGATTGATGAAGGCTGCCAATCATCTTTTGGCACCAGTTATAAGCTGCTGGTATAGGTTGGCTTTCCTCAGTTTTTATTTATTTATTTATTATTTGATTTATATCCCGCCCTTCCTCCCAGCAGGAGCCCAGGGCAGCAAACAAAAGCACTAAAAACACTTTAAAAATCATAAAAACAGACTTTAAAATACATTAAAACAAAACATCTTTAAAAACATTTTTAAAAAGCTTTCAAGTCATCTTTAAAAAAGAAAAAGGTTAAAAACATATATTTTAAAAAAAACAGGTTTAAACAACATATTAAAAAGCAATTCCAATACAGACTGGGACAAGGTCTCAACTTAAAAGGCTTGTTGAAAGAGGAAGGTCTTCAATAGGCGCCAAAAAGTTAACAGAGATGGTGCTTGTCTAATATTTAAGGGGAGGGAATTCCATGGGGTAGGTGCCACCACACTAAAGGTCCATTTCCTATGTTGTGCAGAACGGACCTCCTGATAAGATGGTATCTGCAGGAGGCCCTCACCTGCAGAGCGCAGTGATCCACTGGGTACATAAGAGATAAGACGGTCTTTCAGGTATCCTGATCCCAAGCTGTATAGGGCTTTGTACACCAAAACTAGAACCTTGAACTTGACCCGGTAGCAAATGGGCAGCCAGTGCAATTCTTTCAGCAGCTGGGTGACATGTTGGTGATACCCTGCCCCAGTGAGCAGCCTCGCAGCTGCATTTTGCACCAGCTGCAGCTTCCAGACCAACCTCAAGGGCAGCCCCACATTGAGCTCATTACAGTAATCCAGCCTGGAGGTTACCAGTGCATGAACAACAGTGGTCAGGCTATCCCTGTCCAGAAACGGCTGCAGCTGTCTTATCAGCCGAAGCTGGTAAAAGGCACTCCTAGCCATGGAGGTCACCTGGGCCTCTAGCGACAAAGATGGATCCAGGAGCACCCCCAGACTATGGACCTGCTCTTTCAGAGGGTGTAACGACCCCATTCAAAGCAGGCAACTGACTAATTATTTGAACTCAGGAACCACCACCCACAGCGCCTCCCGTCCTGCTAGGATTCAGACCCAGTTTATTGGCCCTCATCCAGCCCACCACCGAGTCCAGGCAGCGGTCCAGGGCTTGCAAAGCCTCTCCTGATTCAGAGAAATAGAGCTGGGTATCGTCAGCGTACTGCTGACACGTATTTGCTCACCCCAAACCTGCTGATGACTGCTCCCAAGGGCTTCATATAGATGTTAAGCAGCATTTATTATTTATTATTATTATTATTTATTATAAGCAGCATGGGGGACAAGATGGTACCCTGCAGCACCCCACAGCACAACTGCCAGGGGGCGAAAGACACCCAGTGCTATTCTCTGAAAATGACCATGGAGATCTTTTCTATTTTTGTCTCAATGCTGCTTTTTACAATTGCATTTTACGCTTTTGTTGCTTTTTAGTTTGATGAGCATCACCCAGAGAAACAAAGGAAATAAACAGAGAAATGGCATTTGTCTTTGGACACCCTCTCCACGAATTGGTTTCATAATTTATGACTCGCAGGCTGATTGCTGTTTTGACACAGCAGGAGTGGGGGGGGGCTGGGGTCCTCCAGCTGTTGCTGGTCTCCCAACTCCTATCAGCTCGAACCAGCCGGCCCCAACGGTCACGGGTGATGATGATGATGAGAGGAGCTGGGCCCAGCAGCAGCCAGGGGGCCCAACAGTTTCCCCACCCTGGTTTAATGCCTCTGTGCTTTTAATGGACCAATTCTTTTTCTGTGAGGGCTGCATTCCCCGTGTGTGTGTCTGTGTAAAACAATGGTCAGCGGCCACATGCTGACTGTGGGCGGGACTGAAGACAGCAGTGGGAGGGGCCTGCTCGCTCTCTCTCTCTCTCTCTCTCTCTCAGATATTCCCTTATTTCTCCCTTCCTCTACCCCTTTTCCTCTCCACCCAGCAGACTTCTGTGGGAGGGACAGATCACCCTTGCCAGAAGTCTAAATTGAAATTAGGCTGAAGGCCTATTAAATTAGGCTTCCTGGGGCCACATCTTGCCCACCTGTGGGATTACTAAATCAATTAAAAAATCTTTTAATGTGTGCCAGATTAAATGGGAAGCACTTTTTTAAAAAATTGGGTGGTATTCAATGCTGGTCCTACTCAGAGTAAAACCTAAGTTAGACGTGTCTATTAGCTTCAATGGGCCTACTCTGAGTAGGACCAGCACTGAATACCTCCATTTAATTTTAAGACAAGGACTTTTAAAAATGGACGATCACCATCTTAAAAGGCACCCTCCACCCTTTTCTCACACACAGGATGGGATGCCTCTTTGAAGATGAACCCTGTTATGACACATCACAGATGCGTTATCTCAAAAAAGAAAGAATGCTCCTTGCTTTAGAAATATTGATTATAGCCATATGAAAATTTATTTGGTAGACTGAATCACTGACTAAAACCCATATGATTTATTAACTTTTTTTAAATGAGTTGCAGGCCACAAATATGACAATGGTTACCATTTCCTCTAAGTTTTGCAAGCCACCTGGGGTTCAGCTGTGGAACCAAAAGGCAGGATATAAATATTTTAATAAATGATTAATAAATAAGTTGCCCAGAAAGCCATAAAGGGAAAAGTTTTTATTTATTTATTTATTATTTGATTTCTATCCTGCCTTCCTCCCAGCAGGAGCTGGGAGTTGAGAAGATGGCCACTCTACAGATGGATGGATGGACAAGCAGCTGGTTGGACAAGGCAATGGTGCAGGATGTTGGGCACCCATTAAATATGGCCTAGCAGGAAACCCCCAGAGTGATCTGAGCCTCATCTTAAAGAGGGGGAAGGAATGAAAGAGGGTACCTATTGCCGAAAAATCAAGTAAGTGGGGAACTCTGCTCCTGGCTGATGGAGTGGTAGGCACCTGGGTTGCCTAAGTTCTCCCTGCATTGTCAGAGCCCATACTCCTCTGAATACCAGATGCTGGGAATCACAACTGAGGAGAGTGCACTCAGGTCCTGCTAGATGGCTTCTTATAATGGACATCAGGTGTTGGCCACTATGAGAACAGGATGCTGGACTAGATGGGCCACTGGCCTGATCCAGCAGGCTCTTCTGATGTTTTTATGAAAAGACAAAGTTTGCAACCCTCTGTTTTGGGAAGGCCAGCCACTGAACTAGCAATCAATGACTGATCCACCACTGTTGGGAAGGTGAACTTGGGACAACATTACACAAACAAACATTCAATATTCTCAAATATTGGAGAGCAACAATTAAGTAGAGGATCCCACCCTCACCCCCCTCAGACACTGCAGAAATCTCTCCCCACTGTAAGACTAATATCAAGTAAGTGAGAGGTCTACCTCTTACCTTGACTGCGTGCAGCCTGTCTCAAGGGGTAAGGAGTGGGGGTCCAGGTATCACTAAGGGCAATGAATGGGAAGCAGACTGAGTTGTGGGGCACAATTCACCAGGACATTGTCCTGCGCAAGCCTCTTTGAAATGAATGAGAGGTGAACACAAGAGTATGCTTGCACCACCCTCATTCATTTCAAGGAAACTTGCACAGGAGAGCTTCCCGGTGGATTGTGCCCCGTTATTAATTGGAGAAGGAGAAGTGCTATTTGGATTTCCCATCTCAGGTACAAAATAAGTCTTAGTCTACGTCATCCCAGCCTGAAAAAAGGGATCTTTGTATGTTTGTACATCAGCCAATCATAAATAACGCAACAACAAACATCCACAAAGAAAGAAAGAAGCCGCATTAAAAACCGCTTGTCAAAAAAGCCCCCCATCACCAACCATCACAATACACACATCTCCCGGCTGTTGCCTTGTTTTTTTAAAGTCACCCACTGGCATATTCCCTCTTGGATGCCAGTTCATTTTGGATCTTGGAAAGAATATTTCTTAATTCCCTCTCCCTCTACTTTTAGGGGCAGTCACCAATGCACAAAGGCCAATTCCAAAGGGAGGCTCCCAGCCCACCCCCTCCAGGGTGAACAACAGCCTACTGAACTTACAACACAACATGCCACAGCTGCATCCAGGGCCCCAGCAACAGCATTCAGCATGGTTTTGTTTCCGATGCCTCAACCTCCTGTGTTCGGAAAACCCAAAGTCGTCGGGAACATGGCGCTATGAAGCCAGGTGGCATGCCGTGTCTCCTCTCAGCGGCAAAGGCTTCCCCCATTCCCCACCCCCACTCTGTTTCCCCACCCTCATGTGTGAGCCGTGCAGACTCAGTGCCAACTCACCTGAAAATAAGGAGGAGGTTGGAAATAGGGAGGTGGTGACAGAAATGAACCAAATGCAACACCACAAGGCTTGTCACGTTGAAATGCAACTTAGACGGAATCCTGCTTACCTGGGTCTGGCTAGGGCAGGGCAGGAGTGCCCTGAATCTTCTTCTACAGCATGCCCTCTTTGCGTTTAGCTGTGTAGGTATTTCTCTGATCAGCAGCTACACCTAAAGGCTTGCATGGATGCAGCTGGGACGTCCCGATGCCCCTCCCTTGCTCCTTTTCTGCCGCTGCATTGACAAGCAACCCCCCTCGCCTCTTCTTTGCTGGGCCTTGGCCTCATAGATGAAGGAGGCAAGCAGCAGCTGGGAGTTGTTGCCAGGACGCTGTCGCCATAGCAACGTGCATCTCAACCTCCACGAAGCAAGGCCCCCCTCAAGAGAAGGAGAGAGAAAGAGAAAAGGAACTTATTTATAGGGAACAAAATATTCAGCGCAAACAAGACAAACCCTCTTTGAAGACGCTTAACCCCACAATTATTTCCTGGCGAGGTCAGCATCTCTCAGAAGATCAGCAGGGGGAAGGACGTTTTCTTTTTCAAGAGCAAAATTGCTAGCTGTGATGGATTCTACTCCAGGCAAAAACAAGAGTCCTTTGGCTTCCCATAGCTCAACCCTACATCCTGTCCAATGTGCACCGCAGATTTCCTGTGGGCATACAATGCTCCGTTTTAGGAAAATAAAGTTTATATACATAAAAGATTCCAGTGAAATTTCTTGAGGCTGTTGCTCACAGAAATTAATTTATACCCCTTGCCCCGGCACATCATTTGGTTTGGAGGCAAAGAAACAGGGCTGCCTTAAGCATCTGTTTTCCACAGAGAGCAAAAGGAGCCCCATGTAGAGCCTCATAAAGCAAGGAGAGGCAGCTCCAAACTATGAGGCTGTGCGGCTTAAGCCATGAAGCATCATTGCTTGGGAACTTCTCCCGGACAAGCTCCATGGAAAAGCACACGCAGGAGAACTTTCTGACAAGATGTGCCTCCCGTTAACTAGTGGGGACAGTGCATTTGGGTTTTCTGCCCCATTGCCAGGCCTTAGCAAGGGCCCTTTCCAGGCAGTTGGGTCCTGGGACCAGGGAGGAAGTGGCTCTCCATCCAAGTCGGCCAAAAGCAGGTATGTTTGTGGTCCCCCTCCCCCTAAAAACCAGGCCGAGGTCAAGTAGGAGAGAGGTTGGAGGCAGATGCGTAGGCAAAGCCAGGCAGGGCTCAAGAAAACCCAATGAGGAAAAAAAATGCAAGTCAAGAGCTTAGCTGGGTTTTCACAGGAAAGATGTGATATAAGGGCTGAGGGGCAGCCTCTGAAGCCAGGATTTATAGGATCCAGTGGACAGAGATTGGCCCTCTGGGGTCAGCTGACAGCAAGTTCAGGCAGGCTGGTACTGCAGTCTAGATGGCATCCTAAGAGCTCAGCTTGCCAGGGTTGCCGTGGAAACAGAGCACGGTGGCACAGGAAGCCAGGCACTAGAGTTGGGGCTGATGAGAGCTGTAGCTGGCAAAGGCCATATGACATAGGATGCTACTGGGCCCTTCGTTGTTTTTGCTATTCCTCCGGAACCCTTAAAAAAGAGGGACACTGAACTGAGGGGAAGGAATTGATGGAGGCTGCTTCCAGACTGTCACTATTTTGGGAGTGGGGTTTTATTTCACAGTGGCAAATTCAGGCTGTAAACACACTACAGTAGGGCCCCACCTGAAAGCAAAACCCACTGAAAAGTGGAACTCTTTCAATAGAACCGTGCCCGACGCCTGGAAAACACAGTAAAAGTGGAACAAGCACCGTATGAGTGAGGTCTTACTCTAATTGAAAGCCGCCGTATTAGCGGGCTGCTGAAAAGCAGGCTGCCGAAAAGCGGGGCCCTACAGTAGTTGCCAGATCAAAGTGTTTCCATTAGCCATGCTTGGAGGTTGATCTGCCGATCAGCTGCAAAATCTCTTTGAATCTGAATTTAAAAAAAACATACTCCAGCTGCTCCCACCCAGTTTTACAGTCAAAAGGGGCGGGGTTTGACTAGCGTCATGTGCTCCCATTTTCAGAAGAGAGAGGTGGAGATGCACTGGGACTGGCAGAACAGGGAGTGTGTTTCTATAGTCAGTGTGTGCAGTTAAAGTGGATTTGGCACTCATGCAGAACACACACCCACTCTCCCCCCTTTCAGTAAGGAAAGTGACAGGAACATGCACTGCAAAGGTGTGGGCAGAGCTTGGAAAAGTTACTTTTTTTAACTACAGCTCCCATCAGCCCCAGCCAACATGGCCACTGGGTTGGGCTGATGAGAGTTGTAGGTCAAAAAAGTAACTTTTCCAAGCTCTGGTGGGGTAATATTTGTTTGACATGATGTTGTGTGATTTCCTTGCAAACACATCAGAATAAAGACTTAATAAACAGCAAATGCACACAACCTCCCATCAAACTTTATGGAAACAAAGCAGGATGAATGTTCGATAACAGGTCACCTGGAAGCAACCTAATTGTCAGTGCTATTTTGTTATGTGAAACAACTCTCTCTCTCTCCCCACTGTTTTATAGACTGGTAGATAAATGGTGAACCTTGGCCTAATTGGCACTGGTGACCCAAGGTAGCCTTTACTAAAACACTTTGGGCAACCTGCAAAGTGGGAGAAGGCAGCACAATTAGTTTGCTCAATCTGAGCGAAAAGGGTACATTTAGCTGGAAGCTAAGGGGAGACAGAAATGTAACTACACTACAAATTTAAGCCAGTTTTTGCAGCCTTTCCCAACCAGTGTGCCTCCAGATGTTGTTGGACCACAACTCCCATCTTCCTGACCATTGGCAATGCTGGCTGAGGCTGATGGGAGTTGTGGTACAACAACATCTGGAGGCACACTGGTTGGGAAAGGCTGTGCCAGAGGAAGGCTGTAGCTCAGTGGTAGAGCATCTGCTTTGTGTGCAGAAGGTCCCAGGTTTAATGCCTGGCATCTCCAGGTATGGGCTGGGAATTTCCCGTCTGTCTGAATCCCTGGAGAGCCACTGCTGGTCAGCACAGACAGTACTTCAGAACACTTCTTATATTCCTGTCTGTTCAATAGCAATGGATTCCCCCAAAGAATCCTGGGGATTATGTTGCATGAAAGTGTTGACAATTCTTTGATAGGGATCCCTAACCCCCTCACAGAACAACTAATCTCTTGGTTGCCTGGGAAATTTAAGTCTGCAGTGTAGCCAGGCTCCTTGATTTCAGCACCACCAAAGAGATAATCTGTATTACGATTACCACCACCACCACCAAAACTGATATCCACTTTTCAATTCAACCGGTTTCCAAAGATGTATACCACACGTTTAAAAATGCAAATACAATAGCAAAACAGTCTTGCTCCTGCTTCTTGATCCTTCTGTGGCTTTTGATACCACTGATCATGGTATCCTGCTGGCTCTGTGGAATGGGAATGGAGGCACCGTGTTATGGTGGTTCCAGTCCTACCTATGGGAAGGAGCCCAGAGAGTGGTGTTGGGAGAGTGCTTTTGGCCCCCTGGCAGTTAAGTTATGGGGTGCCACAGGGCACTTTTTTTTAAATCCCCAGTGCTATGTAATATCGATATGAAGGCTCTGGGAGCAGCCATGAGGAGCTTTGGGGCAAGGTGTCATCAGCACACTGGAGATACTCAGCTCAATTTCTTCACAACATCTGAATCTGGCTAATACAAAAGGCTTGCACAAGGGCCCCCTCAAACTTAACAGCAAAGGTTCTGGGTGATTGTCTCTGGGGAAGGGCATTCTAATAAAAGAGGGCCACCACTGAAAAGGCCCCCTCCTCAGGGGCCACCTGCTTCTCCTTTGAAGGCTGTGCATATAAAACACCTCTGCCAAAAGCCAAGAACTGTCTCTTAAAAAGGCACTAAATAACAAATACTCCAGATTCAAAGTGCAACCCTCAACATGTGATGGGGCTGATGACACATTGGGACAGCTTCATGGTTATCATGGCAGCTGCAAAGTGCTGAGCTGCCCCTGACAAGGCAAGAGGAATACTGAGGTCCCCAAGAGCTATAAGCCTGGGATCCTCAACAACAAATCCCCCCCCCGCATCAGCTCAAGAGGGGTTTGTGTGTGTCAATAGGATGCCTGGTCTGTCCTGGTTGCCCAACATCGGAAGCAAATACCCTGCTGGTTGGGTATCCTGGAGAGCGAGGTGGGACCATGGTGCTCTACAATGGCACCCCCTCCCCCCGCCCCATTCATGAGCTGGAGGGGGGGAGTTGGAACAATTGCTTGGAGTCTGTTTGGCTTGCCTGCTATTGTTGCTCAAGCCCACTAGAGGCCACTGTTCTCCCTAACAGACTGGCATGTTGGAATGCCCACCCCCTGCTCTGACAAGAGAAAAGTGTCCAGAGCCCCACCGATTAGGTAACAAACTGAACGCAAACTTCAAAGTAGGTTTTCTTGGGAGGGAGGGAGGTTATAAGATGAGGATTTATGAGTCTAGGGTGATTGTGGGGGGGAAGGGGAAGGATACAACCCCTTAATCCTGACCCAAACCAAGTTTAAGTACATATAACGGCACCTGCTCACATTTGGACAGTAGACACGTCAAGGGCAAGAATCTGGCCTTTCAAAAAATTGCTCATGAAATTGTGTCAAAACCTACCCATGTCTGGCCCAAATGGGGTCAGGTGGCAACTACCCGTGATTAGGTCCAACCCAGGTGGCCCTTTTAGGCTTCAGCAGGGGGTGGGGGGTTAGATATCGTGGTAGTTAAAATCGAAAGAGAATCAGGCAAATTGACCAGGGGGGAAGGCTTCCCACAGACATCATCTAAGTGCCCCCTGTGGGAAAGAGGAGGCTGCGCTAGATGGCCCTGAACCAGCAGGGCTCTTGTTATGTTCTTAGCCACAACAGCTGATGGAACCTCCATGTCCAGAGGCAGTCTACCTCTGGATACCAGACACTGGGGACAAACAACAAGGGAACACTGTTGCCTTTATCTTTTTGTGAGCTTCCTGGAGGCATCAAGATGCTGGATTGAATGGGCTTTTGGTCTGATCCAACAGGACCCTTCTTAGGTTGCTATACAACAGGGGTCTATCAGTGGCTACTTGCCATGACAGAGAGATAATACCTTCATGTGAAGAGGCAGTACAATGGGAGGGGGGCAAACGTGGGTGAGGGCTATTGCCTCCCAGCCCTGATTGTGGCTTCCTGGAGGTTTCTGATTGGCCACTCTGGGAAGAAGTATGCTGGCTTAGATGGCTTGATTCAGCAGGGCTCTCTTCTTGTGTTCTTAAACCACAGGGGAAAAGTGTATTTTAGAAGCTGTCACTGTGGTTACCTTTTTCATATACTATTATGGGATTGGGGGTTGAGATAGACAATTTCTTTGGGTTCCCTTCAAGCCTGTGATCTTCTATCTGGAGTTGGGATATGCAAGCAAGAACCCTGCTCTACTGGTCAGACTAGTTTCCCTTGTGAACCTAATAGAGTGGCTGAGTCAGTCAAGTGAGTGAATGGCTCTGTCAAGTGAGTGAATGGCTCTGTCAAGTGCCCCATTAACAAGTGTAAGAATGTGCCAGAGAGGCAATAGGGGCCATTTAGAATTATTTCAAGAGAGAGGCCTCCCCAACAAGAAAGTGGCTTGTGCTGCTGTGTGAGAGTTAGTCTGAGGAAAAGCTGGGAGCTGAGAAGGGGCAGGGAGGCTTGCTTGCTCTGTGACTGGAGGAACCCTAAGCTGTGGGCGATGGAGAGCAAGACCTGTTCATGCTGTGAACCCCTCCACCTTGAGCTCCGTTTGTGTATACGTGTGAGTAAACCATGTTTCAAAAAGGCACCACAGCCTCCGCCGACCTTCTTTCCAAGGAAACCAGGCGCTGGGGAAATGCAGGCACCCTGGCAGTCGTGGCGCAACAACACTTATCCAGATGCTGTCCTTGCGTGCCCAGCCCTTTCCTTTGCCCATAGAGATGACATACCTCTGGATACCAGGCTCTGGCGGGCAGGAGGGCCCCAGGCCCACCGCCATTCCTTCCCTCCTGCTCGACCTCTCCTCCCTTGCAGCTGTTGTGGAGTTGGCCGCCTTGAGCACCCTGGCCCTGGGCTGAGGAGACGCGGCAAGCAGGTTCTGGAGCGGCCACGAGCCTGGTGGCATCATGGAGAGTTGGGGGGTCAAGGCCCACCCCCTGCTCAAAGGGGCTGCTCACTGGGGGGACTCGGGCAGCCAGCACCCCTCGGCCTGAGCTCCCTTGCAGGACTGTTGTGCGGGTAGCATGGAAAGCAAAGAATCCGTCGTTCTTTGCCTTCGGCTCCTCTGAGGCAGGAAGGGCCAGATCCTAGGGGCACTTGAGCGCAGGGCAGGGGGCAGGGCTTGCCGCGGCTTCCTCGGGAGCAAGGGCCCTCCCTGCAAGCGCACACAGTCCCCTTGGCCCTTCCTTCGGCGCTGCCGCCCGGCGCTGCGGCCGTTGTAGGCTCGGGTCCCTCCTCGGGCGGGGCGAGCGCGGGGCTGGGCGGGCCGGCGCCGCCTTAGCCTTGGCCTTGCATGGGCAACGAGGCGCGGCTCCTGGGCCGCCGCGGGAGGAGCCCCGAGGGGAGACACCGCCTCCCAGCTGCGTCCGCGCCGGCTCCAAAGTTTCTCCGGGCGCGGCGGCAGCGGCGACGACGACTCCTGTCCCGGCGGGCTGTATGGCGCGGGCGCCCCGTTGGCCCCTCGGTCGTCGCGCTTGGGCCGGAGCGCCGTGATCCCAGCCAGCCAGGCGGAGGCCGCCGGGGAGGCCAGCCGCAGAGCGATGGTGAGTGAGGCGAGCCGGAGGGCGGCCTCGGCGGCGGCACGTCCTGGGCACGCTTGGCTCGGAGCGCAGGCGGCCGCTTCTTCGGCGTGCCGAGCTTGGCGGAGGCCCGAAGCCCCCTTGGGCTGCCTCCCGAGGGCGCGGGCGGGCGGAGGGGGGCGCCGTCGGGGAGACCCCAGCTTTCGCTGGCAACTTTCACGGCTCCCACGGGCGACCCGTCCTTTGCCGGCGCTCAAGTTTTCGTCATTTGACTAGGCTGGGAAGGATCGGTCGGCAAAGGCACTCTGTGTACGCTCAGAGAAATATGTTACTTCGACGCCCGACGAATCTCTTCTTGTGTGTTTTGCACCATCGCTTTTTAATTTTTGGGGAGGGGGGGACTGCTGCCATCTTATGCGCAGTTGTTCGGGAATGAGCCTGCCCTTTGAATTCCTGCTTCAGATTGCTCTACACGCGTTTGTTGTGTACCCCTTGCCTTGGATGAAGTGGATTCTAGCCCGTGAAAGTTTAGATGCCATAGTGTAGTGGTTTGTATAGTGCCGCATAGTGCTGGTTAGGGCTCCACAAGCAAGGATAAAGAATCTACAGGTCCCTGCTCCCAAGGAGCTTACAGGGTCAAACGAATAGGGGCGGTGCAGCTGTTGCAGGGCTCTCTTGTTTCTGCTCTTGGCGTTTGCTTATTGAGGATCCCTCTCGACAATGGAAGCAATACCTTGTTTTTGTGCCCTGGCTGCCCGGAAATCCTCCTGATGATCTGGTAGACTGGACCTCTAAACCATTCCAGATCTTTGTTTGGAGACCAGCTCGGACAGGGAGGGGGAATCTGGGGCCCTCCAGAAGATGCTGGACTCTCATTTCCTTCAGTTACAACCAGCATGGCCAAGAGCTGATGTGAGCTGCAGTCAACAGCTCCTGGAGAGCCCACCCTTGAACTAGAGCAGCCTTTGCCCACCTGGATTCTCTAGAGGTTTTGGACTACCATTCCCATCTGTTTCAGCCAGCATGGCCATATAATCCTGTCCCTGTGGCTAATGGGAGTGGTAGCCCAGAACATCTTGGGAGCACCTTCTTGCTCTCATTTGATCCCCATTTGATCCATCAGATTTCTTTTGTTGACCGAGGCCAGCCACTCCCAACCCGTTGTCCTAGTTGGGTGAAGGCTGAACTAGGAGTTGTGGATGACACAGTCTTGTAATTTTGGGGTGTGTGTGTGTGTGGCGGTGGCTGTGTGTGGATGGGAGCCTCTGCTATGAATTTCCTTGGGGATTTAGCCTTAGCCTAGAAGGAAACTGAGAGCAGCTTTACCACCCTAATGACTCATGCTCCAACTCCTTTAGCAGATGTGTGGGCCTTTGCTGCTTTCAATGGCTCAGCCTTAGCAGACCCTTGCCAGAAACGAGAGATTGCACGTGCAGCTGACACACTCTGCTTCCCGGTGTTACTCCTGGCTTGGTGACTGTCTGTTGTGACGATTTTGGCTGTTCCTGAGCATCTCAGAATGGGAGATTCGTAAGGTCTAGTGCTGTGGGGCAGAGTCCTCTCAGAAGTTCTCCTGTGCAAGTCCCCCTGTGCTGCAGCTCCTGATAACTTCAGTGGGGTTTGGGCTGGAGAACTTCTCAGAGTGTTTGTGAGTGGCCTGTGTTCCTGAGGTGTGTGTGTGAAGACTTGGCACCACTTGGATTTCTCACTTCTGGCCCCCAAACGGCCTGGGCAGGCCCATGAGCACGAGTTCCTGGACAGATGTGGAGACTGCTTCTTAGTCTTCCTGCTCAGGGCTCTGGTTTCTTTCTTCGCTCCATCCCTTGTTCAATATTTCTGGAAGGAATCTCCAGATTTCCGCTCCTGTGTGGCTGGGAACTCTCTGCAGTGTGCTTTTGAGTAGAAAGTGAGGCTCTGAGGGGGCCTTAGGTCTTCCACTGACTTGTAAGGCTTGCTGAACTGTTGGTGTTCCAAAACCACAGGTTGGCCAATGGCTTCTGAGTTCCTGGTGACCACCCACTGGTGGAATGGAGCTCTCTCTCTCTGTCTTGTCCTTTAGAAAATGATGATCGTGCTCTCTTTCAGGACTTGATGAAACAGCCTGCCTTTTTCTTGTTCCTCTCTCCCCTCTCTGAGCCAGTGCCCGTTTCTTGAGCTTGTAGAGGTCCCCATCTCCTCTCTCCCAAGACACTTGGAGGCTGGGTGGAAGCCACGGTTGATGGTGCAGTTTGGCAGTGGCAGCCCCCACCCCCGGTGATGATGGCCCAGCTCTTTGTGAGACAGCTGTAACTATTTTTGTCATCACAGCACAAGGTGGGTGGAAGGAAGGAAGGGCAGGAGGGGTCACCTGGAGAGCTCTTTGTTTACCACATGAAAGGCAGAGCTGGCAGGATTCCTGTATGCTTAAAAAGTCAACAGAGAGTGTGCTTGGTGTCCTCTCAGGCTCAAATGAATGCTTCTCTTGAACACTGGCCATCTTCATCATTACAAGGTGAGCTGGACTGTCTCAGCCTGAAAAGGGAGGGGAGGGTGCATGAGGTGAAGGTACAGAAGCTGTTCTGTCCAATTGCTCAATGAGGAATTTGGGTTTTTTTTTTCTGCTGGTGTTTGAGGAAAATTAAACACCTGCCTCATAGCCACATTGAGTTGGCTGAGATGAAGAAGCCATTGAGGGCCATCTCCTCTTGCAAAGTTGAAGCAAACACCTGTGGCTAGCACCTGCTGAGCCTAGTTACTTGGCACCCCAGAATTTTAAGGGGCCCAGGTGAAACAGCATGCAACCAAAGAGGTGCACCTGAGGATACTTAGTGGTGGATTTGGGGATGCAACTCCTCATTTGCACAGTGCCCTGGTGCCTCCGCTCCTTGTCAAAGCCCATCCTTATGTGACCTGCTGCCAAGCCAAACCCAGTGTGCCAACAGCTTACCAGAGGTTGGGGAGCCCTCTTGTCCTTGCTGAAAAAAGAATTTGAGGAATACGTTGCTAAAAACTTAAAGACCAACAACAAAGAATTCTTGAAATACGTCAGTAGCAGGAGACCAGCTTGGGGGCGGTTGGACCCTTGGATGACAAGGGAGTCACCCCTGTGTGGTCTCAGGAGACCCAGGACCCCAGGGGGTCTCTTGTGCTCAGGGCTCCCTCTGGTGGGGAACTTACTCAGAGTTCCATTGCCCCCTTTCATCACTGGACTCCTCTCTATGTATTTTGTTCTACATGCACTGTTCTCTGCAGTTTTTCACTCTCCTCCCTCTTTCTGGCTCGCCGTGCCTGGAGGGATGACAATCCTGGACACTTCCATCCGATCGCTCTTCCTTTCCCCCCCCCCCATTCTCTTTGCTGAGGCAACCCACCTCTTGTCTCCCCTCCTCCTCCTCTTTTCCTCATTAATTTCTCTCCTGGGTTTCTAAACCCTCCTGGTTTCTTTGTCAGCACTTCTGTTTCTCCCCCACCTCTGCCCCTCTCAGATGCTGACCTTTTATCTCTTGAAGGACACTCGCAGCATCCTGTTCTGGCTCCCGCTCAGCTTAGGAGTTAAATGGGGAGTGCCAGCATCTGTCAGAGCCCTTTCGCAGCAGTCAAAGGTGTGCTGAAGGAGGAGGAGGTGGCAGCAGAGAAGCCGCATGAATTCTTTGCATGCCTCTTCACAATAGGACAAGATACAGGGGGAGAGCCTCGTGCCTGAATGAACTTTTGCAAATAGTGGTGACCAGAGACCAAGTTCTGGGCCTTATTAACAAAATAAAAACTGGCTTATCAGCAGGTCTGGAGGACCACCCATGAGTTCTTTGAGAACTCAGATGTGAAATTCTTCTAGCAAAAACGTGTGGCTTGTCCCTTAGATTATACCTTCATACGTGAGAACTGGAAATTGTGCAATGTAACATCAGTCTTTAAAAAGGGGTCCAGGGGGCATCCTGGAAGTCACAGGGCAGTTAGCTTAACGTCTGTCCCAGGAAAACTGGTGGAAAGTATTGTTAAAGTTAAAATAACCAAGCCATATAGAACAAGCCTTGCTGAAGTCTTGTAAGGGTAAGTCCTGTCTCACTAACCTATTAGAGTTCTTTGAGAATGTTACAAGCATATATAGAGAGGTGATCCAGTGGACATAGCGTACTTGGACTTTCAAAAAGCTTTCGACAAAGCACTTCACCAAAGACCCCTGAGCAAGCTTAGCAGTCATGGATAAGAGGAGAGGTCCTCCTGTGGGTCAGGAACTGGTTAAGTAACAAAAAGTAGAGAGTAGGAATAAATGAGTAGTTCTCCCGTTGGAAGACTGTAGAAAGTGGAGTCCCCCAAGGATCGCTGTTGGGACCTGTGCTTTTTAACGTGTTCATAAATGATCTAGAGTTAGGGGCGAGCAGTGAAGAGGCCAAATTTGCTGATGATACTAAATTGTTCAGGGTTGTTAAAACAAAAAAGGATTGTGAAGAGCTCCAGAAGGGCCCCTGCAAACTGAGTGAATGGGCAGTAAAATGGCAAATGCAATTCAATGTAAACAAGTGTAAAATTATGCATATTGGAGCAAAAAATCTTAATTTTACATATATGCTCCTGGGGACTGAACTGGTAGACCAGGATTGAGACCCTGGTCTTGTAGTGGATAGCTTGATGTAGATGTCGACCCAGTGTGCGGCAGCTGTGAAAAAGGCGAATTCCATGCTAGGAATTGCTAGGAAAGGAATTAAAAATAACACTGCCGATATCATGATGCCATTATACATTTGGGATACCTCCACAGTCGGAAGCTGCATGCTCCTGAATCTCAGTTTCTGGAAACCACAGGAGAGGAGAGCGCTGTTCCACTGGTCCTGCTTTGTGGCTTCCCATTGGGGCATCTTGCTGGTGATTGTGAGAACAGGATGCTGGACCAGATGGACCACTGGCCTGCTCCAGCTGCAGGGCTCTTCTGATGTTCTCAGGTTCCCAGAACTGCGATGCTACCAGGCCTGCTTGGGAATAACATCTGGCCCTCAGCTGGTGGCCTTGTGTTTTGGAACAGATGAACTTACTTCCATGGCCTTATGCAGAGGGTTTTTCTGTATTATTGATCAATAAACCTATGTCCTCTGTAGCACAATCTTTGGTCTGGAAAGTTTTTCCTTCCACACCTGGGATATTAGACGAATTAATGGAGATCTCTACTCTCTAAATGGAGCCTCCATGTTCAGAGACAGTCTAACTCTGAATAGGAGATCCTGGGCAGGGAGCTGTTGCCTTATGTCCTGTTCATGGGTTCCCCATAGGCATCTGGTTGGATACTGTGAGAAACCCCAAGATGCTGGGAAAAGGTGGATCTTTTTGTTCTGGTCCAGCAAATTCCTCTAATGGATCATGCTTGGTGGTTTTATCTGGTGAGAAGGCAGGTACCTTTGGCTTGAGCAGTCATCGCTTTTTTTTGGTAACCTTGAGGTTTGACTGTGGGGATGGGTCTTACAAAGGCTTTTGAAGGCTCTTCTGACACCACACCTGATGCCCAGTGTGAACCATCTCTCCTCGCAAAGTGGGTCACTGGGCATGCCTTGTAGTCCTGCTCCACGGCAGGCTTCCTTGAGGCACACATTGAGGCTAGTCACTTGCTGTGGGAAAGTCAGCTGCTTTCAGGGGATTAGATAGTCAGACATGCTACTTAATTTGGAGGTGTTTGCCGCAGAGCTTGTTTTGAAACCGTATTGTAGGCTGATACTTGCCTGGATGCTGAAGACAGAGAGAACATTGTATTCTGAAAGAGAGAGAGAGAGAGAGAAAGAAACCAGAACACATCTAGTGTGAAAACTTGCAGATTTTTTTTCCTGACCCCCTCCTTGCTGACCCATCAGATTTCTTTTCTTTACCAAGGTCAGCCACCTTCAACCTGGTGCAATTCCCATCAGCACCAGCACCCACACAGCTGTAGGATGCTGGGAACAGGACTGTGCCAGCTGGACCTGAGGGGAGTTGTCATCATCCAAAATGTCTGGAGGGCACCAGGTTGGTGAAGGTGGCCTGGATGTATGGTTTAATTGTGAAGACATCTGCTGGATTACTATTTTAAAGAATAAAATCATGTTATAATGATGGAGAGATGGGAAGGCCTGGAACCCCCCCCCTTTTCCAAACATTCCCCCCCCCAGGCCTTCCCATCTCTATGATGGTGTTATGTAGCTGAGTCCAAGTTTAACCCTTCACCCATCCCATCCACCCACCCTGGCACTCTGGTTGCATCTGCACCTTCAGCGCTCTCATGCCTACACCTCATGGTGGTGGGCAGGTGATGGAAGAGGCCAGGTGGGGTCCCTTGCCCCTTTGGAGCCATGGACTCTGTCGTGCTCTTTGATCTAAGCCATGAAGATCAAGATGCTCTCTAAGGGGCCTTGGTGGGAAGCCTTCTGCCCTCCCACCCCCAATCAGGGTCTGTGGCTGCTCTTCAACCAGCTGAAGCCAAAGACGGAGTGGCATGGAACAGCTTTGAGGGCTTCACCAGATTCCACCAGCCCTGCCAAGCAAGTTCCTTTGATGTCAGTAAGAGGCAAAGCTGTGCCTGCTGAAGGCAGTCCTGCTAGCTTTGCAAAGATGTGATTCTTAAAGTTCTTTTGGCCCTTTGCAAGAGAAATCTGAGGCTGTGGTAGAGGGAATAGGGTGGCAGCCTTGACTGCATCTTAGTTAACAGAATTCCACAGTAGGACCGCAAGGCAAAAATGTTGTGCTGCAGGTTAAACTGGTGAACAAGACTGACCCAAGATGCTTGGACGCTCAAGGTGGAAAATCTGAATCTCTCTTTCTCTGTCTCTCTCTCTCTCTGTTTCTGTTCTCCTGCTCCCAAATTAAGACCGAATGCAATCTGCTGGGAAGTTTGTTATGACGAGGTGTGCCTGGCGCCAACACTGTTATCTTTTTGGTGCCAGGTCAAGACTTTCCTCTTCTCCCAGGCATTTTAGCGTGTGTTTTTAAATTGTTTTTTTGTGTTTTAAAATTTGTATATTTGTTTTTAATGTTTTTAATTGCTGTAAACTGCCCAGAGAGCTTCAGCTATGGGGCGATAAATAAATAAATAAATATGGTGATCGTGTCACTCTCTAAACACCTACTCAGGGAAAGGGCCTTAGCTCAATGACAGAACACCTGCTTTGCGTGTAGAAGGTGCCCAGTTCAGTGTTTGGCATCCCCCGGTAGGTCTGGGAAAGACTCTTGTCTGAAACCCTGGATATCGGCTGCCAGTCAGTGTAAGCAATATTGAGCCAGATAGACCAATGGTCTGACTTGCTGTAGGCAACTTCTTAAGTTGCTATATCACTGAGAGTTGCAAAGAGAAATGTCTTAGTGAATTGTACCCCATGGGGCCAGGTGTTTGCACCTCCCAATCTGCCACTGTGAAACTGAACAAACCTTGAGCTGATGAGTCAAGTGTAACCTCATGTAGTTGAAAGGTATCACAAGCATATGTGATTGTTGGCATGGGTCCATTTGTACTCTTGTAGCACTTGCTGATCTCTGTCCTAAACTGGCTTACAATTGAAAACTAACAACTCTCTTTTGCTCTGCTGTGCCTACTCCCAGTGGCTGTGTTGTTGTTGCATCCTGCACTGGCACATCAGTCTGAGCACCACAGCGGCGCTGGTGATTTGCTGGCACAGCAAGCCCTGCTGTATTTTATTTGGTGCAATATATTTGCTGCTGCAGAATAAAACGCTTTTCTTTTTCAACTATGCCTTTTGGGGGCAAAACCATCCAGGAAGCTAATGGCCACCTGTGGGGTGGATGCAGGAATGTTCCCTGACACAACTGTTAAGGGCAAGAGGTGGAAAAAGAATTTTACTCTCTGGGCAAATCAGGTCAGGACCAGCAGCCTTCCGATGCCAAAGATGAAGCTGAAGCCAAACTACATGCAAGCTGTGCAGCTCTCTCTTGTTTTCTCTCTCATTACAGGCATAGCCCTCTCTGTTTGTTACCAGGATCACAGCACACGGAGAGGAGAGGTTTATCCCTTTTCCTCCACAGTCACCACTCCCATCTTCCCCCAAAATCTGTCCAACTGCACAGCTACTAGTCTTAGGAAAAAAAGTTCCTTAAGAAAATTTGACAACTGGCAGTGGCAGAAAAAATAACACAAAAATTAAAAGTCTTGAGAGGTCAAGCAAAGAATGACTATTTTACAGGGGAATGGTATAAATTTATATGCTTTGTCAGTGGTACAACCAATAATATGGTTCCTCCACCACAATATTTACTCATTTGGAATGCCTAAGGTACTGAACTTTCCTCTGTAAAACAAATATATGGCATCCCCCAAAATATAGTTGAATCTACCCAATGAATTGCATTCAGGCATTAGAAGTCACGCGACAGCTCGCGGTATCAACATATTATAACACAGACAGTCTTAATCTTCATTTAGAC
The DNA here is from genome assembly GCF_030035675.1 of Rhineura floridana. Lineage (NCBI taxonomy): Eukaryota > Metazoa > Chordata > Lepidosauria > Squamata > Rhineuridae > Rhineura > Rhineura floridana. Next base: position 37,555,085 of record NC_084493.1, read on the forward strand.
ATGGTGTGGTGTTAAGGTATTGAACTACGACCTGGGAGACCAGGGTTCGAATCCCCACCTAGCCATGAAGCTCACTGGGTGACCTTGGGCCAGTCACTGCCTCTCAGCCTCAGAGGGAGGCAATGGCAACCCCCTCTGAATACCGCTTACCATGAAAACCCTATTCATAGGGTCGCCATAAGTTGGGATCGACTTGAAGGCAGTCCATCATCATCCACCACTTACCCGTATCTTACCTAATTGGCTTCCTATGTTTAGTTTTTTATTTAATTTTAAGATTTAAGGTTTTTTTCTTATTTTCTTAGTAATAAATAATAAGGGAAGGAAACAGGGATGGTGGGACTGGATTGTGGAAGGCAACACAGAAGTGAAGTACTCACCCGGAATGGGATGGAGAATAATGTACTGTACACCCCTGTTCCAAGATCCTCAAATGTTGATGTAATTTCCTTTCTCTGGAAAATAGAAAATGTTAATAAAAATTATTTTTAAAAAAGAAAAAAGTTCCCACTTGGAGTCAGTGGGAACATTTCTGCGCCTTTGGAGGGGAGGGATAACCACCCCCTGTGTTTACTGTGATCCAAATAACAGTTTGGGGCAGGGGGTGGCGCCTGCCTGTAATTAAAGACAAACGAGATGGGCGCTGCAGCCAACACAGTAAGCATAATGTATAGTTAGGCCCTGAGTTGTTGTAATGTTAGTTTTACAGCGGGGGTTTGCAAATTGTTTTTTCAGCAACTCTGGGATTCCTTGGGAGCTAACTGGTGGCTTTTGAACTAGATGATCAAAATAGTAACAGTGGACATGTTTCCACAGTAGTCGAACCTATATTTGTCGTGCAGAAGTCCCCAAGTTCAGCCCTCAGCATCTCCAGGTTGTGTGTGTATGTGTTGTTGTTTTAAAAATGATGATAGACCTGGAAAAACCATTCATTGCTTGTGATCCCGGAGATGTGCTACCAGTTGGATGAACACCAGGCCGGATTTAAACTTGTTGTGACCCTAAGCTATAACATGAGCGGAACCCCTCCCTCTTCAACAAATAATTAAAAAAAATAAATGCAATGTACGTCTCCACGTATGTGCATTACTTATAGGGTTAGCGCAGTCGACAACGCTGCCAAAACGCGGGCTATTTTCTGCAAGATTCCAAAATGCTGCATGTGTACGACGTTCTGTAGAATCGTTTACTGTTTACTGTTGTCAGCAAGCCAGCCGCAACAATGATATTCAATACCTACCAAAGATTATCTTCATTTTGTAGGATGTTTATGGTTTCCCGGTGGCAATGCTGTAAAACTTTTTTTCTTTCTTTCTAATGTGAGGCCCTAGCTGTAGTTTGTTTAGCTGGTACATAAATCCTGCCCTGGATGAACAGGACTGGGCTGGATGAAGGCCAGTGATCTGACCTGGCATAAGGCAGTTTCCTGTGGTGGCTGATTTGGGTGTGCAAGAACTCCTTCCCATGCTGATTGGGCTGTTGCCTCTTGCGGGGTTGACTCTGATGGTGACGCCCAGCAGGCCTTTTGTGAACCAAGTGTGTGACATAACCTGAAGATGTTCCAGGCTTCAAGATGCGGGTGTTCCTCACCAGATGGACTGATCTGAGAAAGGTTAGAAATTTTGGAAACATTGTACAAAGCAGTTGGAATATTGACATGCTCGTGTGTGTGTAATATATTTATTTCATAAGGCTGTAGTTCTGTGCACACAGATTTGTAGCCTGTCCAGGGTGCAACCCAGAAATGTCCGCAGTATGCGCTCTTTCTAGATCTGCTACTGAACTGGAAGCTGAAAAGCTGATCCTCTTCCCATCCAGGTCCTACCTCCTGCCTCTTTCCCACATGCTGTGCAGGACGCTTGGGCTCCCACATATTGTAAGAAGTGAAAGGTCAGGGTCAGATGAAGGTCCTGGGTGGAGGGCAAAAGATTGCAGACGCCGCAGCTGCCATTTGTTCTGAATCAGCTCTGGATCTGAAGGTACTCTGGATCTGAAGGTTCTCTAACAAAAATAGGCCTCAAGTGGATGTTGAAAAAATTGGAGGAATATTGCCATTCCCAGAATCTTTTGATAAACTAGACTAAATCGAAAATTATGGTGTGTGGCAAATCCATGAAAGCCATCAACAAATGGTCATTAAACGGAGTTCCAATAGAACAGGTTACAACCTTCAAATATCTGGGTATTTATTTGTCCAACAGACTGTCTTGGACTCCGCAAATAAAGGCAGTGGCCCTTGCCGGGTCGCGAGCCCTTGGTTTAGCCAAAAGGTTTTTTTATACTGGGGGGGTCAGTTTGTCCCCCCAATGATAAAAATATTAAAGGCTAAAATACTTCCGCAAATATTATATGGAGTCGAATTGTGGGGTCCCGCAGCCAGATCCAATATGGATATTACCCAGAACAATTTTATGAGACAAGTGTTAGGCCTCCCCTGGGGGACCCCGTCTCCCCATCTTAGAGCCGAGCTGGGCTTGCTGTCATTAGCTGCTCACATAGATTTAGCCTACCTATGGTTTTGGCTTCGAATACTTAATATGGACGAGTCAGCCCTAGTTAAACAATGCTGGCAGGATCAAATATTGACAGGAGGCTGGGCGAGGGAATGCCAGTCAATCCTCTTGAAATATGATCTTTCCCAAATGAGATTAGTAGAACTCAGTAATGCCGCCCTCCGAAACTGGATTTTTGAGTGTGATGCTGCGCAGGACCGTGCGTCCATAGTAACGGCCTCTTTTTCATCCTGGTTCCCTTGTTTTAAACTTGATCATTGTATGTCAAACTATTTAGAGGTACTTGATAAAGCGCATATTAGAAGAGCCTTCTCCGCTCTCCGTTTTCAAGTAATGCCCTCGGCCTACCTTGAAGGTAGGTGTCACGGTATACCAGTAGCTCAGCGGCAATGCATTTATGGCTGCATGGCAGTAGAGGAGATTGTACACTATCTACTTTATTGCCCACTATATCTAGAGCCCAGGAAAAAAAATTTACTTCCCTTTTTAGATTACTTGGTCTCTTGCTCTGACAGCGAGAAGGTCAGTGTGCTTTTATCCGATAATTTTAACTCTGTGACCCATGCAACAGCAAATTTCGCTTTGGCAGCACACAAAGTGAGAGAATCCTATGCCAAAGGAAAGTTGGTAACTTTATAATTTCTCAGCTAAATTGTTTATGGGATGCGATTGTATCAATCAATGTTTGTATATGTACTTGCACATGGCCTATGGCTGAGTCTGCAATAAAGTTTTACTTACTTACTTACTTACAAGAGGAATCTCTTCATTGCAGCCTGGCAAGCTCTAATGACTTGGGAATAGTTCTCTTGAACTCAGTGGGACTTATTTCTGAGTATCCATCAGCAGAGGTTTGGGTTCTTTGTCTCCTACAGACGTTCTGTGGGACATTTAGGTTGGTTCTTGCAATATTTCCAGAGTTCTTGGCTGAGGCCCTCTGGATGGGTGGGTGGCTAGCTCAGCACTGAGGCTGCCCTTGCAAATGGAGCATGAATTACTGTTAAAGTGCATATTGGAAACTTCTGAGTTTGCTGAAGGGTCTCTTTTTCCCCAGTGATCATGGTAGGTGCTAAACCGCATCTGCCAATGCCTTTTCTGCGCTACATTTCTGAAACTTCTGTCTTTCAGTTCAGAGCTGTCCTTGCAACATCTTGATGCCTGTCTGCATTAGGCAGGATGTTGCAGAAACATATTTAATTTTAGCGTGTTTCCTTCTTTCCAAACTAGATGTTATGCCTTTGATGCAATTAGCAAAGTATAGGGGTGTTTTTTATTTATTTATTTGTTTGTTTGTTTGTTGAATTTCTATACCGCCCGACTAGCATAGCTCTCTGGGCGGTGTACAACAAAGGAATATAAATATACACAATAAAATCCAATAATTCAGTGCAAGGAACATGTATGTAGGCATCCACAAATCTAAAATCAGTTAAACATATTTAAAAGACTAAAATAGACTAAAATGCCTGAGAAAAGAGGAAGGTTTTAACTTGGCGCCAAAAAGATAGCAACGTCGGCACCAAGCGCACCTCATCGGGAACACTATTCCACAGTTCGGGGGCCACCACTGAGAAGACCCTAGTTCTTGTTATCATCCTCCGAGCTTCCCTATGAGTCGGAACTCAGAGGAGGGCCTTCGATGTGGAACGTAGTGTACGGGCAGGTTCATATCGAGAGAGGCGTTCCAGCAGGTATTGTGGTCCTGCGCCGTATAAGGCTTTATAGGTTAAAACCAGCACTTTAAATCTGGCCCGGAAACATATTGGTAGCCAGTGCAAGCGGGCCAGAACAGGTGTTATATGTTCAGACCGCCTGGTCCTCGTTATCAGTCTGGCCGCCGCATTCTGCACAAGCTGCAGCTTCCGAACCGTCTTTAAAGGCAGCCCTACATAGAGCGCATTGCAGTAATCCAATCAAGAGGTTACCAGAGCATGGACAACTGAGGTGAGGTCCTCCCTGTCCAGATAGGGACGTAGCTGGGCCACCAACCGAAGTTGGTAGAATGCATTCCGTGCCACCGAGGCTACTTGAGCCTCGAGTGACAGGGAAGGATCTAAAAATACTCCCGAACTACGAACCCACTCCTTCAGGGGGAGTGTAACCCTGTCCAGAACAGGGTGAACATCCACCATCTGATCAGAGAAACCTCCCACCAACAGCATCTCAGTCTTGTCTGGATTCAGCCTCAGTTTGTTAGCTCTCATCCAGTCCATTATCGCAGCCAGGCAACGGTTCAGCACATTGACAGCCTCACCTGAAGAAGATGAAAAGGAGAAGTAGAGCTGTGTGTCATCAGCGTACTGATGGCTACGCACTCCAAAACTCCTGATGACTGCACCCAGCGGCTTCATGTAGATGTTAAAAAGCATGGGAGACAAAACCGACCCCTGCGGGACTCCACACTGGAGAGCCCACGGTGTGGAGTAATGTTCCCCCAGCACTACCTTCTGGAGACGACCCGCCAAGTAGGAGCGGAACCACTGCCAAGCTGTACCTCCAACTCCCAACTCCGCGAGCCTCTCCAGGAGGATACCATGGTCGATGGTATCAAAAGCCGCTGAGAGATCAAGGAGAATCAACAGAGTAACACTCCCTCCGTCCCTCTCCCGACATTAACCTGTAAATTGCTGGCTCACAGAGCCCAGCCTGGATCGGAACTGTGCTGGGTAGCGGGGCCTTTAACCCTTTGCTCACTATAGTCATGATCTGAATTGGGGCCCCTGTGCCTGCTGTTTGCATGAAGAAGATTATGAAAAAGAAAGCTCCCATTGGCACCAGTGGGAGGTTTCCTCTTGACGCAAATTGAACATGCTGACTCCTGATCCTGATCAGGACTGCAATGGGGGAAAGGGTTAATGCCTCTCTGGGTCACTATCCAGATCAGTCCCCTTGTACCTGCAGTTTACACTTCTAGAAATCATCACATTTATTTAGGCCAGGGATGACTAACCTGTAGCCCTACACGTGTTGCTGAACTACCATTCCCATCAGCCCCAGCTAGCCAGCATGGCCAGTGGCTAGGGATGATGTTGTAGTTCAGCAACATCTGGAAGGCTCTAGGTTCACTACTCCTGGTATATACGGTTGGTTGATGGCAGGTAAGTGTGTGCAGCATGCACAGGATTCACTATAATAGGAAAGGTAGGTAGGGTGTGTAGACAGGCGTCACAGGCCCACGCTATTTGTAGGGGGGACTGGCAGCTGCCTCTACGATCTGCGATAGGGTTGGGAGTCGACACTGCTGTGGATTGCAGAACGGGAGTGCTACCCTCCCACCCTAAGGACCCCCTCCAGGGGCCTCTCTGGGCTGTTGGGGGCCCTGGCCAGGGCCCAACCTGACTGCCCTCTGGCCCTGAAAACAAACATCCCAGCCCTCACTCAGCTTATTACTCAGAAATAAGTTCCATGATTATTGTCCTGGCTCCCAACTAGAGAAGCAGACTTAGGAGTCAGAGCCTGAGTTTTTCTGCATAAAGCTTTATTGCAGAAATCAGCACAGAGATCTAGCATCTCATGCTAGGCCTAAACCAGGATTCAAACCGGAACAGGCATTTTAGATGTTGGAAGCAACAGCAGACAAGTTGTCACAGCAGCAAATACAAGCAGTGCTATTTTTATATACAGTAGGGCCCCACTCATACGGTGGGTTACGTTCCAGACCCCCGACTAAAAGCAAAACCTGCTGAAAAGCGGAACTCATTCAATAGAATGGTGCCTGACGCCCGAAAAACACTGTAAAAGCGGAAGAAGCGCCGTATGAGTGGGGCCTTACTCTAATTGAAAACTGCTGTATTAGCAGAACACTGCAAAGCGGGCCGCCAACAAACGGGGCCCTACTGTACAGAAAAAGGGGTGGCCACTGAAACTCATGAATTAATTCATGCTTTTCTCTGCACGAGCTGCAAGGCGGGGGCTATGATGGGGAGGAACATGGCAATCTCTGCCTCTGCTGAATTACTTTCATTTTCTGCTGCTGGAGACATTCCAAAGTGTATATTAGGGCTTATCTCTTCAGTTGTTGTGCCTGGTCTTGATGCCCGCAGAAAGTTCCCAGCAACCGGCTGCGACGAGGAAAGGCTGGCCGAACCTTCTTCAGCAACTCTAGCAGCTGGCTTTCAGGCTTCTGGAGACACCCCCTCTGTAACCCCCTCATTTCCCTAGCCAGTGTGGGCAGCGTTCTCCCCAATGTCTGTACCCCACTTGCCAGGGGTGCTCCATGGGGCACGTGACAATTTAGGAGGAGGTTGTTTCTCTGCAAGTATAACAGTGCTTTGGGATAAGGTGTGTCAAAAAGAGGAGGTTTTTTAACTCTTGATATCTGATACCATAAAAAGGCATTTTAAGCATAACTAAGGCAAAAGCATATTTGAAAAGAGAGAGTGTGAGAGAGCGGGCGCGCATGCTGGACTGAATAAGTGCCACTGAAATCCTGTCGTCCACCTGCCGGTATGCTGATAGCTGACAAATTCAGTTGTCCTGGAAAGGGTTAGAAAGAAGCTTTGTCTACTTCAGAATCATGGTGGGGGGAGATGGTTTCATAACATCTTGTGAAAGTGCTCCAGATTGTGGAGCATTCTTTGAGAGAGCTGTCACTCTGTGTGTGTGTGTGCTTGCATTCATCATAAAGGGTTTTATTGTCTCTGCCATTCATTTTGGTTTCTGTTAATGCTTCGTTTCTCAGGGTTACCTTTTCTGATGGTGTTAACTATCGCCTTATTGATTTTGATGACAGCTGTGACATTTTGGCAGCTCAGCTGGGATGGCTCGCGAAGGTTAGACTGTCTTTCTGGAAATGGGAACATTCTTTGTTAGCCATTGAACAGTTTAGGAAAGCAACCGTTTTGGCGAAACTGGGTATATCATTCGCAGCATCAGAGAGTTGGGTTATGAGCCTTGCAATTACTGAGCAAATGTAAATGCTTTGGGTGGTATTTGGTGTTAGTCCTACTCAGAGTAGACACATTGAAGTTAACAGACATGGCTAATATCAGTGGGTCTGCTCTGATTAGGACTGACTTGACTACTTCCTTTTGGGTCTTGATGTCCCCAGAACTTCATCCTGATGCAAGATGAGATTCTGAGAGAATGTCTGTGGGGAGACAGAGAAATGAGTCACAGTTCATCATATCTGTCTTGCCGAAGAGGTCGTGATCCCAGGTGCTTGTGCTTCAGAGACCCAGTCCTTGTGCCTCACTGTGCAAAGGATGCAGTTTTGGGGTCGATGTTTGAACCAGAGGGAAAAGAGCAGTGTAGGTGGACTAGCTTTGAATATAATTGGACCAGATGGTGATCTGTGTGGGAGCAAATGGTCTCTTTCACCCATAAGTCATGGAGTGGCAAAGGAAAAAGCTGCCTCAATAAGTCACTTCCCTATAATGTGTGAACTTGACCTAGAGAAAACTGGATGCTGCCACGTGCACAAATCGGACGAGTGACTGTATTGTCCTTCTTTCTACACCTGTTTGCAAGCATCTGCAGGCACATGCTCCCTTGCCCAGAGCCTCCAGGAACCTGGTCCTTCCTCCTGTCATCCTTACTCTTCTGCCGTCCATCAGCCAAAGAATAACATGCACTTTTTTTCACCTGAGGCTTCCTGGCTTCTTTAAATTCAGATGACCCAAGAGTACAGGTGGCTGAACGGCGAAATGCTTATTATCACAACGCTACTTGAATCTGGCGCATTGCTGGCCACAGTCCTAAAACCACAATAAGATGACTTTGCAGGTTGGAGGCTTTGTGACTGTAGCCTTTGGTTGCAATTCCGAATGCAGGTTTGAAATCCCCCGAGGAGGCACAGCAATGCACTGACTGTGGGGATGATTGCAGCTCCTAAGGTTTCCCTCCCACCTCTTCCCTCTTTTCCATGAATAAATCCTTAACGTAATCTTTGAATAAAGTCATGTTCTTAAAATACAGTTAGAGTATCTTTTTTTTGCAGAAATCTACTTAATCATTTGTAAGGAAAGCCATTGCTTTGTAAGTGAATGGGAAATGGAAAGGCTTGAGAAGGGATGGCTTTCCCTCTCTGGACATATATTTTTTTGCTCCAGTCATCATGGAAGTTGTGTTGTTTTTCTCCCCTGCATAGGAGTGGGTGAAAAGCTGGAATGGTAATTTGTAGCAGAGAAGTAGGCAACCTCTCTCCCCCCCCAAAAAAGAGATGAGTTCCTGGACTGTGATGCATCTCTGTTCAATAGCAGAATCATAGAATCATAGAATAGTAGAGTTGGATGGTGCCTATGAGGCCATCAAGTCCAACCCCCTGCTCAATGCAGGAATCCAAATCAAAGTATTCTGGACAGATGGCTGTCCAGCTGCCTCTTGAAGGCCTCCAGTGTCGGAGAGCCCACTCCCTCTCTGGGTAATTCGTTCCATTGTCGTATGGCTCTAACAGTTAGGAAGTTTTTCCTGACATTTTCTTTTGTTTTCTTTAAGGGGGGCTGACTTCTCTTTCTTCCTTTGTGTAAGACAACTTGTGCACATCTGCCTTGGAACCATGGCGCAGATATAGCTGCCCAGCCCTCTCCTTGCAAGTGGAGATTTTAGGATGTTGGCAGTAGTCGAAGAACATGCCCCCTGGATGGCAACTGGAGCCCCATGCATATGTGTGGCTAAGCTTCTCTTGATGCCATTGGATAAATCTGCCCACTATTCCTACGGATTTCCTATCAGATTGGTGTGTGTAGGGCTGCCGGTGTGTGGCAATACCTGAGCTTGACTTAAAGGCGTGTTGATACTGTAATATTCAGGTGATATGTCTTCATGGGAGTCAAGATGGCTCGAGAAGGCCGGTGATGGTCAGAGGAGGAGACTCGCTCATCTTAGGGCTAAGGGGGCAGGTGTCTTTGTGGGAAAAGAATAGTCTATAGTTTGAGCAAAGGAGGGGGCACAGAGAGCAAAACTCTGGGCTGTGGAAGCATTTTAGGGCAGTGGCTGCCTCCTTAGAGATTTGATGTGGGAGCAGTGGACTTTGGTTGTCTATTGGCGAGTTTGAGCTGTGTGCTACCATCTGTGTTCATAGAACAGTAGAATTGGAAGGGGCCTACAAGGCCATCGAGTACAGCCCCCTGCTCAATGCAGGGATCCAAATTAAAGCTTCCCCGACATGTGCCTGTCCAGCTGCCTCTTGAAGCCCTCCAGTGTTAGAGAACGCACCACCACCCTAGGTCATTGGTCCTGTTGTCATACTTCTTTAATGGCTAGGAAGTTTTTCCTGATGTCCAGTCGAAATCTGGCTTCCTGCAACTTGAGCCCATTATTCCGTGTCCTGCACTCTGGGACGATTGAGACGAGATCCTGGCCCTCCTCTGTGCGGCAACCTTTCAAGTATCTTAACAGTGCTATTATATCTCCCCTCCTCCAGGCGAAACATGCTCAGTTCTTTCAGTCTCTCCTCATAGGGCTTTGTTTCCAGTCCCCTGATCATCCTTGTTGCCCTCCTCTGAACCTGTTTCAGTTTGTCTGCATCCTTGTTAAAGTGTGGTGTCCAGAACTGGACTCAGTACTCAAGATGAGGTCTAACCAGAGAGCTGTTGCTAGTCGGGCGGTATATAAGCTTAATTAAATAAATAAATAAATAAAATGAATAGAGAGAACTAGTACCTCTCAGAATTTGGAAACTATACTTCTGTTAATGCAGCCTAATATGGCATTTGCCTTTTTTGCAGCCACATCACACTGTTGGCTCATATTCAGCTTGTGATCAACAACAATTCCAAGATCTTCCTAACTTGTAGTATTGCTGAGCCAAGTATCCCCCATCTTATAACTGTGTGCTTGGTTTCTTTTACTAGGTGTAGAACTTTGCACTTATCCCTGTTAAAGTTCATTCTGTTGTCTTCAGCCTAATGCTCAAGCCTGTCAAGATGCCTTTGAGTTTTGTTTCTGTCTTCCAAGGTATTAGTTATCCCTCCCAAGTTTGTATCACCTGCAGATTTGATAAGCATTCCCTGCCTCTCCTCTCCAAGTCATTAATGAAAATGTTGAAGAGCACAGGCCCAGGACCAAGCCCTGAGATACCCCGCTCGTTACCTCTCCCCAGTTTGAGAAGGAACCACTGATAAGCACTCTTTGAGTACGATTCTGGAGCCAACTGTGGCTCCATCTGATAGCGTTCAACCTGTATATATGTCAATTAATTTGCACATTTCAGTAAACCTCCAGTGACCTCCTTCCAAGGGGGACCAAACCCAGGTGAGCACTTCTCACTGCTTGGAGGAGCAAGGTGAGCATAACAGTATTAACTGCACTACATGACGCTGGTTGTCTTGGACTTGAAGCATGGACTGTTCAGTCCTTGATCCTGACCCCTGTCCACAGAGTTATCATCCCGTTAGCAGTTTGTCCAGCTCTGTAAAACTTGGGGCCTGAACCTCGGTGTTCTTGGCCTGTTTGGAGGATTTCTGGGCAGACGTGAAATCCCTATCATTCCACCTCCGTCAAATTGGGATCAGAGCCCTAATTCCTAGCAGAGGCTGTTGTCTTGGCTCGTGGCGGAGAGCTTACTGTCAACATACATTGATGTGTTTCTTTAACCTAGTTTCTTCCTGACAAAATTGGCTGGAGCAAAGCAAAAAACCCCTTGTTCCTCCAGAAGTTAAAGCAGCCGTCGTCTTCTTTAGCTGCAACGAGACGTTTGGGCACCCCAGGCGTTGGCCCAAGAGGCCTCTTAGCGACTAGCTGTGTGCATCTCGGCACAGGAAGCCAGAGGTGGCTTTCTAAGCCGTCTTGTGCTGGCGGCTGAATCACCTGGGTCAGCTGAGCCCAACAACTATAAATTGTTTGCTGCTGTTGCCCTTGTGACTAATCCGTGTGTCTGAGGCTGGCTGCAGTCGGAGGCTGCTGCCTTGATTTATGGCTCTTGCAAAGCAGGGCCTCAGTTTTGGCAAATGCTGTGTTGCTCTTGGGTGGAGCGGCAGCCTCAGTAGTCTTAAAAGGTGGTGGTGATGGCGGGGAGCGCTCTACAAAATTAGCAGTATGTGCTGCTGTTTGATTGAGCAACACGGGCAGCATTAGCCTCTCTCTCTCTCTCTCTCTCTCACTCATTTTCTCTCTCACACACACACACGCACGCACGCGTGACAAGTCAGTGTGTTTGGCTATTATAGTTTGAATTAACAGATTATTGAGATATTGTTATCAAAAAAATTATATCGTGATTTTAAATTTTGTGTTTATACTTATAGTCTACCCTGGGATCTTATGATGAAGATCTGAAAATAAACAAATCAGTTACCCATGACAGTGCAGCAGAATGAAAAACAGAGAATTTACAAAAAATATCTGTGCCAATCCACCTTTTTAAAATATGTGACTAGTGATAATGTAAATGCGTGCATGCACCACCCACCCCTCATTTCCAAAGGTAACCAATCTTTTGTGTTTGGGTATATGGCCACGTTTTCCCCTCCTCCACCCCATTTCCCTGCTGTCTAGTTAAGTCTGTGAGCACCTGGGGAGCAGAAATGCTTTCTATGTTCCCTGCAAGGCACTGTATTATACAGCAACTTTCCCCAACCTGGTGCCCTCCAGATGCTTTGAACTGAAATTCTCATATCCCAGTTCAGCATGGCCAGTGGTCAAGGATGATTGAAGTTGTAGTCAAAATATTTGGATGGCAACAGGTTGGGGAAAGTGATGTGCACCAGTGGTGCGCTATAACTAATTTGTGTATTGTTTCATATGTTGTGTTGTTGGTGTGGTGGAAGATGCACAAATGTTCACAATCCCCACCAGATGTATGGCAGGTGTACTCTGGTAAACATGTTAAGTGATTTCGGGAGGCAGCAGCTCGCTGGAAAGCAGATGCCTGTCTGTTCTGCATTTGCCTTTCCCCTCTCCCTTTTCTGTTTTGGGAGGCAACACGGCCTGAGCCTGAGAAGTGGCCTGCAGTCGTCTCTCTCTCTGAAACTTCCTTCTCATAGAAAGGGGCATCGCCCAATGGCAGAGTATCTGCTTGGCATGCAGAAGGCCCCAGGTTCCATCCATGGCATTTCCAGGTAGAGCTGGGGAGGTCCCCAGACTGCAGCCCTGGAGAGCTTCGGCTGCCTGTCAGTGTAGACAATACTGAGCTATTTTATTTATTTATTTATTTTAAAATATTTCTATCCCACCCTTCTACCCTATAATAGGGCACTCAGGGCAGCTTACAAAAATAAAATCAAACACGTACATAATAAAATTGTACACAGTAAAGATCACAAAAACAAAATAAATTAAAATACAATTAAAATACATAAAATTATTGTTGTTGTTATGTGCCTCCAAGTCGACTACGACTTATGGCGACCCTATGAATCAGCGACCTCCAAGAGCATCTGTCATGAACCACCCTGTTCAGATCTTGTAAGTTCGGGTCTGTGGCTTCCTTTATGGAATCAATCCATCTCTTGCTTGGCCTTCCTCTTTTTCTACTCCCTTCTGTTTTTCCCATTATTGTCTTTTCTGGAGAATCTTGTCTTCTCATGATGTGTCCAAAGTATGATAACCTCAGTTTCATCATTTTAGCTTCTAGTGACAGTTCTGGTTTAATTTGTTCTAACACATATATATATAGGGAGTGGTACTAAAGGGACTACAAAGGTAAAATTTAACGTAGAGGGCATAAAATCATAAAATCAGTGTCAGGCTCTACCTTCAGTCCCTCCCAAAGGCTTTCTGGAACAAGATCATTTTCAGAAGTCTCCAGAAAACCAACAGGGAGGGAGCAGAGCGGACTTCTTGGGGTAGGGTATTGCAAAGCTTGGGGTCACAGCTGAAAAGGCTCTCTGCCACGTGCCTGTCAGTCTAACATCTTTTATTCCAGGCACGCAGAGGAGACCAGAGGCAGATGATCTTAAATCCCAGGCAGGCACATATGAGCTAGACGGTCTGATGGTCTGGCTCCGTATAAGGCAGCTTCCAGGAGGCCAAGAGCCCATTTGCTTAGCCCGATCCTGAGGCTTGGGGCCATTGCTGATGGAGTAGAATCCATGGGCTGGATGCCATTGCATCCTGCTTGGCAGAAACTCCTTTCCCAGTCTGGTGCTCTCCAGATGTTTTTGACCACAACCCCCGTCAGCCATATGATGCTGAGGCTGGTGGAACGGTAGTCCCACACATCTGGAGGGCACCAGCTAATGGCCAGCTGTCCAGAGCTGAGCTAGGATTTGACTGCGGAGCTGTGAAGTCTGCCTACCTGTGCTGTTGCTTCCATTGGCCAGCCATCAGTGTGAGCTGTTAAGTGTCCCTAGGCTTTGCTTCTCTGCAAGAAAAGCAACGTGCCAGCACTAGCTTTTTAAAACACACACACACACTCCCTCTCTCTCTACCTGCAGGCTTCAAAGATAACTAGTGTTGTGGACCAAACTAATTGTATTTATGCTTGGATTTCCTGACATGTTCTTTTTTATTAGGTACATGTTTGTGTGCCCCAGACTTAACAGCTGCATTGGTCTCAGCCCTTGCCACATTCTTTCTTTCTCTATTGCCATTCCAGAAGCAGGAACTGACCTATAAATGGCTTTATTCTCTGTTGCCCCAGAGGGTCTTTCCTAGGGTTGCACTCCACTCGTTTTGGAGCCAGCAAGGTGGTCATATTTGTGGCTTTAACATCTCTGTGAAGTTTGTAATGACTCAGCTTGATAGTATTCCTGATGTATCTTCTGGCCCATATCAGAGAATCATAGAATGGTAGAGTTAGAAGGGGCCTATAAGGCCATCAAGTCCAACCCCGTGCTCAGTGCAGGAATATAAATTAAAGCATACTCAACAGATGCATATAATGGGATGCAAAGTGTTGGAGGGAAAATACTTAATCTGTGTTGATGGGAATAGTGGGAAGATGAAACTCTGTTTCCTGAAGCATGTTCAAGGAACCTTTGTCTTGGACTTGGACCTACTCTTAGCTCTCCCTAATGCTGTGTTGAGGTTCTGCTGTTGGTAAGTAGTTTCAGTCTCATGTGTTATGTGCTTCAGTGTATGCTTGCTCAGTCTTTTCAATATAGACAGACAGTGTAGTCTCTCTCTCTCTCTCCCTCTTCCCCCCCCCCCGGGTTGAACACTCTTGAGGTTGATACCATGATACAGTTCAGACATGACTTGTGTGTTCCTTGTGGGTTTATTTCTCAGAAGAATGATTTGTGGTTCACTTTTTCCTCCAGATAAAAGTTCTCGCTTCTTTGCATCTGGCTGGGAAAACAAACGGAAAATAATATTTGGGATTCAGTTTAAATTTCAGAATTGAAATTCACCCTAACAATATGTGGTTGAATTGCAAGAGCTGATTTAACATGGAATAGCTCTGGGCCTCCTCCTCCTCTATGAAGATCAGTTATTCAGTTCATGTGCTGAAAATGAGCCAATTCTTTGGGAGCCTACCATGAAATAAAATCTACTACCCTAAAACATGCTTTGTATAATGTCTGATATCTGCAATCATTATGGAAGGAAACGGCTCACTTATGGGAGGAACAGTTGAAAGAGTTGGTTTCATTTTATGTTCATCTTCCACTGCTCCATCAACTATGTTGAGCTCAGAGCAGTTCACAATAATAATAGCTTTTAAAAACAGCAAACATTTCTATTGCTATAAGCATATGTTAAGCCTAGAGAAGAGAAGATTAAGGGGAGATGTGATAGCTGCCTTCAAAGATCTGAAGATGGTGTCACAAAGGCTTGTTCCCTGTTGCTGCAGAGGGCAGGGCTAGATCTAAGGGGGTAGAAATGGCAGAGAAGCGGATTTTGGTTAAACAGTAGGAGAAACTTCCTAACGGCAGTCCAGCAGTGGAACAGGCTGCTTGGGGAAGTGGTTGGCTCTCCTGCATGAAAGGCACTTAATGTAGAGGCTGGATGACCGTCTGTCAAGGACACTGTAGTTGCCCTTCTGCATTGTCGATCCTGCAGACTGGGGTTTTTGGACTAGAAGACCTCTAAGGTACGTTCCACGTCCGTAATTCTATGATTCTAGTTTTGTTCTATGGTAAGGGATGGGAACCATAAAGTTAGAGGCACATAATCTCTTTAAAATATCTAAAAGTAGCTCTCTGTTAGCTAGTGAAGAGCATGAGCAGGCAACTCAGTCATGAACTGCTGGGTGGCCTTTAAGGAAGCCTCTATTGCCTCATCACATCTGCAGTAGACAGTTAATACTGACCTGCCTTGCAGGACTGTTGTGTAAGGATTTCTGTGAAAATGTTAGTGCCAAATACTCTTATCCACCCTGCAATACTTTTTTGGGGAGGGGGGTTATGGGTGGCATACTTAAGCCCAGGAAACATATACCTCTTTCTATACACAGTTTTTCTCCTGAAATCTGTCCCACATGTGGCAGTATTTCTATGCTCCTGTGCCTATGCACCACCCTGGATCTGTGCTGCTAGCCATTCTCACCTAAAGCATAAATGTTGTTTTTGAAAGCCTTGCTATTAATCCATTGGCCTCATCTTGGGGGCTTGTGTCAAAATGAGCCTTGGGGGACAGACCCTAATCTACAAGGAAGGAAGTGATATGTTGGCGGCGGGGGGGGGGGAGAGAATGGAGAGCTACTATGGCCTGCTCTGGATGTTGTTGTTATGTGCCTTCAAGTCGTCGATTTCGACTTATGGCATCGCTATGAATCAGTGACCTCCAAGAGCATCTGTCATGAACAACCCTGTTCAGATCTTGTACGTTCAGGTCTGTGGCTTCCTTTATGGAATCAACCCATCTGCCAGCATCTTATTCAGCAAATGGTTATTGTAACTGGAAAAAAGTAAGACAAATGGAACATTCATCTGTGTGTCACTCGCAGGAACTCTTGATTGGCAACTGGCAAATTGTTGTGGATTATAAACGAATATTTAACTTTCTGGTGTTTAAGGAGGGAGGAAGGGAAGATAACAGTGCATTAAACAGAGGCATCCAGTTTTGGCTAATCATGTTTACGTGTATCTTAATGTTCACAGATGAGAACCAAGGGCAAGGTAGATTTATTTATTTTTAAAGGAAGATTATTGCGCTAAGGGAGGGTATAACTGCTTATCTTTTCCAGAGCTTAGAAGTTCATATGTTTTGCATCTGTCCCTGATGTCAACACCAAACTGATAATGTTTTGGTTGCATCACTTGGTTAAATATGTATTTCAGGAATGAGTATAGATGCACATTGCAAGATCGCCTCGATGTTGTGGTCTGCTAATCTTAATTGGAGTATTCCTTGGTTTGGAGTCTAGATCAGCTAATTATTGCTTCTGTGCAGGATCCTCACCTAATTGTGCCTGTCAGCCAGAGTATGACCCTTGTTGACCTGATCGGAGCATTGGTCAAATCAGAGTACGTATCTAGAGTAGGTCTTCAAAGGACTTGATGTTGGAAATCTTTGCAGTAGCTTTTGCCAACAGCTGTGCTGCTTTACAAAAGTCTTGTAAGATAAGTTGGCATTATAGCCATAATGCAGGCCTGTGGACGAGGCTGGAAAAGAGAGGCTTCCTTAAAACCACCCCATGAGTCCGTGAACCCCTGGCAGAGGAGAGATTTGAATGAGGGACTCTGGACCTTCTCGACCAACTCCTTCTGTTCCTTTAGAAGAAACTCTGAAGATAGATTCAATTAGTACTAGCAAGACAGTTTTAACGTCGTAAAATTGTATCTGATGACCTCTGTGATCTGTAAAAAGCACACCCTACTACAGACTAAGAAACTTGTTCATGACAGGAAATCAGCAACCCCGGGTGAAACTCAATCAAAACTATTAAGCTGCTGTTTTAATGGGTCTACTTGAGGGTCTCCCCCCCCATCAAGAGGCCCAAAGGGGCTTGGTTTTGTGGCTCATTTTTGCAGCAAATGAAACGTTATATAAAAAGCAATAAACTTACACAAACAGATCTCTTTCCCGCCAAACACATTTTGCATCTATAACAAGAACGACAACAACAATAATGATAAAATAGTCCTATTTTACAAACCCACATAACCTGAATGTGCAGGAATCCATTCCAGATGCATGTGTACAGACTGAACCCAAAAGCCACGAGTCTGGGAATATCTTGTAGCAAGACCAACTAAAATGCCACAGAGTCCTGAGCAAGCTTTTCATTTCTGCAGAACTTTTCTTCAGGTTGGGAGTTAAGCAAAGCAATGAAGGTGGGGGAGGGCGGAGAGAGAGAACAGGGCATCATGGGAAATCCCGCAAGGATGTGTAGTTTGCAGTCTTGAGAGAAAATGTTGAAGGAGTTAGGCCGGATTAATTAGGTTGGGCTGGGATGGGTGAAAAACAGATTTTAGGTTGGGAGAAACCTAGAATCTGAAACTAGGAGGAAGAAACAACACTGGCCATCACCCCTGTTTCATGATTGACTGAAAATATAAAAGCCAGACGCTGCTTACCACCAGCAGGCTCCCCGCTTCTTTCCTTGTGACCAGTTTTTCTCACACTCCTGTCCATCTCTCATTTCTTCTTCTTTCGCTTCAAAACTCTCCTTCAGGATGGAGCTTGAGAGCTCAAACACTTGCTCAGAAGTGTTCCTGATAAAGGCATCATCTGACTGTGGATTTGAATTTTTTCTTACAGACGGACATGGCTACCAGTAGATTACCTGCAGAGAGAAGCCGCTGCACCCCTCTTTGACACCATTTCCCTGGGGGGGGGGTGAGGCTAAAAAGTCCCATCCTAAAACTCAAGAGCATCTATCTGTCCTCAGTCCATCCAGGGCCAGACCAAGAGATGATGCCACCCCCTTCAGCTACGGTTTGGCATCTTTGGGGGCACGTGAAGCTGTCCTCTGACAGAGAGTCTGACTTGTCACCAATCTGCAGCCAGCAGCCCTCCAGGGCCTTTCCCACTCTCCTGTCTTACTGCGATGATTATTTACGTAGTGTGGTGTTTTACGGGTCCCTGTCCCAAGGGACTTGCAGTCTCCAAAATTCAGCAAGGGGTGGTGACAGTGGGGAGAAGACAGCAGAGGAAAGGAGGCAGGGTGACGAGGGGAGCGGCGTGCTGTTACGCCTGGCATACTTTTCACTGAAGACCCTGTGAACCTAAGGAGAGCCCCCACGGCTGGATCAGGCCAGTGGTGCTTCTAGTCCAGCAAGCTGTTTCTCATGGTGCCAAATCAGATGCCCATTTTGAGAAACCCGAGAGCAGATTTGACCTTTGGTGTGTGGCATTATGCACACAGACCTTCTCTTCTACTGACCAGTGGGTCCTTTGTAAGAGACTCTGACACATTTCTCTGTTCTGATTTTTAAAACACCCCTGCCTCTGCTGACTGTTTGCGCTGCTTGTGCAGTTGGGCCAACCCTGCCAACGTCTCTGGAACAGCTTGCATTGATGGCAGAGGGAAGGAGCTCAGGAGGATGTCTTGTATAGAGTCAGACTATTGGTCCATGTACCTCTGAGTGGCAGCGGCTCTTCAGGTTTTCAGGCAGGGAATCTGACCCCTCCCATCCCTACCTGGAGATGCTGGAGTTTGAACCCAGGACCTTTTGCATGGGGAGCAGGTGCTTTACCCCTGAGCCATAAGAACATAAGGAGAGCCTGCTGGATCAGGCTAGCATCCTGTTCTCACAGTGGTCAGCCTGTGGGAAGCTTGCAGGACCCGCGTGGAACAGCACTGTCTCCATTTGTGGTTCTCAGCAACAGGTATACAGAGGCATACCACCTCCAAGAATAGAGGCAGAGTGTAGCCATCATGGCTAATAGCCAGCGATAGCCTTATCCTCCATGAATTTGTGTAGTCGTCTTACAAAGCCTCCAGGTTGGTGGGCATCACTGCCTTTTGTGGAGCAAATTCCATAGTTTAACTATGCGCTGCGTGAAGAAGTGCTTTCTTTTGTCTGAATCTTCTAACGTTCAGCTTCATTGGATGTCCACAAGTTCTAGTGTTATGAGACATGCGTAATGTTAAACACCTCTTACTCACCATGGGAAGATGATGCTTCTCTTGGTCGGGACAAAAGTACCCTTCTCTGATCTCTGGAAATTACAAACCTTAATACCAATAAAATCCGGGTTTTGTCTAGAACTAGTTGCTGGTTATTGCGGAGGTCTTCCTTCTTGCACTTGTCACTGATAGAAGAGATCCCCTTGGATTTATTGTACTGGCTTACATGGGAGATCTGGCAGCTTCCTAGTGTCTCCTGTACTTTTTGCTCCAGAAACATCCAGCAGATGTGATGGTCCCCACAAAGCATTGTAAGACGATGGTTATCTTTCACTGGTGAAAGATACCAATGGGGTGTTTGACATGCAAATGATAAGGACCTTTAGAATGTGGTATTCCCTGTTCGATAAGCCTTGGCACTCCGCTTTGCTTTCTCAGACCAAACTTTCGCTTGTGTTTGTGGTTTGTTTAGAGAAAGACATACCTCGAATGCTGGTTCATACATAATGCAAAGCCAGCCTCTGGTTTCTCTTCCTCCCTGGCAGGTCAGCAGCCGGGAAGGGGGGGGGAAAGAGGGACGCGGGGACTTTCTGAGCAGTGCGCACCAGTATGCTTGTTCACATTACACCATAGTTTATTTTTAACTGTGGTTTCACATTTTGTCAGACCAGACCAGTATGTTGTAAATAAAGTTTTCCCTGTGAAACAACTTAAAATCTACATGTAAAATGGATCAAAGCCCTGTATTTCAATGAAGGAGCTAATGAAAAAAATATAGAAAATCTAGTTGGGCAGCTTTTCCCTCTGCTGCTTCCTCTGTTGAAATCTAGATAGTCCGGAGGGGAGGAGGGGTGGAAGATAAGCAACCAACACATTGATGTTTGTTTAAAAAAAATGAAGAGTAAAAAGTAGGGAGGATGATAGAGAAGGATAAGATATTGTTATGCTCACATTTTGTACCAGTATTTTAAAAATTGAATCATTTGAGCTTTCCCGATGCTGAAATCGGGATAAAGCTGAAAAGCACCTTTGCTATTACTATTTTTTTTAAAAGGAGATCATACGCTTCTTCAGCCAACAGACCAACTCATCTGATTATGGAACTTTACATGTATGGCGGTGGCAATATATGTATAACTTCAGAGCAATTTGTTTTATGGTGGCAACATTTCACTCCACTCTCCTTTGCCAAGTGCTTTAAGTGTACATCCTTTAAAGCACGTTTGCTGGATTTCCTTCTAACAGGTGAAGTAATGAAATGAAACATTATCCCCAGAGCTTTGTTGCTATTGCTATGAAATGCAGGTGTGCAAACAAGGAAGAAAACAAAAGGCCAAGGTCCTTGCTGGCCTCTGGTTGCCTGAGCGCGGCAGCAGCGGAGTGCAGTCTCCGGCAGCTGAAGCAGCCTCCGCAGTTGGAAGCTGCAACAGGATATCCCAGCAATGCCTTTCAGGTTAAATACAATCTTGATGAATGTGCCCTTTTAAGGGTCTTCTTGCATCTTATCATGAGTCAGTTGCAGTGCTCAGGGAGGAAAGAGGAAGTTGTTATATTTGGACACTGAACTTTTATGGGCATAGACCAGGGTTGTTTGTGTGCCACATTCCCTCAACAACATGGAAAGAGGATAGGATGTGGTACTGGCTACAGAATTCTGATTCTGGAGAACTTCAAGTGGGAGGGCGGAAGCAAGTTGCTGGTCCTTATGAAGGTGAAGATGGGCTTGAATGCATTTGGGCAATGGCTATGGAAATGGACCAGGGACAAGGCTTTGGTGTCTCGTGTAACCCTCTCCCATGATGAACAAAATGTTGCTGGATCCAGCCTTTCTTGGGGCCGAGTTTGGATCACCTGGGAGCAGAATGCTGACTGGTGTTGGTATGCCATAACAGCGCATTTATTTGGGCAAGCCTATATTGGAAGCTGCCTTAGATGGAGGGCACATTCATGCCATGCATTTATTCCACTGTTATTCCACTTTAAACAGTCATGGCTTCCCCCAAAGAATCCTGGGAAGTGTAGTTTGTGAAGGGACCTGAGAGTTGTCGGGAGACTCAGTTTCTTCACACAGCGCTACAGTCACCTGAACTCTGGGAATTGTAGCTCTATGAGGGGAACAGGCATCTCCTAAACTCCCAGGACCCTTCACCAACTACACTTCCCGGGGAAAGACACAATAGTTTAAAGTGAACAGTGGAATAAATGCAAGGTGTGAATGTAGGAGCCAGACCATTTCTTGTGTTTCCAGTGTTGCTCCAGACTGGCAGTAGCTCTTCTGAGAGCCCCTGGCAGAGAAAATGTTCAGCTCCTTTGAAGCAGAGATGCCAGGGACGGGACCTTGGGCCTTCTGCTTGCAAAGTATAGAAGTGGGTTGCTAGTCTTTGCCAACCTGATGCCCTCCAGGTATTTTGGACTACAACACCCATCAGCCTCAGTATCATATGGCCATGCTGGCTGGGGCTGATGGGAGCTGGACGTCCAAAACATCTGGAGGACACCAGGTTGGCGAAAGCTGCTGTAGGGCAAGTCTGTGGGAAGGGTTTTTATGCAGCTTAATGGCTTCTGACGTGGGCACCATGAAGTCTGCGTGGAACGGAGGGCTTTACAATGGTGCCTCCTGGCTTCCTTGCATGGCTACTTCCTGCAATTCAGCGTAGTGCGATGTGGCGTTGTAGAGGGAATCCCAGTGCAGGCACATGCGCTCAAAGCAAAGAATCCAGTAGCTTGGCGCTGATGGGCTGGGAAAAGAGGGTGGGGCAATGTTTGGCTGGGCATGTTAACTTGGGAGAAGATAATTGCATAGCTGGCGTTTTGGCCAGTGCATGGGGTTTGAGGAATCCCGCAGAACTTTGCACATGACTCTGAATTTGACTACATATGGGCTGTTCCATGTTGTGTCACCTCTGGAAAAACACCACCACCACCAGTTAACACCACCTGAACACTGCAGCACAGCCAGTGGCTCAGCAGTGACGCAGCGGGCAGAGCCAAAATTAGTACAGTATGTTGCCACCCTTACTTCCTGGGTTACCTCCCTGACAGCTTCTTGGTACTGCTTCAGGCATACACTGGCTGGGCTCACATTGTTCCAGTTCACAAGCTCTGCAAAGGACAAGCTGCTGCTGTTGCCACTGATGAAGGCGCATTGGATGGAATTTGATGGCTGTAGCACTTGGGAAGGACTCTTGAGCATGTCAGAGCCCCATTCCAAGGGCATCTGTCCCAAGGCAAGATGCTGGAGTTCATTTTCTCTCAGGTTCAGAAATAAAGTCTTCAAGCTGGCATCAGCCGTGAAAGCCGCAGGTTTTCCATAGCACTGCTTTTGTGGGTCTGCCTTTTTTCTTTTTGCAAAGAGAGGAGGCACGGGGGTGGGGGAGGAAACGTTTCAGAAGCTGAAGACTGAATCTGTCAGAGCAGTTCCTCTATGTCATAGAAGCAAAGGCACACCAGACCTCTCAGTGCAGCCGAGTGTAGCAAAAAGCCCCTTTTGAAGTGCTCTCAGGAGCAAGTGGATGATGTGCCTTGGAGAGGGAGTGCACCTTTATCCTTCCCCTGCCAATCGGACTTTGCCTCCGTTATCCATGTACTGGTCACGTCCAGGCTGGACTACTGTAATGCACTCTATGTGGAGCTGCCTTTAAAGACAGTTCGGAAACTTTATCTGGTTCAGAATGTGGCCTCCTGAGTGTCGGTGGTGGCAACATGGTCAGATTGTGTAACGTTGGTTCTGGGCCAGCCGCACTGCTTGCTGTTGAATTGCTAGGCCCAGTTTAAAGCCTTCTCCTTTACAGTCGTAAATAGTTTGTGCCCGAGTGATTTGAGGGGGCTCCTCCTCCGCTGCCGCCATTGCAACCTGCCTGTTCACTGGCCTCTTCCTCTGCCCCAGACCGTTGCAGCGGGGAGCAGCAGCAGCAGCTGCCAAAAATGGCAGCGAGGGAGGAGGGCAGCCCCACTGAGGGTGTCTTGTTCAGGGATGCCCCCAAACCTGGAGCCGGCACTGGATCTGTTGGTGTGCCATTTCTTAGGAGCAGGCTGGGGCTGTCGGCAATAGCTCCACATATCCATAGCCCGGAAGGTGTTTTCCAAACCCTGTTGCTGGGAGAGGGCAGCTCTTCTGCTCAGATGACCAGGCTCCGAGTGTTTATGGCAGGCCTGACCAATCCAGAAGCCTCCTTGTAAACTGCTTTACGTATTTTCCAATAGAAATATAGGACATGAATAAATCAGGGGACAGCTTCTTTCCTCAGCAACCTGGGGCTCTCGAGATATTTTGGACTACAACTTCCGTCAGTCCCAGCATCATGTGGCCATGCTGTCTGGGGCCAATGGGAGTTTTGGTCCAAAACATCTGGAGGGCAGCAGGTTGGTGAAGGTTGATTTAGGGTGTGTAATCATAAAGGAGGCAGTGTCTCTGTTTAAAAAGGGAGCGATGGTGGCAAGGTGCATAAGCCTCAGATTAACAGTGCTATGCACAACACAGAAACGTCAGCAGTTTCCCCAAAGCCCAGTGCAATTTGTAGCAGATGCCAACAAAGCCAAACACCTGCTGGGCTGCTGGAGATGTGCCTTGGGCAGGGCCTGGGAAGGTAACAGGAGGCAAAATAAATACTCTCCAGCAGGAGCTGGTGCCTTTCCCGACTGCACAGGATGACCCTTGTCTAAACAAGTGCCCTAACCGAACCTGAGAAATGCTTGCGGTGAAGGTCTTGATAGATCTGTGTGAAACTTGGCTGGCTTCTGGGTGTTTTTTCCGCCTCCAGTCCGTGTAATCTCTTTTGCCCGTGTTTTTTGGGACCCCTTCCTTCTCCTTTTTACCCCCACCCTGTCACATTCCATTTTTAATTGAATGCTGACGTACCTTGCAGATTTGTTGTAGGAGTGACAGCATGATAATGTATGTGTTGTAGGAGTGACAGCATGATAATGTATGTGAAGTGCTTTACCTACTCTCAAGCACTATATAAAAGATATATTCATAATAATATTGTCATTTTTTGTTATGTACAGAATCTTTGCAGGCAAACTGCAGTCATCTTGGAAATCCTTCTGGCAACACATCTTTGTCTCTTCCACAGCTAAAGTGGCCTTCTGTTGCAGAGAGATTTTCTGATGTGTGGGGCCTGGGGTGATGTGTGTTTCCAAGTTCCTTTTATTGCTTGGTATTCAGCCGTTTAAACTCCGATCTGTCTCTAGCTCCAGTGGTCTCTGAAATCTCACAAACATTAAAGACTTGGGTGTTTTGCCATAGCTTTATAACCTATATTAAGTTGCCTAGGGCTAAATTCCACTCTGTCTCTTAAATCATATTGTATGGTGTTACATTGTGTGAATTCTGTCTATTCAGGTGTGTGCAGTTTTTAAACAATAAAATACAGATTTTACACTCTGCTGCAAATCCCACCATTCAGCATTAAGGAAATTGCTGCAAACATGTTTTGATAGCAAGTGTTTCCTGACAGCTGTAATACAAAAGCTACGCACAAGAAGAAGCCAACATTGGCACATCTGGTCGAAGGGCATTTGGTGGGGAAGAAGAGAGCTCAGGCAGGCCCTGGCATCTCCCCCTTTTCTTTATCCAGCAGTAATAAAACCAAACCATTTGTGCTGACAACAGGTGGTGTATAAAAAGATACACGGGAGAAATGTTCAGTTTCCTCGATCTCTGACTAGATGTTTTGGGGCAACTTTATTTATGGCAATCTTCCTGGAGTGGGGTGTGTGCGTTTGCGTGTGTGTGTGTGTGTGGAAGGCAGGCACAGCATTGAAAGTTGCCTTCTACTCAATTAGACGATTGGTCCATATTGTTGGCTCTGACTGGTCGTCCAGGATTTCAAGCAGGAGTTTTCTCCAGCCCTACCTGGAGATGCCATTGGGGACTGAACCTGGGGCCTTGCGCGGGCTGAGCAGGAGGTCTGTTGCTCAGCTACAGCTCTTGTTGTGGGGACCTCCCGGCACCCCTATTTAGTCATCAGATCTTCTTGTCTCCCACCACAAGGGGCCAGTCCTCTGGACCATGAGTGCTGGATCCATGTCCAAATCCCTGGAGATCCCTGGCGCCTGTGAGCAAATACTTCGTCCTCATTTTCCGGACGAGGCTGTGGTGTGAGGAGTCGAGTTCTGGGGAGCTCTGCCAGTGCATGGTCATGGTCCTGCAGAGCTCATGCTCACTTTGGCGTGGCTTGTACAGGGGAACTTCCCAGTGTCCTTCCTTGTCGTTCTGTTGGCTCAGCCTTGGGGAGGGACCAGAAAGCACCTGCTTTGCTTGCAGAAGGTCCTCGCTTCAATCCAGTGAAAAGAAACTCCACTCACAGGTGCTGGGAAAGGCCTTTCTCTGCCTGAGGGCCTGGAGAGCAGCTGCCAGTCAGTGTAGACCGGCCTTCCCCGACGTGGTGCCCTCCAGATGTTGCTGGACCCCAGCTGCCATCCGCCTCAGCAGCCAGCATGGCCAATGGTTAGAGATGGTGCTGGGAGTTGTAGTCCAACAGCATCTGGAGGGGGCAAGGCTGGGTTAGAGGGGAACAAAGTCTGACTCAGTATAAATTAAGCTTCCTACTGTATCCTCTGCTGCGGAGGGAAGTTCCAGCCATGGCTGAGTGGAGGAAGCCTTAACTTTCCACCAGCGGCGCCTGTGGGATGGGAAGGAGCAGCCCTTTCCCCAGCTCTGCTGCAAGAACACCAGGTCTATGACTTAAGGGCGGGATATAAATTTAATCAATCAATCAATCAATAATCCCTCCCCTGCTGGCTTGGCACCGAAATGCATCAAATTCCTGGGGGAAATGACTTGCTTGGCTGTACAGAGGGCTCTGTGTGTGAGACTTGGCATGGGTTCGGCCTCCAAGCGGCCAGGGTCCTGGGGAAAAGGAGAACCTGCCAGGCATTGAGCGAAGGGGTCCCCGGTGAGTCGTCGTATCCAGAGCCAGGCAAGGGTCAAGTTCTCTAAGCAACAGTCAGAAGAAACACAGGTCAGAACACAGTTTTGTTTGCTTATTTCAACGATTTATATAGTCTGGTGTACAAGTAACTCAACACAATAAAGACAAAAATGAGTTAAAACTGTACAATCAGAATTCAGTTAAAATGCCTGTTGAAATAAACAAATGAAAACGGATTCAGTAGATGCTGGAAGTTCAGCTGGGGGGGGGGGCTATCCGAGCCCAGCTGGACAACTCTTGGGCACATGCTGTGTACTGAGTGTGTGTTGGAGAGGTGGAAGTAATATTGCAGCCTCCGCGTGTCCGCTGTTTGCACAGTCCTTGCACATTCTGTATGTGCAGCCAGAACCTTTGTTTCTGCAGGGTGAAACAGTTGAAGCGTACACAGAGACTGGCCAGATGATTTGGCAAATGGTGCAGGAATCAGGAGCTTGCCCCCATAGCCCTCTTGCCCCCTCCCCCCACATGCATTGACTCTGTGGGCATTCGGTTGTGTGAACAGCATGCAAGTCAGGCAGGACATTGAGTTCCTAAAGGACTGTTGGCTCCTCTCTGGCTTAGTGTATGTAAAGTTCTTTTGACATTTTAGTGGCAATGCTTACAACAGCCCTGTAAGGCAAGATGGACATATTGCCCCCAGCTTGCAAATGCGTGCAGTCTGAGGCTAGGTGGGGATTGAATTCATGGGTGAGATTGCAGTTCTTGACCCAAAAGTAAGTGGGAAGGGTCATAGCTCAGTGACAGAGTACCTGCTTTTCGTGCAGAAAGACCAGGTTCAGTCCCTGTCATCCTGATAGAGCTGGGAGTTCCCTTGCCTGAAACTCTCAGTGTAGACAAGAGAGAGTTAGATGGACCCAAAGCTCTGACGCGGTATAAGACCACTTCCTAAGGGTGCATGTTCTCCTTCTATTAGTCTGACATCTTTTGGGTTCCAAAGAATTCCCTTAGCAGGCAAAAATAAGCACAGGCAAGGGCTAAATCTCCTCGTTGTGGCTTAGTGGGGTGTGTGTGTGCTTCAGCCCAGACAATGTGCTCAAGCGTGTTGTGATGGGGCTGTAATCTCTGTACTCCTGGAGTAAGTCCCATTGAATGGACTGAGGCTTACCTCCGAGGATCCATGTGCAGGATTGGATTGCAAGACTCTTGCCATGAAGGCTCACTCATCAATGAGTAATATCCCACCCTCCACATCTGGTAGAGAATTGCTTTCAGGAAACAGTTGCCTATATTTCAAAGCATAGACAAAATATTTGTGGAATGTTTCCTACTGCAAATTAACATTTTTTCCACACACAAAAAATGAATTGCTTTTGTAAGGGTGATCTTAAGTGCTGATTATTTCTGCAGCTGACGCAACTTGATGAGTATCTGGTTATTTTGGCCTCTTAAGGGAATTTTTTTGGAACACAAAGTCTCACAAGGGATTTGGTTTGTCCAGCCCTGCAGACCTTTCTGGGACCCTGTACTGTTTATCCTTGTTCTGATCCTATAAATGTTTTTTCCTTTGCCTCTGAGTAGGATAGCTGGTTACAAGCTGGTTATATGACGAACACACAGAATGAATGTGAGGAAACTCAGGTTTTGGCTATTGCTTCTGAAAGACCTCGCCTGTCTAGAACTGTGCCCTATGAATTGATGTGTCTGGTTTAGTCAGTCTCCATGTAGATATCCTGTCCTGACTGTTGTGTTCTGTAGGCAAGCATTACTCTGAGGTTTAGCCTCCATTTTGTTTGCATCCTCGGTTGATCCATGCTTTGCACATTTCGTTCCTTGAGAGGACTTATCTATCTCTTGTCCTGTTTATCTGGGAACCTGCCCTGTCCTGTTGATGGATCCCTGTAGGCCTTTGTGGGTCCACTGTGACTTGTTGGCTCCTCATGCCCAGTTATGATGATGGTGTATTTGTCTTGGAGAGCTGCTCTTTCTTTTCAGGAGCCCAGCTCAGACAATGAGACCTGCATCTAGCTTTTTCCCAACAAAATGGGTTCACTCTCTCAACTTCAAAGGGGATAAGATCAACTATTTCAGACCACTTTGTTTTTGTTCTGAACTTGTGTTTAGGCAAAATGTTTGTTTTCCTCACTTAAAAAGGCCCCCATGGCTTGCTTTAGCAGGATCCAAGCTTCCTTTTGGAATA
This sequence comes from Rhineura floridana, assembly GCF_030035675.1. Taxonomy (NCBI): domain Eukaryota; kingdom Metazoa; phylum Chordata; class Lepidosauria; order Squamata; family Rhineuridae; genus Rhineura; species Rhineura floridana. The sequence continues at coordinate 37,583,507 of NC_084493.1, forward strand.
TAACATTATGAGGAAGAAAATGAGCAGCCCATTTCAGCCCCCTGAAGCCATCAGAACAGGATTGGTGCTTTTGGTTTTGATTTTTGGTAGTAGAACAACAAGATGCTGTGTGAACAGCCAGGTGTCTTCTTGACGTTCAGAACATTTTATTTTGGCTCTTATGATTCATCTGAGAATAAGCTTTCAATCTATCCACCTGTTTTTATTGGATCTTCCTCTTATCCAGCAATTACAGAGAGTGTTGCAGATCTCAAATTAAGCTTCATGTGAATGAAGGGGGGGGGAATAGTACAGGTAGCCGTGTTGGTCCATAAGAAAAAAAAAAAGATGCCATAGTATGACTTTTATTAGGACCCACTAAAATGTCATTATTGAGACTTTGGATTCTGCAGAGTGTAAACCGCACCACATGGGGAAAGCTATTCCACATGTGAGGCCCTATCCCAAGGCAAAGCACCATGGGCTACACTTGGAGACAGAATCACAAGAAGGGCCTCCCTCAGCAGATCTTAAAGCCCAGCCAAAGCAATAAGGACATAAGGAGAGCCTGCTGGATGAGGCCAGAGGCCCAGGAGTCTCTCAGTGGCAAGCCGGCTAGCTATGGGAACCCCGCAAACAGCTCTCCCCCCACCTGCAGTTCCCAGCAACTGGCGTTCAGAGGCTTGCTTCCTCTGAGAATGGAGACAGAACATAGCCATTGTGTCTAGTAGCCGTGGATGACTTTATCATCTGTGAATTTGTCTAATCCTCTTTTAAGGCCATCCAAGTATGTGGCCATCTTGTGGGAGCGAATGCCATAGTTCAACTCTGTGCTGTCTGAAGAAATCTGTTCTCCGTCTTCCAATATTTAATTCCATTGGGTGGTCCTCAGTTCACAGGGAGAAAAACATTTCTCTATCCACTTTCTCCACACCTTGCGTAATTCTAGATAGCTCTATCCTGTCCAATATAGGGTAAGGCACTCCTTCGAAAAACTTGGTCTCCCTAAATTGTCCAGGGCTTTGTATGTCAACACTAAAACCTTGAAGCGGGCTCAGTAGCCCATAGGCCAGCCTTCTCCAAGCTGGTGCCCTGAGATGTTTTGGACTAGAACTCCCTTCAGGCCCTCCAAAATGTCTGGAAGGGCACCAAGTTGGAGAAGGCTGAGGTAGGCAGCCAGTACGAGAGTTTACTTCTGAACAATCTGGGGTCCTTCAGCTAGGGATTGAGGCCGGATTCTGGCATGTGTTCTACACTGCAGAAATCAGCTCTGGCCTCTCTCTTCTGCTGCTTTGCATGGACAGCTGCAGATCCAGGAAGAACGTGTCTTTGTTCCAGCATTATCGGATAGTTTTCAAATCATTTTCTGCATCAACTGAAAGCCAGAAGGAACTTTGTTGGATGCAAATTGGCTTCCATTTGTGGAACTAGAGACAGGCGAAGTAGTAGTGCTGCAAAAGAAACAGAGGTGACCTTATATTCTCTGGAGCCCAAGTTCAGAGAAACGTCTCACACTGAGGTTGGGTGGAGGCTGCAGGAATCGAGGGTGTGCACGGCAATTGTCAGCTTTTTCTTTTTTGTTGTTCTTGTTGCTTTTAGAGGCTTATGATCTGACCCACTTTACCCTCTGACCAAAATAATATTTGTGGGTCACAGATGGCTTCCTGTGAGGCAAGGACCTGGCTGAACTGTTTGCATCTCATCATGGCAGTAATTATATCCTTCTGGTTTTGAGTCATCGCATGTGAGAGGGAAAATTTTAAACTGTAAAGAAACAAAAGAAATCAAGGAAATGGAGAAATACAGCTGATGTTGGCTTTTCTCTTTGCTTCCAGCTCTTCATGACTGTCAAAACTGGCATAGACTGAGGTACAGATGAGAGACTGAATTTCACTTTGGATTTGACCTCAGCCATGAATACAGATGTTGGCTTTAGTCAACCTTCTCCCCACCCACCCCATATGCAGTATGGGGGATGATAATACTGCATAGCAGCCTTCCCCAGCATGGCATCCTCCAGATGTTGTTGGACTCCCATCACCCCCAGCCAGCAGACCTAGTGGTCAGGGATGATGGGAGTTGTAAGCCAAAGCACCTGGAGGGCACCAGATTGGGGAAGGCTGCTGTGAAAGATTGTGTTGGCATCATCCTAGAATCAGCACTCCTTATTGATCTTGCCCAGTGTTTCTTGAAATCCTCCAGGGTGGAGATTGTGCCTCCTTGGCCACTACATACAGATGATGCTTAACCTGAATTGGCCTGCCTGGTTTTTCAGACCTTTGCTTCAGACCTTGTCATTCAGCCATTTGGTCAACCATTATTTTGGTATTGCCACCTCTGCCATTCTGTCCCTGGACATGTTTTAACTGGCTGCCCATTGTTACAGTTACCTTTTTTAGCTGCCGTGATTTGGACTTTTGCTGTTTTCCTTTCTTCAGTTCTCCTACTCCAGGGTTAGCCAACGTGGTGCCCTTCAGTGGTTGCTGGACTGAAGCTCCCATAATCCTTGGCCACTGGCCATGTTGGCTGAGGCTGATGGTTACTGTAACTTAACATACAGGCATGGAATACACAACCATAAAACAATATAAAAAAATTTAATATGTATAAAAACAGTCAATATAAAATCCCTATAAGTATTTTCATATAATAATAAAAATGGCCAACAAAATAACAGGAAAATCAGTGCCCAAACACAATGAAATACAAAATATATGATATAATCAAGACAATATCAATGTGGAAATAAAGGGCAACTTGAAAACAATGGCCAATACGCATAAATCAATGCCCATATGTAATAAATTGCAAAATGTATCGCTTAGCCAAACGTGTTTCGACAATTAGTCTTCTTCAGTGGCTTTCATGATGAGTATACATTTTGTGTATTGTGTTCTAAGATATGAACTGATACATGGGCTGTTCATTAACTCAATTGTTCATTTCTGTCAATCAATTATAAAAATATTAACTGTTTTATATTGACTGTTTTTATACATATTAATTTTTTTGATATTGTTTTATGGTTGTGTATTCCATGCCTGTACCTTAACTTTGTTTGGAGCACTGTGTTTGCGTTAAAATGCCAAAAATGTATTATGACAGTTTCATTGAAACGTAAATGTCGACAAAAATGAGCGCAGTGATCATTCACAACTGCAGTAATTGATAGTAACGTAAACATGGTAGCATTGCTAAGTAACACCAGTGGTGGGATAGGAAGCCCTTATCACAGTCCTAGCCAGAGGTGACCAATCAAACTTCTTGATAAGGTATAATTGAGCAACTGTAGCTGATAAGTTGTCACTCAGCGAGGTGTCCCTTTTGGAGGGTCCTTTGTTAACAAATGGCCCCTTTTAGTATAATTACATAGTACCAGAAGGGATATATGGGGAAGGGTGCTGTCAGTTGAGGCATGCCTTTCCCTTCAAAGCTTTTCACTCCTTCCTTTACCCCATCATATTAAACCGCGTAGTTTATCACTGTCTGTCCGTCTCCTGTTTAGGCTGCCGGTTGCCCTAAAAAAGGAACATTCGGAACTTAACACAGACACACACACACACAAAGAGAGAGAGAGAGGAGATGACATTACAGCTCCTTTGCTGGGTTTCCTTGTACTGTATCATGTGCAAGTGCTTTCCAACGCTATGCATTCTGTTTATGTGTTTTTGCAGTAAATAACAGTATACGGCAGCCTTTGCCGGTCTGATCCCCCCCAGCTGTTTTGGACTATGAGTTCTTCTGGAGGGCACCAGCTTGGCAAAGGCTGATAGAGGTTTCTTTGGGGCTTGCTGCAGTGAGCTTTTCCTGTTCTGTTTCATACTTTCTTGTTTAGTCTCGCCCATGCAAAAGACTTTCCTCTGTCCAGGACACATCCTTTCTGACCTGCTCTTCTCATTTGAATTCTGTCTCTTCAATTAATGTTTATTTGGAAACCATCTCCACAGGCTTCATTCCTCTTTTGGTTAATTGCTTTTCTCTTTTTTTTATCATTAATTTTTATTCAAATTTTCAAAGACGAAAAAACAAAACATAACAAAAACAATTAAACAATAAAATAAAATGTCCACTTCCGATTTGTCGCAGATCAGTTATAAGTCTAGAATATATAACAATCCTATCTCTAAAATTATATTATAAAATCACTTTCCTCCAGTAATTATCTTAATTAATCATCAAATCTCATAAACATTATTTTATTCTTTCCACAAAAAGTCAAAGAGAGGTTTCAATTCCTTGAGAGATATATCTTTCAATTTTTCTCCAAATAAACATATCGCTTAATCCATCTGATTCAAATCTGTTAGGCCCAATAATTTCAATAGCCATTCTTCCATTATCTATATTAATTCCATCTTCCATCTTCAATAATCCTGTTAAGTCCAGTAATTTCAGTAGCCATTCTTCCGTTATCAGTATCCCATAATAATCTTATTGTCATAGCCGTAGTCCAAATAAACATATCAATTAATCCATCTCGTCAAATCTGTTAAGTCCAATAATTTCAATAGCCATTCTTCCATTATCAATATTAATTCCATCTTCCATCTTCAATAGTCCTGTTAAATCCAGTGGTTTCAGTATCCATTCATCCATTATCAGTATCCCATGATGATCTTGCTGTCATAGCCATAGTCATATAACAAGAGTCTGATGGGAATTTCCCCCTTCACAATTACGTCTTTGCCATCAATTCTGAATATGTAGTTGAAATATTGTTGTAAAGTCACATCTCTGTTCTGGGTGCATCTCTGCTCTGTCACATATTTGTAGTTAATTCCATAAATTTTTTCCATGTCAGGCCCCATCACATCATTCCAGTCAAGAATTCTGAATATGTTGCTGAAGTATTGCTGCAAAGTCATATCTCTGTTCTTCTTTTTTACAAAATGCACTGACTCATCTCTTAAGAGTTTCTCCACTGTCACATATCTGTAGCCAACTCCATAGATTTTTTCTATGTCAAACTCCATCACATCATTCCAGACCAGAAAATTATCCAAGACATTGATAACTTTACCACCAAAATCTTCATTAATTTCTTCAGAGACAACATTGAATTCCAAACAGTCAACTTTATTTCTAACATCCATAAAATCCAAATCTTTTTCAAATTTCACATTTGTTCCAATCTCCAGGGCTTGTAGCTTCCCTATCCCATCAAACTCCTCTCTCACAGAATCCACTATTTCTTTAAGCTCCTGCGTCATTTTGTTAAGTTCAATTTTCATCTCCTGTCTACCCTGTCTCAGGGTTTGTTTCGTTCTCTCAATGTCACCCATTATTTTCTGAAACATAATTTCTTCCATGGTCTCATTCACTTTCCTGGTTGTCATTCTTAAAACCACAGAGACAAAAATTATTTCAGCCACAATTGGGTTAATATTTCAGGCTTGCTTGTATCAGTGTAGACAATACAGCCTGCCTTATCTCTATGTGTTCAGGAATACAAAACAAACTTAGTTCCCAACATCAAAACAATTAGTGGCGTCATGAACAAGCAGATTCGTCAAAATGAAATAGACCAAAAAGAATTCCCCCCCCTCCTCGAAATAGAAATCCCTCTTCCGTTGATATCTTTAGAATGTACCTCCAGGACAGCTTTTTGCGATAAAAACAAAGATAAGCTTTTTCGATTTCTTTCCTCCTTAATTTCGTTAGTGAAAGAAAAAAGCCAAAACACACCTAAGAGTTCTTCACAGCTGATTCATTGACAAATCTCTTTTTTGCTGCACCAATTTAAGCCAAGTAAAAAAAGAGGATAGAAAGAAGGATGCTTATCTGCCTGTTAGAGTCCGTTTTCTTTAAAGAAAAGATAAACGTGTCGCTATAATCAGCTAGAGCTTGATGAAAGTCCGTCCGGCATTGCAGTTTGAACTTTCTCTCATAAATAAATGAAATCCAGTCCTCCCCACAAAAACAGGCTTTGGGGTTGATCTCTACGTTTCTCCCTGCCCGGGAGAAAATCTTTATCAGTCAAAAAGAATGTTGTGACTGATTTTAGAGCTGAAAAAGCTTCTTCTGAGACGAGAGCTCGCTCAGAGACAGCACAGGCAAAGCAACCCTTCCCGGAAGTCGGTTAATTGCTTTTCTCAAGGGAAGGAGTTCTGACAATCCTTTGTCTACCCTGATAACTTTTCTGTTTCTATTCCAGTCAGTGTTTTGGTTCCTAGTTTGTACGGGGGGAGCGTGTTGCTCCGTTCTTGAAGGATCAAAGGGCCTGACAATTTTGCTACCACTGTTTTTGTGCTTCTCCCAAACAGCAATTGCACCTGTGTTTCTCTACAGATACAACATTGTCTTTAAAAGATCCACAGTGGCGTCCAGTGTCTTTTTAGGTTCAATTCAAGGTGCTTTTTCTAGCGTTTAAACAGGAAGATAGGAGCTGCCTCTTACAGTCGTGACCATTGGCCCACCTTGCTCAGTATTGTCAACACTGACTTGCAGCAGCTCCCAAGTGCTCAGGTGGAGCAGTTCTTCCTGGAGATGGTGGGGATTTCATGCAACACATGGTCTCTAAGGGGCATTTTCTGAAGCAGAGGTGAGGCACCTGTGGGGCCCTCCAGATGTTGCTGGACTACAGCTTCCATCAGCCCTCACTATTAGCCATGCTGGCTGGGATGGACCAGAGTTGGAGTCTGACAGCATCTGGAGGGCTACAGGTTCCTCGCCCCTATTTTAAGTATTTTGGCCTCAAGTCATTTAGGGCTGCAAAGAACCTCCCATATCAACCTGCATCAGATGCCCTTCTAAGGGGTGCCTCCGCTGGGGGATATCAGGCCAGTAGCGACTAGAGAGGGCCTTGCTGAAGGCAGCGTCCCATTTGGGGAATGCCTTGCAAGTAGATACCAACACATTCATCACGCGGGAGACTAGTTAAAACTTTTTGCTTGGCTTATGCTTTTAGTGGCTTCTGTTATTGTACTGTATATTGTAATTCCTCATTTTGTTATTGCCAGTGACACCAGCCACAAAATGTTGCAGTGTATTATTCTTGCTCTTAAAAGGAGTGCTCCTGTTCAGAGTTCCTGCCAGCCATTCCCCCTAGCAGGGCATTCTACTCCTCTCTCTCTCTCCCCATTCCCCGTCCCTCCCGCCCATCCCCTGATTCATTGTTCTTATCCAGCTCTCACTCCACATGCTGTAGCCGCTGAGGTTGCTCAGTTCTCAAAGGGCTGGGTTTTTGTTAGTTTGTTTTTGGTCGGTTTCCCCCTTTGGTTTTTTGTTATTTGCTGCTTGTGAAAAAAAAAGTTTGTTTCTTGTCCTTGCCAGTGTATTGTTGTGTTTTATCCTGTGTACACCACTTTTAATATCACTTATAGGAGGCTTTTCTCTCTTAAAATGTTTTTTTAAATAAATAAATGCACAGATGTTTGTATAGAATCATGCTTGCTCACTTTGAGCCGGGGTGAGGAACTAGATCTGGCCATGGGCTGGATGCCAAACACCCTCACGGGCCACTTTGACAGGTGGGCAGGCCACCCACCTGTCAACCACCTGATTCCACAGGATGTCAAGTAATTCAACTTCAAAGGAAGAATCAAATCATGAAGGCACTTGGAGGACAATCCCGATTCTTCCTTTGCAGGTGCAGCTTATTGTTCAAACTGAAACTGCAAAAAGAAATTTTTTCCTTTGCAGCCCATCCTGAATTGAAGCTATGGCTGCAAGTGAAGACTTGAAGAATCAGGAGCTCATATTAAGTGCCCTCCTGACCCTTCCTTTGAGTTTTACCAGCTGGAAAGGAAGAACCAGGAGGGCACTTACGAGTCATAGGATGTCTGGCGATGGGCAGGTGGACATAGTGTGGGCAAAGCCACTGTGTGAACCACACGAGTGGCTCAGAGCAGCCTAGAAGCCATTTTGGTACATAAACAAACAAACAGTAAGGTTCCTCAGTGCTGTCTTAAGCTCTTCCAACACATGTGAATAGGGTTTGGAGAGCATAAACATCGGCCACAGCAGTGCAGCTCACACACCCCCTGCTTGCACAGCAGCTTCTGGGTCATCATCATTTCTCAGGCTTGTGTGTGGTGTTTGGGTCTGAGTGACAGTTTTATGGCTTGTGTGATCATTCCTCCTCCCCATTACAAAAGCTGTGGGTCTGTGACATTTTTTCCTCTTACCTTTCAGTCCCAAATGTTGGAACTTGTATTTTGTTTCTTTAAAAAATGTATTGGGAAATCTTTATTTATGTAATACAAAAACATAATAAACCAAACATTAAAACCAGAAAAAAGAGTCTGTAACCTCTAACATTATTCAGAGTTACATTTATTAAAATGCGACTGGGCACAATGATTAAAGACCGGTGGGAGAGTCTCCAACAAAAAGGGTTCTAGGGGATCAGAGGCTGCATATCGCCATGATGAGTTAACGCTTGCAAGAAAAGGGAAGGATCAATCTAAGAATTTCTCTTGCCAAATTTCTCTGCTACCCAATCTACATTGCTGCATTATAAAGCTGAAGTGGTTTGCCAAATCCTGTGATATCATCACTGAATAGAAAAGCCACCTTTGCATTTCCAGAACTTACTCACTTTATTTATTTATTTAGTATACCACTTCAGAATTGAAAAGAAGCCTCTAAGCGGTTTACAGTGTTGGGGGAAAAAAAATCAAAGTACACATTTAAAACAATACAAAACATTTAAAAGAAACCTTCTTAAACATTAACATCTTAACAATAAACATCGTAAGAACCAAATTACACATTTAAGACAATACAAAGCTAACTAACATAATAAATCATAATCACTATTAACGGATTAAAACACAAATATTCCAGGAAGATAAAACAACCCCACCCACCAAACACACACGTGTGTGTACAGGTAGCAGCGCCACTCCCACTTCTGCTGCTACCACCCCAACGTGTGCTCTCGCCAAAAGGTGGGGCAACACCACACGCTCCCCATCCTTGGAGCTCCCTCCTCTCACCAGGGGGCACCCACAATAACGCTGTCACTGTCATCCTGAGGGTATTGGAATGGAAGGTGGGATAGACAGGGTAACACTGTCATCCTGAGGATAATGCACAAAGTGATCTGCAGTAGCACAAGTTGTATGTCCATGGACAGGATTTGAAAATGCATCATGTTGAAACCACCCAGCGACTATACTTTTCTTCCCTACCGTGTGGAACTTTCCATTAATGTCTTATAGGCCTTATAAACTTGTGTTTTGATAGTGGAGAACAGGTCAGGGTCAGAATTGAGTACGCCTTCAGTACACATTTCCTAGTGCACACTCCTGGTAAGAACAGTGCTGGAAACAGAAGACTGGGTGAGGCGCATCTTTGGTCTGATGTTAGCAGGCTCTTCTTAACTAACTCAGCACCTGCTGTTGTTTTCCTTCTGCAGGGGAGTAAGGGGCATTATCGGTATCACTGGCAGAGCCACAATGTCAAGCACAGTGGAGTGGATGATATGGTGCTTCTCTCCAAGATCTCAGAAGATTCCATTGTGGAGAACCTCAAGAAGCGATACATGGATGATTACATATTTGTATCCTTTACAGCAGGAACCGGGGGGGGGGGATATTTTCCAGATCCAGAGCTGCATTTCCTTGTTGGCAACCTCCTGGGGCCATGAGTCAGTGGTGGATGCGACCCACAAGTGGCCGTGGGCAGAGCAGTGGATGCGGTGCTTACCTTTTGTACAGAAGGCTGCAGAGGGTTCTTTCTGCGCGCACAGACACCCCCCTTCCATCCAGGCGACTGAGGCCTTATTGAAGTTCAAGGACACATTTCAGCCAGGCAGAAGCTCACCAGGAGGATGGGCCTGGGGTGTGTGTGGGTGTTTGGGCTGAGGAGAGTCCCAGGGGCTGGATAAAGGGGCCTGCAAGGTTGCATGTGGCCCCTGGGACTGAGCTTTCATCTCATGGGTTTTACTGGGTCCATGAAAGCTTGTCATCCCAGTGAGGATTAAACACCCCCCCTTTTCTGTACCTTGTTTCATTCCTCCCTCCAACAGCTTTTAAAGTGAGGAGGATATGGAGAATTTCCCCCTTACTAAATCCTCTCCTCCTGGGGAGGGGGACCCTAACCCAGTGGCAAAGCTGCACGCGTTGCACGCAGAAGGTCCCAACGCTGTTCCAGTTAAAAGGGCTTCACGTTGCCAGTGAGAGGGAGGAGCCTTTCCCTGCCCAAGGTCCAGGGCAGCTTGCGCCAGTCAGAGGAGGCAACACCAGGCTAGCTGGGCAAACAGTCTGACCTGGCATAAAGCAGCTCCCCAAGGGCTCTTTGGGACGAAAGGCGGGATAGACGGTTAATACCTAATGATAAATAATAATCTTTGGGAAGCTGACAGGAGCTGCGCATTTGCTAGGAGGGAGCCTTGGGGGTAGCCGTGGCAAGCGTCCTCCTCCAGCTGACTGCGTGCTGATGGAATCCTAGACATACATGGCACAGCGTGTTTTCACAGGAACATTGGAAGTGCTTTCGGACTGAGCCAGACCCTTGGGCTATCTAATGTTGTCTGACAGAGGCTCTTCAGGGTTTCAGTCAGGAAGTGTTTCTCAGCCTTACTTCAAGACACTAGCAATTGAATCTGGGACCTTCTGCATGCAAACAGTGTGCTCTGCTGCTGAGTTATGACCCTTTACATGTTTGAATAATTTCAGTGTTTTTTCAAGCCATTTCCCTCCTGCTGTCATAATACTAGAAATTGTGGCTAATTAAATTAATCATCAGTTGCTTCCAAACAGGCAGACACACAAAGTGTAGTTAACCTTGTGGAACTCATAGCCACAAGACGTGATAGTGGCTGCCAGTTTAGGCCTGGTCTATGAGGTCTAGTGCAGTGTAGTAGAAGTGTGTGTGTATCTCTGTGTGTGTCTGTGTATAAATATTTACTCTTCCTCCCTGCATATAAAAAGGGTTGGGCTAACACCTTTCTCCTTGTTATGCTAGTTCTTTATTCACAGAGTTTTTAATCTGAGGTAACATACAAAAACAGCCTGCAATCTGAAGTGAAACAGTCCATAACTTACTTTGCTTGCAGGCAAAATCCACGCCTGAGTGGGTCAGAGATATGGAACCTTAAAAAGTGGTTCCTGTGTCTTCAGGCAGCTGCTACACAAGCAGAAGGCCAGCTGGTATAGTAGGGAAGCTGTACCTGTCAACCTTCTGTTTGTCATGGAGGTATGGACCCAAGAGCCTTGTGAGAAAAAAATTGTGGTGGTCTCTACACAACATAATTTTCAGCAGTGTTTTTTTCCTAGCTAAAAGAAAGTAGAATAAAGACAACAAGTGAATGGGAAGAGTCTCTTCTCCCATCCCTGCCAGTCTGTGCCAGGAGAAGCTGCACCTGTTGGATTTTGTTCCATCACGCCCTACCAGGGGTGGAGAGGAAAGAGTGGGCCTGTGCCTGCTGCTCTGCTATGAGAGGCTGGTTCTCATTTGGCTTCTCAATGTCAACCATGTGTTGAGAGGAGGGATGGAAAGATCTGTCAATTTCGGTTCTCTCAGTCTCACTTTTCTAATGTTAAATTCAGTCCTCAACATTTCTGTAGCAATTTGTGATTTTTTTTAAAAAAAAATCTTCATGAGAATTCTCCTCTATTTTAGTGCGAATTTCTCCTCATAAATGCATTTTTGTAGGCAGTGTTGACAAAGGTGCACATTTTCGCAGCCATTTCTCATCACGTCATGCCTTTTTGTTTCACTCATATTCTCATTTTTATCCACACTTCCCCTAACATACGCATTTTTGTAAATGTTTGATTGACAAACTGCATCCCAAAATTCTGATAAATGCGAATTTCGAAGGATGTCTGTGTTTCAGTCCTCATATCATTTTGGAAAGTGCGAATTTGATAAATTCTGCATGAAATGCGAACTGAATCGAAATTCTCACCCATCCGTAGTTGAGAGTGGTGGTTCTGCAGGCTCTGCTCTAGAGGGCCTTTCCTCAAAGATGAAAGTGGGGAAGCTGTGGAGGGACGTGAACGGCCAGGAGCACGCCTCGTTCTGGCTGCCAGTCCTGCTTTCCTGTGAGGAATATCATTGCCTCATGAAAGGGTTCCATTGAAGCAAGACACAATAGGCCGCTATTTTGCTCCTCACTTTCACACTCTCTGGCATAATCTCTGCAGTAATAAAATCCAGTTTTGAGCTACTCAGCAAGATTTAGTCTTTGGGAAGAGGAACACATAGGCTGTGCTTCTCCCCTCCCCTCCGCCCCCAATTGCTGAGTCCTGGCATTTCCCTTGGATGTTCCAGGGCAGAGCCATACGTGTTACATGCATGACTTTGGTTCAAGCAAAGCAGCTTTGGGAGGGGCTGCATCAGAGTGGAAAAGCAGGGGGGGCTTCACTCTGTAGCTCCCCATCTTGATCCAGGGGTACGCAAACACGTCTGGACCGTTGTGAAGATGATAAAGCACTGGATTGTGTGGGTATGTAGACATTGCAATACAGTCATGGCAGATGGAGGGAGACTTAACTATCTCCCCCACACACACACACACTCTCGGGCCCCCTCTCTTGAAGTGGTTGTGCCCCCAATGGAAGCACGCCAGTAAACCTCAGATAAATATCAACCTGCAACATGTGTGTTGTTACACTTTTTTGCATGTACCTTACAGTTCTCCTTTGTGAGGCAGCATTCTTAAGGACTAGGATCTTATTCTAGATGGAGCGCATTTGGGCAATGAGGCTAGTGTGTGTGTGTGTGTGGTGTCAGGCTGCTTGCTTCTCAGGGTGTGGTCCCAATGCGGGTTCAGTTCTGAGAGGAGATCTTTTCATTCCTTGGTGTGAGGGGACCCTGTAGCCATGGCTCTCCGTCTTTGACGATGCCTGCAAAGTGCCGGCACCAATCCGGGCCTCCCTCCTCCGGCTCCCAGGCGGGTTAGGCTTGTACTGGGTTGGCCCTTTTTCTCTGGCTCCCCGTGTCTGTTACAGCCATCTTCTCCCCAAAGCCTGGCATCCCATAATGTCACGCAAACCTGCAAAGATTTGCAAGAGCCAGTGCTCTTCTCCTCATAGCTCATAGCAACACTCCATGCTTTCTTTTCTTCACTCTCCACATCTCCAGGGCTGCCTTTCTCTTTCATCTGGGCTTTTGCTACTGAGCGGCTCAGCGGTCACCTCAGTCAAACATGGGCAAACGTTTTGCAGTGTGCCTCTGAGGGGGAAAGGTTATAATTGAATCATCCCATAAAATATTAACACTGTGAATCAACCAGGTGCCTCAATATCTTTTATGCTAACACAATCAGTTCTTGATTTACCATAAGAGAGTTCCTGGGTGGTGACACAGTTCCTCAGATTGCTTCCAAATGCGGCAGTTTTGCACAATATGAAAATTACGTTTGTTTGCCTTGGTTGGTTTTTTAATTATTATTTGCAGCATGATGTCATCTTGCCATTATTATCCCAAGACAATGGGCTGTTGTATACAGTACTGAGTGCTAATTGTGGCCCGGTTGGGGTTGGGTGTGGGCGGGTGGGTTTTGAATAGCAAAGTGGTAAATGTTGTTATCGCTCATACAGTGCCAGTGAACCAAACACATTATGCATATCCTGATGATAATTTATAGGACTGCAACATTGAATTGCTTGCATGAGTCAGAATCCACTGACAAAGTTCACTTTGAAAGTTAGCTGCAGATGGGGAGCCCTTCCTCTTTTGTGCACAGCGGGGAATCCCTCTTCCAAAATGGTATCCTGTGTGCATCGTCTTAAAAACAAAGCATCTGCTCTGCCCATTTCGATCCCTGGCGTCATCAGCTAAAAGGATGCAGGTGGCAAACGATGGGAAAGAATCCTCTCTGCTGCAGTCCCTTGGTGACTGCTGCCAGTCAGAGCAGAGAGTACTGGGGTAGATGAACAAGGAGTCTGAGACAACTTCATCTGCATTTTTCTTCTTTTCCTGTATGATTGAGCAAAGATTTCTTTAGCTGAGTAACCATTCTTTGAGCTGCTGCGCTGAAATGCATTTACATTCATGTGTTGATTGCAATATGGACACGGCTGACTTTAAAATCCTGTTGATCACCATTGATAACAATGCAGCCGCTCTCATTCCGCAGGCTGATGGAGCTTTTTCCAAACTGCATACATAGCTAAAGATTCCTTTGTCCAGCCTTCTGCAACCTGGTGCCCTTCACATTTTTTGGACTACAATTCCCATCAGCCCCAGCCAGGGTGACCCAATAGTCAGGGTTGTTGGGGGATGTTGGATGACCTCTGGAGGACCACAGGTCCAGGAAGGCTGCTTTAGTCTGTTGGTGCAAGTTTGTTACATCTTAGAGTGTGCAGTGAGCAGGTTCTGCAGTCATGAACACAAGGCGGTTGCCAAGTTCCTGTGCAGGTGGAGGCATTGTAGTTAAACTTCATTAATGGAAGGCCCAGTAAATGTTGCATCATTGCTGAAGCCAGTCAGATGTAGCCCGGATAGGAGCAATCACTGGGAGTCCTATTCTTTTATTTTATTTATTAAATTTGTTAGTAGGTTTTCTACACGCATGTGCACAATCAAAGCAACTTACAGTTCATAAAAGATTAAAATAAAAAATAAAAGATTAAAAAATACAAAAAGTTAAAAACAAAAACAGTACATAAAGCGGTGGAGCAACCCTTCTTAGGAAGCTGCACAACAGAAGCCCTCCAGAAGCCTTCCAAAGTAAAGAACCAAATGCCTGGGAGAAATGTTTCTGCCTGGTGCACAGAGAGGGATGATGATGGCGCCAGGCTTACCTCCCCGGGGAGCATGTTCCACAAATGGGGGGCCACCACTGAGAAGGCCCATTCTTGTGTTGATACTCTCTGCACCTCCTTCGCAGGGGGCACATGAAGAAGGGCCTCCAACGCTGAGCCGGGGTCTGGGTTGGTACATATAGGGAGAGGTGGTGCTTTCATAGGAGGTCCCTATTAAAAAGCAAGTTGTACTTTTTGAATCAGTAAATAAATAGCTTCCATCGTGAAGGCACCCCGAACATTGAGCTCACTGCGGAAGTCTCCTATAGAGAAGTGCCATGTGCAACACAGGAAGGAAGCTCCCGTATACAAGGTCAGGCTCTTGGTTCGAGTCCAGCCTTGTCTCCTGTGACTGACATTGGCTGTTTGGAGCCTCAGGTAGATGTTTCCCATCGAGCTCCCTGGCCCTTTTAACTGGGGTGGGTGGGGCTTGAACCTGGGACTTTCTGCGTGCAAAGCATATGGTTTGTCATTGAGCACTACTCTCTGTGCAGATCAAGAGAGGAAACAAAGGACTGGAGCCTTTTGTTGTTGACTGGTCTCCACTGCAGTAGCCTGAAGTAATGGAAACAGTGTAATTGCCATGTTTTTTCATCCGTACGCTCCCGTTGACTCTCAAGTGAGCTGCTACTAACATTATAAGCCAGTCGGAGAAACAGATGACAGCCTAATTGGGGGAAGAGGTCTTTGTTGAGACATCATGAACCTTGACTGTTCCGAACACAGACGTATATTGGCTCAGTTCTGATCTCGGTGAACCCATTCAAGCAGATGCCATATTTTGGAGAGAAAGAAATTGAAATGTATCAAGGAGCTGTAAGTGACTATTCTCTGCTAACTTATTTTATTCTCAAAAAAAATGTTGAAAGTTTGGTGAGGCCCCACTTAGCTGTGCTGGTTCTTACTCAGCAAGGCTTGTTCTTCTATTATGTTTTAACAACATAATATCAATTTCTCACTACTCCAATGTATCTGTTACTAGAAGTTAGAAACATGCCTGTCATTTTCTGGATACTTTTTTTTTAATGTCTGGTTTCCAGTCCCTTTGAAGAAAAAGGCTAGTGTTATACTCTTTAAAGGGTAGATGGCTGAGAAGTTATTTGCACTGGAGTTTGTTTGTTGTTTTATGTGACCTTTTAAATAACAGTTACATTTATTCACATATTACGTTCTATTTCTATCCCTGTAGGCGCAGTATGAAAATCCACCACATATTTATGCTCTAGCGGATAACATGTACCGAAACATGATCATTGACAGAGAGAACCAGTGTGTCATCATCAGGTAATTAGGAGCTGCCCCTTATCTCCCTTGTTTGCAGAGGTCTAGGGCCCCCCCAAGCCCTTAAATGTAATTAAATGCGCTTAAGCTGCCTTGCTTTTGAAGGGATAGAGTTGTATCTGACTCAGAGTAGACCCAATGAAATAAATGGATTTAAGTTTTTCATGACTAAATTGAGACCATTGGGTCTAATCTGAATATGACTTAGTTCTTGTTGAAGACATAAAGTTATTCACTAATAGGCAAAAAAACCCCAACCCTTGCGGTTTAAGAACGCACCTATAGCCAGCAGATATTTCTGTCAGACTTTAAAAAGCAGGGAAATTGGGCAGCTATAGTGAATGTACCAGCGGAGCATGAGACCTGACCTCCTCTCAGAGATATTGTACTGCCCTATGAATTTGTAAGACTCTTCTCAGTAGCTGACATCCCCCTTTATGCTGATTAGCTCCTAGGGACTTCTGTTGTTGTGGGACAAAGCATTAACAAGAATCTCATTCTCAACCCAGCAGTAAAAAGGGGGGAGGGGTATGGCTGTGACTGTCATGAAGGGATCCTGCACTTCTGAATTGGCCACTACACTACAGCGGCAGTACCTGTTGCGTTAAGGAACGGTGGCTTTTCCAGCTGATATACCAGTATTTTGCGGAAATGGCTTTCACATGGCTGAAACAAACATCTTGCTTTTATCCCTCACCTGTTGTTTACATGTGCACTGTAGTTCCTCCATAATTCCCTGCGTGAGTTAGTGTCTGGACACAGGGGAAAGGAGGAAGGACATGCTGTTTGCTGTGCCTAAGATGGAATACCAGTACAGTTTTCATCAGACATGAGCCTAAAGGGTAGGAATGCATTATATGCTGGGATGCCTGTCATGTGAGCGGCTGCAGCTAGCACAGAACTCCAGCTATTTTCCAGGTTCCTGAGTTTGCAAACAGATTATTTCTGGAATCAGTTATCACGGTAGTGAGCACTAAACATCCACCATATTCCACTAGAATTCCAGAACTAGCTTTTCCATCGTGTGAAAGATAAAATAAAATGCGCAGATTACCAGGTAAGGAATAATCAGAATAACAGAATAAAGTGGGGCATGATGCTGGGGTGAGGAAGATGATCAGATAAGATAAGGGATGACTGGGGGTGAAGGAAGCCTTGGGCTTAATCCCAATGCTTAAAGAGCCTAACCCTGAGCCTGAGCCTGAGCCTGAGCCTGAATGAATGAATGAATGAATTTTTATTACAGTCAAGGACCAGTACAAAATCATCAGCAACAATTTAAACTGTTTTTAAAACTATTTAAAATTGTACAACAATTGCCAGGGCCCAACTATGCAGACATTTGTCTTAACATCATACTATGAATGGTAGTAGCCATGGCACAAAACCTTGCAGCAATATGTGTAATTTGCGGATGATAATCCATTAGCAGGTAACTGGTATAGAATAAGGAATCACGGCCTGGGATCGATTGAATAATAGGGGTTATACTGGAAATGCGGATGTCATGATAATAGGAACAGGACAAGAGTACATGGGTTATTGTCTCAATTTCTCCCATCCCGCACGGGCACAACCGCTCGGTGCGTGGAATTCCACGGAATCTACCCTCAAGCAGAGCTGACGGGAGCACATCAAATCGCCCCATGGTAAATATTTTTCTATATCTAACGTTAGGAAGGTTGCTAAGATATTGCGCAGGTGCAAAACCCCTGGTAGGGATGGTAACGACGGGCTTAAGTGTGGTCAGTGATAAATGGGTTTGAAATTCTATATCCATTATACGTTGGGAAATAGCTGACCATGCTTTAGAATACCCTAGCATAGAGATGGTAGTAAGCGAAAAGCCAAGTGTTGCCAGTTTCCTGATCAGTAGTTTATGCCAGGATGATTGGTCTGTGTCAATAAGTACTAGGGGAGCCAGTCCCACGGGAAGGAACCCCCGTTTTAGCCATAGCTTTGTTTTGAGCTTCCAAATGCGTGTTTCAATGGTAGGCAGGCCGGCTTCCAGTTGTAGGGTGTTATTAGTGACACATGGCGGTATCCTGAAGACGGACCTCAGGAACTTGGTTTGTATGGACTCAAAAGAGACTGATTTAGGAAAGACCAGCGCCTGGGAGCCGTAAAGCATTTGAGAGATGACCTTTGCTACGAAAACTTGAATAGCGGAGAGGATATATTGACCTCCTTAGAATAGAAGAATGACAAAAGTGCCTTCGAGTTTCTCTGAGCGATGGTAATGGCGTTCTTTACATGGAGATGCCATGTTCCCAGGGCATGGAAGGTCACACCCAGGTATCGATATGCGGAGACCTGCTCAATTTTGAGATCGTTAAGATGCCAAATGTGTTTTGTCTTTTTCTTAGTAAACACAATCACTTTTGTCTTGGCGTGATTAATAATTAGCCGATCCTTGACACAGTGATCCGC
This sequence comes from Rhineura floridana, assembly GCF_030035675.1. Taxonomy (NCBI): domain Eukaryota; kingdom Metazoa; phylum Chordata; class Lepidosauria; order Squamata; family Rhineuridae; genus Rhineura; species Rhineura floridana. The sequence goes on from NC_084493.1 coordinate 37,601,896, forward strand.
CAGTGCTCAAAGTAGTTGTCGCAATCCGATGCTTGTCAACGATAGCAATACTGCATCATCTGCATATAGTAGTATCGATAACGTTTTATTGGCGAGAGTCGGTGGGTGTGATGGAATCTGTGCCAGAGAGGTACCAGGGAATTCACATAGAAATTGAATTAAGTAGGGGCTAAAACACAGCCCTGTTTGACGCCATCGTAAATAGGAATTGGTTTAGTCAAGTGACCTATATTATTACATCTGACCCGCAGTCTGGTATTCTCATAAAGGGAGCGTATCAGAGCTAGAAGATGCATGTCTATGTTAGTTGACTCGAACTTTCCCCAGAGTTTAGCTCTGGGTATAAGGTCAAAGGCACTTTTAAAATCAATAAAAGCCGCGTAGAGGGATCCCCCTTTTTTAGTTGAGTATTTCTCTACAAAATGTTGTAAAACTAATATGTGATCCATAGTGAAACGTTCTCCTCTAAACCCAGCTTGTTCAATGGCCAGTATGTTCTCCTGGGCCAGCCAGCTTTGTAATTTGTTGAGCAGGTGAGAAACATATAACTTGCTGACTATATTGAACAAACTGATTGGCCTATAGTTGGCTGGGTCTGATCGAGGGCCCTTTTTATAGATTGGAATTACTGTGGATAAACCCTGGTCTTCAGGGATTTTGGCCGTACGATCAATTGTCGTAAATAGTGCTGCTAAAACAGGAGCCCACCACTCGATATTGAGCCTGAACCTGAGGCTGAGGGGGCTGGAGGAGGACTGCTGGGCTTAAACCTCCTGCAAGGGTGGGGACAATTCCTGGAAAGGGTGGGTCAGTGTAGTCAAATCATTAGTATGATGCTGGGGTGAGGAAGATGATCAGATCAGACAAGGGATGACTGCTTCCCTCTGAGCACAAGAAAACTCCATTTAAGCCTTCTTGGAGAAATTTGTCACTCAGTGTTCCCTCTTAGAGTAGCAGCAGTGGTGGGACTTTGCTGGTGCTGCTGATAGCTGCTTTTCTCTAACCCGACTCCCACTTGCCCCCAATGAGTAGCTGCAAATTAGAGCTCATGGCGTGCCCGTTTGTGGTGTTCCCCTTGTTGTTAAACACATTTTGCCAAAGAGTTCACGATTCTCAAGTACACGGCAGGCCTCTCCACATGCCCAGTTCCCTGCTTTGAACCTATCCTCAGTTCTGGGTGATGACGCTGATCTACAAGTCCTGAGGTAACTGGCTGGCTGATCTCTCTTAAAGACCCTTTGGATTATTGGGCATGAGCCAGTTTCCTTTATTTGCAGCACGGCTAGTGTGGTGCATCAAGGACCGCCTTCTCTTCCTCCTGCTGTTGCTGTGTCATAAACTCCCAAGTACTACTTGCCTTTGAGTCACTAGTGGCCAAGAATTTTGTTTTTCAGAAATCCTTTTGTACTGATCTCTGTATGGGGTAGATATGTTGCTGTGGCAATATATAAAAAGCTGTCTTCAGGGCCCTTTCTCTGCCATGCTCGCTTCTACCCCACGTGCTTGGCCTGGAAGCCTTGTTTTATTTCCAACATGTTATCATTGTGGGTTTTGAGTCTATTTCTGGATTCTAGAGCTTAAAAATAAATGTTCTCTTTACTGGTTACAGGAATTCTCCTTGTGTGTGGCTAGGGACTAGAGAAGAGAAATGGTGACGTGGCTGGAAAGGCAGCTTCTTGTTTTTGTCCAGAAAAATGCATCTTTACTGCAATACTATGACTAAGCGTTCACCTCCATATGGACTTCATGACATTTACCACTTCACTCCCAGGATGACTGTGTTTGAAATATACCTGTCCCCGTCATCCATTAGATTGTTGGCTGTAGACGCAGTTCCTACAGCAGAAGAAATTCTGTTGCATTTTCATTTCATAATATCTTGATGCGAAAGGGCTCATCCCTTTCAGCTATGGGGCGGTATCCAAATGCAATAAATACAATAAATAAATCCCCAGTCCCTAAGTAGTAGGACATTCCAGGGGTGGCCACGGTACAGGGTCTTTTTTCTTGTGATGAGAGAAGTGGGGGTGTTTGTGGTGATAACTTTTTGTAACCTCTGTTTGTTTGCAAATAAACAAGCAGAACATTCTGGAATTAAGCAGAATCCTAAAGCAGGCAGCATAACTGCTAAACCCGGATCAGAAGTTCTACCTTACTGGACACTGAGGAGTTAGATAATGAAGCAGAAAGAGAAGGAACCAGCCTTTTTAAGCAGCAGCAATACTACTACTAGTTATCAAAGTGCTTTTAGATGCATTACGTTATTTACAGCCCTGGAGTCCGTTTCATTATTAACCTCATAGCAGATAGGGGGATGCCCACATTGGGGGCATTTCTGCACCTCCTGCTAATCTGTTTTATTTCTCTGCTGCTTTTATTTATTTGGATGTTGATTTTATCTTATTGTATTTTAAATCTTTTTTTAAAAAAACTGTAAGCCTCCTTGATCGTTTCAATTGAAAGGTAACATACAAACCTTCATTATAAATAGCGCTGAGGGGGGAAGGAGAGGAGGCAGAACCTTTGCATACCTATTGAACAGGCTTGCATGGTTTATTTTATTTTTATTTATTTAAAATATTTCTATCCCGCCCTTCTACCCTGTAACAGGGCACTCAGGGCGGCTTACAAAAATAAAATCAAACATGTACATAATAAAATTGCAAACAATAAAATCACAAAAACATTAAAATAAATTAAAATAAATAAATAAATAAAATTACTAAACAGCAGGGCTCTGTGTGTTTGAATGTTTTGTGCATAGCAAAAGATGTACTGCCGCTGCTAGCTGGGTAGCCTGAGCAGTACCAGGAGCAATTGTCCAGTGCAGCTTTAGGAGCACAGGAACCTGCCTTGTGCGAAAGGTCAGACCATTGGTCCTATCTAGCCGAATACTGTCTATACAATTGGCTTCAGACAAGGGCTGTTTTCAGCCCTATCTCAAGATGCCCTATCTCAAGAGTCTGAGCCTGGGGCTTTCCACCTTTTCCGTGGGCCAGCAGGCTTGAGAGCCTCTACCTTCCCGGCATAGTCGTGGTGCGTGTGCTTTTACAGGCAAGGAGTGGGAACCTAGGAAACTTCCCAGATTCAAATGCCAGTGTATATGATCACTGGTTCTGCCTTTGCATATAGCAAGATAGGGAGCTTCCCTGTACTGAGAGATCAGTTAAGAACATAAGAACATAAGAAGAGCCTGCTGGATCAGGCCAGTGGCCCATCTAGTCCAGCATCCTGTTCTCACAGTGGCCTACCAGGTGCCTGGGGGAAGCCCGCAAGCAGGACCCGAGTGCAAGAACACTCTCCCCTCCTGAGGCTTCCGGCAACTGGTTTTCAGAAGCATGCTGCCTCTGACTAGGGTGGCAGAGCACAGCCATCATGGCTAGTAGCCGCTGATAGCCCTGTCCTCCATGAATTTGTCTAATCTTCTTTTAAAGCCGTCCAAGCTGGTGGCCATTACTGCATCTTGTGGGAGCAAATTCCATAGTTTAACTATGCGCTGAGTAAAGAAGTACTTCCTTTTGTCTGTCCTGAATCTTCCAACATTCAGCTTCTTTAAATGTCCACGAGTTCTAGTATTATGAGAGAGGGAGAAAAACTTTTCTCTATCCACTTTCTCAATGCCATGCATAATTTTATACACTTCTATCATGTCTCCTCTGACCCGCCTTTTCTCTAAACTAAAAAGCCCCAAATGCTGCAACCTTTCCTCGTAAGGGAGTCGCTCCATCCCCTTGATCATTCTGGTTGCCCTCTTCTGAACCTTTTCCAACTCTAGAATATCCTTTTTGAGATGAGGCGACCAGAACTGTACACAGTATTCCAAATGCGGCCACACCATAGATTTATACAATGGCATTATGATATCGGCTGTTTTATTTTCAATACCTTTCCTAATTATTGCTAGCATGGAATTTGCCTTTTTCACAGCTGCCGCACACTGGGTCGACATTTTCATCGTGCTGTCCACTACAACCCCGAGGTCTCTCTCCTGGTCGGTCACCTCCAGACCCCATGAGCGTATATGTGAAATTCAGATTTTTTGCTCCAATATGCATAATTTTACACTTGTTTATATTGAATTGCATTTGCCATTTTTCTGCCCATTCACTCAGTTTGGAGAGATCTTTTTGGAGCTCTTCACAATCCTTCTTTGTTTTAACAACCCTGAACAATTTAGTGTCGTCAGCAAACTTGGCCACTTCACTGCTCACTCCTAATTCTAGGTCATTAATGAACAAGTTGAAAAGTACAGGTCCCAATACCGATCCTTGAGGGACTCCACTTTCTACAGCCCTCCATTGGGAGAACTGTCCGTTTATTCCTACTCTCTGCTTTCTGCTTCTTAACCGATTTCTTATCCACAAGAGGACCTTGTTGAGGATCATGGTTAGGGACAGTGCTCTGATGCTTATGTCTGGCTTGCAGGCTTTTCATCACGGGCATCTCTTTGGCCACAGTGAGAATAGGATGCTGGACTAGATGGGCCTTCAGTCTGATCCAGAGATCTCCTCTTAGTTTTTTTGCTATTTCATTTTTATTGATTTTACAAACTGAACCAATTCCATTACAAATACATCTACTGAAATTTGGAAGAGAGCTCCTCTTATGTTCTTAAATTCAGATAGTTCAGAGGAGGGCGATGAGGATGATCAGAGGACTGGAAACAAAGCCCTGTGAGGAGAGACTGGCAGAACTGGGCATGTTTAGCCTTGAGAAGAGAAGACTGAGGGGAGATATGAGAGCACTCTTCAAGTACATGAAAGGTTGTCACACAGAGGAGGGCCAGGATCTCTTCTCAATCATCCCAGAGTGCAGGACACGGAATAATGGGCTCAAGTTGCAGGAAGCCAGATTTCAGCTGAACATCAGGAAAATCTTCCTAACTGTTAGAGCGGTATGACAATGGAACCAATGACCTACGAATGTGGTGGGCTGTCCAACCCTGGAGGCCTTCAAGAGGCAGCTGGACAGCCATCTGTCGGATATGCTTTAATTTGGATTCTTGCACTGAGCAAGCAGTTGGACTCGATGGCCTTATAGGCCCCTTCCAACTCTATGATTCTGCTGTGGATTGAAATGTATATTATTAACCTACATATTAGGTTAATAATATTAATAATATATAGGTTTCTCTTTTTTGTTTTAAATGCCCACTGAAATGAGGGAAACTGCAGTACTGAAAACAAATGTTCCCTTTCCAACCTTGTCATTGCTCTTATATTGCCCAACCCTTTTTCTTTGCAGTATTTGGTCACTGTATATGGGAACACTTAATAGAGGCATCAAAATAGAACTCCCTGAAATGGATGTGGAGTACATAATGTTTCTCCCTTTCTTGCTTGCTGCTTCTCCTTTAGTGGCCTTGCATCACTCATATCTGCTTTGTTTTCTAAACGGAAGATGCATGTTTTTGCAGAATACTTCTGGCGGGAGATCCCTAAAGAGGGATGGAATTAGAAAACAGAGTGCATTTTTCTACTTACTTATTGGAAAAGTAATGGAAGAGAGAGGAGCTGATGAACAACCACTCTAGAAAAATGGCCACAGTTCCCTTGAGGGATTTCACAAATATTTAAGAAGGGCCCAGGAGAAGTCAGACCATCAGGAACAGGACTCAGTTCTAGTTATTACATAAATATTCTACTGTTGTCCTGCATAGTTTTATAGTTTATATATTGAGCACGTATATCAGTCTCCAGATTAATAAAACTGTAAAAACTAGAATAAAAAACATTGTGTGCAGATCTAAAGCAGATCAGATATAATGTGGGCTTGCGTGCTTCCTTGTGCCATCATGCACGGAGATTAGAAACCTCTGTTCCTGGTTTCCAGCTAACACTTGTTTGCCATTGCATCCAGATCTGGGAAACGATGGCTTGCCTGCAAATCAAGATTATGAACTCAGTGTGAATGGTGATTTTCAATCTAGGATTATGGACAAACTATGCACAAACCATAGTTCTCTGGATTGGGATGAAATGGCAAGTTAGAAGGGCTGCTATAAAGCAAGAGAGGAAACTTGAGGCTGTTCATATTTGTAATGCCAAATCATTCATTTGAGGTCTTTGCCTTGGATGGCTTCACATATAAACTACTTTTAATTTTTTTCCTAGTGGTGAAAGTGGTGCCGGGAAGACCGTAGCAGCCAAGTACATTATGAGTTACATCTCCAAAATATCAGGAGGAGGGCCCAAAGTGCAGGTGAGTGGACACTGTTGGGAGGGGAAGTGCCAGTGTAGGGTGACTCATCAATGCTACGCCGTTTTGTGTGACTTGGGCCCGTGTACTTCCCATTGATTGTGAGCGGATGTTGTCCCCTTCTAACTGACTGCTGTGTGGCTTCTTCATATGCTCAGTGGGTTAACCTGAGGCTGAAACAAATGCTCCCCCGTCCCCCGAGCTGCTTTACTAAGCCACTCCCACTTTCTTTCCCTTGGGGCCCCCCACCCAAGGCTGCAGCTTTCTGCTTCACCTGGGAAGGCCCCACCCTGTCAGCACTGATGGCTCAGTGGATCCTCCATGTTTGGGGGCAGTATAATATCTGAATTCGCCATCTCTGTTATCTTTTCAGTGCCTGTTGAAGACTTTCCTCTTTCAACAAGCCTTTTAAGTTAAGACCTATCCCAGTCTGCGTCTGTGTTGGAATTGCTTTTAATAATGCTTTTTAAAAAACATTTTTTCCCTAAACAATATGTTTTTTAATCCTTTTTATTTAAGATGTTTTTAAAGCTTTTTTAAAGAATGTTTTTAAAGTTGTTTTGTTTTAATGTATTTTAAGGCCTGTTTTTATGATGTTTTAAAGTGTTTTTACTGCTTTTGTTTGCCGCCCTGGGCTCCTGCTGGGAGGAAGGGTGGGATATAAATAAAATAAAATAAAATAAAATAAATCAATTCCAGTGCTGGGGGCAAGCACCACATTGCCCCAGCCCCTGCTTTTTAGGTGCATTTGTCCGGCTGCTGTTAGAAACAGAATGCCGGGAAAGTGCCTGTTCCAAGCAAGGAGCCAAACCAAAATCGTTGGAAGTGAGGTCAGGGCTCCAGACTTCTCCTTTTACCTGTATTGCTCCTGCAATGCGGAGCCAGTTTCAGAGAAAGCAAAGCAGGGAGGCCGACAGTCAGATGACTTGTCCGAGGTGGCAGGATGGGACCAGGCAGGGGATGGGGGCTTGATCTCCCGGTCGGCTGACTTGCTGAAAAAGTTTCCAATCCATCCAGGTCTGCCCTTCAAGAATTATTTGTTCCCTTTTCTCTCCCACCCCCCATCCCCCTACTCCCCCAGAAAAGGAAAGGCAATCCCAGTTTCCACGACACCCATTTATCACAACCAGGCATCCTAGGGCAGGAGGAGAAGGCAATTGATGGCTACTAGTCATGGTGGCTGTTTTGTCTCCTCCAGTATCAGTGATGATATGCTGGGGTGGGAGAGTGCCGTTGCACCCGTGTCCTGCCTGTGGGCTTCCCAGGGGCATCAGACTGGCCACTGTGGGAAGGGGATGTTGGCCTTGGTCTGACCCAGCAGGGCTGTCGTTATGGCAGCCCTGGCACACACATTTGTGCGTCGATACGCAGCCTTGCCTTGCCAGTTGCTTCTCATCCAGCTTAAAGAGGCATGAGAGGGAAAAATTGTTGGAACTCCGGGCATCCGGCTAGTTGGCAGACCACCAGGGAGCCAGCCTCTGTCCATGAACTGCGCAGGCTGTGGGAGGAGGCAGACAGGGAGTGAACGCCCCTCAGACCTTGTTGCATGCCTGTGCAGGTGTGGAGGCGCAGAACCCTAACTGTGCCGAATGCCATCTTAAGTCCAACCCCCCCCCCGGCAGCTTGAAGATCAGTGTGTGCGTTGACCCTGGTGTGCATGCATTTTCCTTTAAGATGGTGGTGTGGTTCACTGAGTGTACCTGAGCTGCAGTTGCCCAAGTTACGGCAGTGAGCTGACCATGGCGTCAGGCTGATGAGTGTCCAGGAGACCATCAGCTGATGGCCAGATGGTCTGTTTTAGGGAGCCATGGGGAGTCTCTTTCCACCAGGCGGCTGCTTTCATTGCCTCTTGGCTCCCTGTAATTTATTTGCTTTACTGTACTCACATTGATTATGTCCTTCCTGTTTTTTCCATGGGAGACAATGATAACTGTCTGCGTGGTTTAGTCTCCGTCGGTAGCCAAAGAAAGAGTGACTGAACGGAAATGTGCACTGTGTTGTTTCTGGAATGGGTTTAATCACCCACTATAAATAACCTTTTTTTGTTATTTTTGGGAGAAGGTTACCCTTTTCTGTAAAATCCAAACTGAAACTGAACTCTTGCCAGAAAACAGGTGATGAAATGGGTACAATTGTCTTTGATTGCTGCCTTAGGATAATAAAATCGTAGAATAGTAGAGTTGGAAGGGGCCTATAAGGCCATTGAGTCCAACCCCCTGCTCAATGCAGGAACCCAAATTAAAGCATACCCGACAGGTGGACTGTCCAGCTGTTACTTGAATTTCTCCTGTGTTGGAGAGCCCACCACCTCTCTAGGTCATTGGTTCCGTGGTTTTACTCCTCTAACAATTAGTTCCTGATGTTCAGCTGAAATCTGGCTTCCTGTAACTTGAGCTCATTATTCAGTGTCCTTCACTCTGGGATGATCCTGGCCCTCCTCTGTGTGGCAACCTTTCAAGTACTTGAAGAGTGCTACTATTATTTCCTCTCAGTCTTCTCTTCTCAAGGCTAAACATGCCCAGTTCTTTCAGTCTCTCCTCATAGGGCTTTGTTTCCAGTCCCCTGATCATCCTTGTTGCCCTCCTCTGAACCTGTTCCAGGTTGACTGCATCCTTCTTAAAGTGTGGTGTCCAGAACTGGATGCAGTACTCAAGATGAGGCCTAACCAGTGCCAAATAGAGGGAAAGTGGTGCTTCACATGATTTAGTAATTATATTTCTGTTAATGCAGCCTAAAATAGCATTTGCCTTTTTTGCCGCCACATCTCACTGTTGGCTCATATTCACCTTGTGATCCACAACAATCCCGAGATCCTTCTCGCATGTAGTATTGCTGAGCCAAGTATCCCCCATCTTGTAACTGTGCATTTGGTTTCTTTTTCCTAGATGTAGAACTTTGCACTTATCCCTGTTAAGTTTCTTTGTGGGCATGTGTCTGTCTGTTTGTGAATATTAAGAATCAGGAGCCTTGCTGGGGTCCCTGCACCTCAAATGGGTATTTGAGGCAGGTATCCATCTGCAACTGTTGAATAGGACTGGATGAAGATGTATTGAAAACATTAGAAATGTGCCTGAGACAGAGTTCTGCCTGCTGTCCCCCTGCCCCTCTCCTCCAACAGGTGTCTCTGTTCTAGACAGATACCTCTTTCTAACTCTGCTCCACGAGGCCCGTCTAATGTACAGGTGCCAGGGAGTGAACCTGAGACATATTCCCTCCATCAGCTTTCTAACTTGCAGGCCTCTTCTTGGCCAGGGTGGTGGTTTGAACTCACAAACACGCTGAAGCACAAAGCTAGTGGGAATGCCAGACCCAATCCATAGCTCTTGCCTTCTGCCCAAGGTGGGCATCAGCAATCTGAGAAGCCCACTTGGGGCTCAGCTGTGGCTGGAGCCAAAGGGAAAAATGTCAGACAGTTAAGGGCTTAGCACGGTTTGCCTGAAAGTGGGTTTCTTGTGACTGGGTCAGGGGTCTCTTTTGGCTTCCTCAACTCCTCTCAGCAGCAAGAACTGAGAGCAGCTTTTGGCTTCTATGGCCTCTTGTCTCTCTTCCTCTGCCCAACCCCAGGATACAACAAGATTCCCTTGCAATTGGGGCAGATGAGCTTCCAGGTACTTTGCCAAAAACAACCTAGCAGAAGAATCTCTGCAACGGGGGTTCCCAAACTTTTTCTCCCCACGGACCACTTTAAAATTGCCAAGAGTCTCGGTGGACCACTTAATGATTTTTTCTACCTGTTGTAGCAACTGTAATGCACTGTGTATGGTTTTTAAATGTATTTTATAGCTTCTGTCATTTCTTATATTGTATTTTATTGTATTACAATTTGAATCCCATCGAATTCTACAGAGTTCAAATTGTAAATGTTCTTCACAGACATGCCGTGGGCCACCTGAATGAAGCTCGTGGACCGCTGTTGGCCACAGACTACAGTCTGGGAACCTATGGCAGCTTGTTCCTTGAAGATCATAAAGATTGTCTTGCTGGGACAAACTTCTAGTCTAGTCCATCTAGTCCAGCACCATTTAACTGTAAAACGTTTGGAAGGTTGTTTTTACCTGAAGCCTCTTTTCTATATTCAATAACATCTGTTTACTATTTTGGTTCTAGCATGTGAAGGACATAATTCTGCAGTCTAATCCCCTCTTGGAAGCCTTTGGGAATGCCAAGACTGTTCGGAACAACAACTCCAGCAGATTTGTAAGTCCTTATCCTTGGAAACTTGCAAATGCAGCCCAGCATTGGGGAAGGGAGAGTGCCAAGGACCATGTGAATGAATTGTGAATTGAACTGGAATGGAATTAGTTCCTTTTTTTTGGAGGGGGTGAACTTGAACTAGAACTAATTCCTTTTTTAAAATGAAAGTTCAAAGCACTGTTTCCTTCTTTAAGGAGGGCTGGATATTCAAAGAGAAGGAGGATGAAGGATTCTGTGCAACCTGTTTTGGAGGGGATTCCCCTAATTCTCTGTGATTCAGACGGTTCAGCTTGCTATTTTTAGCTACTGACTCATGACTTCTGTCTCTGCATTTTACATTAACCAAGAAATAGAATAACGTATTTTTTTCCATGTGTTGAGGACAGTGACAGAACAGTGTGTGAAGAACAACTTGGCACTTCCTTTCCTGCACGCCAGCAGTGGTGTGAGTTTGAAGGGGGCTGTGGTGCATGGTGCGGTGCAAATGTCTGTGGCTCCTTTGTTCTGGGGCATGAAGGTTTTTCCCTTCTTTGGGTTAGGACAGCTTGGCACAAGACAGGCAGCCGTGCTTACCCCCAGAATACTGAAAGTGATGGGGCCATTTGTGCCACTGTTGTTCTTGTTACTATTATTATTATTAATATTATAAATTAATTAAATTTATATCCTATCCTTCTTCCCAGAAGGAGCCCAGGGCAGCAAACAACAAGTAATTAAAAACAAAACATCTTAAAAATCTTTTAAAACATATTTTAAAACATCTTAAAAAGCAATTCCAACACAGATGCAGACTAGGACAAGGTCTCTACTTAAAAGGCTTGGTGATAGAAGAAGGTCTTCAGAAGATGCGGAAAAGATAAGAGAGATGGCGCATGTCTAATATTTAAGAGGAAGGAATTCCAAAGGGTAGGTGCCACCTTGCTAAAGGTCTGCTTCCTATGTTGTGCAGGACAGATCTTCTGATAAGATGGTATCTGCAGGAGGCCGTCACCTGCAGAGTGCAGGGATTGACTGGGTATATAAAGGATAAGATGGTGTTTCAGGTATCCTGGTCCCAAACTGTGTAGGGCTTTGTACACCAAAACTAGAACCTTGAACTTGGTCTGGAAGCAAATAGGTAGCAAATTCATTCAGCAGTGGGGCGACATGTTGGTGATGCCCTGCCCATGTGAGCAGTCTTGCCACCACATTTTGCACCAGCTGCTGCTTCCAGAACAAGTTGAAGGGCAGCCCCACATAGAGCGCATTACAGTAATCCAGTCTGGAGGTTACCAGTGCGTGGACAACAGCGGTCAGGCTATCCTGGTCCAGAAACTGCCGAAGCCGGTAAAAGGCACTTCTAGCCACTGAGGTCACCTGGGCCTTTAGCAACAAAGATGGATCCAGGAGCACCCCCAGACTATGGACTTGCTCTTTCAGAGGGAGTACGACCCCATCCAAAGTGCACAATTGACTAATTATGCGAACTCGGGAACCAGCTACTCACTGCGCCTCCGTCTTGCTAGGATTCAGACTCAGTTTATTGGCCCTCATCCAGCCCTCCACCAAGTCCAGGCAGCGGTCCAGGGCTTGCACAGTCTCTCCCAATTCAGATGTTATAGATAAATAGAGATGGATATCATCAACATATTGCTGACTCTTCATTTCCCACTCACCCCCCATCTCATTATTGGTGAAATAACTTTTGTTTATGTTTAAAACTTAGACCCCATCCTTTGTCACAAGATCCCAGGGTGGGTTACAGAAATAAAACAATAAAACACCCAATAATATAGCACAATAAAACAATGTGGCATAGGTAACTAAACCAAATGTCCATCTGTCTGTATATTACTATGCAGGGCGAATCTTAAACATTTGAAGGCTGGCTGAACGTGGTTCAGAAACCTCAAAGCCTGTTTGACCAGAGGAAGAAAAGGAGGTTCTCCAGTTTCTCCTCCTTCATGAGTTAAGGCAGGTGGCTACCAGGGAGAGGCCTTTTTGGTAGTGGTGTCCTGCCCCAGAGGCTTTTTAGGTGCAGTGAAGCTTTTCTTGTCCTCCTGGGCCTTTTCATTGCAGTCCGCCAGCTACTCCAAATCTTTGCACAAAGTATGCTGGTTTTAAATGGTTTTATGCTGATCTTAGTTGTGTATTTGTTTTTTGGTGTGTTTTCTGCTGTTGTGGTTTATTTTATTTTTTATTTTGGTTTTAAGGTGCTTATTATGAATTGTTTTTGTATTTTATTGCTGATGTAAACCATCCCGAAATCTTGGATGGATGGACGCTATGGAAATAAATAAGGAGAGAGGGTCTGGAAGGTGTAGACGTATAAAAGTTGAATGGCCCAGTGCAGCTTGAAAAAAAAAATTCTTTAGGGGACCCTAGATGCATAATGGTGTGTCCTCAGCTATGCTCTATCACCAGGGTAATCCTCTCTTTTCTCCTCTCTCTGTTGTTCCTGATTTCCTTCCTCCTTCCTTTTGGTTCAGGGACAAAAGGGGTGTACCTACTATGGGTGCCTAGAAGACTGTCATGCTACCTTCAACCCAAAACAATATATAAACCCCAAACAGCCCAAGACTTCACTTGGAAGGCGCTTGGAAGAATGTGCCCCTTTAACTATGCAACTTCAACCTTGCTTAAACTGAGCCTGCAGCCAGTTGGCAAGTCTCAGCGTCATGGAGGCTCATGTTTACTTGATCCATTTCCAACCATCAGCATCTTTTATTTGTTGCAGGGGAAATACTTTGAAATCCAGTTTAGCCCAGGTGGGGAACCAGATGGAGGCAAAATATCTAACTTCCTGCTGGAGAAATCGCGGGTGGTTATGAGGAATCCCGGCGAAAGGAGCTTCCACATTTTTTATCAGGTGAGGTACTTTTATGGGGTTTAGTATTAAGAACATAAGAACATAAGAAGAGCCTGCTGGATCAGGCCAGTGGCCCATCTAGTCCAGCATCCTGTTCTCACAGTGGCCAACCAGGTGCCTGGGGGAAGCCCGCAAGCAGGACCCGAGTGCAAGAACACTCTCCCCTCCTGAGGCTTCCGGCAACTGGTTTTCAGAAGCATGCTGCCTCTGACTAGGGTGGCACAGCACAGCCATCACGGCTAGTAGCCATTGATAGCCCTGTCCTCCATGAATTTGTCTAATCTTCTTTTAAAGCCGTCCAAGCTGGTGGCCATTACTGCATCTTGTGGGAGCAAATTCCATAGTTTAACTATGCACTGAGTAAAGGAGTACTTCCTTTTGTCTGTCCTGAATCTTCCAACATTCAGCTTCTTTGAATGTCCACGAGTTCTAGTATTATGAGAGAGGGAGAAAAACTTTTCTCTATCCACTTTCTCAATGCCATGCATAATTTTATACACTTCTATCAGGTCTCCTCTGACCCGCCTTTTCTCTAAACTAAAAAGCCCCAAATGCTGCAACCTTTCCTTGTAAGGGAGTCGCTCCATCCCCTTGATCATTCTGGTTGCCCTCTTCTGAACCTTTTCCAACTCTAGAATATCCTTTTTGAGATGAGGCGACCAGAACTGTACACAGTATTCCAAATGCGGCCGCACCATAGATTTATACAACGGCATTATGATATTGGCTGTTTTATTTTCAATACCTTTCCTAATTATCCCTAGCATGGAATTTGCCTTTTTCACAGCTGCCGCACACTGGGTCGACATTTTCATCATGCTGTCCACTACAACCCCGAGGTCTCTCTCCTGGTCGGTCACCGCCAGTTCAGACCCCATGAGCGTATATGTGAAATTCAGATTTTTTGCTCCAATATGCATAATTTTACACTTGTTTATATTGAATTGCATTTGCCATTTTTCCGCCCATTCACTCAGTTTGGAGATATCTTTTTGGAGCTCTTCACAATCCCTTTTTGTTTTAACAACCCTGAACAATTTAGTGTCGTCAGCAAACTTGGCCACTTCACTGCTCACTCCTAATTCTAGGTCATTAATGAACAAGTTGAAAAGTACAGGTCCCAATACCGATCCTTGAGGGACTCCACTTTCTACAGCCCTCCATTGGGAGAACTGTCCGTTTATTCCTACTCTCTGCTTTCTGCTTCTTAACCGATTCCTTATCCACAAGAGGACCTCTCCTCTTATTCCATGACTGCTAAGCTTCCTTAGAAGTCTTTGGTGAGGTACCTTGTCAAACGCTTTTTGAAAGTCTAAGTACACTATGTCCACTGGATCACCTCTATCTATATGCTTGTTGACACTCTCAAAGAATTCTAATAGGTTACTGAGACAGGACTTTCCCTTGCAGAAGCCATGCTGGCTCTGCTTCAGCAAGGCTTGTTCTTCTATGTGCTTAGTTAATCTAGCTTTAATAATACTTTCTACCAGTTTTCCAGGGACAGAAGTTAAGCTAACTGGCCTGTAATTTCCGGGATCCCCTCTGGATCCCTTTTTGAAGATTGGCGTTACATTTGCCACTTTCCAGTCCTCAGGCACGGAGGAGGACCCGAGGGACAAGTTACATATTTTAGTTAGCAGATCAGCAATTTCATCTTTGAGTTCTTTGAGAACTCTCGGGTGGATGCCATCCGGGCCCGGTGATTTTGTCAGTTTTTATATTGTCCATTAAGCTTAGAACTTCCTCTCTCGTTACCACTATTTGTCTCAGTTCCTCAGAATCCCTTCCTGCAAATGTTAGTTCAGGTTCAGGGATCTGCCCTATATCTTACAAAGAAGTATTGCTTCTTTAGTTTTCTGTTGGGTTTTTGGGGGGTGTTTCTCTTAAATGTTGGGCACAGTCTTCAAGAATGTTCTTCTGTGCAAGCCCCTTTGTAACGAGAAGGAGCTGCTCCTGTTTGTTTCTGTGGTGGGGAACCTTTTCAGCCCATGGGTCCAATTTGGCCCAGCAGAAGTCCTAATTTGGCCCCCGAGGGCTTTTTTTCCCTTGCAGGTCCCACTGATCAATGGTGACTGCAGCCTCCTGTGCCTTTGCCTGCATGGTCAATTTCAAACTCAGCAGACAAAGGACAATGCCTCACCTGACACATCGTGGTGATGTCATGTGATTGACAGGACCTCATGCCAAAATGGCCTGCAGGGGTTGGAGGGTCCAGTTCTGCACCCATGTTCTAGGGGCTTCATGACAGTGATGGGCGGGGCCAGAGGCAAAAGTGGGCGGAGCAACAGATGTGCCTTTTACCTTCATGCCACAGATTGCACTCCAGCCACACAAAAGCTGATTGAAAGAAGCTGGCTGGCTGGACCATTTCTGCTTTTTGTTCCACAGATGATTGAAGGTGCCTCCAGTGAGCAAAAATCCAGCCTTGGCATCACCAGTATGGACTACTATCACTACTTGAGCCTCTCAGGATCCTACAAAGTGGAGGATATTAATGACAAATCTGATTTCCAGGAAACTTTGGTAATTCTTCACCATCTTACCACCCATCTTAGTTTTCAGTTTAAGTAAAAATGGAATAATATCCCGTGCTTGTATAGCAATTTATAACGCATGTGGAGACTGAAAACTGTTTTGCACAAATTCTTTCATATGAAACCTTTGAAGCACAGAGCAGATTATGGGATATTGGCAAGCCGTAATTACAGCCAAAGGGGAGATGGCCCTTGAGTCCTTGCAGAGACGTGAAGAATGAAGGAGCTCCTTCCCTAGCTACTGGGGCCTATTTTCAGACTGGCTGCCTGGTCTGAGCATGGGCAGCGCTCTGCAGCCAGGAGTAGCAGCAATTTGCCTTTTTATTTAAAAAGAGGGGGGGGAAGAGTAGTGATTTCGGGGCCTGTTCTAACATTACCGCCTGGAAGCCCCTGTGGTATGACTGGATTGGGTCCCTAGCTATCACTGGGCCACTGGGCCAAAATTCAGTGGTGTTTGTGGAGTGTTTTGCAGTCTGTGCTAAAGTAACCTCTCAGGAGATGGGATATTGCATTTGCATGTTTGTAGGTCTCCCATCAAAATCTCAGTGCCCTACGGAGCCCCTGCATGTTGCAAGTGATTCTGAGGTGCATTCTGTGGGGCATTGAGCACAGGTGTCTTAGACCCCCTTTGCTTCACATGAAGTGAGAGCCCACCCTAGAAGGCACCAGAATCACCGCCGCAGGTTGCCCGTTACAGGCAAAGGTGTGTCTTGGCAAAGAATCTGCTGCTTCAGATGTTTGTCTTGCATGAATTCCAGGATTCCCAGAAAACAGCCCCCAAATATCAGATACATGGCACCAAAAAGAAGGAAGAGGCCAATGGCAGGAAATTGCAATATAAACCTAGTTTAAAACGTAACAAAACTGACCAGCTTCTGCCAGGAGACAATAAAAATTATTTCCCTGTATTGTATACCCAGTTTGTGGGACTCTTGAGTAGGGGAGACAGGAGAGTGGGTTTATTGCTCCAGTTTCCAGGGTGAAGTGCCGATTCAGAATTGACACAGATGACACAAGGGAGCTGTGTGTATAATATGGGAAGTGGGGGGCATGGAATTTGCTTGCTGTGAGATCTTTGAACCTCAGATAACTTCTGGAGTTCATGGATCTTGCTAGAGGCAAGACCAGCAGATCCCACTTTATAAGAGATGCATGATGAGTAGATATTTGAGCAGTGTCTCTGCATGTGCCTTCCAGCAGAACTTAGAGCAGAGGTGGCCCATCCTCGTAGACCAGATCAATTTAAAGATGCTTTACTGAACCACAGAGGTATCTTAACTGCTAGCAAAGTGTGTGTATGTTACACAGATCCCTACGATGGGGTGATGCCGGCGTAACTCTGGTGGCTCCTTCATAACTCTGGCTAACCTTGTGGGAACCTCCTCAAGGTTGTGCATTCTCTTCCTGTGTTTCCTCCACACTCTTGCTGTCAGCATAGTGAAGTTGTTTGCCTGCATTGACATATAAACCACAGCTGAGGCTTACCAAGGTTCCTGCTTAGCTGGGATCTGTTGAAACTGTGGCTTCAGGTCCTGGTCAAGTGGGAGCCTCAGTTACTTTCAATGTGTATCTTTTTTTGAGAAACCACAACTGAAAGCCTTAGCTTGGTGGTTCATAAAAACACACAGACACACATTAAAGGTAACTGGGGTCCTGTTTGCCAAACTCTTCTCATTCTTCCTAATTTAATTAAAGGATTTATATTCCACCTTTACCTTTTAAGCAAGTGCTCAAGGCAGCGAGTATTAGGAATATAGGAGGGGGCCTTGTATGAAATCAGTATGGTCAATGCTAGCTGGGGATTCCAGCTGTGACACCCGAGGAGGGTCATTTTCTAGGTGAAAACAACACCTTGATCACAAAACATCTGCTTCCCCAACAGAGAAAAAAATTGGGCCTACCCTTAGGCTGGGTGAGGCAGACTCCTCAGGCAGTTAATTTTGGGTGTCATGAGTTGGCAGCAGATTGTTATTTATTTACTCTATTATTATTGTTACTGTCACTGGGGTGGGGGCAAATGCCTGTGAGGTTTCCTGCTTCACTTACCAAACTAACGTAGCAGCCCTTGGGTGCTCTGCACTTTGACTCTGTGTGTGTGTTGTGACCAGGTGGGATTTTCCTCTCTGCCCCAGATAGCAGAATGGTGGGAGCGGGTGGGGAACTTGTGGCCCTCCAGGGGTCGTTGGGTTGGAGCTTCCATCCTCCTTGACCGTTGGCCGTGCTGCATGGGAGGGCTGATGGGAATTGGAGTCCAAGAGAATTGGAGTCCAACAGCGAGCGGGTAGGGCACAGCGTGCCCACCCTGAAACACAGGCACCCGTCAGTACCCTGACTGGGCAAGTGCAAAGCCAGACCGAATGGAGGGTGTTTGGTAACGGGAGAAAGTGTTTCAGGATGGAATACTTCTGGAGTGCCTCTGCATCTCCTTGCTGCTTGAGAGAAAACAGCAGGCAGACCTAAACTCTGAGCAAGAGTTTCTTGCTTTACAGTGCTTGAGATTTATACTGCCCCCTTCTTCCTTATCGTGCTTTTTCAGTGTTTTCTGGAAACTTGCATCTGGAAACTTGGTTTCCATGTTAAAAAGTCTTTTTTGTTCCAATTTCTTTTCTTTTCTTTTTTGTGACAAGGGAACGCAAGACGTAGCAATAGGGTGGCGTGGCCCCCATAGGGAGATTCTTCCTCCCCTACCTAAATCTTCAGCTTTCATTTCCAAAGAAGAAGATGAAGTCCCCATTGCTTTCCTCTACAGAGATAAACAAGAGAGAAAGTGCCGTCAGGGTCCAGCCCCATTGCTTAGGAAGGAAGAGTTCCTTCTCCTCCTCTTCCTCCCGGGTTCTGCCCAGGGAGCACCAAGGCACCAAAAGGGACCAGCAAGCATTTAATGTGTTAACTGTCATGAAAGTAAACCATTCTTCAAAGGATGCTGCAAGCAGCATTCAGCGTATTTGACTGCTGGTGTTTAGGCTTGTGCTGTTTCTTCCGTTGACTTCCAGCCCCCACACCTCTCCACCCTCAACACAAAACTCCTGTTTAGCTCTTGCCTGGATTTTACTTCTTTTTAATGCTGTGCCTAAATACGGAATGTCTGGGGGTGGGTGGGGGGTGGGGCAGGTTTTAAAAAGCCTAGTTGGTGTTTAAAAGCTCTGATTGTTACAATTCTAGTGTAGCTTGTTTAATCATAAGCTTTTAAGTTAGCTCCCTTGAGCATTCAAAACCCTTTGTTTATTGCTCCAATTATCCTTACATTTGATCTGGTTCACATATAATGTATGGGATGTCAGGTGTGGGCAGGTAGCAAGGTGTCTGGGCTGGGGTTCTGAAGCACCACTGCTCAGCTGATGTCAGATGAGTGACAATAAGCCATGATTTATTAGCCTGTGTTAATAAATAGGTTGGAGCTGTGGTTTGTTTCTCCAAAACTTGGCTTGCTTTTCAGATGCTCTTGCCTTGTGCCTTTGTAGCTTGGAGAGTGTCTGGAGTGTGGTGGCCAAACAGACCATGGTTGAGGACGGCTACTGAGTTAAGATGTAATGCCAAACCATAGTTAAGAGAAACAACAACAAACCATTGCTACTTTACTGGGCTGGGTTTGCATGTTAAGCAAACCATAGTTAGATTAAATAAATTGTCCTTTGGTGTTATATGTGAACCTGGCTACACAGTGTGAACTTTGGCTGTGTTTCAATTGTGGTGGGAGACTGAGGGTTTAATATGGAGGGGGTGTGGGAAAGGTGGGTTTTGAGGAGTTGTTCGGAGGGTGAACATGGTGACATTCGCATTAGTATAGCATAGTGGCTAATGGATGGTGGTTCTAATGTCCTCTGTGTGATGGGATCCCCCCTTTCCCATAGGCAAATCCACCTCTCCCTCAGTCTCTGCTGGGATAATATACCAGTCAACCATAAAGGGTTGTTGCAAGGGTTTCTGCAAGATAGTCTTTTAAATGCTATAAAAGTGATATAGGAATAGTACTAGAATTTACTCAAAAGGTATTTGGTTATTATTTATTATTACTTGAATTTATATGCCACTTTTCCATACAAATATGGTCAAAGTGGCTTATAAAAATGCAAATGACGACATCAATAGCAATCAATTCAAAAACATAAAAATAGTTTCAAATCATTTGAAAACATAACAATAAAAAAATAACTCCAGTTGATTTAACGTCATCATAAAACATTATAAAACAAGCTATCAATCAATTAAAATATATCATATTAATAGCATAACATTCTTGTGCTACATATTTTTTTAAACGCATCTTAATCCTTGCAGCACGCCATGAACGTGATTGGGATCTTTGCTGAGGAGCAGGCACAGGTGCTGGAGATCGTGGCCGGGATACTACACTTGGGCAACATCAGCTTCAAAGAAGTCGGCAACTATGCTGCGGTAGAGAGCGAGGAGTGTACGTAGCCCCTGTGGATCATCAGGCAGTTGGAATTGGAATGTGCTTGGGCTAGGCCTGGGCGGCAGACGGCAAGGGTGAAATGCTAGGAAAAGCCACCGACCCCCCCGGGATGGATGATTGCATCTGCACAGGCGTTGGGTTAAGGGAGGGCCCGTGGACTATTGGCCCCAAATCTTTTTCCAAGTTTTCCTGGATGGGTAATGAATTCAGGGGAAATTGAATCTTGGTTATGGGGTGGTATGTTTGGCGGAGCAAATTAATTTAAAGTTACTATTTAGAGACGATTTGGGGATTAATGAATGGAGGATTTGGATTGATTTGGAGCAGGATCTGTTGGGAAATTAGATGGTGTTTCATGAACAGAAGGAGGACTGATTTGGGGTGATCTGGGGTGGGTGAAAATTAATTGAAGAAATTATCCAGGGTGATTTTGATTTGGATGGGAATGGGTTGCCTTGCTTTCTGTGATATTTAGAGCCCAAACATATATATGCACATATAAATTAGCTTTTGAAATATTGTGCCTATGCCCCTTTTCCAGAGCCAATGTGTGGGCTGATCTAGAAGAGCCTCCGTGCTCACAAGAGACTCATGCACATTTAGAGATTTTCCCATGCTTTCCCTGCCCTGCCAAAAAAGCAGGTGTCTAGAAAATAAGAAGCACCGGATGCATAGGGATGCAAAGTCTGGAAAGTTCTGCTGTGCAAGCCCCATTGACAGTCCTGGGTTCTTGTTTTTTGGGGGGGGGGCTCTTGGGCAAGAGGTTGCCAGTGAGCCTCCCCCTTTTCGCCACTGCCAATCTGCTGGCCTCTCCCTGTGGGCCCCGTCTGCCCCACCTTCCAGAGGGACAGGACACTTTCTCTCCTCTCATTTGGTTGCTGAGCTGACTTGGACAGGGCAAGGGAACTGGCAGGAACAGCAAAGTATCGGGAATAGCTGGGCTCAGAGGCTGCAGGCATTTGGCTGTGGGTAGAAAGAGCCGCATGCCGCCCTGGTCTCCTGCTGGGAGGAAGGGTGGGATATAAATCTAATAAATAAATAGAGATGTGAAGGCCTGGGGAAATTAGGGGGGGGGGTTCTGTTTTTTTTCCTGAATTTTTCATTTTTTTGGAAAAAACAGGATTCCATCCCGCCAAATTTATCTGGGCCTTCGCATCTCTAGCTGTGGGACCCCTGTTGGGCTGCTGGCCAATGACAGCCCTGCCCACGGAAACCGCTCTGCGCTGCTCTGTTTTTGTGCAGCAGCTGTGCTTTTCAGCGGGGCTTGCATGGGAGAATTCCCACGCTTTCGTGCCCCTTGTTGGTCCATATGTGAGGAGGGTGTGCCGAGTGGATTTGCCGCTTTCCCTGAGCCAACATCTTGACCCTAATATGGGAATCCTGATATATGAGCAAGCGTATCCATTCGGAGAGGATGAGGATCAGGGATCCTGCAATAATATAAAACCTACGAGCTCAACAGGAGGCTCTCCAAAATGTTCAAGATTCAGTTGATAAGCCTGCTTTCCTCCAGCTTTGTGGGATTCTTCTTTGGATGCAGCCTCACTCCCCTTGAGTCTGCTTTCGTGTTGCTGCTGCCACCGCAGCTACCCTTGTGGTTGTCATAAATATTTTGTTTCTTTATGCGTTATTTCTTGCAGTCTTGGCGTTCCCGGCTTTCCTCCTGGGAATTAACCAGGACCGACTCAGAGAGAAACTGACCAGCAGGCAGATGGATAGCAAGTGGGGAGGCAAATCAGAATCCATCAACGTTACCCTGAACGTGGAGCAAGCCTGCTATACCAGGGATGCCTTAGCCAAAGCGCTTCATGCCAGAGTGTTTGATTACTTGGTGGATGTAAGTGGCATGTCATGTTTTTTGTGGGGGGGGGATTATGTTGTGCCCAGTGGTTGACGTGGTTCAAAAATTGAGGGTCTCTCATAAGGACTAATCTAGCACTAAAGCAGGAGCGGGAAACATTTTGCAGCCCAAGGGCTGCATTTCCTCTGAACACCTTTCCAGGGGCCGCAGGCTAATGGCGGCTGGAGCCAGAGGCAACTGGGCAGAGCAGTGGTTGTGATTCTGCCTTTGTACACTAGGCTGCATTCCAGCCACACAAAAGCCAGAGGTTTACACAGACACATGCACGCACACGCTCAACACCCCCTCTGTGCAGGCAAGCCACAGGCGTTCTCACAATTCAGAGAGACCTTCTAGCCCAGCCAGGCAAAAGCACTGGAGGAGGGTGGGCCAGTGGGGGCCTGGTTTGGGAAGAGTCCCGAGGGCCGGGTAGAGGGGCCTGGAGGGCCACATGCAGCCGTCAAGCCTGAGGCTCCCATTCCTTCACCAAAACCAGGAGCGCTCCAACTGGTAAGAGGGGCATATGCAAAGAGCGGGGGGAGGCTGAGAGAAAACATGAAAGAGACTTGCAGCAGAGGAAGATGTCGGAGTCTGTCTGAAAAGAGCCAGAGTGTTCTGCGGAATCCTGCATGAAAGGATTATTTGTGCCAAGGAGGCTCAAGTATTGCCACCGGGTGGTTCTTCCATAGTATGTGTTTTGAAGTTAGCAATTTGCTCCCGTCTGCCTCCTCTTCTCTGTCTATTTCTGGAGCTCCAATCCTCTTTCATTGTCTTGGGGAAGCTCCCTGACTCAGAGGGTCCTCCCACTCCCCAGTGCACAAGGAGGAGAGGTCCTCGCTCCGCGGCAGATGCTGCTTCGCACACAAAATGTCCCCAGTTCAGTCCCCGGCACCTTCAGTTTCAGAAAGGACCTCCGGTTTCAGGTGGCACCTCTTCACTGAGAAAGCAGTGTCAGTGGGGGTGCACGCAGGGCTGGAGATTCCTTGGTAATTGCCAGGCCGTAAGTCATCAGCTGGCAGCTTGGCTATAAATCTGCCAGGCTAGCAAGGAGGAAGCAAGATAAGGGCAGAGGCCGTTCAAAGCTTACGTGCCAAGCCAGAAATGCAGAAGAGATGTCAGTGAAGGTCCGGGTCTAGTTTGCCGAGAGAGCAGTCCAAGTCAGGGTTCAGGGGATAGGAAGACACACAGTGGTCATGCCTGACGTTGTAGTCAGCAACAAGCTGAAGCCAAGGTTTGACTTTTAAGGAGCAGGTTGGTCAGCAGGTGTGAGCCATCAGCGTTTTGGCCTTAAGTGGACAGGCCTGCCCCTCTTCTGCCTGACCTTCTGTTGTCTATGTTCTGCAGGTGAGGGGGGAGTATCCTGTTCACTGTCTGCATCTGGCTGAAGGGCTTCAGCTGTGTCTGGGGTGCTCTGTAGCTGAGGGGGAGAAGGAGCTGGGTTCTCAGGGGTTTCCTCCATTTCTCCTTCTGGGTCTGCTGCTTCTGGGTCTGCTGCTGTTACTCCCGAGACATCCTCATCTGATGAGTCCTCTGACGGGGCCATGACACTGGCTGAGGCAGATGCATATGAAAAGGGCATATGAAAAATATGAATTTGTTTATTATATTTGTGTCCGGCCTTTCCTCCAAAGAGCTGAATGTGGCATACACGAGTCTTCCCACCCCCTTGCATTTTATCTTTACAACAACCCTGTTAGCTAGGTCAGGCTCAGAGACAGTGACTGGACCAAAGTCACCCAGTGAGTTTGTGGCTGCATGAAGATTTGAACCTGTTTCCCCGATGCGAGTCTGACACTCTTGTTGTCACTTATTAATGTATATGCAGAGGGGCTCCCATCCAATGTGACTATATATATATATATATATATATACACACACCGCCCCATAGCCAAAGCTCTCTGGGCGGTTTACAGCAATTAAAAACAAATATACAAATTTTAAAACACAAAAAACAATTTAAGAACACAATTTTTTAAAAAAAATTAAAAACAATTGAAAACCAATTGCTGACCTTCTGTCATATTGGGCTTTCAGAAAGAACAATAATCTTAACTTACCAGCAAGGAACAAACTCCCGTAGGCTTCCCTCATTCTCCTGCTCCCACAACACCAAATTGTCTTGTGTTCCTATGCCTTTTTAGTAGCAGCTCAATTTACAAACATCACTGGGTGATAATAGCCATCTCTGTTCCCTGAAATCTTTACCTACTGACCCGTAGAGGTGAAGTTGCTGTCCAAAGTACAAGAACAGGCTGGGTTGTGTTTTCTTTTTCTGTTCCTAGTTGCTTGGCAACCCTAGATATACTGTGTTCAGGAAGTAGAATTCTGCAGCAGCTCTTTGTGAATTTGTCCAACCATTTTTTAGCTTTCTTGCTTTAGTCTGAAAGGCTAAAAACACGTTTTAAAGAAAAGGGAGCCACATTTTTGCCACAGGTATCTTGCACATATGGAGTTGGAAGACTGAGGTCCAGCTGACATCTTCTCTTAAGCATCACACCA
This sequence comes from Rhineura floridana, assembly GCF_030035675.1. NCBI lineage: Eukaryota > Metazoa > Chordata > Lepidosauria > Squamata > Rhineuridae > Rhineura > Rhineura floridana. The sequence goes on from NC_084493.1 coordinate 37,626,423, forward strand.
AAAGAAGTCTCCAATAATCGGTAGTGGCTGCAGTGTCTTTTCATGCAGACATGTACCTAGCACAAGGGTGGTCCTCCAGATGTGGCTGATTCCCTTCATCCCTAGTTCATTGGCCCTGCTGACTGGACTGAGAGGAGGTGCAGCCCAACAACATCTGGAGGGTCCCAGGTTCCCCCTTCCAGCCTTCTCTTGCTCCACCATCCTGGCAAAGAGAGCTGTTCCTGCTTACTCAGAGCAGTACCTGCCTTGTTCTTTCTGATATTTAATTGTATTTTTGTCCTCCCCTGCTCTGCAACTTTAGGCAAGAATATTGATGCCAGAGAGAGCAAGGAAGGGAAAGAGCTGAGGCAGAGATTTCATTGTTTCTTCCGATGAGGAAACCACCTGCCCGGTGATGCCCTCCTCTTTGATACCCTTGCAGTGTCACAGAAGAGGGTGTGGCAGGTGGGGTTCCTAGAGCAGCTCTCACCAACCGGGTGCCCTGCTGATGTTTTGGACTACAACTCTCATCAGCATGACATGGCTGTACTAGCTGGGACTGATGGAAATTGTAGTCCAAAATATCTGGGTGGTATTTAAGGCAGGCTGGGGAAGGCTGCCTTAAATGGTTTTTCATGTAGACGTGTAACTCATTAAAGTCTTAGCACTTCAGACAAGTCTGTGTTTAATGTTTTTGTTCTATTAGTCCATTAATAAGGCCATGGAGAAGGATCACGAAGAATATAATATTGGTGTCCTGGACATCTACGGCTTTGAAATATTTCAGGTAAAAACCTAAAGATTTCTCTCAATGGCAGCAAAAGTGCCTACCTTTCTATTAGGTATGGGTGACCTGTGGCCCCAGCAAGCAGCCTGGCCAGTGGCCAGACACGATGGGGCGGGAGCAGAGCTTGGAAAAGTTACTTTTTTGAACTACAACTCCCATCAGCCCAATCCAGTGGCCATGCTAGCTGGGGCTGATGGGAGTTGTAGTTCAAAAAAGTAACTTTTCCAAGCTCTGGGCGGGAGTTGTAGTCCAACAGCTTCTGGAGGACCACAGAGGTTCTCCACCATTGCACAAGTAGAAGGAAATTCACTTTCTCTAGATTAGTGGCTTTATAGATTTTTCTATATGGCAGTGATGGCTATACTTGTTTTGTGTGTGCATGGAAGTTAGAGAATGAAACATTATTTTATAGAATGCTAGTAGTTGCTTGTTACTAGCAGAATGCCTGTCATGTGAACCCACCCGACCATTAAGGTCTTGCTCAGAGGGCTCTCAGCTTCTGCAGTGAACATCAGTAAGGAGCAGGACCTTCTCGGTCGTGGCACCTCTCCTCTAGAACTCCCCCCTCCCCCATTCATCTGCTCGGCTCCCTCCCTGCAGAACTGCAGTTGTAGGTGCTGTTTTTCTTCTCTGCCTTTAAATGCTGCAGTTTCTGATTTCTAAACTTGTTGATTGACTTGTTTCTATTTGCTGGTGGTTGTGATACTTTATAGTTATATAATAATAATAATAATAAAATAATAATAAAATTTTATTCCTAAGCCGCCTATCTGGCCGAATTAACGGCCACTCTAGGCGGCGCACATAAAAGGATAGGATAAATACAATATAAAATACAACATATAAGCAAAAACATCAACTGTAATTAATCTAAAAACCACCCACAACTGCAGCAAGATAAAAAACTATAGTTATATTGGCTGTCTTGGGAATCTCTGCAGTTAAGGGGTCGGAGGGATATAAATATTTTAAATAAATCCTCATAGGTGGGCTGTGAGTCTGGGTTGCAAGCTGCTCCATCTTTCGAGGAGGAGATTTTGTCCTTTCTGTAACATAATCCCCAAGTGTGGCGTGTCTTTCCCTATTGGAATGAAAAGCAGCCATTTGTTTATGGGGGGAAGGTAAAGGGATGCAGTTGGGACATGCTTGGTGGGGGCTAAACTTGCTAACCTTAACTAGTGAGCCCTCCTCTTACCTGCATAGCTCAGTTCTAGTTTTTACCTTGTAGGCTGCAATCCCTGACACTCCTGCTAGGGAGTTGGCCCCATTGAACACAGTGAGGCCTGCTTCTGAATAAACCTGTATAGGATTATGCAATTGCATCTAGGATTACACACTTTCATTTTTATTGCATTGTGGTTTTATATTTTATTGTACACTTTAAATTCCTCTGTATACTGCCCTGAAATTCATTTTGGTTTATAATTTTTTTAAAAATTAAGTAAATAATAAATATGTACGCTGTTGGTCATGCTACAGTATGATGGAATATGAGGGAAAGTGGTGTCAGAATGTCAGGACTACCTCACCTATGTTTCCTATTTATTTATTTATTTATTGCTTTGTTTAAGATAGTTTCATCCCATTCTTCAGCCAAAAAAGGCTCCCAGAGCGACTTACAAATGGCACTGATAAGACAGGCTTACAGTCTAAAGGACATGACATAAAAGGAAATGGAATTGAGAGGAAGGAGAAAAAAGACAAACACTGGCACTATTTAAGGAAGGAAGGACCCAAAGGTTGCTGGTATTCAGCATAGTGGACAGAGATGCTCGTGCAGTCCCATTTCTCCCTCTGCTATAGCCTGATGAAGTGGCTGCCACAATGTTTCAATTTATTTATTTCCAAAAAGTTATGAAATTTATACCCTGCACGTATTAATAAAAGTACCCAAGGTAGTTGAATGAAAAGCTTCAGGATAAAGTTGGGCCATACATATTGCTTTCTATAATTGGAAACAAAAATAATGTAAAATAAAAGTATTTCATGTAAGGCAATGCAAAATGTGGAGCTTGAATGGTCTTGTGGTGCACAGAGGGGAAAGATAAAGGAACAAAAAGAAATTCTGAGCTTTTCTGGGCGTTCAGCCAAACATGGGCTCTTTTGTGGAAAGGGTTCCTTTAATGAAAACTCAGATCTTGGAAACAAGCTTTAGAGAATTTAGGTTATTGACTTCTTCGATGAATCTCACAGTACAATGTAAAAATCAGCTGTTAAAGTCATTGAAAATATATTGCAAAAATAATTAGGATTGACCAAATTGGTTATAAAGGACCCTGACTTAAATCACCCCTGACTTAGAGCCTGAAGTGGGTATTTTGATAGCTTGTTTTCTCTTCCAGAAAAATGGCTTTGAACAGTTTTGCATCAATTTTGTCAATGAAAAGCTTCAACAGATCTTTATTGAATTGACGCTGAAGGCAGAACAGGTAAAAAAATTATGGTGGTTTGTGGTTGCTTCCCCCCCCCCCAGCAATTTGCAGAACTGCCTTCCTTGCTCAGGGTAGCCTGGCTTTTTGGTTGATGACTATTTAAAATTCGCCTTGCAAAGCAAATTTGAGAGAAAGCAGCTATGGATTTGCTCACCCACCTTTGGAAATGAACACAGTCATGGCTGCAAGCACATTTTATCCTCTAAAACAATGACCCAAGAGTGAGTCTCACACACAAGAATAATCATCCTGTCATCTGACTTCCCCATGGATGCTGACTTGCTGTCAGAGATGGAAAAAACTGTGGCTGGCTTGCATTAATGTTGGATGGGGCACTGAGGTTAAAATGGGAGAACGTCTGCTTTCTCAATTTCCTCCTGGCTCGTTTCTTTGAAAGAGAAGGAAAAGGGTTTATATGCCTTTTTTCTCCTCACGTTTTGAAGAGCCTGCATGTTTGTTTATTTTCCTCCCTAAATACTACAGGGAAGCAGCAGAGTTCATTTGTCCACAATTGGTTGCTTCTTACTCCCTGAGAATATGTGGTCTGTAATATTTTAAGTGAGGCAACTGAACTTAGTCCACAGTGTGAGCACAGTCTTGGAGGGCTTTGTCAGGTGGTTTTAGAAAGCAGGGTGACTGAACCAGGAGGATTGGTCCAGCCTCAGAAGCAAATTGATCCACCTCCCATGACCCCACAGATTTTGGGAGTGGCAGCAAAAAAAATAAAAATAAAGTAGACAGGAATGGAGTGGTTTAAATATAGCTCAGCCTTGTTGGGGACGCCAATCGCTCCCTCCCGAATCATCCAAGTGATCAGTTGATTATAAGAAATAACCCCCTCCTCATCTGATCTGCACAGATCCACAGGGGAGGGGGCTATGTGCCTCTGTCTGCGTGTCTGCGTGCATGTGCACGTCAGTACAGGATGGATTTGCCCACTTTTGGTCACACACCCTACTGACATGCCACTCTCGGATATTTAGTCAATGGTGAATGTGGCCCTTGAGCTAAAGAAAAAACCGTTAGCCACTGACTTAAAGAAGCTCTGAGAAAGAGCCTTGAGGAACTTATAAGTTACCTCCCTCCTTCTCCTCCTCCTACAGTTAAAGTCAGTCACTGTCACATCACCTGGTCACTTGTGACAATCAAACTGCAAAAGTTGAGTGGCTTTTTCCTATCAGGCCATAAGCAAAAGCATGCCTGGGAAAGCCAGTAAATCATTTTCTTGGCAAGAATGCCGTTCCTGCAATGGATCCCCCTGAAATAATTTGACAAATTATTTCAGGAATTCTACAAATCCAGTGACTTGCATGTTACCACAATGCCACTAAACAACGTGCAATCCAGAGTAGGTTCCTTTTTGACACCAGGGCTGCAGTCACATCAGTAATTCTGCAGGTAAGTTTCTTCAGCACAATGTGACAAACTGCTGTCAGTTAAATAAATAAATAAATAAATAAATGTCCTTGTCTTTGCAGCTCTAAGGTGCAGAAGCCCTACTGTCAATATTCGGCCATTCCTTGCTTTAAATGTTACTTGCTATTGTTGTATGGGTGTTTTGAGTCAGAATTTTTGTGCCAACAATGTCTGAGTCTACATGACTGTTTCTGAAGTCTTTTCTATATTGCAGGAAGAATACGTGCAAGAAGGAATTCGATGGACACCCATAGATTACTTCAACAACAAAATTGTGTGTGACCTCATAGAGAATAAAGTGGTATGTCTTGGGAAGGCCTCAGGCAGAGAAGAAGGTCTGGCCCTGATCCTTCTTAACGGGAGATGCCATGGGAGACTGAACCTGTGACCTGCCACTGAACATGGTCCCTTCCCACATGTTCTGCAACTTCTGGCTGGACAGCTCCCAGAAGGTGACAATAATAGTCCCAGGACATGTGGAAAGGCCAGAAAAACATGCTGATTCCTCCTTTGAGCCCCCAGTGGGAGCGAGGAGAAGCTGCCAATCCCACAGACTTCGCTGAAGACGACTGGCTGAGTCGAGGGATGGGGGAGCCAAATGTGGCCCCCAGCTTTCTCTATCTGGCCCCTGGGAATCTCCCCAGGCCACGCCTGCTTTGCCTCCTCCCCAAGAACTTTTGCCCGTCTAGAAGGTGCCTTTGAACTCTGATCATGCTGCTTGCTTGCCTAGATGGCGAACCGAGAGGGGTGTGTGAGTAAATGAACATTTGTTGCTGGACGCTCTTTTGTTCCTAGCCCCACCCACCTTTGGCACGTGGCCCCCAGAAGGTTGCCGAGCAGGGAATGTGGCCCTTAGGCTAAAAAGGGCTCTCCAGCCCTGGTTTAGTCTCGCAGACCTGTTTTGTCTCTGACCAGTTGGGCACAATTCTTTTCAAGTTCAGCCCTGCGGAGTATTTTTTAATTATTGTTATTTAAAATGCTATAATGAAAATTGAGAGCGAGAGAGTTCCTCATTTACGGCATCCCATTTATCCAACTGGGGGTGACCCTGTCTTAAACCTACCACAGTCCGCTCCTGTTTGGGGCAGAATTTACAGCTGGGCATGCAGGCAAGCAAGGCTAGAAGTCAATAAGACTTCTGAAGGGCAACATCAGCATGGCTGTGAAGTCATCAAGGCTGTGAGCCTTTGGGTGTTTGGGGAGGGCAGTCAAAGCTGAGATGACATATACCATGAATAAATAAATAAAAATTATTCAAGGTACATATGGGTCTCCTCTCTGTCAAAAAGCATCCAGTGACCTTATTTGATAAAAACTACTAAAATCCAAGGAAACATCTTGAGACGAGTGTCTAGGTTGGAGCCAGCAAGATTTTGTGGAAGAGATGCTTGTCTATCACCTGTTTCTTCTTGACACATCAGAATCCTCCAGGCATCATGAGCATTCTGGACGATGTCTGTGCCACGATGCACGCCGTAGGTGAGGGGGCTGACCAGACCCTCCTGCAAAAGCTCCAGATGCAGATTGGGACTCACGAACACTTCAACAGCTGGAACCAAGGCTTCATCATACACCATTATGCTGGAAAGGTGTCTTTCAAAATGCATTTGCAGAAAGGGAAAGCTGATTCCAGTTCTGGCTCGATTTGGCTAGTGTATGTTGTGTCGTGCAAGATTGCGGGGAGATTCTCCACTGCATCATGCTGGCACCATGTTCTCTGTGGTAGTAACCAGGCACCTGATTGTGCATTTTAATTTGCTGGGTGGGAACATGTGGGATTTGGAGCAGGGAAAACATGACCCAGGGAAAAGATGAAGCCTCTCTCTCGATGTTCTGTGCTTTCAGTCTTTCTCCCTCTCCCTCTCCAAAGCTGCTTTTCTAAAACAAGCAACATCAACTGATTGTAAGAGATAATGTGAGTTTAGCTCCTAATTTCTGCAGGTTGTGACTTAGCACATTGCATTATTTTCCAAAACTGCTTTGGGAATTATAACGACTCTTCTTAAGAGAAGTACACCTCACTTTGCCATACATGTCCCTTGCAAAGGGAACAACGGCGCTATAATTTCCTCTTTTCCCTAGGTGTCTTACGACATGGATGGATTCTGTGAGAGGAATCGGGATGTTCTTTTCATGGACTTGATTGAACTCATGCAAAGCAGCGAACAGTACGTAAGACATGTTTCCTCCCTCCTAGGGTGGGTTTTGCACAGGGGTCCCAGATGTGCCCGTTGGTGTTTCCCCTCCCTGCCCCCAGTCCCTCCCCACATGCTCACAGAAGACATCTGTTTTGATCTGGTTTCTGTGTGACATATACAATCAAAGGAGGAGTGCCTCTCTCTCTTTTTTTTGCACTGTGTGTGGGTGGGCAGAGAGAGAGAGAGAGAGAGATTAGCAGCCACCTCAAGGCACATATGCAACCCCAGCATTATTCTTGAAAGGGTTTCTGTGAAGTTCACTAATACCTGGAGGAAGTCGCTTACAGCTGGGCAAGTTAATGGGAATGTGCTTTAGCCACTTTGCAGTCACCGCATCTAGCTTTTGGGTACAGTTTTCACCTGCCTGCTCTAAATTTAAGAACATAAAAGACAGGTAATCCAGAGAGTGGTTGAGATTCCAGCTATCACCTCCAGGTGCTCCCCAGCTGTTTTGGAACACAACTCTCTTCATCCCCCGTCAGCATGGTCATATAATGCTGGGGCTGGTGCAAGTTGTAATCCAAAACATCTGGAAGGCACCTGGTTGGTGATGGCTGAGAATAACTCCTACACTGCTCTCCTCAGGAGAGGTGGAAGGAGAATTAATCGTAGAAGGTGGCTACATATAATAGCCCAGGAGTTCCAAAACAAAGAAAGTGACTATGTGTATACTTATGGAGCTAATATCTGATGGCACTAATTTCTAAAGTTTAATGGCCCAGCCATTTCTTAAATGTGAAAAATACTGTTTGGTACAATGACATTTTGAATGAGGATTCAGAAATACAAAATTTCTGTTCAACAAAAGAAAATTCAGGCCGAAATACAAGGAAGAACATCTGGAGCATACCTTTGTTACCGTTGGGGAGGGTCTCTTAACTGTGCAGCAGTGAAGTCATAATCAGAGGATTGCTTTTGAACAGCAGTACTAGTAGCAGATGTTTTTGTTGTTGTTATTGATACGTATATAAAAAGTGTAAACCGGTCAGGATGGCTCTGTCTGCATTTCACTTGCTGTCTGATGGAGGGACTGAGCAAGAGGTCCTGCCTAAGGAAACATAACTAGGCATCCATCTGTTTCGCCATCAGCTTCTTGGTGCTATAAATGTCTTTTGTATTATGGTCACGGGCTGACTTGTGTCTGATTCTTCCTCTCCTAGGCCTTTTATAAAGGCTCTGTTTCCTGAGAATCTCCAAGCTGATAAGAAAGGGCGACCCTCAACAGCTGGCAGCAAAATCAAGGTGTGCTCCATTTTTTGAGAGGTCCAAATTACTTCATTTCCCACTTAAAAGTGTATTGTACAGGGGTGTTGCTCGGTACTTAAAATTTAAATGTCATATATGGCAATGCAGAAGATTGCTTGCTGTGGCTGGTATCTAAACATATTTCCCAATATGTTTTTTGCAGAAACAAGCCAATGATCTTGTTGGCACTCTGATGAAGTGCACGCCCCACTACATCCGTTGCATCAAGCCAAATGAAACAAAAAAGCCTCGAGACTGGGAAGAGAGCAGGTACAAATATCCCACGGGGGCAGAGGGGTGGGGGAAGCAGAATGGGCCAGGTGTGTGTGATTAGAGGGCACCACCTCTCCCAACTCAGATGCAGACTCGTTTGTGCCTCGCACCACGTCCAAAACGGCAGAAGTCTCTTCCATGGCATACAGCGTGCTTGAGGTGTAGCTTCATGAACAAGAATCGAATGACATGCAGATGTAAGTTGCCTATTCATTAGAACCACAGCAGAGACCACCCATGGAAAACAACATGCAACTGGAACAAATGCAAATATGTTCTGTGCCGGTTTTCTGCCGTGCCCTTCCGGTCGCATTCACAACAAGAGTAAGCGAGGATGGCAGTGAGATGGGGAAATCCCAGGCAGATCATTCACTGGGGATTGTGCTGGAGTCATGGTAACCGTCCTCATGATGGGGCACAATCAGGCAGGAAGGTCTCCTGTGCAAGCCCCAGTGAGAGGAGTGGGCACCTCCCATCCGCTGCAGTGGGGCATGCATGGACAGACTGTTGCTGGGTTCTGGCTGCTGCCTTTCTGTCCCCATTCGTTCTCTCTTTTTATATATCTGAAATGATGAACATACGATTTTGAATGCACTGTTAAGAGTGCCGAGGGAGGGGCAGTTTTGTGAGTGTTTTAATCGGCCTAAAGTGGGGGGGACCTTTTTCAGCCCTAAGTCTGCATTTCCTCATGGGCAACCCTGTGGGGGCTGCGTGCCCACAGTATCTGGGTCAGAAGTAAAAGTGGCTGGAGCCATGGATGTGACTCTCCTTGGCACATGGCTACAGTCCAGCCATGCAAAAGCCAGACGTTTCTCTCTCCCCTGCCCCATGTACACAGCACTCCATCCTCCATCCAGGCACGGAGGAAGCACCGTCACACTTCGGGGACACATTCCAGACATGCAAAAGCAGTTGGGAGGGGTGCAGAGCAGGCCTGGTGTGAGGAATGGCCTGGGCAGAGTCCTGAGGCCCACATAGGGAGGCCTGGAGAGGCACGTTTGACCTGCAGGCCGAGGTTCGCCACCCCTGGCAAGCTAAACAAAACTCCAAATGTTTATCATTTGCCAGAACACTCTTTCAGCAAACAAATCCCCCTTTTTTCAATTAACATTAAAAATTGTGAGGGTGTATTCAAACCTACTGCATTTTTCTTCCATCTCCTCTATCTCTATATAAGTCCGTCTGTGCTTATTGCTTCCCTCCCGAAAAAAAATAATCCACAACAAATACATTCAGCCTCCAGCCTCCAAAGATCGAGCAGTGACATTTCTTGGTTTATATTTGTTGAATGCACAAAATCGAAACAAAATAATAAAACAAGCTCCGCAAAGTTAACCCATTTCCCGAGCCATGCTCAAGGACCAGTAGCGTGTAGTTAGAAGAAGAGATACTTCAGCGGCACTATAGACAAAGAGAAGGATAGCTGTGTACAGTGAAATAGCGATTGCATTTTTCTTAATTTGACCCACACATTTTGCTGCTTTTCCAGACTGCTGTGTTACCAACTTGGAGAATTCTTTTCCAAGCTGAGCTTTTTTTTTTTAAAAAAAAGTCTTCTAAGTGCAGGATGCGTTGCTTGTTAGGGTGGGTGGGTTTCTTTCTAAAATCAGGACATTCCTTCTGCATTGGTCACTGCAGAAAACCAAGTTAGTGGGGTGTATGTGTGTGTGATGTGGAGAGACAACTTCCCCAGTTCTGAATCTCCATGTTGCTATTGGCAGTGGCCTCTAGTACTTTCAAATTTTAAAAATTGCAGTTAGTTACTCCCCCCCCTTTTTTTTAATAATACAAGTTTGCTGTTCCTCCGCCAGGCTTTGGGGTGTGTGTGGGCGAGGGGAGGAAGAGCAAATTGTTCCCATTTCTGTATGTTCAGAAAAATGGAGGATAGAATCATGTTCCCATTTCAAAGCCTCCTGGAGGAGTAGCCATAAAAAGAGCTGATCAGCCAAAATGTATTTTCCTGTTTATAGATTCCCTCCTGCTTACATCTAAAATAAGGCAAGCGGGGGGGGGGGGGGGGAGAGAGGGAGAGAGAACGTCCTTTTTCCTTACTCCTTCATCAATACCAGTCACGGTCAAGCTATGCAGAACGTTTTAAAATGTTTTTCTTTTTGTCTGGGGAAAGACAATGTTGAGTATTTTTCTCTCGCTGAACCAAAACCTTGCAGGTCAGTGTCTGGGAATCTGGCTGATGAGAAAGATTACTGTAATTCTGGGGGAAAATGTGTTTTAAAAAACAGCAATACACCCGGCTAGGCTAGGCTGGCAAAATCTTGGGCCTAGATTGGTTCAAGCCAAGTAGACTGTTTGCTAAAGAATTTCATTATTCTCATGATTACCTGAAGCAAAGGCTTGATAGATAGCCAGAGGTGGCGGATTTTTATAACTGTAAACATCTCAGAGTATTTAAAATTATTTCTTAATGTTGGAATGTCCTTCTTCCCTTGATAAAAGTGCTGTGAGAGCCAGCACAAAAGGGTTGCCATGGGTAGCAAAAAGAAGTGCCAGTACTCTGTACCAGTGAGTTCCATCACAGAAAGACCTCTGCCTATATTATATCATCTTGACTTTTGGGGGACTCTTAGAGTGACTCTGGACGTTCCCAACAAGCACTGCAAACTCCCTGTGCAGTCTCGTCCCCAGCTATCTGGCGGCAGAAAGATTTTAGGTAGGAAAATTGCAAGATCGTTTGGGGGGCATTACAAATGAGTACAGTCAGCTGACTGCAGAAGTGATCCACGTGAGGAGGAGGTTCCTCCTTGCAGTGCCCCATCACTCACACACATTAGGCAGCCTTTCCTTTACCCAGAGTAGATGTGCTTTGCTGTCACTTGAAACGGTTGCTTTTTTCCCTTCAGTCAATGACAGTAAGGACCATACGTTGCACTCCATTTATAGCTTCTGTAGACACTTGAAAGCTGCTGTTTCCTGCCTCTCTCTCTGAGTAATCATGTTTGATTTCTAATACTTCCCCTGCAGGGTAAAGCACCAAGTGGAGTATCTCGGGCTCAAAGAAAACATTCGAGTGCGACGAGCAGGTTATGCCTATAGGCGAGTGTTCAAAAAATTCCTGCAGAGGTACAGTACCACTAGGTGTTGCTTCTTCTTTTCAGGGAGGTTTTGAAATGGGAAGGGCAGATCACATGCCACGAAAACATACCCAAGTTTCCCTCTCCTCTACTGTGAAGAGTAGATCAGAGCCTAAAGAAGCCCAGGTGTGTTAAATCTGTGTCTTGTTTGCTTGCCAACAAATCTAAAAATAATGCTTCACTTAAAATGAAGAAGGACCAAAGATTTGAGGAGCACTTGGTAGCTCTTGCAACAGAAGCCCAGCTTGTGTTACAGTCGCTCCTCACAGCATGCCAAAAACCCTTCTCTATGAGGCTGCCTACCTTTTAAATATGATTAATACTAACATGGCACAAGTCCTTAAAAACATACCTGTCCTTCATCTTGCAGCTAAAAACCGTTGCAAAAGCTGCCTTGAGCATTGGTGGGAGGGGTGTCAGCGACGCTTTCCAGTAGATGCTTCTGTAGTTGCCCTTTTTCCCCCAGTGACCATGTTTGAAACTTGCCAGTCATCTTAGGAAGGAGGTGAGACAGTCCTTCCTCAACCTGGAGGACCCTAGAGGGGGAAGGGTGGGTTAAGGTGTGTTGCATGCAGTGGGAGTTGTTTCAAATGAGCCGTCTGTTCGAAAGAACCACACCTTTGTCTTTACCTTTACATTCCTGTATTGTTTTCTCTGAGATGGAACAGCAAAATTGAGGCCTGTTTCCCAATGAAGGGAATCTTGGTTGATTAATCAATTGTTCAGTCAAGGACTGCCTGATTCCTTATTCTCTACCTCAATCGCTGAGGTCTTTTGATGGGGCACTTTTGGTGATCCCACAAGCTCTTGAGGTTTGGCTGGCCTTCACCAGGGACTGAGCCTTGCCAATAGCGGTTCAGCCGGAGTCACCCCTGCTGGTTTTAGACAGCTGCTGAACTGTATTATTCAGACAGGCTTTTCAGACCTGAGATCCTTTGCTAAACACTTTTTACTCCTGTGTCTGATGTTCTTATTGTTTACCATTGTAAAATTTAAATTCACGTATGCAAGTTGTTCTAAATGGGAAAAAAAGTTACTTTTTTATTTTCAGATGATACGGACCTACATCATAGACAGGCATAATCATGTATGAAGCATATATTTCAATTGTGCATGAAACACAAAATAATGCTTCTTTTAAGATGACCCTTGCCTTCTGCAGTTTTGAAATTATAACCAACTGGGGGCACCTTTTTCGTTTCTCAAAAAGCTTTTATTCAGCCAGATGTTGCAGCCCTAGCAAAACCTCACGGTCACTCCTTGCTGTGTCTTCCCATAACAGTTGCTTGCTTTTGCTTCCGTTTTGCCTTCATGCTCCAACTTCTTCCGCCACCCTTCTGCTGTCCTTAAGGGAGGATGGAAGCTGATGAGTTTTAATAAAGAAGCTTCAGGCTGTTGTTAGGAAGGGAGAGTGGAAGTGGTGAATGGATCCCGCACCAGAACTGCAAGATTGGCTCTCTGGGGGCACCCAGTGCTCTTAGCACACTGCCAGGGAGACAGCGTAATCCTGACGCCTGGCAACTCAACCCTTCTTTTTCTTTTGTTTTGTTGATCATGTGACTATCCCATTTTTTTGCGCATGCCCTCACTTTGATTTCTTGTTGATTCCCTGTTGTAACCTCTGTCCTGAGAGGAGTTGTGGTGTGGCAGAGAGCCCTCAAATCTCAGTCCAGCAATGAAGCTGCCTGGCGACCTTGGGCTAGTCTCTTCTCTTTGTGCCTGACGTACATCACAAGGCTGCTGTTTTGATAAAATGGGATAATCCCCGTGTAAACAACCTTGATCGTATTGGAGGAAGGGTAAGGTACAAGCATAACAAACCAATAAATATGTTAGACTGCACAGCTGTGATTATCCAAGCTCTAAGCTGATTTTTATTTATTATCCTCCTTCAGCTGGACATGATGCCTTGCGTGGAAGGTTGTTATTTTTTAAAAAATAGCTATAGAACATGAGAAACGGCTTTATACCAAGTCAGGACAATGTAGTTTCTTATAAGTCACAGGTTTCCTGTTCTAACTCTGACTCCACCGGGACAGATCCGGGTTACAGGGCAGATTTTAATTTTTCAGAGATGGGGAGCAGTCCTTTGCTTCTTTCCCTCAGAATCCCAGGGGTGGAACTTGATACCTGCAGCACCTGGGAGGGAGGGAGGGACTTATTCAGCCCACAGTCTCCATCTTGGGGCCTCTGAGCTCACCTGATGGCTACAACGTTAGTTTGCTGTTATTGTTCTTACTAGTCACATTTGCAAGGAAAGCAACTAATAACAACAACATCAGCCTAATTTTTGTATTTCTTTGCGTCTCATTTCTCCTCACGTATTTTTCCTCCATTTTGCCAAATGATGAATTCTGGAGAACACAAAAGCTTGCCACACTTTTGGTGACATTTTGGCCTGTCCCAACTGTGAATTTTGGAATAATAACAGTGATGCTGCGATATCCCACGTTGCATTAATCCAGTCTTGTGATAATAGATGGCAACGGTGGCTGCCTCAGAGCAAGGATTTCGTTTTGTGAATCCCAACAATGGATTCTTCATTTGCAGTGGAATGGCCGCGTATGAAATCGATCACTGAGCAGAATGGCAGAATCTCAAAAGATTTTTATTTTATTTATGTTTCTTTTTTTAAAAACCTGGTTTTTCTGCAAAGGCAATCAGCAATGCAGTCAAACAGCAGTGCTTAGAAAGAGTTAAAAGAACGGAAAGATCTTGCGTTTAATGATCTGTCTGAAGTTTTAAAAAGCCACGTTTTTTAGCACCTGTCTGACGGAAAGCAAGGAAGCCTGTCAGAATTCCTTGGGGAGGAGATTCCACAATTGTGATGCCACCACAGTGAAGGGCCTTGTCCCTGTTGCCCTCCAGTGAGATTTCTAAGGACGAGCCAGAGAGCAAGACCTGCATGGGCAGCCTTTATAACAGGTGGCAGTGCCTTTTGCATGGGCTGGCAAAAGGTGTGGTCTCTTGTCCCTGCAGGTACGCCATCCTGACCAAAGCAACCTGGCCTTCGTGGAAAGGGGATGAAAAACAAGGGGTCCTCCATCTCCTCCACTCTGTCAACGTGGATCCTGACCAGTACCAGCTTGGGAGAACAAAAGTCTTCATCAAGGCGCCAGAGTCTGTGAGTAGAGGAGGGACTCCTTGGTCACGCTCTCCAAAGAGCAGCAGGTTGACTTGGCTGAGTCTCACAGCTCTCTCTCCTGCTAGAACTGAGCACTGGGAATGGTGTGTGTGTGGGGGGGTGGGGGTGGGGGTGTGTGTGGGGGTGTGTGTGGTGTGTGTGTGTGGGGGGTGTGTGTGGGTGTGTGGGTGTGGGGTGTGTGTGTGGGGGTGTGTGTGTGGGGTGTGTGTGGGGGGGTGTGGGGGTGTGGGGTGTGGGTGGGTGGGTGGGTGGGGTGTGTGGGGGTGTGGGGGGGGTCGCTTGTCACTTCAGGAATGTGCCATGTAGGCCAAGGGGTGAACTGCCCACCCACGGGCCGCCCTCTCAGCCATTGTTATTTGCCCTCCTTGCCAACCAAGGTGGTGGTGGGTAACATGCTCTTCAGATGGTTGAGCAGACGACAGGGGAGCGCATGGTTTCTCTCTCCATTGTGGCACTGGACTAGGCTGAGGGTTTAAACCTTCCCCCCACCCCTGGCCCCAGCCTAGTGCTGCGATGAGGAGGGAAATATCCTGCCCTTTTGGTGATTTTCACAGGTCAGCTGTAACATTGTGTGTGTGTGTGTGTGGGCTCTGAGTATGTCTGCATGTGTGTGCTCTGGTGTGTGTGCACGAGTGTCTGAGCATAGGATGGGTAAGTAGGTAACAGGCAGCCTTCCCCAACATGGTGCCCTCCAGATGTTGCTGGTCTCCAGCTCCCCTCAGCCCCTGCCAGCATGGCCAATGGTCAGGGAGTTGGAGTCCAGCAATAACTGGAGGGAGCTCAGAGGTTCCCCAGCCCTGCCCTAAAGAGTCCTGGAAACTGCGCTTTGGTGATGAGAACGCTCCCCCCCTGCCCCCCATGGAGCTAGCTTGGCCAGCGTTCCCTGGAAAGACGTAATGACTATTTATTAAATCAGTTTAAATTGGTGGTATGACATCCATTAAAACTTCAGTTGCAGGCCAAGTGTAGATGTCTCACTGGCTGTGTCCTTGCAACATATCACCCAAGTTAATGAACGGTGTGCATGTGGAGCTGTCTGCGTGCGGTTAGTAAGCCTGGGGGGAAAGTTCCCAGTCAGAAGAAGAGAGCTCTGCGCACGTACAGTTGGGTGCCTGTACACGCCCTGCAGATGTTCAGCCGAATGCAGAGAGGTTGGTGGTAGGTCTGCTGCCATGATCCTCCTTCATCCTGGATGTGTCGAGAGCAAACTGGGCTTGTGCCTCCCTGGGAACTGTGGCTTTCTGACCCAGGAGCGTCTGCTTCTTGTTGGGAAAGGGAGTCCGCGCTTTTGGATGCAGTTTGCCAATTTGCCACCGATGTTGGCCAGAGGCTGGGCTTAACTGTGTATCAGACCGAAGTCTTCTATAATACTAACTGCTTCTCTGTTGGGTGGGCCAAGAGAAAGTGGTTTTCAAAGGAGTATGAAAGGAAACTTTTATAAACCTTCTCTTGTTTTTTTATGTTCACACTTTTTCTTACAAGTCATTAAGTTTTTTTAAAAAACAAAGAGGAATGCTGTGTTTTTTTCCTGGGCACAAGAAGCATGTCGAACATGAACCTTAATTACATCTGACAGTTGCTGTGCTTTGACAGATGTACTGCAATTAGTACAACTTTCTAGGAGTAAGCCATGCCAGTTATGTTGCTGACGGGCAGTTTATCCTGCCAGCTCCCTCCTCCAATAAAAGAACAGAAATAGAAAAAATGAGGTTGGGAGGCCTGCTGATTATTTTATGAGAGGAAGGGTGGCCCAGCGTGCTGGGAAACACAGCAAGCTGTTCACATCTGGGTGAGGACACACTTAGAAACTCCAGGAGGGCCGACTCTGGTCCCCTCACAGCCCTGCTGGTTGGGGCTGATGAGAGGTGGAGTCCCAACCATCTGGAGGGCTCCAGGTTGGCTCTCAGAGACTGATGGACCAGACCTACCCCTACCCCGTAGGGTGCAGTTGACAGGGGAATTCTCCCGGCAAGGTCTTTCACAGCTCCTGCGCATGTCCACGGGGCTTCTGCAGGAACAGGTCCAGGTGGGCTCTGCCCCATGCCAATTAGTGGGAAGGGAGTGGGTGCTTCAGGAGTTTCCACTTTAGGCCCCAAAATATCTTGGCCTGGTTCTGGCCCCCATCCTCTGCCTTGTCAACTATTTTGTCATGTGAGGGGGATGAATGGAGAGCCGCAAACCTGGGGATGTCGGAGCAGTTTTTTCCTGCTCTGACGTAGTCCTGGAGTGACAGGATTGAATCCTGGTGGAATCCTGCAAGCTAGACCGGTGGTGCTGGTGGTGCAGGACTAGGAAGGGTATCCGTTTAAAAAACTACTTCAGGGACGGTCCATAGCTCAGTGGAAGAGATTTGCCTGCTTCCCTTGCAGCAGGCCTAGGCTCAGTCTCAGGAACCTCTAGACAAAAAGGGTCGCCAGCAGTGGGGAGGAGCTTTTCTCCGCCGTAGGCCCTGCAGAGCTGCTGCCCTTAGAATAGGCTTGATGGGCCCAAAGTCTGACTCGACATGAACCAGTCTCACATGACACCCCCCCACCCCCACCGACCTCAGCAAAAAAGTCTGACGAGCCTGGAGGATCACGCCACGCATCTTGGAAACCAGAGGCATTGGCAAATGGCCAACCAGAGGCATTGGCAGAGAGCTTCGGCTATGAGGCAGTATACAAATGCAACAAATTAATAAATAAATAACATAAACAGTCCAGGGAGCTGGTGGCCGGGAGGGTTGAGGGCTGCAGTCACGGAAGTATGCAGAACGCTGCACTGTCCAGGGCGCCTTACAAGAGGGGAGTCGCTTTGTATCGCTTCCATCTCTGCCAGCATGGCTCTCTGCAGAAACTCTGAGGCAGAATTCCAGATGCTGTTCAGTCTCCTGTCGGCACTTCCTCGCTCCTGGTCTCATATTCTGGTTGAAAGCAGATGTGAAATTTGTGAGATAGGCCAGATCCCTTTTTGACTTTATGAACTGCTTCTTGAATCCAAAAATACCTTCCTTTCATCCACTGCCCTTTGATCAAAGACATACTTTTCTTGAAGGAAGGTGAATCTCCACATCGTCCGTCTGTGGGACTTCCTGAATCGTTTCATATTTCTCAAACCTGGCTTTAGTTGCCACTCTGTCTGTGCTGTGATCGCTGCTTTTAAAGAAGGGGTGGCTAATCTGCCAGGGTTCACGTGCCAGTTGTGGATGTGGCCGCCCCACATTCTCACACAGCGACACACACACACACGCATGCAGATACAAGCACATAGCCGCACCTCCTCTCACCACATGGTCCATCCATCTTCATCAGGGTGGTGGGCTCCATTCATTTCAATGCGATGTCTACTTCTGGTTTCCCTCCCTTTTTGTTGCCACCACTGCCAGATTAAATGAAGGGGGGAGGAATTGTTTTGGGGGGGAGGCGGAATCAGGCTCTCCGTTTTCGAGAGTGTTCTGGTGGGGCCAGTACAAGATGTTCTGATGCCTGAGGCCGGAAATCCAAATGATACAATTAGATCAATCAGGGTGGAGCTTTCATCATCGTCAACATCGGGTGCACTTATTCACCCAGGCTTTGGGGTTTTAGTGAAGATGTGATACTGACTTTTATATTCATTTTATAATGAATTGTATGAATAAATTAATATTATAATGAATAAAGCCTTGTGAGCTTTATCAATGAAGGGGGCTTCCATTAATGGAATAAATAAAATAATATAATCCGGGGTACAGTTCACACCAGGAAGTTCTCCTGAGCAGGTCCCATTAAAATTATTGTGCCCCATAGCTCAGATCTGCCACTCCCAATTCTGCCACTTGTAGTGGTGCCCCTAAGATCTGCCTCATTTCAAAGCCACCTCTGCATTCTTGGATCTCCTCCAGAAAGGGTTGTCATTGGGATTCTGGTAAGCCTCCAGCAGAAGTGAGCTCCAGTGAGGAGGAACAGCCACCCAGAATGATTTTCTCTATGTGCAGCCCGTTGACTCCACTGGGAGCTGAGCACACCATTATGCACCAAGTCGCATTGATTTTCAGTGGGATTTTGCAATATAGGAGGGAACATAGGAGGCTGCCTTACACTGAATCAGACCATTGGTCCATCTAGCTCAATATTGTCTGCAATGACTGGCAGCAGAGGCTCTCCGGGGTTTCAGGCAGGAGTCTCTCCCAGCCCTACCTGGAGATGCTGCAGGAATTGAACTTGGGACCTTTTGCATGCAAGGCAAATGCTCTACAACTTAGCCAAGGCAGCCCTGGATCCGGGATGGGGAACCTCTTGCCTGCAGGCCTAAGTAGACCCGCCAGGCTGTTTTGGCCAAGCCACATCTATCTGCCGTACACCTGACATCATATATACTTCAGGCGTGGGGCAGGTAAAGTTGCGGCCGGGCCAAAAAGAGGTTGCTCTTCAAAGTCCTGTGCAGAGCATCCCTGTGGCTGTTTGCAAGCATTGACGATGAGCTGATTGGTTGTGTGGGCAGAGAGCTATGCATGGCATTTTGAAGCTTCAACTATTAGCTGATAATCAGGTGGTGTTCTTCTGGCATGCAGCACTTTGAAGCCCCGACTTCCATTGATTGTTGGGCCTTCAAAGCGTTACATACCCTATGGTACAAAAATGGGTAATTGTCAAACTTGCTCTGCTTGAGACCAGGATCCAGCCTTCTACCTAGATCCAGTTTCTCACTCCTGCCCTGGATTGTGCCTTGCTTTATTTTCGTTGAAGTTGGCATTCCAATGCCCCATCTGTGGAGACTCCCCCTCTTCATCCCAGTGGGTGTCACCCATTGAAAGTCAACTCCAATATGTGGTTCGTTGCCCGACAAAGTGTGCCAGTTTGACCTGAGTTTTTCCCATCTCTCTCTCTCTCCACTCTAACTTTCTGAGGTGGTGGGTTTTCTTTTCCTCAGTTATTTTTGCTGGAAGAGATGCGAGAACGGAAATACGATGGCTATGCAAGAGCAATCCAAAAGGCGTGGCGGAAGTACGTGGCCAGGAAGAAATATGTTCAGATGAGAGAAGAAGGTATCTCTTGGTTGGGGACATGGTGATAGCTCAGGACTTTGCCCAGATGGGAAAAAAAAACCCTTGCTACCAGTGCAACTTCAATTAGAAATGGGTGGCCGTTTTTCAGAACACCAGTAGAATGTGTGTATGGACACTTGTGTACCATAGGAGGTGATGCCTCTCTCGAACCACTTTCAAGCTTGCTTAGAAACAATTACACATCTCCAGACTTTGTAAATTTAGAGCTCTAGGCCTTACCTCCTCCAAGAAAGTGCTCGCCCACTGCAGCAAGCCAGCAGTACTTGTTGCCATTTACTACATCGTGATGCCTGCAGGCTGTAGCCCATCCAGTCTGGGATGGTTTAATCTTGTGGTGGCTTTCCAGGTGAGAGAAGGCCTCTCCTGCTGCCTGAGCCATTTGAGCGCACCTGAGACAGCCACCGTGGGGCCCTCCAGATGTTGCTGGACCAGAATTCCCATCAGGTTCCCTCGCCGCCGAGGAGGGTCTGGCATCGTTATATATTCTCTGGATTGTAAATTGTTGTAGCTGATTTTAATGCTGTATTTTTAGACGGTTGTAACCTGCCCTGGGACCTTACAGTGAAGGGCAGATAAGAAAGCCAATAAATAATTTTATTTATTTATTTGATTTATATCCCACCCTTCCTCCCAGCAGGAGCCCAGGGCGACAAACAGAAACACTAAAAACACTCTAAAACATCATGAAAAGACCTTAAAATACATTAAAACAAAACAACATTAAAAACATTAAAAAAGAAAAACTTTAAAAACATGTTTTTAAAAAAGGGTTAAAAATATTAAAAAACATATTAAAAGCAATTCTAACACAGATGCAGACTGGGATAGGTCTCAACTTAAAAGGCTGGTTGGAAGAGGAAAACAATCCTTGATGATTGGCCATGCTGATGGGAGTTGTAGTTCGACATGTAGAGGGCACCACATTGGCTACCCTGAGCTGCTTGCCCCTCCTCCATGGAGCTCGGGGTAGCATGGTACTTCCTTTCCCACCCTCATTGTATCCTCACAACAACCCTGTGAAGTAGGGAGACAGCAGCTGATCGAAGGCCACCCATTAACTGAGTAAGGATTTGAACCTAAGTCTGTCAGTCTGACACTGACTGGCTTTTTCTGGATTAAGGCTCCAGTCTCTGTGGTACAGTCACAGCACAAGAACTCTACCATCTTAATTCTACACTAAGAGGGCATATGGCCCTCTAGAAAAATGTAAATGAAGAGCTGGCGTCTCCTCAGATTTGTGAAACTCATCTTTATAATTGGGGATGCTAAGTAACACCTCTTTGTTCCCTCTTCCCCCCCCCCAAATTTTGAAGCCTCGGATCTGCTGCTGAACAAGAAGGAGAGAAGAAAAAACAGCATCAACAGGAACTTTGTGGGAGACTACATAGGCATGGAGGACCACCCAGAACTGCGGCAGTTTGTGGGCAAGCGGGAAAAGATTGATTTTGCTGACACCGTTACCAAATACGACAGGAGGTTTAAGGTACAAATGTGCACAGGATCTGTTGGCCTTGTTCCCACTTAGGTCAGCCTTCCCCTACAGGAGGGACACCCAGTTTAAGGGGTGTGTGTGCGTGTATAGCCCGACTCCTGAGTTGCTCCTGAGGCCAACACCCAACAGCTGCTGTTGTGATGGCAAACACAGTTGTGCTTCCCATGTTCCCTTTGGGTATGGCCTAACCACAATGATGTGTGGCAGTCTGGCACCCAGCATGGAGATGCTGGCAGCTGAGAAATAACCTGAGGCGGTATCGATGGGAGAGGGAGTCTGATGTTGCTTATGGAGCCCCTGTGGATGAACCAAATCCTGGGCTTGGTGGGACCATCAATATGCCTTTTTTGGAGGGAGTTTCCATAACTGGATGATACATGAAGAGTCAGCCAAATGTGGAGATAAGCCTTATCAGTGAAGCAAAGTGACAAGGCAAATTGTTGGGTGCTGTTATGGTTTGCAGAGCGGGAGGGAGACAGTTCTGATTGTGAGGAGCAAGAGAAGTACCCAGTAGATTCTACCCTGTGTGGGGTGTGTGTGTACCATCCTGAAGTTTTCACCTGTTGGCATCAAAATATCTTAGGCTAGTCTGTGGAGGCAAGATCCATGTCACTCAGGGATTTATTTATTTATTGTATTTCTATACCACCCCATAGCTGAAGCTGTCTGGGCGGCTTACAGACCTAAAAACACGTATACAAATTTAAAACACATCTTTTAAAAACAATTTAAAACACAAATTAAACATTTAAAACAATTTAAAAACACATGCTAAAATGCCTGGGAGAAAAGGAAAGTCTTGACCTGGCGCCGAAAAGATAACAGTGTTGGCGCCAGGCGCACCTCGTCACAAACATCATTCCATAATTTGGGGGCCACCACTGAGAAGGCCCTCTCCCTTGTTGCCACCCTCCGAGCTTCCCTTGGAGTAGGCACCCGGAGGAGGGCCTTAGATGTTGAGCGTAGTGTACGGGTGGGTTCGTATCAGGAGAGGCGTTCCATCAGGTATTGTGGTCCCAAGCCGTGTAAGGCTTTATAGGTTAAAACCAGCACCTTGAATCGAGCTCGGAAACATACAGGCAGCCAGTGCAAGCGGGCCAGAATCGGTTTTATATGTTCGGACCATTTGGTCCCTGTTACCAATCTGGCCGCTGCATTTTGCACAAGCTGCAGTTTCCGAACCGTCTTCAAAGGCAGCCCCACGTAGAGTGCATTGCAGTAATCTAACTTGGAGGTTACCAGAGCATGGACAACTGAAGCCAGGTTATCCCTGTCCAGATAGGGGCGCAGCTGGGCCATCAACTGAAGTTGGTAGAAGGCACTCCGTGCCACCAAGGCTACCTGAGCCTCAAGTGACAGAGATGATTCTAGGAGAACCCCCAAGCTATGAACCTGCTCCTTCAGGGGGAGTGCAACCCCATCCAGAACAGGTTGGACATCCACCATCTGGTCAGAACCACCCACTAGCAGCATCTCCGTCTTGTCTGGATTGAGCCTCAGTTTATTAGCCCTCATCCAGTCCATTGTCGCAGCCAGGCACCAGTTCAGCACATTGGCAGCCTCACCTGAAGAAGATGAAAAGGAGAAATAGAGCTGCGTGTCATCAGCATACTGATGGCAACGCACTCCAAAGCTCTGGATGACCGCACCCAACGGTTTCATGTAGATGTTGAACAGCATGGGGGACAGAACTGACCCCTGCGGAACCCCATACTGAAGAGTCCAGGGTGCCGAGCAATGTTCCCCAAGCACCACCTTCTGGAGGTGACCTGCCAAGTAGGAATGGAACCACCGCAATGCAGTACCTTCCACTCTCAGCTAGTCTCCCCAGAAGGATACCATGGTCGATGGTATCGAAAGCCGCTGAGAGATCAAGGAGAATCAACAGAGCCACACTCCCCCTGTCTCTCTCCCGACAAAGGTCATCATACAGGGTGACCAAGGCTGTTTCCGTGCCAAAACTAGGGATCTCCTTATTTTCTTCTAGATGATAGGATGTGGCGCCTGAAACTATTTCAATCCTTGTTCCTCCACTTCCTTTTTAGTATCAGGGCATGAACACATGTATCCGCAGGTCTGTTCTCATTTTCAGGGCATCAAGCGAGACCTCATTCTCTCCCCAAAGTGTGTGTACCTGATTGGGCGTGAAAAGGTGAAGCAAGGCCCAGAGAAGGGTCTGGTGAAAGAGGTGCTAAAGCGGCGGATTGAGGTTGAAAGGATCCTGTCCGTTTCTCTAAGGTCAGTATCGCCTCTTTTTGAACAGGAAGAGCTCAGTAGGTAATGGGAGGGAGGCGGGGTCAGTGGGCATCAGGAGTGGGGATCCTGGGCCCCTCCAGATGCTCTTGGCGCCCCCAACACCCACCAGCCTCAGCCAGCCTGGCCCAAAGGTCAGGGATAATGGGTGTTGTAGTCCAGGAACATCTGGAGGAAGGCTGCAGGTTCCTCAGGTCCCACTTTAGGACATGTCTTAACCTTTTCTGCTTCCTGGAGGTATCTGGTTGGCAAGTGCAGAAGGAACCTGGATGCTGGGACTGGATTTTTGTGATATTCTAAGTGATTAGATAAATCCACTCTGGACAGGACTTTCTGCCCATATTAGCCACAACAACTCAGTTGAACCTCCATGTTCAGGAGCAATAAATATTTGAATACTAAATTCTGGAGACAGCCGATTACCTTCATGGGCATCTCGTGGTCCATTGTGGGAAACTGGACGCTAAACTAGATGGCCCTTTTGTCTGACCCAGCAGGGCTCTTTTGATCATCGTCTTTACACTAACCACACTAAGTGATTCTGAGTGTGTGTTCTTGCTTAAGAATTTAAGAAGTGCCTTGCAGGGTCAGAACAAAGTCCACCTCATCCAGCATCCTTTCCAACAATCCTGTCAGGCAACAGGGCACTAGGTCAGGGGTGGGGATCTTCCGGCCCTCCAGGCTGCAACTTCCATCATTCTTGACTGTTGGCTAAGCTGGCTGGGCCTGATGGGAGTTGGAGTCCAGCAACATTTGGAGGGCCATCACAGGTTCCCATCTCTGACTGGCTGGGGCTGATGGGAGTTGGCAGATGGGGCAAGCCACTCCCTACTTCAAAATTGTCACTATGTTCAAACACTGACCCTGTAACTATCACATAGTGCACATTACTATCATATCTTGAAATACAAGTATGTTTTTTTGAATGACTTGGAATTACCAGGCCCAAGAACAGAGCTGAACAGGAGCCTGGATCATTTTTCCATCGATCTTCTGAACTCCCAAGAGTGGTTAATTGGATAACCATTCAGTTCCCTCCTGACCCCATCCCCCATGTGCCTTTAAAAGAGTATCTATCCAAACCATTCCTGGTGTTACATTTTCCAACAATATTGAATGGACTGAAGAATAAGGAGACTTCAGTAGTAATGAAACACTCTGCCAATTTATCCCAGTTGGCCTTTACTTCCTGCCTGGAGTGAAGTGGTGGTAGGTGTGCATTACAGACCAAAAAGCTTTGAGTCTCATCAGAACTGCCGTGGTGACTGGATTACAGTGAGGCAGCCGGTTGATAGTCCCACGCAGCAAACAAGATGCAGAACAGGCAAGGACTGCACTTGAACGGCAGCCTTTTCCTGTAGAAAGGCTGGCAGAGAACCCTTCTTGCTCAAACTCTGTATTAAAGATATTCCTAGCATTGCAAGCTTTTATTGCCAAATTACCTGCTCAGCTTTTATATGGTGTTCAGCTTTGGTGTTTTGAGTTTTAATTCCTGTTAAAAAAAAAAGAAAAGAAAAAAAAGTTCAGCCACTTTTTTAAGGGCTATTTTTGGTGTCCCAGTTGTGTGCAGCTTCGGTCTTGTGATCAGAGGTTGGTTTGGGTTCTTTAGAGGCCATGGCCTGGTTGAGCCCTGAAGCCTTCGTTTCATCTGATGTTCCCATCTATTCTGTTTGTTCATTGAGATTGGAATGTGTAAACACATGGATGAAGAGGCCAAATCATAAAATTTACAGTTTAGCTTTTTCTTCATTGCAGCTTTTTTTCATATGGTTCTAACAGGGCTAGATCTTGCAGGATACGGACTTTCAAAATTCTGTTTTTGGAGCTATTGAGACCTGTTTCCCTTATCATTTACAATTAATTCCCTTTCTGTACATTTTCAAGCTAACTCTCTGCAGAATTTGAGCACTCTAAGAAGAGCCTGCTGGATCAGGCCAGTGGCCCATCTAGTCCAGCATCCTGTTCTCAGAGTAGCCAACCAGATGCCTCTTCTGGGAAGCCCACAAGCAGGACCTGAGTGCAGAAGCACTTTCCCTCCTGCAGCTTCTGGCAATTGGTATATAGCAGCATACTGCCCCCAACTGTGGAGGTAGAACACAGACATACGTCTGCTACTGTGTTACATCTGTATGCATGTGTCAACCAGGAGAATTATTTTGGGGTGTTTCACTAGTGGTGATCAAAAGAAATGCAGGTGGTTATGACAGGCAGAGTTTATGTGGCAGGTGGGCTTGTACGTAGCAAGGGGGATGCAGTTAAGGGCCTCTTTCTCACTTTCTCCCCCTCAGAGGCAGAAAAAGTGGCTGCCATTCACTTGTCTGGAAGAAGGGGGCACAGTTGTGTTACATGCTGATGACCCTCTCCATTAATGATCGGCCCCCTCTGCTGCATAGTCCCTTCCTCGCTTCTGTCTGTTGGTCACTCTAGAACGTGACAGTTTTGTATGGAGAGCAGAAGAGAATTTTGGCAACTGGCTTACTTATTTTTATTGTCAACATTTATATATCATTTTATATTTAAAAATTTCAAAGCGGTGTATAGAGATAATAAAATGATACAACAAAACCAAGATAAAATAATCATACACAATTCACAATAATGTAATGGCTGCCACAAAATGTTGTAGTGTATCCCCAGCTGTTTTGGAATTCAACCAGCCCGAACACGAGTCTTGCAGTGCTCTTTGGGACTCAGAGGGGAGTGGAGGGAGCAAAAGGGATCCCTTTCCTTCCTACCCTCCTGAATAAAACCTACTCCTATTTGCACGCCTTCAGCGTTCCATAGATCCTGGGAGTTACTGAGCAGATGTTCTTATTGAGCATCTTATTGGGTTTTTTTCTTTTTTCCCTTTTTTTAAAAAAATATTTTTATGGAGCTGTTAAAAACAATCAACCTTAAGAGAGGTCGATACCAAGCAGAGTAACCCTGCTCTGTTTGAGGGCTGAGTAGCCTCCAAAAGGTAGCGCTATACCCTTCAAATATTATCTGGTCGCAAACTCAGGTTTCTTGCAGCAGAACAATGTCAAAGGCCTTGATGTAATCAATGAATGAATGATCCCCAGCCTTCCCCTTCCAGCCCGCTATATTTCAAGAAAGACATCTAATTAAGAATGGCGTGTAGCATGTCCTAGGTAGTCAGTCAGTAGCCTTTAGTACCTCTAGCACATTTTCTTGGTCTCAAAAACATATCCATGTGTTATAATATCCAATATTATTTATATTGTTTTAAATTTTGAAATTGCGTTTTAAATTGTTTTTAAAATGTGTGTTTTACATTGTATATTTGTTTTAATGTTTTTGATTGCTGTAAACCGCCCAGAGAGCTTCGGCTATGGGGCGGTATACAAGTGCAATAAAAATAAATAAATAAATAAATATCCACTTCTTTAGGGGTTCTGTACAAGTGTCAAGGGTGGGAGAAGGTCCCAGTTTGTTTGGTTCCAAGAATTGGCAACTAGCCCAATCCATGGAACTGGCCAAGCCTGCCATGGTTTTAACTGCATTTAATTCAATCTCTTTCCCTATTTGCGAAGAAGAATCAATAGATTGGAAAGTTCCAGTTTGCTTGGGTTTCCTAACTATGCAGACTGGGGAAATAGCTTTGATGGTAGGCGTCGGTGCAACTGTTGGAACCTCTTGTAATTTGGCCAGGTTTCCATTATTTGAGGAAAGACTCAGAAGTTTAGTCTTTACCATACCTAGTCTTTGTATGATACTTGTCTGCTCAGTCTGTGGGAGAGCAGAGAATGAGCGAAGAGGTGATGCTTATCTGCCTCCCACAGATCGTGAGCCCCAGCTGACAAAGCGTCAAGGCCCCAGCTGACAAAGCGTCAAGGCGAGTTAAGCAGCAGGGCGAGGAGGCCAGGGTCCCCCACTCTGCCCGTCCGTTCTGTAACCTCAACTAAACCGCAGTCTCCAACCCATTGACGTAATAAACCTTAAACAAAACTATGCAGGTAAGAAGCCAGCAGGGGTGTGGGGGCTTTCCAGTGTTTTGCACTGCCTGCAGCATGTACGACTATCTGCCTGTTGGACAGAAGTCGTGGGTGTGCTCTCGGTGCAATATGCTCCTGGCTCTCTGGGAATGACTTCATTTCCTTGAGGCCAAGGTGGCGGACCTGGAAAAGCTGAGAGAGGCAGAGAGGTGTGTGGAGGAGGCCTTCAGGGACGTTATAGCTGTGTCCCACTCCAACGATGATAGCTCTCCTGCTATCATGGAGAACGATGGTCTCGGGGAAGGAGAGCATCCAGCTGAGGAAGAGGGAAACGATCCCTTAGAAGGGACCCATTCCTTGGGGGATGAGCAGCTATCATCTCGTGCCGAGGATATATCTCCAGGGGGTGGAGGGATCCTTGTAGTGGGTGATTCGATCATTAGGAACATAGACAGTGGGGTGTGTGATGGGCGTGTAGACCGCAAGGTGTTTTGCCTGCCTGGTGCGAAGGTTGCGGATATCGCCCGTCATTTAGATAGTTTGGTAGACAGTGCTGGGGAGGAGTCAGTGGTCATGGTGCACGTTGGCACCAATGACATGGGGAAATGCAGCCGTGAGGTCCTGGAAGCAAAATTTAGGTTGCTAGGTAGGATGCTGAAAGCCAGGACCTCCAAGGTGGCTTTCTCTGAAATGCTACCGGTTCCACGCACAGGCCCAGCCAGACAGGCCCAGCTTTGCAGTCTCAATGCGTGGATGAGACGATGGTGTCGGGTGGAAGGGTTTGGATTTGTTAGGCACTGGGGAACATTTTGGGACAAGCCGGGCCTGTACAAAAGGGACGGGCTCCACTTGAACCAGAATGGAACCAGACTGCTGGCACTTAAAATTAAAAAGGTAGCAGAGCAGCTTTTAAACTGATTGAGGGGGGAAACCCGACAGGAGCTGAGGAAGGTCCGGTTCGGAATAAACCTCCCCCCTGGGATAAAAACCAAAGAAATGATGAAATTTTAAAAGGGGTAGGCCTAGAAGTAGGCATTGTGAGAGCAGGGGCACAGGATATAAATTCAGAAGAGCAAAATTACCACAGGCCAAACCACAAGTGCCAAAGACACTTGAAGAGAGACACTGCTTACAAGTGCCTGTACGCTAATGCTAGGAGCCTCCGAACCAAGATGGGAGAACTGGAGTGCTTGGTCTTAGAGGAGAGCATTGATATAGTGAGCATAACGGAGACCTGGTGGAATGGAGAAAACCAGTGGGATACGGTTATCCCTGGATATAAACTATATTGGAAGGACAGGGAAGGACGTATTGGTGGCGGAGTCGCTCTATACGTGAAAGAAGGCATTGAATCCAGCAAGCTCGAAACCCCAAAAGAGGCAGACTCCTCCACAGAATCGTTGTGGGTGGTGATAACATGCCCCAGGAGGGATTTAATACTGGGAACAATCTATCGTCCCCCTGATCAAAATGCTCAGGGAGACCTTGAGATGAGATATGAAATTGAGGAAGCATCCAAACTAGGAAATGTGGTAGTAATGGGTGACTTCAACTACCCGGACATAGACTGGCCGCATATGTGTTCCAGTCATGACAAAGAAGCAAAGTTTCTAGATATTCTAAATGACTATTCCCTAGATCAGTTGGTCATGGAACCGACCAGAGGGACGGCAACCCTGGACTTAATCCTCAGTGGGGACCGGGACCTGGTGCGAGATGTAAGTGTTGTTGAACTGACTGGGAGCAGTGACCATAGTGCTATTAAATTAAACATACATGTAAATGGCCAATTGTCAAGAAAATCCAACACGGTCACATTTGACTTCAAAAGAGGAAACTTCACAAAAATGAGGGGATTGGTAAAAAGAAAGCTGAAAAACAAAGTCCAGAGGGTCACATCACTCGAAAATGCTTGGAAGTTGTTTAAAAACACTATATTAGAAGCTCAACTGGAGTGCATACCGCAGATCAGAAAAGGTACCGCCAGGGCCAAGAAGATGCCAGCATGGTTAACGAGCAAAGTCAAGGAAGCTCTTAGAGGCAAAAAGTCTTCCTTCAGAAAATGGAAGTCTTGTCCGAATGAAGAAAATAAAAAAGAACACAAACTCTGGCAAAAGAAATGCAAGAAGACAATAAGAAATGCTAAAAAAGAATTTGAGGAGCACATTGCTAAGAACATAAAAACCAACAACAAAAAAATCTATAAATACATTCAAAGCAGGAGACCATCTAGGGAGACGATTGGACCCTTGGATGATAAGGGAGTCAAAGGTGTACTAAAGAACGATAAGGAGATTGCAGAGAAGCTAAATGAATTCTTTGCATCTGTCTTCACAGTGGAAGATATAGGGCAGATCTCTGAACCTGAACTAACATTTGCAGGAAGGGATTCTGAGGAACTGAGACAAATAGTGGTAACGAGAGAGGAAGTTCTAGGCTTAATGGACAATATAAAAACTGACAAATCACCGGGCCCGGATGGCATCCACCCGAGAGTTCTCAAAGAACTCAAAGGTGAAATTGCTGATCTGCTAACTGAAATATGTAACTTGTCCCTCGGGTCCTTCTCCGTGCCTGAGGACTGGAAAGTGGCAAATGTAACGCCAATCTTCAAAGAGGGATCCAGAGGGGATCCTGGAAATTACAGGCCAGTTAGCTTAACTTCTGTCCCTGGAAAACTGGTAGAAAGTATTATTAAAGCTAGATTAACTAAGCACATAGAGGAACAAGCCTTGCTGAAGCAGAGCCAGCATGGCTTCTGCAAGGGAAAGTCCTGTCTCAGTAACCTATTAGAATTCTTTGAGAGTGTCAACAAGCATATAGATAGAGATGATCCAGTGGACATAGTGTACTCAGACTTTCAAAAAGCTTTTGGCAAGGTACCTCACCAAAGACTTCTAAGGAAGCTTAGCAGTCATGGAATAAGAGGAGAGGTCCTCTTGTGGATAAGGAATTGGTTAAGAAGCAGAAAGCAGAGAGTAGGAATAAATGGACAGTTCTCCCAATGGAGGGCTGTAGAAAGTGGAGTCCCTCAAGGATCGGTATTGGGACCTGTACTTTTCAACTTGTTCATTAATGACCTAGAATTAGGAGTGAGCAGTGAAGTGGCCAAGTTTGCTGATGACACTAAATTGTTCAGGGTTGTTAAAACAAAGAAGGATTGCGAAGAGCTCCAAAAAGACCTCTCCAAACTGAGTGAATGTGCAGAAAAATGGCAAATGCAATTCAATATAAATAAGTGTAAAATTATGCATATTGGAGCAAAAAATCTGAATTTCACATATACGCTCATGGGGTCTGAACTGGTGGTGACCGACCAGGAGAGAGACCTCGGGGTTGTAGTGGACAGCGCGATGAAAATGTTGACCCAGTGTGCGGCAGCTGTGAAAAAGGCAAATTCCATGCTAGGGATAATTAGGAAAGGTATTGAAAATAAAACAGCCAATATCATAATGCCGTTGTATAAATCTATGGCGCGGCCGCATTTGGAATACTGTGTACAGTTCTGGTCCCCTCATCTCAAAAAGGATATTCTAGAGTTGGAAAAGGTTCAGAAGAGGGCAACCAGAATGATCAAGGGGATGGAGCGACTCCCTTACGAGGAAAGGTTGCAGCATTTGGGGCTTTTTAGTTTAGAGAAAAGACGGGTCAGAGGAGACATGATAGAAGTGTATAAAATTATGCATGGCATTGAGAAAGTGGATAGAGAAAAGTTCTTCTCCCTCTCTCATAATACTAGAACTCGTGGACATTCAAAGAAGCTGAATGTTGGAAGATTCAGGACAGACAAAAGGAAGTACTTCTTTACTCAGCGCATAGTTAAACTATGGAATTTGCTCCCACAAGATGCAGTAATGGCCACCAGCTTGGATGGCTTTAAAAGAAGATTAGACAAATTCATGGAGGACAGGGCTATCAATGGCTACTAGCCGTGATGGCTGTGCTCTGCCACCCTAGTCAGAGGCAGCATGCTTCTGAAAACCAGTTGCCGGAAGCCTCAGGAGGGGAGAGTGTTCTTGCACTCGGTTCCTGCTTGCGGGCTTCCCCCAGGCACCTGGTTGGCCACTGTGAGAACAGGATGCTGGACTAGATGGGCCACTGGCCTGATCCAGCAGGCTCTTCTTATGTTCTTATCGTTACTAGCCTGAGGTGAGAATCGGAGTTCCAAAGGAGTAGATTTTATCTTCTCCGATTCCTGCTGAAGTGGGTTTATGGATGAAGATGTCACTTCATCCCACTTAATTAAGTCTGGGGCTTTAATATCAGGAATAGGATCTTGGTGTAGCTCAAGACCTGACAGTTGGATAGGCAACAGATTCGATGTAATATGTTTGGCACATTTAGAACCCTTAGGGTCTTTGCTGCCAGACCAAGTTCTCGGGCCAGATTGTTTCTTTGGACTAACCAGTCCCTTCCAGCTGCCGCCCTTACTGTCAGTGATGATGCCAGAACCTTTTATAATAGCTCTGTGTCTTGATGAAGGTAACAAAGGGTGGAGAGAGAAGTCCTTGAAGACTCTCACCGGGGAAATACCATATGAATCAAGGAATGGCCTTTCCCTAATTAAAGTAGTGAGAATATCTAGTTTGGTAAAGCTTAGGAGTATACTTCTATGGGTTGGAAAGGCACCTAGCAACTCCACTGCTTTCAGATCTATGGATCTGATTCTTAGTAGTTGTCTTAGGTGGTGTTTAGCCAATTTAATTGTGCCCCAGCGTGGGATATCTCCCCTTAAAACGGCCTGATGTTTAGGATAACCTGGTAGTTCTGTAACACCAGATGATATCCCATGCCCCCTTTAAATTGACCATTATTAGCTTTGGTAATATAACTCGCAGACGTGTTCAATTGTTGAGGAACAGCTGTAGAGACAACTTTTCCTGCCCTTTCAGGGAGCTGATTAGGCTCCATGATATTCCCCAGAGCCTGGCTTCTACTTGAGATAAGCTGAGCTAACTGTTCTAAGGTGCTCCCTATATCTTCTAATTTAGAATAAATATCTTGCATTGTATTAGCCACCAGAAAGCAGTGCTTGGCCATATGTTCAAGGGAAAATGTATTGGGGGGGAGTTAAGTTCAGTTGCAGTCTTATCGTTAGGGGGAAATCATTCATTCAAAAAAATCAAACAACACAATCAGAAAAGGAACGAGCGTACACAATCATGGAGGTTCAGCACAATGTTGAATCTATCGAGTCCGTTTCAGGATTAGTTCACTTAAACAAGCATTAACCAAATACGGTTCTCTCAGAAGATGTAAACTCGATAAACCTGTATCATACTTTTTCTTTTTTCTTTACAATGCATAAAAAGCCCATCATAACAAAGGACCCTGCTATGTAACAGCTCTGTTTCTCTTCCAGAGTAATAGGCTGAAACCTAGATATTAGAGGTGATGACTGAAAGTTGAATATATGTTTACTGAAAGGTGTGTGGGATACTTACTCATTAACTGCATCCTCCGGGATCCAGTAGTGCAGTTTGATGGCTTTAAAAATCACATGCTCATGCATGCATATGTAAGTTGACTGTGTATATATAAAGTATATCTTATATAACAATGGCATCACCCACACACAAGAGGGGAAGTACCAGCAGACTTCAGGAAACCACAAGGTTTGCAGAAGAAAACATAAACTGGGTGGGGGGAATCCCAGGAGACTTGAACATGCTCGGTGACTATGGAATGTTGCCAGACTGTGGCAGGGGGAAAAATCCAGAATGCCAGAGGTGAGAATATAGAAAGGAGTATCCTGCAAGAGGGTGTGTCAGGCACCCTGAACAGGTACATTGTACGCTGCAACATTTTGTTGCAGGTCCCACTTGTAATAATATAATATAAATGCAATATAAATCATAGAGCTTTTAAAAAATAAAAGCTAAAATCATACAAACCTGGAATTTCATTTAGAATTCCATCCGATGAGAGGCAAAGTTTGCATCTCTTGTGTCCCCAACTTTATTTTTACAGTACGATGCAAGATGACCTCTTTGTCTTACACGAGCAAGAATATGACAGTCTCCTCGAATCAGTCTTCAAGACGGAGTTTCTAAGCCTTTTGTCAAAGCGCTATGAAGAGAAAACACAAAGGAGGCTGCCTCTGAAGTTTAGCAATACGTGAGTAGTGGGCTTCAAAACAATGGCGTCCTCGTCTGTCTCGCTTAAGTTTCCAGCAGGGCTGCTTCAACCACATGAGCAGTCACCGCAGGGCCTTAGGGCAGCAGTGTCTTTAGGGGTGCCAATGAAGCCACTCAGAAGTGTGCAGACTTGTGACGCTGGGGGGGTCAACCCTGCATTTGGGCTTGTGAAGGAGATCCATCTTGCAGTCAAGGCGAATGTCGGCGTGAGGGGCCATCCTTGGCTGCTGGCTGGGCCTCAAGAGGATGTGAGCCGGGCTCCTTACAGCATGCCAGGAGTGGCCCCCTGCCCCCCTCTTTGAGCCCACTGTTGCAGCTGCACCCGCACCCCACCTTTTGACCACACTGATCAGTCTGCTGAGGGAGGGTAGTGAGTGCCTTTATATGCAGCACCAAAGCATGCTCAGTGTTGGCCTTAGCTGAGGGTCCTGGTTTCTGGACGAGGGGAGGTTCTGATTGGGGCCAGCGCTTCAGTGCAGTTTGGGCTGGGGTCTCTCAGGGCTCATGTTCCCATCAACCTAAGCAAGTGAGGCAGGCCCCTTTCCCACTGGCCACTGGAGACCTCAGCGCTGTGGGAAGGAGAGACCATAACCAGGTCCTCCTGATTACAGGAATTCTCTTTCCCCCACAGTTTCATCATCAAAGTTGGGCCATAGTTATTTTCCAGAAAGACTGTAAGGGCTGGCTTTTTCCACAGCAGGGCTTGCAAAGAGAATGTGGGGGTCATTTCCCTTTGTGGTGTGATAAAAAAACAAAACACCATCTCACTGCTGTGTAAGCAGACAAAATAATTCTGATGCAAAACCCACCATCCTGGAATGTTTGCTTTTTTAGGCAAGTCATTTCCTAGCTTGTGTAGGAGTTTCCAAAAAAAAGAGAAAGAGAGAAAGAGTGAGCATTTTGCTGGTGTCTGTTCCTGGGTGAGGAAAGAGACTATGAAGAATTGTTTGTCACTCACTCCTCTCAATTTATCAGTTAGGTTTGCTTGGTCTGCACATCATTAAGCACATAATGTGAGGCTGGGCGGAGGCACAGTGCTGAACATCCAGTGGCCATGCGACAGGAGCCCTGACTGGGGCAGAGGTAGTCTTCGGCAGGGGCCGTTCATTTCAGCAGAGCTTGGCTTCGCTGGCTCCCTGCAGGTCACTTTCAATACCACCTCCCAAAGTGGCAGAGATTCTTCAGAAATGGGACCAAAGTTTGGGTCCTGAAGTGGGAGACAGGCCCTTGGGGAAAATTGCTTCCCCTCTGCCGCCCATGATAGACAGCTGTACTGCCTTGAGCAGCCTTCCTCAGCTTGTGCCCTCATGGCAATATGAAGCTGGGGCTGATGGGAGTTGTAGTCCAAAACATCTGGAGGGCTCCAGGCTGAGGAAGGCTGCCCTCGGGCATCCCTTGTGGCGTCCGTTGCATGCAGCTAACTGTCTTTTTCTGCACTCTTTGTGCCAGGCTCGAAGTGAAGCTGAAGAAGGAGAACTGGGGGCCCTGGAAGGCTGGGGGCTCCCGCCAGGTGCAGTTCAGCCAAGGCCAAGGAGACCTGGCCATTCTCAAGCCAAGTAATAAAGTGCTGCAGGTCAGCATCGGGCCCGGACTCCCAAAAAACTCTCGTACGTATGAAGTGCCTTGAGGGGGCAGGGAGGAGGAGGAGGAGGGGGAGATGGTGGCCACCACCATCTAGCGGTCCCTGCTGCAGAGCAGCTTAAATAGGTTTTCTGCGTTGCATTGCAGGCCCCACCAGAAAGAACGCCCCCCAAAGCAGAAGCTGCTCCAGCAAGGCCCAGGGCCAGAACTATCCATTAAGGGCTGCGCCGCCTCCCCCGGGTTTGTCTTTTACCAATACATTTCTTGGCAAATGGTGTTCCAGTTGGGAGGCAGTCACAGATCACGTTAGAAGACTTGGGAACTCCTTGACTAGGATTGCCATCCATCTACTCTGCCACCTTTGAGAACTGCCTTTTGCTGTCTTATGAAGAGCTTCTTTTGGGGGGGGGGGGTCTCAAGCTTAGACAGTGTTAACTGATTCCCCGACAATGAGGTTTATCTGTCATACTTCTGTCTTTTTTAAAAAAGAGTTTTAAATGGAGCCTGCGTGTGTGCATGCAAGAATTAAAGAAAAGCCTTGCTGGATCAGGCCAGCGGGGGCCCACCTAGTCCAGCATCCTTACAGTGGCCAGCCAGAGGCCCATTATGGAAATCTTGCAACAGCGAGACTGCGACAGCATGCGCCCCGCTAGCAGTTTTCTGCAGCTAGTACTCAGAGGCGCATTGCCTCCCACAGTGGAAGCAGAACAGAGCCATTAGCAGCCTTATTCTCCATGAATTTGCTGTGTCACCAGCAGACGAAGCATTGAGGCGAGTTTAGCAGCAGAGCGAGTTCAGCCGCAGGATGAGGCGGCCAGAGCACCCTATTCTGTCTGTCTGTCCCTTGAAATAAACAAAATCTTAGCTTCCAATAAATTAACTCAAACCCCTACAAAAACAATTATGCAGGTGGGAAGGCAGCAGGGGTGTGGAGGCTTTCCAGTGTTTTGCACACTCTGTAACGTGTACGACTATCTACCCATTGGACTGAAGTCGTGGGTGCAGTGAGATCCTTCCCTCTCTTTCTTTGAGGCCATGGTGGCTGACCTGGAGAAGCTGGGAAAGGCAGAGAGGTTTGTGAATTGATATTTTTCCAGGGGGTGGAGGGATTCTGGTAGCGTGTGATTCAATCATTAGGAACATAGTGTGTGTGGGGGGGTGATGAGCATACAGACCGCAGGGTGATTTGAAAGGAGCAGGCCTAGAACTAGGCATTTTGAGTGCAGGGACAGGGACAGCAATTCAAAACAGCAAAATTAGCATAGACCAAACCAAAAGTGCCAAAGATACTTGAGAGATACAGTATACAAGTGTTTATACCCTAATGCTAGAAGCCTCTAAGCAAGGTGGAGAACTGGGGTGCTTAGCCTTAGAGGGCAGCATTAATATAGTGAGCAATGTGGAAACCTGGTGGGACAGAGGAAACCAGTGGGACATGCTTATCCCTGGATATCAACTACATCGGCAGGACAGGGAAGATGTATTGGAGGTGGTGTCGCTCTATACATGAAAAAGCGACATGCAAGCTAGAAACCCCCAAAGAGGCAGAGTCCTCTGCAGAATCATTGTGGGTGGTGATACTGGGCCGCAAGTATAATTTAGTACTGGGGACATTTTGTCGTCCCCATGATTAAAATGCTCAGGGAGATCTTGAGATGAGAAATGAAATCGAGGAAGTATCCAAACTAGGAAATGTGTGTAGTAATGTAGTAATGGGTGACTTCAACTACCCTGACATAGACTGGCTACATACGTGTTCCAGTCATGAAAAAGAAGCAAAATTTCTAGATGTCCTAGAAGAGTTGGTGGTGGAACTGACTAGAGGGGCAGCCACTCTGGACTTAAGTGGCGCCAAGGACCTGGTGCAAGGTGTGTTGTCAAACCGATTGGGAGAAATGACCATAGAGCTATTAAATTAAATATACATGTAAATTAAACATACATGTAAATGGCCAATTCCCAAGAAAATCCAACACAATCACATTGGACTTCCAAAGAGGAAACTTCCCCAAAATGAGGGGATTGGTAAAAAGGAAGTTGAATGGCAAAGTCAAGAGGGTCAAATCACTCCAAAAGGCTTGGGAGTTGCTTAAAACACAGCATTAGTAGTTCATCAGGAGTTCATCATACAGCACCTCAGGAAAGGTACAAGTTTAGACAAATTCATGGAGGATAATGGCATCCAAGGCTACTAGCCAAGATGGCTGTGGTCTGCCTCTGCAGTGGGAGGCCGTATGCTTCTGAATACCAGTTGATGGAAAACTTTTAAAGATCTTTTTAAAGCTTTTGAATAAAGATGTTTTTAAAGATGTTTGTTTTAATTTATTTTACTGTATTTTCATGATGTTTTAGTGCTTTTGTTTCCCACCTGGGCTCCTACTGGGAGGAAGGGCGGGATATAAATTTTATAACAACAATAATAATTTTAAAAAACGCAGAAGGAGAGAGTGCTGTCGCTCTCAGATTTGGCTTGTGGGCTTCTTGTAATGGGCATCTGCTTGGCTGGTGTGAGAACAGGGTGCTGGACTGGATGGGCCACTGGCCTGATCTAGCAGGCTCTACTGATGTTCTTAGTTGGGCTAATCCCCCTTTTAAGCCATCCAAGTTGGTGGCCATGACTGCCTCCTGTGTAAAGTGTCTCCTTTTGTCTGTCCTGAATCTCGCAACATTCAGCTTCATTGGAAGACCCTGTTGGGTTCTAGTATTGTGAGAGAGAGAGACTTTCCCATTTTTCCACACCTCTGCATGTCACATATCCTCTAGGATGCACACCTTAACCTCGTGAGGAGGTTTGAGAGTGTCGAAGAAGCTGAGAGAAATGCCATCAGGAGTCTAGACCAAGAGGCTCAATATCCTACAACGAAGGCTACCGTATATGGAGCGAGAAATGCCAGATGTCCAAGCTGGATTTAGAAAAGGAAGAACTACCAGCAATATTGCAAACATACGTTAGATAATGGAATGGACCAAGGAATTTCAGAAGGAAATCATCCTGTGCTTTATAGATTACAGCAAAGCCTTTGACTGTGTAGATCATGAAAAACTATGGAATGCTTTAAAAGAAATGGGGGTGCCAAAGCATCTGATTGTCCTGATGCGCAACCTATACTATGGACAAGAGGCTACTGTAAAGACAGAATACAGAGAAACCAACTGGTTCCCCATCGGAAAAGGTGTGAAACGGGTGTATTTTATCACCCTATTTGTTTAATCTATACACAAAACATATCATATGGAAAGCATGATTGGACCAAGATGGAGGTGTGAAAATTGGAGGGAGAAATATCAATAATTTCAGATATGCAGATGATACCATACTACTAGCAGAAACCAGTAATGATTTGAAATGAACGCTGATGAAAGCTAAAGAGGAAAGCACAAAAGCAGGACTACAGCTGAATGTCAAAAGACTAAAGTAATGACAACAGAAGATTTATGTCACTTTAAAGTGGCTAACGAGGACAAGGAGCTTCAGGGATTTTTTTGGTTGTCCAAGGGTGGGTGATGCTCATGAACTCCTCGCCTCTTCTTTCTGCTGTAAGGCTTAGTTTATAGCCCTTCACTGGCTGATCTGAAAGCTTTCTTCCACAAGCAGGCTGTTTCTCAGTGGGATGGGGTGGCTGTGTTTACTTTATATTTCTTCAGATGTTGTTGTATTCCACTGCTATTTTTTAGCGTAGTGAATGAGTGGAAAACTGTATAAGTAAAAGTGTTACTTCCAGTACTAGAAAATTGTGCCTCTTTCTTGGCAACTGTATTCCCGGTCTCTGTGTATGGATGTGAAAGTTGGACAGTGAAAAAAGCGGATAAGATAAAAGTGAACTCATTTGAAATGTGGTGTTGGAGGAGAGCTTTGCGCATACCATGGACTGCAAAAAAGACAAATAATTGGGTGTTAGAACAAATTAAACCAGAACAAATTAAACCAGAACTGTCACTAGATGGTAAAATGATGGACTTCCGGGAAGGGTTGCTTTGCCTGTGCTGCCTCTGAGCCGAGCTCTTGTCTCAGAAGAAGCTTTTTCAGCTCTAAAATCAGTCACAACGTTCTTTTTGACTGGTAAAGATTTTCTCCCGGGCAGGGAGAAACGTAGAGATTAACCACAAAGCCTGTTTTTGTGGGGAGGACTGGATTTCATTTATTTATGAGAGAAGGTTCAAACTGCAATGCCGGACAGACTTTCATCAAGCTCTAGCTGATTACAGCGACACGTTTATCTTTACTTTAAAAAAAAACGGACTCTAACAGGCAGATAAGCATCCTTCTTTCTATCTTCTTTTTTCATTTGGTTTAAATTGGTGCAGCAAAAAAGAGATTTGTCAATGAATCAGCTGTGAAGAATTTCTAGGTGAGTTATGGCTTTTCTCTTTCACTAACGAAATTAAGGAGGAAAGAAATCGAAAAAGCTTATCTTTGTTTTTATCGCAAAAAGCTGTCCTGGAGGTGCATTCTAAAGATACCAACGGAAGAGGGATTTCTATTTCGAGGAGGGGGGAAATTTTTTTTTTATTTTTATTTTGGTCTATTTCATTTTGACGAATCTGCTTGTTCACGATGCCACTAATTGTTTTGATGTTGGGAACTAAGTTTGTTTTGTATTCCTGAACACATAGAGATAAGGCAGGCTGTACTGTCTTCACTGATATAAGCAAGTCTGGAATATTAACCCAATTGTGGCTGAAATAATTTTTGTTTCTGTGGTTTTAAGAATGACAACCAGGAAAGTGATTGAGACCATGGAAGAAATTATGTTTCAGAAAATAATGGATGAGATTGAGATAACGAAACAAACCCTGAGACAGGGTAGACAGGAGATGAAAATTGAATTTAACAAAATGACGCAGGAGCTTAAAGAAATAGTGGATTCTGTGAGAGAGGAGTTTGATGGGATAGGGAAGCTACAAGCCCTGGAGATTGGAACAAATGTGAAATTGGAAAAAGATCTGGAGTTTATGGATGTTAGAAATAAAATTTACTGTTTGGAATTCAACGTTGTCCTGAAGAAATTAATGAAGATTTTGGTGGTAAAGTTATCAATGTCTTGGATAATTTTCTGGTCTGGAATGATGTGATGAAGCTTGACATAGAAAAAATCTATGGAGTTGGCTACAGATATGTGACAGTGGAGAAACTCTTAAGAGATGAGCCAGTGCATTTTGTAAAAAAGAAGAACAGAGATATGACTTTGCAGCAATATTTCAGCAACATATTCAGAATTCTTGACTGGAATGATGTGATGGGGCTTGACATAGAAAAAAATTATGGAATTAATTACAAATATGTGACAGAGCAGACATGCACACAGAGCAGAGATGTGACTTTACAACAATATTTCAACTACATATTCAGAATTGATGGCAAGGACATATTTGTGATGGGGGAAATTCCCATCAGACTCTTGTTATATGACTATGGCTATGACAGCAAGATCATCATGGGATACTGATAATGGATGAATGGATACTGAAACCACTGGATTTAACAGGATTATTGAAGATGGAAGATGGAATTAATATTGATAATGGAAGAATGGTTATGGAAATTATTGGACTTAACAGATTTGACAAGATGGATTAATTGATATGTTTATTTAGACTATGGCTATGACAATAAGATTATTATGGGATACTGATAACGGAAGAATGGCTACTGAAATTACTGGACTTAACAGGATTATTGAAGATGGAAGATGGAATTAATATAGATAATGGAAGAATGGCTATTGAAATTATTGGGCCTAACAGATTTGAATCAGATGGATTAAGCGATATGTTTATTTGGAGAAAAATTGAAAGATATATCTCTCAAGGAATTGAAACCTCTCTTGGACTTTTTGTGGAAAGAATAAAATAATGTTTATGAGATTTGATGATTAATTAAGATAACTACTGGAGGAAAGTGATTTTATAATATAATTTTAGAGATAGGATTGTTATATATTGTAGACCTATAACTGATCTGCGACAAATCGGAAGTCAACATCTTATTTTATTGTTTAATTGTTTTTGTTTTGTTTTGTTTCTTGTCTTTGAAAATTTGAATAAAAAAAATTAATGATAAAAAAAAACTAGATGGTAAAATGATGAAACTGAGGTTAACATCCTTTGGACACATCATGAGAAGACATGATTCACTAGAAAGGACAATACTGCTGGGAAAAACAGAAGGGAGTAGAAAAAGAGGAAGGCCAAACAAGAGATGGATTGAGTCCATAAAGGAAGCCACAGACCTGAACTTACAAGATCTGAACAGGGTGGTTCACGACAGATGCTTTTGGAGGTCGCTGATTCATAGGGTCGCCAAAGGCACATAACAACACGTCACTCATTTACACACCTTTTTTAACTTACGTAAACCACCACAACTACCACCTTTCCCAATAGGATCCCTTCCAGTACCTTTTTAAGTTCTACGTTTTTCAGATGGAGCAAGTGGAATGGTACATACTATTGCTTTCTTGTTTTTAAACTTTGTGGTAAGCTGCTTTTTCTTCTTGTTTCTAACAGAAAGGTGGGGTGTAGATATTTTTAATAAATAAGACGTCCTAAGGGCCCCCACCCTGTTCTTTTCTAAAAACCAACTACTCACCTGCGAATGTTGGCGGGTTATAGACTAGGCATGAAACCCGAGAGAAACAATCTTCTGAAGGTAAAGGAAGGTCGGAAAGGACAACCAGAATCCTCCGGAGATTGCAGCACCTTCGGAACATGGGAAGCTGCCTTGCCAATGCTCCGTCTGTCTAGTTCAGTTTTGCAACGCTGACTGGCAGTTGCTCTCCAGGTACGAAACTGGCGTCTTCCTCAGCCCTTCCTGGAGACTGAACCCAAGACCTTCTGCATGCAGAGTTACGTCCTCTTGCTACGCAGCCTCAGCTTTCCTTTTTGGGGATTTTGTTGTTGCGCTTAAAGACAGTTGGGGAAGGAAAACGTGATAGAGGATTATACAAGGATGCCTGGATAAAGAGGAATTTTCTTTCTCTTGCAGTACTAGAACTGAAGGCTATCTGCTGAAATTGACACTGGCTTCAAGACAGACCTTGCACCATGCATAGTTAATCAAAGGAGCCACCGTCCACTGGCTTAGCTGGCTCTAAAAGGCAGTCACAGAGGAAGTGGAGAGCCCCATCAGCAGTTACTGGCCATATTTGCTAAGCCTCCATGTTCAGAGGCAGCAAAGTGACATTTAATGCCAGTTACTGGGAGGAGCAGCAGCAGCAGCAAGAGTGAGCTGTGGCCTCCGTGCCCTGCTTGCCGGTTTTCCATCTGGTTGGCCACAACAGGAAGCCATGTGCTTCATTGGAGGGTCCCACAGAGGTCTGATGAGGGCGGGCCGGCTTTTATTGTCTTCATGAAGACTGGGAGAATTTCCAGAGGGGTAGCCGTTGGGTTGGTCTTTTGCAGCAAAAGCAAGGAAGGGTCTTGTGGCACCTTAAAGACTAACAAATAAACATGATATAAATAAGCCTTTAAGGCGCCACAAGTCTTTTGCTTATAACAGGGAAATTACCCTGATTTTGGGGAGGGATTCAGTAAGGGGCCCCTCTTTTCTCCAGGTGGAGGGGGTGGGGTCCCTTGGGCTCATGTCTCAAACTACTTCTAGGTGTTCATCAGAACGGGGTGATAAAAGTCCCACAACACGCCCTGCACCCTCAAGGCCATGCAAGCCAACGAGCCAGTCAGAGAAGTCTGTACACAAGTATGGCGCGGCCCCCATTGCCACAGGTCTCGGGTGGATCGGACAGACTCTCCCAGCAGCCAGACAGCCTGGATTTCCTCAAGGTCCCAGACCAAGGGGCTGCTGGGTAAGTGCTGTGCATTGTGTCCCCTTTATCTGCATCCTGTACACTCACGTGGCTGCTAGCTGGCTTGTCTGTAGGCAAGCTGTTGGTTGGCCGGAGGGTTCTTAATCGGTGGGCGGCTGCTCTCTGGATCTCTGCCGCTTCCAGTTGCATTGGGGAAGCCTGTTCTTTTGACCGTGGCAGTTGCTGTGAATTGCAGGAGAGTGCCTGGGGCTTCCAGCCAGCTTCCTGCTTTGTAGAGGCCAGTCACGATCCAGAGAAGGCTGCATGTCAGACTTGCTCCCCAACTCTCTGCATCTGTTTCACAGCAACGGAAGCCCAATGTGCGCATTACCCCCATGTAGGGCATATCTGAGTATAATCAGGAGTGGGGCCACACTCTTAGCCCTGCCCACATCAGATTTTTTTTAATAACTAGTTGTGTGCTAACCTTCCCAGACAGACGAGTGTCTCCTCGCACATAGGGGCTCTGCATGACCCCTTGCTGTGCAGATGTCCTAATCAAAGAGGTGGTTGCATGTTGGCCTTCCTGTACAGATAACCACGTGTTTAAAAAAGAAGATTCTATGCTGGGGGCAGGACTAAAAGTTCAGACCCACTCCAGTCTGTAGGCGAGTTTGCCCTACACATGAATTAACACATACACAAGGCTAGAACCTCTCTATAAATATGTGTGCATGTATGTGTTTAAAGACTTAGGAAAAATGTGGCTAATAGTATTCCATCTTTTTCTACTGTAAAAAAATTCACATGCAAAATAGAACATAAGAAGGTGCCTTTATACCGAATCAGACCACTGGTCCATCTCTGGCAATGACTCTTCAAGGGGTCGTGCTAGCTGCACCTGGGGATGTGAGCCATCGATCCT
Organism: Rhineura floridana; assembly: GCF_030035675.1. Lineage (NCBI taxonomy): Eukaryota > Metazoa > Chordata > Lepidosauria > Squamata > Rhineuridae > Rhineura > Rhineura floridana. Next base: position 37,670,078 of record NC_084493.1, read on the forward strand.
GAGGCCTTAGCCTACTGCTCCCTTCCAAATACTAACACGAGCATGTTTCCCAACAATGTTACCTTTTTCTCAACTGGAGATGCCAGGGATTGAACTGGAGACCTCTTTCCTGCAAAGCATGTGCTGTCAGGGAACTACAACCCTTTCCCTCTTACATATTTGTTTTACTGCCCTTGATTTTTTGTCATTCACTGGGAAATACTTGCATTTGACAGAACTAAGTGGGTTGGAGATAAATGTGATTTGAGGGGAGAACAGTCTGTGGAAGGTTCTTCCTGGCTCGGACACCACTCATAGATTAACAGTGACATTTTAATTCAGTTCTGCAGTTAATAGGCCAAAAAAAACCTGCCCAGAATCAATGGGTGTTTTTCAAAAGTGAGGACTTTTACGCTCTCTGTCAATTGAAAATAAGACTGAGTGTAATAAGGAAAGAAGGAGCCATTTTTAAAATACTGGACATCTGATCAGTGTGCCTTTTATGTATCTGATTTTCAAATGCGAGAGCCTCAAGTCCTGTTTTGAAGCTGTCTCTTGGGAAGGCACCCAGAGGTGCTGTTTGCACTGTGGAGGGTTAACTTCGTAAGGTGGCCAACAGTGCCATCTGCTGGTTCTTCAGTGTGACTACCACACCTTCTGATGGAATGCCACTCATGAGAGCACTTGGTCATGGGTTCATATTTAAGAAATTATTATTGGATTGAAACCTCACCTTTTTATAAAAACACATAACAAAATGCCCTCTTGAGCAAAATCAAAATCCGCTTCGCCCCAGCACCCTCTCCCCTGGCCCCGCTGCCCAATTGGGTAACCAGATACCTCCAGGAAGCTCACCAGCTGGGCCCCAACATCTGGCTTGCAGAGGTGTGCTGCCATGTAGGTCTCAAGGCTAGAAGCCATTGGTAGAAAAACCGTGTTTTTTTTAATAAGCTTGCTAAGCCACTGACCCTTGTCAAAATTTATGGCAGCGAGTTGTGTAAGCAAATTATGCCCTCTTTGAAGAAGTGTTGATTATTTCATTTCCTGAAACAACTGCTATTGTCATAAAAACTATAGAGTATTATTTATTAAACCCATTGAGCTGTAAGCTGGCTTTTGATCCTCTGGAAAGCTATTTTGTGCAGGCCTTGAATCAAAAACACACCTAGTGCCATCAGAATTATAACAAGTTCATATGTACTGAATATTAGCCATTCATTCATTGGCGATCACTCGTGGCTGAGTAAGATTGTCTTCCAAGATAAGGTCTTCAACGGTGGGTCCGTAAGTGACTGTGGAGGCCAATTCTGGATCCACACAGCCTCCCACAGTGAGGACACAGATTTCCAGATGGAAGATGGTCACGATGAGGATTTGTTTGATGTGCCTTCCGCTTGGCTCGTTTGTCCCATTTGCCCTGTATTTGTGCTTCTTCGAAGTCCATAGCGCCTTTGATAATAGCCGACCTCCATTTATATATAATATATATATTTCAGTAATCCCTGCCAACTGTATAAGGTAGGTCATCCCTATCCTCAACCCACACCACAGATGGCAGCTTCCCAAGTGCTCCCTTGCAAGCGTGTTGAGGAAGGGAGAAGGGCGTTCTGAACTGTCTTGCTCCCGCTCTTCCTAGCTTGCTTTGCACCAGCTCTCACGTCCCATCACCTTTTTGACTCTGTAAAGCACATGGATGACACAGGGGGGAGGAGAGCCTGGCTGGGAGTCCAGAGTCTGTGAGTTCAAATCCCCACTCGTTTCTCCTGGGTGTCAAAGATCACCCCACAGTGAGTGGCTCTGGGATTACGTGCCCTGCCATCTGTGCAGCCGTGGGCAAGCTGCATAGTTCCAAGGAGCCCAGCTGCCCCCCAGCTGGCAGTTGCGGACAAGGAAGGGGCTGGCTTGTGCAGTTATGGCAAGCTGAGCAGGCCCTGGCCAGTTAGGGAGGACTAGCCTCAGAGGGAGGCAATGGTAAACCTCCTCTGAATATACAATGTAATAATGATAACTGTTCTCTCGAATATAGTGAAGACCATATTTAGTTTTCGTCTTCCATGTGCCCAGGTGGCCCCTTAGCCTAATGACTTTCCCGCATGTCTCTGCAGTGCCCGCAGGCAGACCTCAAACCGACCCCCACCTGCAGGGGGAAGACCCAAGCCACATCCCAAGCCAAAGCCTCAGGTACCCCAGTGCAGGGCGCTGTACGCCTATGATGCTCAGGACACAGATGAGCTCAGCTTTAATGCCAACGATGTTATTGATATTGTAAAAGAAGGTAAGGCTTCCTCATTTTTACATTTTGCATTCCCACTAGTGAGGTCACAATACTAAAAATATGTCCTGCCTTCCCTTCTCCTAGAATATGGAAAGCTCCTCTCAAATAACTGAAAACGTTTTCATCTGTTTTTACTTAACCATAGTTTGCCATTTGATCTAAACAGGGACATGTGATTTAACACAAATTTACTTATTGAATTTACACCCCATCCTAACTCCTGAAGGAGCCCAGGAGGGCAAATACACCAATGTAACATTTTAACAATAAAAGCAATCTAAAAACAGTTACAGATGAAAACATTATTTCACCCAGTTATCTGTAGGTTGTTAAGAGCAGCCTCCTTCAGCCATCAAATACTTGGATAAACAGGAATATCTTTCAAGAGGGACCTCACTGGAGAAGGCATTCCACAAGCAGAGAGCCACCATTGTAAAGGCCGTCATGGGTCAACACCAATCAGACAGCCACTAGTGGTGGTACCACCACCAAGGCCTCACCTGCCAATCGTAGGGTCTGAGATGGCTGATACTGGAGAAGGCACTTTTTTAGGTGCTTGGGTCTCAAGTGATTTCAGGCTTTATATGCTAGTACTAGCACCTTGAGTTGGGCCTGGTAGCTCACTGGCAGCCAGTGCAGTGTTTTCAGTGGCACTGGTTCCACGTGGTCCCATCAGCCTGCTCCACTTACTAGTCTAACTGCTGCATTCTGCAGTAGGTACAACTTCTGGACTGTCTCCAAGGGCAGCTCCCACATACAAATGCATTATAGTAGTCCAGATGGGAAGTTGCCAGAGTAGGGACAACTGAAGCCAGGCTGTTCTGGTCCAGGAACAGCCATAGCTGGCAAATCAGCCTAATCTAGGCATAAGTGCAGCCACTTGGGGCTCTAGCGACAAGGTGGAATCCAGGAGGATATCCAGACTCTGAACTTGTTCCTTTAGCAGTGAGGTACAACACCCCTTCCAGAACAGGTTGTACACCTAATTCCTGGACATGGGAACCAACCAACCACAGCACTTCTGTCTTATCAGGATTCAATCTGTTTACTGTCCCCATCGAGCCCATCACTGCCTCTAGACACCTGTCTAACACCTTCACAGCCTCTCCTGTTCTTGATGGAATGGCGATAGAACCAACAGGGGCATGTTGTCCCTGTCGCTCTCCTGCTGGAGGTCATCAGTGAGGGCCACCAAGGCTGTTTGTGTGCCAAAACAGGGCTGGATGCCAGACAGTAATTGCTTCCTACAGGCAGGCCTGCAGCTGGCCAGCCACTGCCCTCTGCATCACCTTGCCCAGCAAGGGAATATTAGAGACCAGACAGTAGTTTTCTAAAACCTCTGTATCCAGGGAGGGCCTGCACCACTGCCTTTCAAGGCATAACTCCTTCCTGTAGTGAGGCACTGACCAGTCCCTGGACCCATGCTTAGTTTTCTTCTAAACTAAGTCAGACTCTTGTCTCAGAAGTTTCTACCGTGACCGTGAAAAGCTTGGAAAATATGTGTTGGACCGCCCACAGGCTTGTTTCTAACTAACTCCATTCCTTTTTCAGATCCTGCAGGCTGGTGGACAGGCAGGTTAAGAGGGAAGCAAGGCCTCTTCCCAAACAATTATGTGACCAAAGTATAATCTTGCCGCCCCCTCAAGAGGCCCTTGCGACCATAAAGTTGCTACCAGTGATGCTTTTCCAGCCAGTGTGGTCTACTTGTAAAGCTTACAGTTCTGGGCAGCATTGATAATCCACAGCAGTCGCTCCACCAACGAAACTGGAAGGAAGAAGACGATGGGGTGGAAGAGTGTCTGTGTTTACTCTCTAGAAGCCAAAGTCCATGCCTCAGCTGCCCACAAAATCAAGCCAAGGAATTATTTATTTTATTTAACGCTTTTTTCTCGTGAAGGAAGAACAGCGTGTTTAAATTACATTCCTTTTTTAAGAAGAGTCTGGAAATAGGACTTTGGAAGAGTTACACAGATTTTTTTACAAGTGCCTTTAGTTGCTCTGGTGACTCTTCTAAATTATGTAACAAAATAATGGCATTAGATGCACATGGCCTCCGTTGGTGACTTTGCAGAGAAGCACAATAATAAGTTATGCTGCTACCTGGCTTAGAAATGTAGGCTTTTATTTCTTCTGGGAATCGCGTCGTTCCTGGCCCCCAGCACGTATTGTACAGGCCTCACAGCAAGCTGGCCCACGTCGACCTGTGAACTATGAAGCTTCTGCCAAGGCACAGTGCCCAAAGGAAGACTGTCCTGCCTGCTGTAAATGGTTTGCGTTGACTTCTTAATGTGGCTGGCCCATGTTTGTTTTTATTACTGGTATATCTGTTTTGGGCGAGAGAGAGGCATTCCCACGGACGCTTGCATTCTAAAGTAATCAATCTTATAACAATGCACATTTTCAAATCAAATAACAAGCAAACCTGTATGAATGTACTCAGCAGTAACCCACTTTACTTCTTGATAAAGGTAGCTCAGTCAGTGTTTGGGGGCCAGGTACTTCTACATATGCACTATTCCTTAAGAGATAAAGTCAGTGTTCAGAAAGCTTGACTAAGCTCAGCTGCCTTCCACATCAGACCCGAGAGCTGTTGCTTACCCCAATGCATGTTGATTTATCTAGTCTTTTCTCAACCACCATCAATAAAAACCATAGGAACTATCAACACTGCAGTATGGGGGCTTTTGTTGCAAATGTGAATTCTGCCCTTCTAAACCAAACCACAGTGAAATTACTGTTTAATAGTATACACGGCAGCTGAGAAATCAGAAGCATTCCCAAAAGGGACCATTGGGAGAGAGAGCCCCTGCTTTCCATACACATACACAGCCACATTCAATCCCTGAAAGCATCTTTGGTTTAGAAAGGACCATGTGGCAAGTGATGGAGAAGAGCCTCCCCTCTGCCCAAGAGCCTGATGTGCTATTGCCTGTCCGCACACAAAAGCAGGCTACATCAGGGACAGCCCGACCACTGTTGTCCCATCATCCCTGACCGTTGGCCATGCTTGCTGGGAGTCAGAGAGCAGGCACCATGTTGGCTAGGTGAAGCCTCAATCAAGCATCTCTTCAGATACAACTGTTCAGGGCAAGCCCTCCCCAGGAAGGGTACAAAAAAGGAATTTGAAAGCAGTACAAAACCCCCACCAGAAATAGCAAACGTGAAAATGAACAAAAAAACCCACCACAAAAATTGCAGAAAGATCTGTCAGAGTTCTAGGACTCCTCTAATACCCTGCAGTGGATCAAACACATTTATTCTGTCAGGTCAAGTTGCACCTTTTCCAACAGTTCTTTGCAGAGGAGGAGTTCAGAACATCCCTCCCACTGTAGTGTTGGTGCTGTTGCCAAGACCTTTTGATTTAATTCATAGTCCAGTAATGGTTACGGGTTTAACATAAAATTGTCATCTGCCCTAGCAGTGCTTGGTAGAAGGTGGGCTATAAATTGTGAGGCCCAGGTACCGTCCATAACGGTAGAGGCAGTCCTTCAGATAACCTGATCCAAACCCATTAAGAGCTTTTAATGTTAAAACCAGCACTTTGAATTAAGCATGCAAAGAAATAGGTGGCCTCTGTAGGAGATGAAGAATCAATTTTATACAGTCAGATGTCTAAGCCCTAGAAGTAGCTTAGCTGGGCGGCTTACAGTCTACATTAGCTGAAGCTCCCATAGTAGCCTGCTTCACCCATCCACTGTAAGCCATAGCCTGAAATTCCTAGTGAGTCATGGGCTACAAGTTACTCATTCTTCTCAGAATAATTTTTGAACTTTAGGACCAAGATCTTCACCTACATGAAGGCTTTTCGCCTCCCTCCCTCAGTAGTTGCCTATGGCTTCCTATGAACAACAAGCTTGTTAGTGCCTGCTTCACTCTGCCCCGAGTATTTTTATTTTTATGACATTTATATCCCGCCCTTCTTCTCAGAAGGAGCCCATCTTAAAAACAAACTTCAAATATGTTTTTAAAAATGTTTTGTTTTAATATATTTTATTAAAAAAGCTTTAAAAACATCCTAAAAGGCAACTCCAACACAGACACAGAAAGGGATAAGGTCTCTACTTAAAACATTTGTTGAAAGAAGAAGGTCTTCAATAGGCGCCGAAAAGATAACAGAGATGGCTCCTGTCTAATATTGGAGGGGAGGGAATTCCACAGGGTAGGTGCAGCCACACTAACGGTCCACTTCCTATGTTGTGCAGAACGGACCTCCTGATAAGATGGTATCTGCAGGAGGCCCTCATCTGCAGAGCGCAGTGATCGACTGGGTGTATAACGGGTAAGACGGTTTTTCAGGTATTCTGGTCCCAAGCTGTACAGGGCTTTATACACCAAAACTAGAACCTTGAACTTGGCCCAGTAGCAAATGGGCAGCCAGTGTGATTCAGCAGCAGGGCAACATGTTGGTGATACCCTGCCACAGTGAGCAGTCTCGCCACCACATTTTGCACCAGCTGCAGGTTCCAGACCAACCTCAAGGGCAACCCCCCATAGAGCGCATTACAGTAATCCAGCATAGAGGTTACCAGTGCATGGACAACAGTGGTCAGGCTATCCCAGTCCAGAAATGGCCACAGCTGGTAAAAGGCACTCCTAGCCACCGAGGTTGCCTGGCCCTCTAGGGACGATGGATTCAGGAGCACCCCCAGACTACAAATCTGCTCTTTCAGGAGTATGGCTCCATCCAAAGTAGGCAATTGACCAATTATCTGAACTCAGGAACCACCAACCCATGGCACCTCCATCTTGCTAGGATTCAGGCTATTTATCAGCTTCATCCAGCCCACCACTGAGTCCAGGCACCTGTCAAGGGCTTGCACAGCCTCTCCCGATTCAGATGATACCCTGCTCTATTTCTCTGTAACATCAGTGTACTGCTGCCACCTCACCCCAAATCTGATGACCACTTCAAAGGACTTCATATAGACATTAAACAGCATCAGGGACAAGATGGTATCCTGCGGCACCCCATGGCACAAGTGCCAGGGGGCCGAAAAACTATGCAATTCTCCGAACATGACCCTGGAGGTAGGATTGGATCCACTGTAAAACAGTGCCTCCCATACCCATCTCACTAAGTCAGCTCAGAAGGATATAATGGTCAATAGTATCAAAAGCCGCTGAGAGATCAAGTAAAAATAACAGGGTCACACTCCCCCTGTCCTTCTGATAAAGGTCATCCATCAGGGTAACCAAAGCCGATTCAGTCCCATAACCAGGCCTGAACCCAGATTGGAATGGGTCAAGATAATCTGTTTCATCCAAGAGTACTTGCAACTGCTGCACCGCAACCCTCTTGATCACCTTCCCTAAACGGGGTATTTGCAACAGGGTGGCAGTTGTCACAAACCAATGGGTCCAGGGTGGGCTTTTTGAGGAGCAGCCAGATTACCACTTCTTTCAGGGCAGCTGGAACATTCCCTCTCGCAAAGACGCATTGACCACACACCGTCCACTTGGTCATAATAGGAAGCCAAGGACGACAAGTACAGCCAAGAAACAAACTCACTGGCCTGTTAGCCTTGCATTTGTCCAATCTGAGCTGAAAGCCATCACAAGAGTTTTAGAGTTCTCTATGGTATGTAAAAAGTAGCGCTATTAGTTCATCCGGCTACTCACTTCGGCACAATGAAATGAGAAAAAAACTCTACATATTAAACTCTTTGAGGGAAGAACTTGTTCCTGAACTGAGTATCTTCACAAGACACAAGTTGTTCCGTGCACAAAATAAGCTATGGACAGCAATGCTGAAATGACCTGGGGAGGGAGGGGGGATGGCCCCCTCACCTACTATTCCTAGAAGGTGGGGGTTTGGCAAAAACTGGGGAGAGGCAGGGGTGGGGACTGCCCCTATCCAATATAGTTTCCCACTGGGAGTGCCATTCAAGTTCAGCATTAAGCCCTGAATGGTCAGTAAAGTGCATAGGTCACATTAGGTTCCCCTGAAGGCTTCAGAAAAGCTTCCTTATCCTCATATCCTTTCCCAGAGGGACTTCTGTACAGCTCTTGTTCATTTCAGCGGGGTCAGTGGCATGTGGTAGATGCTGTTTGCACAGCCTCTCATTACCTGCTTGCTTGTCCATCATCAGTGGCCAAGAGCCTGCGGGACTCTGCAGCAATCTAGCCTAGCACAGAAGGGGCTGGCATTGGGGGAGGGGGGGAGAGAAGAGTGTCAACCTTCCTCCTCTTTGTACAGCATTAGGTTCCCCCACCATGACAGATACCTTGAGAAGAAAACATTCATGCTAGTTTATTACATTTAGCTGTTGCTTCCAGAATAAAAGCCAAGCAACATCTGGAATTTCTGTGTCACAGGAGTATTAACAAGCAAGTAATCTTAAACCTAGCAGCAGCAAACCTGGCCGCTGCAAGGTACTTGCAGGCAGACAGAAGTCTTTCAAACTGCTACCCACTTTCTTTTTAAAGTAATAATGACACACTGATCTTTGAAGGGTAGCTGCTACCATCAGAACGTCAACACACCCAGCCAGAATACAAAATGTAAATGCTGCAGTCAGACAGGGCAGTGGTACCAACCAGCCTAAGAGAGAGGAACTAGTTTACTCCCATGGCTGTCCCCTTCCCCCACCACCCATCAGCAGATCTCAGCACCCTACAATCCAGACTCAGGCTACATCCAGACACCATGGGTTGCAGGACCAGGAGTGATTATTACACTTGCATGTTCCTCTAGTTCACGAGGCTTAGTTTATCACTGTGCTATTTTGCCTACACCAGCACATACTACACTCTGAACAATCCCTCCACACTTGGATTGCAGGCCACGGTTAAAAAAAGATTGAAAATGACTGTTTGACAAACCTCAGCAGCAGGACTGCTTAAAATTCAAACTTCTTCTCTGGAAATTATAGAGTAAAGCTTGGGGGGGGGGGTGCCCCGAGCTTCTTATTTACAAAATATTTCAGATAAAAAGGGAATACACTGGCTATCCTTTAGTCACAAAGGGATTATTCCTGATGCACAAGCAAAGCCAGCATGAACTGTGGCGTATGTTCCAGCACCTTCAGCTTTAGATCTCCTTTGCTGCGTAAAAGGTAAATTGTACCAAGATGGGAGGATGGAATGAAAAGTCGTATTGCCCGCCTCACTTGTCATTTGTTCCAGAAGGCTAGTTTTGGTCGCAAAAATGCTGAAACTGATCAAACTATTCTGTCTCCCAGCTAATCCCTCTTGTTTCAACATATGCCTCTTAGAGTGGGGGGACCAAAAAATCTATGGCACAAGTGAGGCTGCTTCAGCCCCAAGTCTTGCTCAGTGCCTGGTGGAGACAACCAAATCACTGTTGGCCAAGAGAACACGTTCCAGCAGTGCCGGCTTCTATGCAGTGTTTCTACTTGCAACGTTGTCAAAGCAGTGAACTACTGTGGAGTAAGAAGCAGCAGAGCAAGATGCCTAGCTTCAGGCATCCACTGACCCCGAGAAGCCCAAGCAACACCTGAAGGTACAGGCAATTCCTTTCGCTACCCCCCATGTTGCAAGAGAATGAATGAATGAATGAATGAATGAGCGTGCTGGGCCAGGCTTGAAGACTGACAGGCAGAGCAGCATTTTGCTAAGGTATGTAGTTGCCTTTACGACACCTGCTTTTTGTTTTTATAAAAGGATGTCTTCTACAATATCTTTATTATTTACAATAATATGGAATATTAGTTTAAGAGCAACTCTCAAGTGCCCACCTTAAAAAGGCCTCCGGGAGGCCACGTCCAAAAGAGCACCTTTTCCTTGGCATACAGTCCGGCTGCTACTCACATCGGCTGTGTGGGTTCAGCAAGTAAAGGTGCTGCAAGGTCTTTAATAGGACTGGAGTTCAGCTGAGGAAGAGTGCTGATCCTCAGGAATCTGCTGCTAGAATATTTGTTCTTGACAGCCTGTCAGAGGGTTGAGGGACAAGGTGAAGTTGCAGAAACTTGCTGCAGCAATTGAAATCTTGGTTTTGTTCCTAGGAGGGAATGGCATCGCTCTCCATTTGCAAGCTAATGGCAGATTCAACATCTGCTGCTTTTATTGTTTTTAGAGGCCAAAAGCCAAAATCTCATAGCTTCACACATCTCTTCTCCCTCCTTTCTTTGGCCTGGAGAAAGAGTTCGGGAAGCCGCTGCTTCCAGAATCCCCAAAGAAGCAAAGAGGAAAGGACAGCAACATTCAGACCATGCAGTCTATCTGTGTCAGACATTTCAAGCTGAAAGGGGTTTCCAGCAATGACACCAATTCCCAAGAGAAGGGATGTGTAACCGCCCCTTGTTCCTGGCAACCCTCTTGTAAGCATGTAGGACAGCCTTTGAGAGTTCACCAAAAGCAAGTGGACTATGCAACCTCCTCACTCTTGGGGAAATCTAGACAATGCTGAGTTAATGGGTGCGACTCCATATAAAGCAGATGCCTGTTCCTGGGGTTTTGGCTATGCACTGCCCCCAGGGCAGGATGGCAGCGGTGTTGGCAGGGTACTGGCCCCCAATATAAAAAGGCAAATTAAGCCCAGACCCAAATCTCAGGGTATCTGGCCTTCCATTGAGGCCAAACTCGTAGAGGGACCAGGCTGCATTTCATGCTCCTCCCTTTTGAAGTCTTGCACGATTCCCATTTCTTTTCTGGGGCCAACTCCCCCACGGGATAGCTGCCTAGAGCAGCAGGCAGCTATGGCTGGCAAAAGGGATGCAGCTACTTACAAGGTATTTTGTTAGATTCCGGTTGACTCTAACAACATTCTTGGCCATGTGCTTCATGACTGGGGTAAGACTCTCCTCTTCATATCCAGTGTAATAGCATAGCTTGGGGTTCTGTAAAGAGGAGACTGCTGTCAGAATCTGCCCAAGGAGTATTGCTGGGCCACTTGTGCTTCACCAAGCAGGGACTGGCAAGGCCATTCAGGCTGTGCATGTGCCACAAGTGCCTAAACGTTGCCACGTACAAGCATGCTGTAAGCAGAGACACGCTGCTAGAAAGCTTTGTTGACCAGTCGGAGGTTAAGTGACCAGTCCCTGCTTCCCCAGATGACCCACCAGTGATTGCTCTAAAAGGTTGCTGGGGTGAACCAGAGGCCAGAGGAGGGGCCTGGGACCAATCCCAGCTACCTCTGAGCCAAAGTGCCTCTTTGTTGTTGTTATGTGCCTTCAAGTCAATCACAACTTATGGCGACCCTCTAGGCACCTAGAAGTCTCTTTCCTCCCCCGCTTCTTCTATCTAGCCACTGATGGGCAAGGGTAGGAAGAGAAGGAAGGCTCTTCACCAAAAAGGATCTATTGCAAAGTGTGTTCTCCCCTCTGTATCCCTTATGGAGACACAGGAGCAATTTGCTAACTCAACTCGCTGGAGGCCAAACCAAGAATGGAATTTGGAAGGTTCCCTCCCCTTCCAGCTGGCCACTGATAACAAATTTGCAAAAGCGTTTTTGCCTGTCTCCAGGGGAATTAGATCTTGCCTGTATGTTCCACTCCTCTGACTGAGAACATAGCCTTATCCTCTGTGAATTTATCTTGCCCTCTTTTAAAGCCATTCATGGTGATGGCATGTCTGCCAGTACAGAAGAGTGGGAGGCAGGGTCATTCCTGGGGGGGGGGGCATCAGAGGTAGACCCTCAAAACTTTTTCCAAGTTCCACCAAATGGGTAATGAATTGGGGCAATATATTACAATGACTTTGTCTAGAGCACTGATGCCCAACTCACATGCCATGGGCCTCATCCAGCCTACAAGAGGCTTTGTCCCCTCCCCTGCAAAATGTGGCCATTAAAAAAACACTCCCACAGGTTTCCTGATGGGTTCCAGGTGGTTTTCTGGCCTTCCCTCAAATTACATCTTAAAAAAATTAAGAGTTGATGACACCCACTTTGATGCGCCACCACTGGAGTGTGATCATGAGTTAATGCAGCCCCTGACCGAGAGATATTTGGGGTTGGTAAGGGCAGGGGGGTGGTAAGCAAAGAGAAACAAAATTGTTTGGGGCCAGGATCTGATGGGAAATTGGGAGTAAATATATGGAACTGATTTGGGGTGATCTGAGGTGTGGTGCAAATTAATTTAACATATCTAGGGTGATTTGGAGAAGAAGTTAATTGGTTTGCCTTCAGCAAGGTTTTAAACCTAAATATATACAGTAGGGCCCCACTCATATGGAGGGTTACGTTCCAGACCCCTGCTGAAAAGCGAAAACCGCTGAAAAGCGGAACTCATTTAATAGAATGGCGCGCAAATTCCAAAAACCGCTGTAAAAGCAGAACAAGCGCCGTATGAGTGGGGCTTTAGTCTAATTGCATCTAACTGAGACCACCGCATTAGCGAAGTGCCATAAAGTGAAGCGCTGCCCTACTGTATCTTGAAAGCAAATTCATGCCTTTTGAGCCAGCACTCTGCATCTTCCAAGTACCCAGCAATGCAATCCAGCACAGTTACTGGGGGTGATGTGGGCCCTGAAAGGCTTTGGACTCTTTCTCCGATTGCCGCTAACCAAGACTCACCCACTGGCCTTCCGAGAAGGCCTTCTGAGAGAGGCAGAGCGCTGCAGCGGCAATTTCAGAAGGGTTATAATGCACCATATCGTAGTCCAAAAGGGTCAGCTCCATCAGGTATTTTGCTAGCAGGTATGATTCAGCAGATGTCTGGCAATACAAGAAGAGGACTCCCATGAACACAGCCCAACTGCCTCTCGTTTTAGTCCCTTCCATTTTACTGGGACTTGTCGCAAGATCTAGAGCAGCCACTGCCAACCTGGTACCCTCCAGAGGTTCAGCTCCCATCAGTAGCAGTCCAAAACAGTTGGAGGACAGCAGGCTAGGAAAGGTTGCTCTAGATTAAGAGGAGAGTCCCTCTTCCCCTTCTGGCTGCTGTGCACCTCTCTGCTCCTCTGCCTCATTCCAGGATCATCACAGCCCCAAGTACAGCCTCCTATCACTCACCCTGTGGGTCCCCTTTCTTTAAACTAGCCCCTCCCTTAATTGTTGCTTTGTTCACGCTCATTGAGCCACTCCCCAGAGGCCTTGGACCCGTGCTTGTCTCCAGGGTCCAGCAACCACCACGTTTCTGTACTTGAAAAGCAGGAACAGAATGGCTTTTTCTGGAATAGCAGGGCTTGTACGAACAAATGCATAGATCTCTGGAATCTGCACAAACAGCACAAGGGGAAGGTCTTTGGCCTGCACGCAACCCTCCCCTCATTACTGGGTATAGAATGTAGTGGCCAGATCAGGAGATTCCATGTCTGGGTCCAGGATTTCCTTCCCACTTTGATATGCTTCTTTCAGAAACACCCCCACCTGCTCAACCATCCCCAAGGGCCTATGCCAAGTTTTCCAAGCTCAAGTTGCTGGCAGGTAGACCTACATCAGAAACTTTGGCTGTTCTCCTCAGGAAGTGGAGAGGTAGCGGCCTGCCTAAGGCAAAGTTAAGCTCCTTAAGGATTTTCTGCTCCATCACCCGGATCTGAGCCGACGTGTATGCCTGGTCAGTCATGTAGACAAAGTCCCAAATACTTGGTGCATAGATCTCTTCATACTTTGCAGCCAGAAGCATCGCGGTAACACCAACCAACTGGAGCTCCTTACGGGAGACGGGCTGAGCCTAGTTTGATACACACAATACTGGCCGTATCACACAATACATGAGCTTATTCCTAACTGCTGCTCAGGGGTGGCTCTCAAGAACAACTAACAAGGAGGTTACTTTCTAGGGCCTCGAGGTTCTCAACAGGTTTGGTTTCCAGTGTGGGGGCAGGTTGGACAGAGACTCTCCTCCCTCCTGCCCTCTGCAAAATTAGTTGCCCCGTGGTCTTGGAGGGCAAGCTCTGCTACTTGCATCTTCCCAGAAGTTCCAGGCTTAGGAACGCTGTGGAGAAGTTAACACCTAAAGCTTTAAAATGATGATGGTCTCAGAGTATGTTCCAAAGGCACCTAAGTCCATTACTTCATTGAAGCTATGCTGGTTTGGGCCTGATCAGCGCCTGGAGGGTGACCACACACGTGCTATCTTGGGTTCCATGAAGGAAGAAAGGTGGGATATAAATGTTAACGTAAATGAAAGAAATCAGGGAGCTTCACTTACTGAAATCTAGGGAGTGCCAACAATAAATTCCCAGAATACCTTTTTCAAAGCGCTGGGAAGATCCCAGTCAATACTTTTACATCCCAGCGTAAGAGATTTAAGTCTATGTTTAAACTTCACTAGTTGATCTTATCCGTAGTTTCAACATCGGTCACCCCTCAGAGCAGCCTTCCCCAATGTGAGGCTGTCCAAATGTTTTGGACCACAACCCTCTTCAGCTAGCTGGGCGCTGATGGGTGTTGTGGTCCAAACCACCTGGAGGGCACCAAATTGGGGAAGGCTGTTCAGTGCAAGTTATATCTGCTGTTGCACCTCCACCCAAAAAAGCAGTATCTTAATGCTCAAAACAGAAGTCAACCAACAGTTTTCATGAGCAGCTTCACAGTTCAAGTCTCAGATGTGTTACAAGCACCAGGCTTACTTGCAAGTAGCGATCCATGATGGCCACACACATGTAGAGAGTCTCTTGCAAGAGCTGAAACCTTGCGTGAACCTGGATGAGCCAGTCAACAAGAATGGCGCGCATCCGCCCACTGAGCTCTGCGCCATCGAGGTAGAAGGGAGAGACACGTTGCTGGACCTGTTGAAGAGGGTCAGCTTGTTCAGAGGTTTGTCCCATGCTTTAGACACCTGGAAAGAGGTCCCAGGCAGAGAGCCGCCAGAAGAGGGGGTCAGACCACAGATCCACTGAGAGGTACATCCCACTTCCAACAGCACCAGCCCAGACGTGGCATGCCAGACTGTTAAGAATGGACCAGGAGGCTTAGCTGCCAGGCAGAAATACCTCCAGCTGTCTCAGGTACCGGTAGATATCCTTCACATAATCGCTGCACAGCTGAGGATCCTCCCGGTCACCAGCATCAACATCTTCTACGTTGCTGTGCAGCATCTGGGAAAAGGCTTGGTACAAGCCCACTTCCGTGGAGGAGGAAACAGGGTCCTAGATTTAAAAAGAAAAAAGGCACCCCCCCAAAAAACCCCTAGTTGATATAGGTTTTAACTTGTATTTTAACAGATTTTATTGATGTTTTTAACTGTCTTTCTGCATTACTGCTACTTTATATCTGTATTACTGTTTTTTAAGTAATAGTAATAAATTTGTGCTAACTAAATACAATGCCTGATACTTCTCAAACATTACAGTACAATCATCCAATCTTATTTATTACTTAAATTTGAATCCCGCCTTTCCACTAAATGGTGCTCAGGGCAGTTGGTGATAATGCAAATTGAATACAATCTTCTTTTATTATGTTTGCAGCATTATTGTTAAGTGTCATGAGCTCCATTTAGTGGAAAGACGGGATACAAATGCAACTCATAAGGGGTGGGAGAGCTGCTGCCAGTCAGCGCAGACTACACTGAGCTACATGGACCAACGGTCTGATTTAGGCTAAGGCAGCTTCCTGTGTCCTGCTCACTTCCTGCTCATGGTCCTTTGCATGCATGCCTTCCCTCAGTCATGCTCGCTCAAGGGCACACAGCGGCAGCACTCAAAGGGGTCTGAACCCGCACTCGTCTTTCACCAGCCAAGGACAGTAACGCTTGCGTATCAGTTGCAGTAGCCACACTCCAAGACAAGAGGCATCACCTGAATCCCATTTAGGGAAGGACAGGACTCTCCATCTCCTCCCCATTGTACACCCTGCAAAGCAAAGCAGGCGAAACAAAAGCTGTGACCTGGTTTCCCAACAAGGTTCTTAAGTCCTTGGGGCTGATGAAGAGAGCAAGTATGTCAACATTCCTGCAGCATCAGACACCTGCCTGAAGGTGTTCAGGGTTAGTCACAGGAAGACAGCAGGGGCACAGAGCCTGCTAGTCCTCCCACCCATTGGTCCAGAAGCAGTTGCCAATTATTGATTGGGCTGGGAGTACCAAGTTAGAGAAGCCGCAGCAGGAGACTCGGGCTTGAGAGAACAGAAAAACTCTGAGTAACAATTGTTGAATTTGCTGTACTGAAGACAAGTAACGTGTGTTCACATGCAGGTGTCTTTGCCACTAGCAAGGTGCATAGCTGCATCATTTTACTAATATTAAATTTCCTAAAATCTTTAAACTACACTTCAACTTGCGATAGTGGGAAGCAGAGAAGAGAAGAGGTAGAGAGGTGGGAATTGTGTGTGGTGGAAGGAGTCAGAAAAGAGCAACCTAGGAGGGAAGCTGTACACTCCACCCTGGCTTCCCCAGGGTGAGCAACAAGAGCAAGGATAGATCAGCGCTGGATGAAAATAGAAGGTGCTTGCCTTCCGCTTTCCAGAAGCCCTTGTGTTGTTAAGTATTTGAATTCTTGCTCTGTTCTGACTGAAATGGGTCTGAGGACGGGAGAAGCAAGGGCACCTCACACACAAGGGGGGGAGCCAAGGTACTCAGGCCTACTTCTCCTCCTCCTTTTCCTCCCATGAAAACAACCAGAGGCGCCCCACACCCAGGAAAGGCTTGGTTGAGACACGTGAACTACAGGGCATAGGGATCTGGCTTTGAAATGGGGGTGCTTCAGAAATAACTTGCAATACTATTATTCCTTCCATTTACATACCACCCTTCCTCCTCAAGAGAATTCATAACATAAAAAACACAACCCATAATTAAAGCATCTAAAAATCAGAATGCTACATACAGAGCAGCATAACAGCATTGCCAAGCCTCAGAGCTAGTTTGCAGCCCACGTGTGGACAGACAAGTATGATTTTAATTGGTGTCTAAATAACAATAGTGTGGGGGATGCCAGCGCTTCCCTCGACAGACAGGTCCACAACCCACAACTTAGTAAAGGGGGTCAGCATGCCCACCAAGTATGTTTAAAGCCTCTTCCACTCACCCTAAGTTGGTGTGCCGGTGATATTGTCATCACAACCACTTTGCCTGTGAAACCTACTATCTATTGTGTTCCAAAGAGACATGCAGCCCACCAGCTTTATAAGGGGCTGGCTTCTTTCAACACGACTGGGAAGCTTGAGTCTTGACTGCTGCATTTGTTTTATTTGTGGTATTTCTTTCCCACCCTCACCCTAAAGTCCCATGGCAGGTTACACAGACTACAAGTACTAATGGCTAATCCACAAGTCATAAAAAAATAAGAGCACGACACCATTTACAGGGAAGACACACTTCACTTCCCAGGTAAAACAGGGAAGCCCTTCAGCTGTTACTTGAGAGTTCTCTGCTCGTAAGCAATGCCAGGAGTTTGAGAAGCAGCTTTTCCCACAACTAAGTGCTGAGCTCAGGTGCCAAGCTACCTTGACTCCTTTGGGTCTTCGGGTCACAGCCTTGTTGCCAATTTCACTCAGAGGACCCCTGGTGCCATTCACCTGGCTGCAGGCCTTGCCATGATCAGTCGTCACATCTTTCTTCAGGTGCTTTGGCATCTGTAAGAGATGACTTGAGGTTACTTCTCCAAGGAGCTCACTTCCCAGAAGAGTATTACTTTTAGACCTGACCACCAACACAAAAGAGCCTCAGAAAAACATGCAGGGCCATCCACATTCCAGATCAACAAAAAACGGAACTCTGCCACCTGCTTAACTCATGCAATCTCAGACCCTGCATTTTCTTGTGGATGCCATCCTAAAATAAAGAATCAAGAGTCATGCGAGTTTAGTCATAGAATGGGTGGGGCATTAGGATGCCAAATTCACACACACATACAGGGCTTTGGATTGCTGCCTTCCAGGCACTTCCAAGCACACCTGCGCAGCTATGAGTGGGCAGAAACACAGAGAGAGTGTGGATGCCCAGGGAAAGGCGCACCCGGTGCCCCAGCTGAGGTTTCCTTGGGAGGGCGTTGGGGCACAGGCAGAGCCCAGCCAAAAGCCCTCCTCCTCCAGGGCACCTCTGCCCTTCGCTCCCACCGACCCCACGGGCAGGTTGGGGGTCTGGGCAACCCCCTGCCCCGCCCCTTTCACCTCAGAGCAGGAAAGGCGGGCACTGCCCACCGACAGCGCCGGCAGGCCTCATGCGCGGACCGAGGAGGCACCGCGGGGGGGGGGGCAAACGCCGGGCATGACCCGGGGCCAAGACGGGCCCGGGCAGCGCCCCCGGCTCCCAACGCGCCCACGCCCGACGAAGGCAGCCAGGCCCGGCGGCAGAGCGCCTCCAGGCACCGGGACCCACGCGCGGGCGGGTAGGAACGCAGCCTCCTCCCAGGCGCGGCTTCAGCGGGCAGCGCCTCCCTCGGCCGCCCGTCCAGGGAGCGCCAGAGGTCAGCCCCCCCCCCGGAGAGAAAGTGGCGAGGAGGAGGAGGTGCTGCCGCCCGTTCCGCCGCCTTGAGCCCCAGCCTGGCTGTGGGCGGCAGCATCCGGGGGGGCGCAACGTGGCCCCGCCTGGCCTGCCGCCTCAGACCCACGACACGCGTCACGGACTCCATCCACACGTTCGGGTGGGCCCGGCGAGGAGCCCCAGCATGACGCCAGGCGCCGCCCCGGACCCAGCCGCGCGGTCCGGCCCAGCCAGCGGCAGGCAGGCAGGCACTTCCCTCAGTCGCCGGCCCGCCTCGCAGCTGCGCCATCGCCCTCTTTCCAGGGCAGACGCCTGGGGCCCTTCAAAAGGGGGCCTAGCCGTGCCGCCATTGGCCCTTTGCCCGATTGGCTGGAGCCTCCTCCAGGTCAGTCAGGGTGTTCCCCTGTTGATTATTCAACATCCCTACTCTTGGTTTAAATTTCCCTTTCGTTTCTCTAATCATTTAGCTGCTGTTCTTCCCTTTTTGTTGTCCTCTTCTATTTCTATACAGTAATTATTGTAATAGTTCTCTTTGTCCCTACGTACTAGTCGCTATATAGTTGCATTTAGGGTTCCGACGGTGTTTCCATCTCCTTTTCCTTTTGCTTTCCTTCTCTCTTTAACCATTTTAAGAGTTTCTTCGGTCATCCATTGAGGTCTTTCTCTCTTTTTAACTAGAGGTATTGTCTTTTTGCATTCTTCCCTGATAATGTCCCTGACTTCAGTCCATAGTTCTTCTGGTTCTCTGTCAACTAAGTTTAAAGCCTCAAACCGGTTCCTTATTTGATCTTTATATTCTTCTGGGATGTTATCTAAATTGTATTTTGGCATTATGATTTTTTTGTTGTTCCTCTTTAGCTTTACTCTGATGTTTGATATTACCAGTTTATGATCTGTACCGCAGTCTGCTCCTGGTTTTGTTTCACAGAAAGTATGGAACTTCTCCATCTACCATCTACCCCTCCATGCTACCAAGTATATAATCAATTTGATTCCTATATTGACCATTTGGTCACGTGTACAGTCTTTTCAGTTGCTCAAAAAATGAGTTTGCAAGAAACAAATAGTTGGCTTCACAGAATTCAATAAGTCTTTTCTCTCTTTCTTCTAAGAAAGCAATAGGTGCCCACCCTTCCACCCTATTTGTGTACCACCAGTATTGTGCTATACTGCTTCTGAACATGGAGGCGCCTTTCAGCTGACATGGCTAACAGCCAACAACAGATCAGACCATTTGGGAATTCTTTGCCTTAAACCTAACCCTAACCCTTGAAAAAATTACTTGTTGCTCTTCCACAACTTGCACAAGTGTGGGGGGGGCAGCTGGGCCAGCCTGTGTAGTGCCTGCCCGGCATGTTCCCAGAGGGCTGAATGGCACCACTGGGGCATTGGACTATATTTCCTGTGGCAGAAAAATCCAGAACAACTCCAGACTCTTCCATGCTTCAACTCCTGCAGGAATATTAAAAGATCTCAGTAGGAGCTTCTGTGGCAACTTAGATCATGAGACAGAGCTGGCCAGTGGTTTGATTTCGGGAGGGAATAGCCCTGAAATGTTGGAATCTACTTTGAGAAAAAGCTAGGAAGTCACCATTTGCAGCCTCATTCAAAAGATGGCAAATAGGGGGTGGGGAACCCACGGTGTTCCAGGAGTTTCTGGACTTCAGCTGACATCATCCCTTTGACCACTGGCCATGCTGGGTGCTGGAGAGTTATTGTGCAGAAGTCCTGCAACTTTGGGGTGGGTGTGCAGGGATGCAGGGGTGCACAAGCCTCCAGCCCATTGTGAAGCTTTCCTCTGGCATCAAGCCTTGAAGTGAGAATGGAAATGTTCTGAAACTGCTTTGATTTTCATACATTTTTATATTGTGATTCATAATCATTTTTATGTTTTACTTTTTTTAAGTGTGAATGACTTTGAAAGTATGGGAAGCAGTTCAAAATATTTTAACAAATGAACCCAGGCACTTAAAATGACTGAAGGCATCAATTCTGTGGAGACACATGGCTATGCTTGGTGGGAGGGTAACAGGGCATTCTCAGTGGCGGCCCCCTGCCTCTGGAACTCCCAAGTGACATTTGGTCCTCCACAGTGACAATATTTAAGAAAAGGATACAGACATTTTAATACGGCTGGGTGTTTGGACCACAAAGTAATTATTTGGGGAGTGTGGTTCTGTAGATGCAATTGCTGCTGCTTATTATATTTTATTTGACTCTGCAGTTTAAATCTTTTTCTGAGTATGGTTGTTACTGCTGTTCACCATTCTGTGGTTCAGACTGAGGGAAGAGCAGGATACAAAAAATTAAATAAATGAATGAACGAGCAACTATGTGCGGTTTCTTTTCATGCATTCTGAAACCATAAGAGAAATGAGCTCCAGCAAAACCAGACGCACACACCCCGAGATCCAAGGCAGAGATGGGGTGTGCCTGGGCCTCCTGGTGCTGTTGGACTCTCAAGCAGCCAGCATGGCCAATAGTCTGGAGGGATGCTGATGGGAGCTGGAGCCCAGCTATGTTTGGAGGGCCACAGATGGTCCCCAGTCCTCAGCAGAGGTAAACTTTGCCTGCCTTTACTTTACCACTGTCCAGTTTACCACAGAAGGGATTTGCATCCACAGAAGGCAAAAAGAAAAAGGAAGATTCTCAGTCTAATGTTCTTTTTATTGAATTTTTAAAAAACAATGTATGGAAGGGGGGAAGGTGTGCAAGCCAGATGTTTGCAAGTGTCATATTCCAACTCAGAGATGTTGCAGAAATGTATAGTGATGCATCCAAGCTAGCGAAGCACATTTAGTGGAGAAACTACCCCCCCATCCTTTTATTTTATTCTCTTCATATTGCAGGCTTGGTCGTAACCTTCAAAAAAACAACTCCCCTTGCATTCCCACTTCAAAGAAATTAATGCTGCCTCACTCTTTTGATGATTGCATACCATGCCAGAAAATGCAACCAGTGTCTCCAGCGATTGTTGCCCACCCATGGGAGAGGGAGGGTTGTGGGTGCTGAGTGGACCAGAGTGGTGTGGTAGGCAAGGGGGCCTAGAAGGCAAAGCTGAACAGGGAGGGTCCGCCAAGGACAATGTGCCAGCCAGAACATGACACCTTCAGCTGATTCCCTCCCCTTCCCCTTCCTGTATCTGCACAACAGCCGCACAGGTTAGTAATATCATCGTGGCCTTCATGCCTACAATCTTATATTTTGGGAATTGCCACATCCTGTAGGGAAAAAAGTGAGAAACAGTTGAATCTCTACACCTTCCAAGAGAGATGTGGCTAATTCCTTTCAAACAATGCAGGGATTATATTCAGAACTTTTTGTTTCTAAATATATTAGAGCCAAAATGTGATCTTAGCATCACTTAAGAACCCAGGAATCTCTTCCTCAATCCTAAAAGCTGCAGAAAATTTTGCTGGCCTTCAGAGCCAAACTTTCCTGCTTCAAAGCACCAACAATCTCTGCAACTTAACCTAACTCTTCCATTCCATTGCGTTGTGTTCCTTTTGTGATCCTACTACAAGCCTTGATGAAATTTAGCCATATGTCAGCTTCCTGCCATACTGTACTGAAGAATGCCCAGGATGCACAGGAGTCATTAAGCAGCTTGAAATATCTTGAATGAGACCTAATGAATGTAAAACAATGTTCACCTCAACTGAAGAGGCAGTTAAATTTAAACAAAAAACCTTTAGCTGACACTAGTCCAGTGGATGTTTTTCCTTTGAACATCTACCCTCCTCCTTTCTGCCCTCGCTCACCCCACCTCATCTCAAACATTTGAGACTCCTCCACACAATTTCAAAAGTACCATATGATAGTAGTTCCATCCAGCTCACATTTAGCTAGTTTGCCAAACAGAGTATCATGGGGCACTTTGTCAAAAGCTTTGCTGAAGTTGAGATATATTATGTCCACAGCATTCCCACAGTCTACAGGGGAGATTATCTGATCAAAAAATGAGATCAGTCTGGCAGGATTTGTTCTTGATTTGCCATGCATCACACAGGGGTGCTGTTCAAGGGAATGCAAGCCTAAGGGCCAGCCTCTGGGCTACTGTTACAGTTCTTAGGATCATGGCTTAGATTTGTAATCAATGTTTATAACAGGGACGGGGAACCTGCCCAACTCCTCTCTACTTCAGCCAGCATTGCCAATGATCAGGGTGAAGGATGTTACAGTCCAGCAGTATCTGGAGAGCCACAGGTTCTCCAGCCCGGCTTTATAAACTTCCATTTGTCTCTTCAGGAGAATGAAATCTGTTCCTTGTCATCCTTTGTACAAAAATTGTGAAGCTTTTTTCCATGAACAAATATTACATTTCATTACGCTGTGAAAAATTTCAATTGATTGCAGCTTGATTCAGACAGATGCCCCATTAGAGAAAGTCACAGGGCAGAACACTGCAAGCACAAGGGCTGATGAAACTTTTCCACAGGTAGCTTAACAGGACACAGATTGACAACTTCCTGTTTGTGGTGATACTACTACAAATATTTTGGAAAACTGAAAAATGTGTAGAAGCTATATGGCACAATATGTAGAAGGTTTTGAATAACCAAACTGAGAAGTCAGCAGCAAAAAATGGTTTTTCCCTTATCTGTAGAATAGTGGAAATTTGAGATATGTAAAACTCAGTGCTTTTAATTTAATTAGTAACAATGAATGGATGCCAAAATAATAGTTGGCAAGCTTGGCAGTTTCAACATTTGTAGCTTTGTTTACTAAATACAAGTAAAATAAACATGATACATTATATCACACTCTCTACGGCATCCCAAGTTTTCCTATGCAAATTACCCCAAATCAAAATTGTTCAGAAAACCCCTATCACTAGGAAATCTGCAACCCAACATGGAATATGTAAAATCACAACGCCACAGGCCAGCTCTTCCCAAACTGGGAGTCCAACTCCGATCAACCCTAGTCAGCATGGCCAATGGCCAGGGATATTGAGAGTAGTCCAGCAACACATGGAGGGCATCACATTGGCAAAAGTTGCCACAAACTTCTTAACATGGGGCACAATCCACTAGGAAGCCATCATGTAAAAGCATAAGGGTTGTATCTAATGTTAGTCTTACTCAGAGTAGAATCACTGAAATTAATAGACATGAGTAATTTGGGCCCATTAATTTCATTGGGTCTACTCTGAGTAGAACTTAGTGGGGCACAACCCTAAATGAACAGGAGGTGCACAAGAGCACTACTTTGTTCTGGTGCAGTCCCTGTTTACTTCACTTAGGTGGGAGGAGAACATCTCAGCAAATTGCCTCCCACCACCCCACCTGGATCAGATCTCTCTCTCTGGCATCCTTAATGATGCCAGACATCCCCTGCCTGGGGTGACTGCCTCATCTTAGGGCAGCCTCTGCAAGGCTATGAACAGAATTAAGAACCTGATTCCTACAAAACGTTTCTTAAGACCACTTTGAAGCAACACAAGAGACTGGTGGATTCAGCTAACTTTATTAACTGTAAAACTAAAATTTAAAAACCAAAACACCACCCAGTTCCCATGACAGAGGAGGGACCTTTCGAAGTTCTACGAAGTCATGGATATTTGCTTTAAGAAGTGAAATTCTCTAAGTCTTTGATTTAATGTTTGTGGCTGTTTCCCCCACCCCACCCCAATTTTTGTATTTTTATTTTCTACAAAATCAGTTTGTGCAGATCTTTAGATGAGTTTAGCATTAAGCCTGAGGAGAAAACAAACAAAAGCAACCTGTCTTTTCCCCTGTTTTCCTACAAACTTATTTTATTCAATCTGCATGTATCTACAACCCAGCTAGTTGAAATCAAATATTTAGTGTTAGAGCTGTTTCACAGCAGCAAAATATTACATTAGAGAAATTCAAATTGCTAGACATAAGAAAATGGTACATACAATCAGACAGCCGTCTAAATGTTTTTAATATTGACATTCAAATATATCTGCATTGTGCTGAAGGTTTAAGAACAAAAACATGTGATCTGAAACGGATGCTCCAATAATGTGTATACCATCTGAAATCAAAGGATTTGAAGGTTATGTTCCCAGTTATTTATTATGGATGGTGCAACTTGGTACGAACAGCGCTTGCAGAGCTCTTGCAAAGCTCCCGTTCATTTTAATGAGGCTTGTGCAGGAGAAGAGCTTGGCGTTTCTCCCCAACGCAAGCATACAGCAGCTTTTTCCCTAATTAAGGAATGTCTTAAAAACACAATAATATCCTTTTTTATCTTTATACATTTAAAACTAAAATACATGATTAAATTAAGGACTCTGAGGTTAGTACTGAGTGAAATACTCTGAAAAAGATTGACTCTATGGGGGGGGGGAGGAAAAAAAGACCACACAGTTCTACTTTCTAAAGCAGATAATCTTGCCTGCAAGTTTGGGGAGGTCACTAAGCCCATAACATGTGCAAAGAAATGCAATACAAGGAACCATGCAAAAAGTACAGGAAAATGTGTTAGAGTAGGGAAAACAGGTCTAAACAAACAAACAAACAAAAGCTTTATAAATACACTGAACTATAGGTTTAGCATTAGGTATACCATAGAGCAGACAAACGGCACTCTAGCAGGTTCAAATGCTTCCAACATCTGCACAGGTAAGTCATGCCATCTTTGGTTGACTGCAGTACCAGGAAGGATGAGCGTGAAGGAGGAGAGCAAGAGGTTTTAGGCAAAAGGGTGTCAACTCTCGCTTGGCAGCTGAGCCTCAATGTCCACTCTGCAAATGGGGCACTTCTTGTTTGTGATCAACCACTGATCCACACACACTTGGTGGAAGAGATGCATACATGGCAGGCGCCTATTAACAAGAAAAATGAAGTAGAAAGGCAGGTCAGTGCTTTGCAGACAACTGTGACTACCTGAAAACATAATGTTTGGTTAAAAAAAGCCTTCCATTAAAAAAGCCTGCCTCCTTTATATCTTACTTTAACAAATTGATTAAGGAATCTGTCTATCATTTGCTTCCAAAACGATGGGCCTTGTGGCACAGGATAGCTACATTAAACACAAGGATGACACGGTTCAAATTCAGTTTGTGTACTTCTGTGCTTATTCCATTTCCAAGACAGAACTGAACCACAAGGTCTGTAGTGAAAGATGAAAAGCAGAGTGATTGGACTGTGCTTACAGGGCAAGAGACTTGTAGTCATAGGAGTGCGTCAGGAAGCCACACAAGGGCATGGAGCCCAACTATGCAAACCTTTTCCCCTTCCCTGTCACCATCTAGTTCTGAGAATTTACTAGGCCTTGCAAGCTTCTCTCTGCAACCATGAAAGCCAGAACCCTTTTTCAAAAAAGGCTGCAGTTCTCTAAGGATTATATGGTGATCTGCAGATGTACTAGAAGCACACAGTCTCAGTTACACAATGTAACACCAAAAATACACTACATTAGATGTTTCAAGATGCTGAATTGAAACAGTACAGCGGAACCTGTTCCTATCAGTGCAAAGACCTAGCATTGTCTCCCAGAAGGTGAGAATGTCACTGACAAAAAGGGACTTTGTAGGGGTTTCTTGTTTTTATCAAGAGCAGAAGTATGCAGTCTGGAAGATGGATCAAGGGCAGGGCTAAGACATTGCCATCCCCCTATCTGTGGTAACATTTAAATATTCCTTTCTTTTATGCGTTGCTCCAATCACATGACAAGCACACATCCCAGCTCTGGCATATTCGTGGCAGTGAGATATGCACTGGCTTCAAGCAATCGAAACACGGAGGGGGGGCGAGGAGGGAGACCGTGTCGGACCATCAGTCCCCCTAGCTCAGTACTGTCAATATTGACTGGTAGTGGGTCTCCAAGGTTCCAGACGGGACACCCCCAGCCCTACCTGGAGGTGCCAAAGACTGAACCTCTTGCATGCAAAGCAGGTGCTCTTTCACTGAGTTATGGTGCTTCCCCAGAATGTTCAAGAAGCGTTTAAACAGTTCTGATCCCAGGTGAAGCACCAACAGGGAAGAGCTTTTCCACAATATCCAGGGTGAGGGTGGCAACATCTAAGGCAGCCCCTACTCAATTTTGGGACTGCAAATCATGGCTGTTGATTGAGATTAGCTAAAGTGGCCCTATAAAATGTCACAAGGGGAAATATGACAGTCATGTAAATTAATGACCTCTAAAGACCTCGTTAACATTATTTTCTGATCACAGTTCATTATGACACTAGAAACGTACTGGCAATAATTGACTAGGACTGTACCAGTCTGAATTTCCTCACATCTAGTAATCTTCAATTTTGAGAGAGACAACATTTTTTAAAATGGCTTTTGTGGCTTCCTGCACATAGTCCAGGGCTTTGGCCCTGTATCTCATCAAGCAGATTATTTATGTATTTATTTACCTGACATCTTCACCTTCCTCTAATATAGATAAACAAATGGTACATTTTTCCTCTGTATCTTCCTCAGTTCCTTCCTCCCCATCTTGTTTGCAGTGCAGTTTCCTCTGTGAGAACCAATCAGTTGTTACCTTATTAGCAGAGATGACATTATTGGCAAACTGAATAAGATCTTGTTTTATGCACAATTATTGCTTCTATTACAACAACCAACGACGACTGCATTTGATGTACAAACAAGACAGTTTAACAAAATGCAACAAGTAGATTAAACTGACGTCACCAAGCTGCAAATCCCTTCATTTCTAGCCTCCCTAAAACGATTCTATTAAAATCGAACAATTAAACTGGCTGTAGAGACATCTGCAGCAACCTTTAAACTTAAGTGAGGAACCTGTAATTTTCCTATGAAACCAGCCTAGGACAACGTATGTTAGAAAACTAAACTGAACAAAAGGAGTTTTGGAGAGAAGAAACATCCAACCTTCACAGACTGCAGGCAGGGCTGGTCTGGAGGGCGGGAAGACTCCTCCCCCTGGAGAGGAGACAAAGGAGTTTGAAGACCCTGCCTGACATGTCCAGTAGGAGGAGTCATCCCTAACCAGGAATGTCCTCCAGCCCTATCTAGCAAACTAAACTGAGCAGCAATGAATAGGTTTGGGGCTCCAGTCCTATTTTATTTATTTATTAAATTTCTTAGTAGCCCATCTGGCTGGTTCTCCAGCCACTCTGGGCGAAGTACAAATTAGCATAGTGCAATAAACATTAGAATCTGAGCCAATAATAATACAATCTATCTACACATCTAATAACATAGCAATCCAGTAAACATTAAAATCTACACCAATAATAATAATAAAATCTAATCCTCCCCAAAGGCCTGCCTGAAGAGCCCGGTCTTCATGGCCAGGCGGAAACTCATTATAGAGGGGGCAAGGCGGAGATCATTTGGGAGGGAGTTCCACAGGGTGGGGGCCACAATTGAAAAAGCCCTCTCTCTAGTCCTCACCACTCTGGCTGTTTTCACTGATGGGATAGGGAGAAGGCTTTCTGAGGCTGATCTTGTTAGGCAGCATAACTGATGATGCTGGAGTCGCTCCTTCAGATAGACTGGGCTGAGACCGTATAGGGATTTAAACACAGCTGTGGAGTCGGAGTCAGTGTTGTGGAATCGGAAGCAATTTTGGGTGGAGTCGGAGTCGGTAGAAATGTACCGACTCCGACGTCAAAATAAATTTTGATTGACAATTTTTTTAAAATATAAATTCAAAATGTCAAAGAAGCTCCCCATGAAGTCAGCTGTAGTTGAGCATTTCACCATAACTCAAGATGGAAAACATTTTGTGTGTCAGTCTATGACACAGGACCCAGATGAAGACAAATGCTGTGATGCCAAGATCAGCGCATATTCAGGCAGCGATAAAAATGCTCCTACGACAGCTTCCAATTTAAAAAGACATTTACAGCCCTTTCCAGGGCTGTGGAGTTGGAAGCAATTTTGGGTGGAGTCAGACAGTAGAAAAATAGAGGAGTCGGAGTCGAAGGTTTGGCGTACCGACTCCACAGCCCTGGATTTAAAGGTCAAAACCAACACCTTGAATTGGGCCCGGCAAGCCACTGGTAGCCAGTGTAGTTCTTTTAACACTGGAGTTATGTGATCTCGCTGGCGGCTGCCTTTGATCAGGCACGCTGCAGCATTCTGTACCAGTTGCAATTTCTGGACCATTTTCAAGGGTAGCCCCACGTAGAGCGCATTACAGTAGTCTAAGCGAGAGGAGACCAAGGCATGTACCACCGACAGGAGCAGATGATTGGGGAGGTAGGGGCGCAGCCTCCGTATCAGATGAAGTTGATACAATGCTGCCCAGCTCACAGCCAAGACCTGAGCTTCCATGGACAGTTGGGAGTCAAGAATGACCCCCAGGCTGCGGACCTGGTCTTTCAGGGGCAATCGTACCCCATTAAGCATCAGGTCGAGATCCCCTAACCTTCCATTCTCTCCCACGAACAGGACCTTGGTTTTGTCAGGGTTCAGTTTCAGCTTATTCCTTCCCATCCAGCCACTCACCGACTCCAGGCACTTGGACAGGGTTTCTACAGCTGACCTTGGTGAAGATTTAAATGAGAGATAGAGCTGCATGTCATCCGCATATTGGTGACACTGCAGCTCAAATCTCCTGATGATAGCCCCCAGCAGCTTTATATAAATGTTAAATAGCATCGGGGAGAGGATGGAGCCCTGTAGCACCCCACAGGTGAGAGGCCAAGGATCCGAAACCTCATCCCCCAATGCTACTCTTTGGTGCCTATCAGAGAGGAAGGAACGGAACCACTGCAGTACAGTGCCCCCTATGCCTAACCCCTCCAGGCGATCCAAAAGGATACCGTGGTCAACAGTATCAAAAGCCGCTGAGAGGTCCAGGAGGATGAGGAAGGTGCAGTCACCCCTATCCAACGCTCTCCTCATATCATCCACCAAGGAGACCAAGGCTGTTTCAGTCCCATGTCCAGGCTTGAAGCCCGACTGAAATGGATCCAGATAATCCGCTTCCTCCAAGCGTACTTGCAACTGCTTTGCCACCACCCGCTCCACCGCCTTGCCCAAGAATGGTAAATTTGAGACTGGGCAAAAGTTATTCAAACCCTGGGGATCCAAGGAGGACTTCTTTAAGATTGGTTTTTTTACTGCCTGCTTGAGAGCTGATGGCATCACGCCCTCTTCCAAGGACACGTTTACTACCGCCTTGATCCCCTCGCCCAGTCTGTTCTTGCAGCTCATAATGAGCCACGATGGGCAAGGGTCGAGTAGGCAGGTGGTTGGCCTTAACGTTGAAAGCACCTTGTCTACTTCCTTGGAAAGGAGAAGCTGGAACTGATCCCACACTACCAGAAAACCATTGGCTGCCTCTGGCTCACTCACTGTATCTGCAGCGTGCGGAATTGCAATCTTTAGATGATCAATTTTATCCCCAAATTGTTTTGCAAATTCATCACAGGAGGTCTTGGAATATCCCATCGGTTCCAAAGCAACTGGACCGACCAGGCTTCGGACCACTTGGAACAGCCTCCTGGGACAGCACTCTGCAGACGCAATAGAGGCAGCGTAGAAATCCTTCTTTGCTGCCCTCATCGCCACGTGGTAGGCTGCTGCAGCCGCTCTAACCCGTGTCTGATCATCATCAGAGCGAGTTTTCCGCCACCGGCGTTCCAGCCATCTCAGAATTTGCAGCTGTAGAGTATACCATGGCGCGGTCTGAGTTCTATTTAGGGGGAGAGGGCGTTTTGGAGCCACCCAGTCTAATGCCCCAGTGATCGCCTCATTCCACTCCTCCACCAGGGATTTGACCGAGTGCCCGTCTGCAGGTTCCATAAAATCCCCAAGTGCATTCAGGAATCCATCAGGATCCATCAAACGCCTAGGGCGGACCATCCTAATGGGTCCTTTGCCCCCGCGGAGGGTGTGTGGTATCGAAAGGTCTACTCTCACAAAATAGTGATCTGTTCACGATAAGGGGAGATAAAGCCCTACAACATGCACTGTTGTGTCATCCTGGAAAAATGTCCCAACATCATGTTTTGCTCCTGTGGTGTAATGGACAGACCTGATATTGGACAGGGTAGTTCAGATTCCTGCTCAGCCAATCTTGGTGGCTTTAGGAGACCTCCCACCCCCGACTCTGTTCCTCACTTATAGCACTATAATTTAAACTAGGACTCCATTGATATGGTTGCTAAAATTAGAATTACTGCAACTCACTTTTGCAGGCTACATGATCAGCAGCCTAATGTGACATCCCTGTTTTGGAAGTGTGCCTCTTATTTATTTATTATGTGGTTCATACCCGTTCTACCTCCCAGTAGGAGCCCAGGGCAGCAAACAAAAGCACTAAAAACACTTTAAAACATCATAAAAACAGACTTTAAAATACATTAAAATAAAACATATTTAAAAACATTTTTTTGAAAAGCTTTAAAAATCTTTTAAAAAAAGAAAAGGTTTAAAAATATATTAAAAAGCAATTCCAACACAGACACAGACTGGGATAAGGTCTCAACTCAAAAGGCTTGTTGAAAGATCACCTCTTGAATGATCAAATGCCCCTACACATACATAGCCAGTGTCTCAGGCAAAGGGTAAGTTGAACTCTTTCCTCAACATACTAGTTTTGTATGTGCAGGGATTTTGATGCAGCATCAAAACATTAGAGTTTAATGTCAAAAATGTATTCCTGTCCCTTCCCACAGCCCTAAAAGAAGCATGCAAAGATACAAATTGCTCAAGCACCTCTAGGAAATGCTCACCTTTTTATACTTATGTGGATACGTGCACCTTTCAATTGTTCCCTGTGAAGCTCCACGATTCACATTTCCTAAACGTTCTTCCAGATGAATTAATTCCTGGAATCAAGGAGGAACCAAGAGAATTTAATATCTTGGTGCTCTCATTTTATCCTACTTTTTCACAGCTTGTTGTATCACCTACTTGATTCACATGCAGGTTCTTTAAGAAGTAGCCTATAGACAAGTAGTTCTCTATTTCTGATCTCTTATAATATCACAGTGGCTCTGCCCATGGAATTTATCATAGCCACTCTGGCTGCAATTGGCTTACCTGCTCTGATGTCATAAAAATGGCTCAGTGTGGGGTGGTTTAGTGCTTAAGGGGGCTCTGGAGCTTTTATATGGATGAGGAACCTGTAGCCCTCTAGATGTTGTTGGATTCCAGCTCCCATCAGCCCTAGCTGGCATGGCCAATGGTCAGGTATGCTGGAAGTCGTAATCCAGCAATATCTCCAGGGGCACAGCCTCCTCGTCACTGCCTTAGACTATGACCTCCAAAGATCTATGAGCAACCTTCATGAAATTGACCCCCTCATTCCCCTTGTCAGGGCTGCATAAACTTTTGGAGGACACTTAGTTGGTGCAGATCAAGTCAGCTCACCTTGCTAGTGAACAGTTAGCTTAACTCTCGTGCTTATGCACAGGGTGGTTTGCTGTGTGTTTTATGATGAAGATGTGATGATAACTACTCTAAAAAGACTACTTCCTTATACTGCTTCAGGCTTTTGGTTGAAACATGGCGATCCATTTTTGTCCCTAAAGAACACAGCTTATTAGAAAGCACTCCCTGAACATCTTTCCAATGAACTAGAACAGCCTCCGCCCCACAGTGTTTTGGGTACAACTGCCATCAGCGCCACACTGCATGAGTGTGCTCCCATCAGCCCCAGCGTCACATGGCCGTGTGATGGGAATCGTAGTCCAGAACACCTGAAGGGCACCAGGTTGGGGAAGACTGGACTAGAACATTAAGCGTTCATTAACTCTCTGCATCCGATGTCTGAATTTCTCTGATCCACATAAACTGCAGTTGTAAACATGGCCCAATTTCGTTTAAGAGGATCAACAGTTTAACACCAACTAGCCGCCTCAAAGAGTCCTGCAACTTGTCAATGTAAACATTTCTTGCAGTACATAATCTGTTACCTGCCACCTACTGCTGCATAATCCAAAAAAGAAAGAAAAAAAGCCTTCTCTACTTTTTAAGCACTGGCCCTCTTCCCAAGGCACAATAAAAGGCCAGAGGTCATTATACAAAAAAGATGATCTAAGATCCAATTAGTTTACATTTAATTCTGCAATGTACCCCTCCTCCCCCTTGTCCCCTCAAGCAAAAATGCTGCCACGTAGCCAGGTTTATTCTATTACAAACCTCAAAATTGCCCCTGAAAGGGCCTCTGAATGAAGTTCCATCCAATCCCGATGAAATGTAACGAATGTGAGGGTAGCCCGCCATGTCAGGAACCTATTCAAATAGCAGAATGGAGTTAAATCTAATTGCAGAACAGTTTTGAGTATTTTACTGTTCATGTTGCAAAAAAACAAACAAACAATAGAGCCCTGCTGCTGTGATTCTCATCACCAGTAGTCAGAATCCTGGTAGATGGTGGGCCTACAATCCCCTTTCTAAATCTTCCTTAATGGGTCCTAGAAACAAATTATTTCAAGAAAGGAAGTGGCTATTCTGTTTGAACTCAGTCCAGAGGTTGCCTAGTTCTCACCCAACCAAGACTTCAGGTGTGAGAGTATTCCAGAAATATCAACACATTCTGGCAAACTCTGTGCCTCAAACATAATATAAATGAACTCTAACATGATGATGGCTATTATTACAAAGCTTGCAAATAATCTGAGAATGACTCAAGGTAGTTTCTCAGCTAGCGAGCTTCACGTATTCAAATAGGCACATGGAAATGCATCTGCCTTATGCTGAAGCTTATTGTGTTCTAAAAATGGGCAGGGACCATTTCCAAAATTGATACCACTCCTAAAATAAATTGCGAGATCAACTGACCGTTGGTGTATGCCTCACCATACACATCATGGTATTTCAGAACCTACATGCACCACCCCCCAGATGAGAAATTCCAATACCTTTTTATGGAAAGGAGGCAGGAAACCGACAAACTCACAAAGAGCACAGCAAGGGTGCTCAATGGAGTCACACACAACATCCCAGTGTCTACTTGAAAGCCAGTCAGAATGTAGCAAGCAATATCCCTTCCAGGCAAGCACGCCTAACACTCTGCAAAGCGTCCTTCACCACCATGGTGCCTTCTAGATGGTTTGGACACACTGGCTGGGGCTGATGGGAATTGTAGCCCAAACTATCTGGAGGGCAGGAGGCTGGTGAGATTGAAGGCTGCTTTACAACATTCCAGGCATCAGGTCCAGAATCTCATGTTCCTGAACTTCAAGGGTGAGAAATCAAATAGAAATCTGGAGCTAATCATCCCATAGAGCAAAACAAAATATATTAATTCCAGCATCCTTTGTGCCTCTGTCGAAGAAGTTGTCAAAAGAACTATAGGTTCAGAGCAGTTCCATCACAGCTAGAAGACCAGAGGCTGAATTCCACATCTTGCACTTTAAATTCCCCAGAAATTCAAGCAAACTCTAGTTCCTCAGGTTGCTTCATTCTTTTAATCTGTGGTAAGATGCCATAGAGATCTTTAAAACAAATCCTTAAAACAAATAAATTCCCAAATGAGGATGGTTTTCTGTCTATCAATGACCTGGAATTAATCTAGGGGTTAAATAATGGCAGAGATTATGACTTTCCACCAACTGCAGCACTCCTGGTGTACTCTTAAGAACGGCTAAAGAAATTAATACTTGGCCTTTACCTCACAAATCCAGAAAGATCAGTCCTGACCTGTGCAACCCTGCTCACACACCCCATTCCTAAGGACTTAGTAAAAGTCATCACATCTTAAACACAAATAAAGGTTGTAACTGCTTGTGTCCATCACCATCCTATCGCACATCTCTTGCTTTTCTCAAACAGCAGTTCAACAACTATTTTAGTTAGATAAAACACCCTTGACAGGCTGGTGAAGTATAAGCCACTTGCAGTTATACTAAGTGCTATACAATAGTGTGGATGACAATCTCCGCAAGCAGGGTGAAGTATAAGCCACTTGCAGTTATACTAAGTGCTATACAATAGTGTGGATGACAATCTCCGCAAGCAGGGCTGAGAAACCTGCAGCTCCCCAGATGTCAGTAGATTACAGTTCCCATGATCCCTGACCATTGGTCATGCTAGCTGGGGCTGATGGATGTTGGAGGCCAACCACATGGGGCCACAAGGTTCCCAATCCCTGCTGTAAAAGAACCTTACAATCAATGTGCTATTATCTGCATTGGCCTTTCATCTAGCATGGGAAGAAGAGAAGCCAGTGACTTTTGTCTTCTTGTGAACTGGAATGCAAAAAGGGGATTTCGGCGCTGCATCAGGAGTTTTCCTGTCTAATTCAGGAGCCTAAGCACCCAAGTAATGTCACTGGAGAGAGTTCTTCAGCTACAAAGTTCAGTAAGGCTGCCAGAATTGGATCAAAGGTCACCTCTTCCTTTTGCATAAGTTGCCTCCAGATCTCCAAAATAGGAGGGATGAAAATTTGCAAAACTTAAGATGTTCTGGATTCTGTGATTAATCCCATATTCTGCTGAACTTTACACAAAACTCCATGTGCACAGATCAACCACAACCAACCAACCTGGCTTACAATGTGTAACCTCAAAATCTTTTCCTACCCATTATCACTATTCTAGGTACAACCCCAGTCTTCACTTGAAGGTAATCCTATTAACTCGCTCCTACTAATCAAGGAGCATTGTAACTCAAGCCTTCTGAAGCAAGTTATTGAACTAAGCAACAACAACAAAAATCAGATGCAGAGGGTCAATGTACTACTGGCTAATTTAATACGGGTTAATTTCTGAGTTCCAAGTCAGAAAGGTGGCCATCTTAAACCCAATTAAAAGTCCCTGCCGCTTAGAACACAGCTGGAAATCCGTGGCCACCTAATGTTGCTGGAGTAGAACTCCCATCATCCCTGACCACTGGCTGTGGGGGCTGACAGGAGTTGGGAGTCCAACAACATCTGGAGGGCAACAGGTCTCTCAACTCTGTGTTAGGAAGTCCACCTTCTTTTGCAAAGACGTTCTTACATACTGATGCTTACAAGTAACAAAACTTCCAATGAAACGGAAGCAGGCATGATCTGCCCTGGACTCTCTGGCGCAACCCCCACTCTTTTCAAAGTGGGGGAGCTGCCCCCAATGGATGCCGTACAGCAGCAGCAGCAGCAACCGGCAAATATTGGCAGTGGTTTCAGAGTTGTTCTTACCATTAAAGGAAGAGCACCTATTTGTAAGTGGTGAAGTCGAGGAGGTGCATGATAGTGAGCCAAATGCGGATGCAATGGGCCTGGCGGGTAAGTGGCTGCAGTCACTCCTGCCTCAATTCCCAGCTCCCTACCAGGAGAAGGAGAAAAGTCACTTTTAGACAGGCTTTGAAGTCAACACCACTCTCACCATTTGGGAAAGGAAATTTCCTCACAGCAAATATTTGGACTTTTGCATGCTTCTGGAGCCATATAAACATCAATACCAAGAGGCCGAATGTTAGTTACCTGTTTGTTTCCAAGCCCAGATAGAAGTGTCTGTATTTATTCAGGTATTTTTAGGCTGCCTTCTGAAGCAAAGCCCTTACAAGGAAGCTTTCCTAACACAAAACATACCAGCCTTTCCCAGTCTGGTGCCAATGGAAGCTATCGTCCAAAATATCTGAAGGACACCAGGTCGGAAAGGCTGCAATATACAATATGCCTACTCATAAAATATAATTACTAATTTACTAAACAACCATCATTTAACACAATATAACCCCCCTAAAATACAAAATTAGTAGTGTGTTACTGTCTCATAAGCTTAGCCTAGCCTACCTCACAAAACTGTTGTGAGGATAAAATGAGAAACTCCACATGGCTGCTTGGATAAAAAAGAGACCACAAATGCAACAGATTAAAAACAAATCCTGCTATTTAAGGAGGGACTAGAAAAATATCCAAAAGAAGCAAGCAATGGCATTTAGTGCCTTTGCAAAGACAGGATCTAGAATAAATGAAAGTTTTGTTTTCAATCAGCTGCAATTGCAAGTGTGATGAACAGGGATACTTTGCGGCTACTACTTCTAAGGCAAAGACTATTGTGCATATTTTTCTGATGTGAATCAAGAGAAGGCAAGAGTTTACTAACCAGGCAGATCTCTCTGGTGCTTGACGGGGGTGCGAAGACATCGTCTGTGGTACGTGAATGTGATGCCCGTGGCCATAGTTGGGATGCATTCGGTGAGGATGGGGTGGTGGTCGTTCATGTGCTCGCCTGCAAGCAAGGGGTGGGGGGAGAAGTAGCATCACAAGCTGCTTACAAATGCAAGAGTTTTTCTCTGGGCAAATCTTTCTTTGCAGATTACTTCACACTGGAGAATACAAACAATGGGTTTCTTGACTTCTCCTCTCTCATTCCTGTGCAGTCTGCCTCACTCACCCCACCCCTCAACCAACGTCTGATCAGGTGTGTGCGAGAGTGGAGGGGTTCCTACCTTAGAAGTGGATGGCTAGGAGGACTTGCGGAGAAATGTGAAAAAGACTGTGTGCATGCTCAACACAGAATGCTTTAAGTAAAACTATATAAAAATGGCAATTTCTAAAGTGGCAGTTCCTTCTGGTACACTTGCATAAGTACTAAACTTTTGGACTTGATTTGGCCTTTGCCCATTTCCTAATAACCAAGCCTGCGGCTAACAGCTTTGGTCCCTGAAATATTTTTAAAATTATCAAGTGAACAGCCCTCCTTAGTCAGCATTCATTTTTATAATCTGGAAACTGGACAGTCAATGTGATGTAACTATTCAAAAGGACAGAGGCCAACAGTTTAATTAACAGCAGTTCTGTTGCAACCAAACTCTCAAGTGCAGATGACAGGAGACTTCTGTTCTTAGTTAGATTTCCTCCCTAGTGAAGAGAGCCACTATTCACATCCATTCACATCTTTTAGCATCTCTGCTTAAATTAGGGCCCAGGGAGTATGATGTGAATGTAGATGTTGGTTTTAGGCCTAGCTGTACTCAAATCACAGAAGCAGATTCCAGTAAACTACCATCACCCCACACCCAATCATTTCATCTGAACTTCAAGAGAGGCAGTGTGGTGTAGTGGCTACAGTGCCAGACTAGGACTGGGGAGACACTGGTTCAACTCGCCGCTCAGCCGTAAAGCTCGCCGGATGATCCTGAGCCAGTCAACCACTACAAGCACAGTCTCCTCCACAGTTGTAGGTACAGAATGGATGGGGACAGAACCATGCATACCACCCTGAGATCATGGGAAGAAAGGTGGCATTAAAACAATGCAGCAAGCAGTCATTTAACTTCAGCTGCTGCTCAGAGGCAGATTTAGAGGTAACTAGTTACCTCTTGGCAACGGCAACCAAAGAGGTGAGCAGCCTTCCCCAACCTGGTACCCTCCAGAAGCTCTGCACTACAGCTAACACCGGCCCCTGCCGGGCGAGCTGACGGAAGCTGCAGCCCAAAACACCTAGAGGGCACCATGTTGGGGAAGGCTGGGGTAAAAGAGGAGGTGTCACCCATTCTCTCAGGGATTCAGAGGGAGCCCACATTCAAACTGCCACTCCTCCATCCCCATCCACCCAAGCCCCCAGATGGCAGTGGCTCAATCCTAAAGAGGAAACCCTTTCGTCGGGAGACGTACGTGGGATGCTGCATCATTCTTCTTCTTTGGACCTCCATCCTCTGGATCACGTCGTGAGGGTGCAGCCTCTGGGAGGGAGGTGCCGCGGGAGGGATGTGATGGGCAGCCGGGAGGGGCTGTGGGATTGGGGCAGCAGCATTGGCTAATGGGTGTGGCGGGGGCGGGACGGGGTGGGAAGAAGCATGGGAGGACAGCGAGGGGTGGAAGGGGTGGACAGGATGAGGGATGACGTAGTCTACTTGAGGGGGCTGCGGTGGCTGAGGGGGGGCAGGGGGAGCGGGATTTCCGTGGGAATGGGGGCATGCAGAAGCCTGGTGATGAAGCGGCTGAGTCAGAGAGGCATCTGAAAGCAGGGGCAGCAGGAGGGAAGGAGGAGAGAAGAACAACAAACCCTGTCAGTCCATTCCAACAATCAGCAAAACTGAGATCATCTTACACCTCTTACTCTGCTGCCCTTGGTGGCACCCAAAAATCGGATGCCCAAAGCAGCCTCTTCACTTCTCCCTGCTGCAAGGGAAGGCTGCACCCAACCCGGCACCATTCCAGCGGTATGCACTCCCTGCTCATTGTGCCACTTTGTGGAGACGCTGCAGGCTGCCAATGACAAGAAGGCAATTTTGGGGGGCCTACCCTGCCAGCTGATGTCCCAGACCCCAGCCAAACTTACATGGCGAGTGCATATAATGCCGGCAGGATGCCAGCGAAGCCTGTGGCGGGGGCTGAGGCTGGGCGACCACGTTTGCACTGTATCCCTCTATGGCAACTGGCTGGCTGGGAGCAGCGCCTGACTGGTGCCCGTACATGGCTGTTCGGGAGGAAGCTCCGGGACAGCAGGGGTCAAAGGCTGATGCTCCGTGGAAAGAGCCGCTTCCGTGATTCCTTATGCCATTGCTGCTCAAGTCTACTGGGAGCGCCTGCTGCAAGGAGGGAGGATGAAAAGAGAAAGATGATTTAAAGATTTCTTGAACTGTGATGAAACGGTTGCTCTCTCTCTCTCTCTCTCTCTCTCTCTCTCTCTCTCTCTCTCTCTCTCACACACACACACACACACACACACACAGAGAGAGAGAGAGAGAGAGAGAGAGAGAGAGAGAGAGTGTTACCATTAGGAAAAGACCAAATAAGCTTTTTCACCATGACATCGACATCCCCCTTGTAAACCTGCCAGCTAGCCCATAGAATGAAACCCACAAAGAGCTAACCTAGGTTTCTGAAATAACAAATCACTTCTTGGGTCCAACCAAGGACCGTCTTGGCCACCATTTCAGTTCTAGTCAGGACACACACGCAGTGCCTGAGAAGAGTCATGACGGTGACCTGCCAGCAGTAAGAGGGATGCAAGAGACTCTTCACTTGGATGCCCCAAACTGGTGCAGGCTGATTCCAAGCAGCTGCCTCTCCACCGGCCTTCCTTCTCTGCATGAGCTGAGGGCGCTTAACCCCCAGTTCACAACAGCTACGTTCAAAGTGCTTACACTTACATTTAGGGCCCTTAATATCTTGGGCTTCAAATATCTCGAGAGAACGTGGCTTCCCACAGGCACCTGGTTGGCCACTGAGAAAAAAGCATGCTGGACTAGATGAGCCATTGGCCTGATCCAGCAAGCTCTTCTTAATGTCTGCTCCCCACAGAGACCTCCCCATGCCTTGAGGCCTGCAGAGAAGGCTCTGAGCAATGGGCCCTGTGCAGCACTAAGGATGGAGTGCAGGGACCTGGGCAAGGGCCTGTTCAGCGGTGCTCCCCCTCCCCGCCTGTGGAATTCCCTCCCAGGGAGGCATGCTTGGCCCTCTCATTATGTTCGTTCAGGAAACAGGTTAAGACACATTTCTTTCGGCAGACTTTTGGACAAGGGGCCGAGTGAAGAATTGTCAGCTGATCTCCTACAAATGGATTCACACGGAAATAACAAACAACATGCTGCCTTGTCTTACGAGTTATAGAATTGCTTTTCATTATATCTGGCCCTCATTTTATTGTATTGTTTTTATATTGGGAGAGGCTACACTCCACTATCATCTTTGGACTTACCCCCTTTTGTCTGTTGTGCAGAATTCTGGGGATTTTTTCAAAAGCAGAATGATGCAGTTTTTTTTCTGCAATTAACACAGAAGATGCAAGAAAACCTTGGCTTAAAATTTTACGAAGACGAAAGGTTTTCTTGCACCAAGAAAGTGCACACATTTGTGAGGACGCACACACACACAGCAGCTGTTGCAATTAAGTCAGCACCACTGTCCTGACTGTTCTGTTGATTAAATGCAGATTTTATGGCTTCAACCTCAATCCTAGTTTGCGTAATATTTAGTCTTATGAGGAGTTCTGGCCAATGTGAACTTGCTTGTTTTGTGGTACAGTGTTATGGCACCTCCTAATAAAGGTATTGCCCAACCATGCTAGAAGATTTCTGCAAGACCAAGGCTGCAATCCTAGGTAGACTCTGTTGCGAGGAAGCCCCACTGAACTCAGAGTGTTACTGTCGAGTCAATACACATCGGGTTAGGCTGTCAGCGGTACTAACAGGGGGAGGGGAATATATTTAACCTGCACATTTGAAATGTTCAAAGCATGGCACATACAATAGGGCCCCACTCATACAGCAGGTAAGGTTCCAGACCCCCGCCGGAAAGCGAAAACCGCCAAAAAGCGGATCAGCTGTAGTGCGGGGGTCTGGAACCTAACCTGCTGATCACACCAGAGGAGAAGATCAGATCTTCCCCATCTCTGCACGATCAGCTCGAGCGAGAGTCTGATTGCGCCAGAAGAGAAGATTGGCTGCAGCGAGCTCCAGCCGATCTTTAACTCCTCCGGCGCGATCAGCTGGAGTGCGGGGAGCTCCAGCCGCCCCTCCAGCTGATCACCCTGCTGGTGCCGTATTAACGGAACGCCGAAAAGCAGGGCCCTACTGTATATGGTCTCAGCTATTCTTACAGCAGCCTCACCATCAGGCAGACCACTGTCATTTCTATATTACAGAGTGCGGTTTGTCTAATGAAACAAATCTAGTCACACTCTTTACTCTTACATCAACCTACATTAGAAGAGCCCAACTTCTGGTACAGGCCAGAAGTAGGGCCTTTCTAGTCCAGCATCCTGTTCCCACAGTGGCCAACCAGATGCCCGCAAGAAGAACCGGAGGGCAACAATGCCCTCCCACCTGATTCCCAGCAACTGTCATTCAGAGGCGGGCTGCCTCCAACAGTGGGCATAGAATACAGCCACTGTGGCCAGTCGTCCAGAAAAAGCATTAAGCATCGCACAGAGAAACAGCTGCCTCTAACACCACCGTAGCAAAAGTGAGGCATCCATAACCAAACCTGCCTGCTCGTGGTAAGTGGTGCCAGAAGTGCTACTTGGTCCCCCAGGTGCCAGCACTGGGGGAGGCCTTTCAGCAGGGCAGCTGGATTCGCTGAACGACGGAGAGAGGGGGACAGTCGCATGGGGGTGGTGGTGGTGGTGATGATGCTGGAAGTGGTGGCTGTGCTGCTGAAAACAGCTGGCGTGAGGGTGCCCCAGGGCATGGTGATTCTGCGAGGAGCCACTGCACGGAGAATGTTGGGGGCAGCACGATGGCAGCCGTGGCATTGCAGGAGGACCAGATTCCAGTGTTGCACTTGAGGTATTTCCTCTTGTGTCATCTTAAACGGGAGAGGAAAAGCACATGTGAACTCAGTCGATAATACAGAAACAGCAGTGAAAGGCGAACCTGGAAACTCGGCAGATTGTACAACCAGATTAGAGTCATTTGCTTATGAAAGTAAGACCAGTGGGAACTGCAACAAAATGTTGCAGTGCAGAATGCTCCTGGTCACTCTTCCAGTCAGGGTCAGCCATGAGACTTCATTCCATTTCCCCTCCCCTCTTTACATCCTCACCCCAGCATTCACTTAGCATGCTATGCCCACTGAGCATGCTCCATCCCCACAGGGCTGTTGTGGAGGTGTGCTCCCCCTCCCCACACACATATAGTCCCCCCCCCCGAAGATCTGTTGTGCTTCTACAAACCTTGAGATTCTCCCAAGCCTGCTAACATTTCTATGCATGGATGGTGCTGTTTTGGTTACATGAGCAACTACACTTACTTCTGAACTTCAGAAATGAAGGGAACAACAGATTCTTCCATGCAGGGGTGGGGAACCTGTGACCCTTCAGAGGTTGCTGGGCTACAGCTCCCATCATCTGTAACCACTGGCCATGCTGGCGGGGGCTGTGGGGAGTTGGGTCCAACAACGTCTGGAGGCACGCAGGTTAGCCAAATCTGCATGACTGCCTTGTGAGCCTTTCAAAATAAGGCTATGTTTAAACAGAGACATCCCAACTGTTTTAATAGTAAAATCTCATGGCAATTCAGAAAGGTTTCTGTCAAAGTTCTGTCATGGTTCACCTGCACATGCAGATTGCTGCAAATCCCCTCCTGTCTAAGCTTTTTCTGCCTGGGACTGGCTGCCTCTTTTTACCTTTACTGGCACTCAGGCCACTGGGCTAGACCCTGCCTCGCGCTGTAGTGAGCGAGAATCCCTTGCCTTTGCTGAAACTGAAAGCAGGAAGTCGTTTATCTTTTCTCCAGCATCCATGTTTCACTTACTTCTTGGCAGAGCCCCATCTCCTGAGCAAGTACAAGTAACGCTCAAGAGGTAAACTGGCTTCAAAAGCTTCCTGCCTCAGAGGTTCAAAGTGAACAGAAAGCCTCTGGGTAGTGGGATCAAGAATACTGACAGGCCCTTTCTCAAAATATTTTTAGTGAACTGCTACAGCCAAAGGACCTGAACTAATTATGAACAGCCACCTCCTCCTTGGGGTTTAAGCTGCACACTCGGAGCTGTTGCATGACAAAGAGCTCCTTCCTTGTTCACTTCCACCTTAGGGAAAGTTCTGCACGCGTAACAGCATGCTGAACACTGAAGCGAACTGAAAGGCCCTGCTTAAACAGGAGCTCTACAAGCACAGCCCAGAGAAGCAGAATCGCGGTTCTGACTTAATGTTTTTAACATGGTCTGGAACGGGGAAATTTAGTAACATCATTAGTCATTTAAGCTGACAAATTAAATACAGTGGTTTTTTAAATGTTTACTCTCAAGGAGCACCATAGATCAGCATCACAGCACCAGTTTGGCACCCAGAAGTTTCCAAGTTGAAATCCTCAGCACCTGCAGTTCAAGGATGTCGGGCTGCAGTTGATGGAGAAGACCCAGAGAGCCACTGCCAGGAAGACTCTTGGCTAGACTCAGACCAAGGCAGTTTCACAGGTTCAATCCTTTCCACATGGATCTGCCTGCTGTGGGATTCCTCTGCAGGTGTTGTGGACGCCATTCTGTATTGCAGGGCATTCTGTGGCACTGTCTGCACTGGGCACCAGAGGTTCCCCAGGAGCCCATATGAACTGAAAAGTGCCCCGGACTGCGCCTCAAAACTGTCCTGTAGCTGCATGCTGTAGGCAGGGGAAGGCACAAGCAGTCATTCAGAGAGGCTTGCTTGCCATTATTACCTTCGTATTAAGAAATCCCAGCATTCCTAGGAACACAGGCTCCCAGTGCTGGCCAGTACCTTGCCAAAGTTTTCCAGGAATTTGAAAAATGGTAGCCTAGGCATACAGATCAGGAAGAATCACTCCACTGGGATCACAGTATAATCAAGCCCACCTCAAGAACTCATCCAGACTTGCTATTCCAGTATAGTAGGGCCCCACTCATATGGTGGGTTATGTTCCGGACCCCCGCTGAAAAGCGGAACTCATTGAATAGAATAGCACACGACGCCTAAAAACCGCTGTAAAAGGGGAACAAGCGCCATGTGAGTGGGGCTTTATTCTAATTGTGTCTAATTGAGACTGCCACATTAGCAAAGCGCTGTAAAGCGTGGCCCTGCTGTACAACAGATTCACCTAAAACTGGGTAAAGCTCCTAGAAAGAAAGTTCTTCACCGTTGCCCCCCATAGTAGAATCTCATATATCTACAATTTTTTTAAAA
This sequence comes from Rhineura floridana, assembly GCF_030035675.1. Taxonomy (NCBI): domain Eukaryota; kingdom Metazoa; phylum Chordata; class Lepidosauria; order Squamata; family Rhineuridae; genus Rhineura; species Rhineura floridana. The sequence continues at coordinate 37,714,020 of NC_084493.1, forward strand.
AAATACAGAGATAGGAACACTGGCCCCAGAAATTCTATGCTTCCATGGCAAAAGTACGCTTTACATTTTCAAAGTAATAAGTACATCAACTTTGTGGTAAATCAACTGCAAAAAGGTAAAGCCCCTTATTCCTTACCTCCTGCTGGATTCCCTGCAGTCCCGCTGTTGGTGAGGACAACCAACGGCTCTGGGACTAAGGAGGACTGGCTGCTGGAGATGCTACAAAGGACATCAGAGACCTGCTCTGAGGCTGTGGTGCTGAGGCCGCCGGCGGATGTGGAATTTGCCGTCTGGGATTCCACTCTTGATGAGGTTGTTGGCACAACGGTGGGCTCTGTATAAAAACAACAACGTACCAAAATGCAAGCGCTTGCAGCCTGTTCAGGCAGCCTGTAACTCAGAACTCTTTTCTTGAACACACATCATGGCCAGTCGTGAGACAGACAATGTGGGCTTATGACTTGGCCGGTTGTGCCCATTCAGCAGTGTGCGTAGAACTGTTTTAACAGTGATGTTCATACTATTGCCTTCAATAGCTGGGCAGATATTTATATTAGCATCAACTCATGCGGCACGCAGCTTACGAGTCAGGTGTTGCTGATGAGCAGGTCCCATCCCATTGCTTATTTTGCGCACCCTTGGGCCTCATTTCCAGATAAAGTGTTACATCCATGTTCTTCAAAGGCAGGGTCAAAATTTAAACTGAGATACTATTTTTACCCACTGGTGTGGAATTGCTGTAGGACACTAAGACCTAAATGGCTTAGAAATAAATGCATTTGATCCAATTTTAAGAGAGTCTCTGACCCATATTCCAACTGAGACCTATCAGACCCCGTTGCCCTTGGTTCTTATTGCTCAAAGGAAGGCAGCCTCTCCCCTTTCAAACAGCACACTGGAAAGCAACAAACTGGAAAGTTTTCTTCAAAGGGAGCTGGTAACCCAGAAATCCTCGAAGGTCTGTTGCTTAGTTGGGGGTGGTTTATTTTATTCTTCGTTAAAGTTTTTTGTGAATTATTCATACCAGTATTTGACTCAAGATTGGAGCCCTAGCCTTCCTACCTAGGAACACAGAATGCTACCATATGCCCTCAGATCATTAGCCCATCTAGCTCAGTACTGTCTGCTCTAACTGGCAGCAGCAATCCAGTGTTTCAGGCAGAGTCTTCCCTAGCCCTGCCTGGAGATGTCAGGGACTGAACCTGGGACCTTCTGCATGCAGAGCTGATGCTCTCCTTCTGTGCCACGCCCCTTCCCTGGCTGAGTGGCACAACGCATGCCACAGGGGCAACCGCGGGGCTGAGAACAGCCTCTGGCTAAGGCCATGGAGGGCCGTCCTAGGTGCTTGTGGGAGGTGGATGGTCCTGAGCTAGATAGGCCAGCTCAAATGCGAGGCTATGCCACGCGTTCTCCTACAAGGCTCAAGGCCCACATGGCCCATTCCCAAGCCACAAAATTATACCGGAAGCCAGGCAGGAGCACCAGAGCAGAGCCACCTCAACCCATCTGTCAGGTTCACTGCACAAGCCCAGCCACATCAGTGAGTGCCTGACTGAACTGAGATTTGGATTCAGGCCCCCACAGCCCACCTTCAACCCACTGCACCACAGGATCTCACCGTGCCGTCATGAATTCCACAGCCAAGAAAAATGGCTGACCATACTGGGTTGTTTCTGACTACCCTAGGTTTCAGTGGGTCTACTCTGAGTAGGACTCAGTAGAGCCGGAGGAAATTGGAAGAGCAACCCTCAGCAGGTGAACAGAAAACGAACCAATCAAGAGGGTAGGAGGAAAAGGGGAGTGACCTGGGAGAGGGAGAAAAAAATACAGCATGCGGATGAGGCTGCGGGGAGAAAGTGCTGGAGTTGCTGGAGTTGGGTGGGCGGAAGGAAATGGAGTACCACAGAGAGAGCAGACGCAAATGGGCACTCACACATGCTGGGCCCAGTAAAACAGACCCTCTTGAAAATGCAGTTTTGTCATGGGTTTCCCATCCATGCAAACCACCATCAACTGGAAGATCCCATCTGTCTCTCGGAGCTGTAAAAATCACAGATCCAATGCTTTCAGCGCTGCCATGGCACAAAAGCAGGGATCCAACGCATGGATCCTTACAAATCCTCATAATATTAACTCAAGAGATCCCCTCAAAACCACTATCAAATCATAGGTCACTTCTTCGTTCATAGATGTGTTCCATTATTTGTTGCATGTTTTGCTGTCATACTATGTAAAAATCACGAAGATCCACGAGGATCTCTGCCTCAGACCAATGCTTCTGTGGGGTTGGTGAGCAGTGGATCTATGGTTTTTACAGCTCAGTTTTTACCCATACACCATTGAAAAGTCACATTCCCATGGATGAGAGGGCCACGGCTCTGCTGGCACGGCAACCTACCGTCCTCATCCACTGTGAGATCCACAACTTCTGCTGCATTTTGTCTCAGGGGCTGAATGACTGTGGAGATTCTACTACGGCTCCGCTGCTCTTGTGGCCATGAAGCGTGGGAGCTCGAACTGTGACCCCAGTGGGACCTAGAATGCCCAAGCGACGACCGAGACCTGAAAAAATAAAGAACAGGTGCTTGAAATCTCAAAGGAAGAGTTGCTTTTTACCATGACAGGTCTGTTAAGGTGACCACTTCTGCAATCTGCACCACCAGCTGCTTCGGAGGACGCCCATTCAAGACCGAGATGTGTTTTAAGCACTATTTGGTTTTCCAGATCAATTGTGGGCCAGTTTCAGCCACAGGTTCTCTACTCAAGGTCCCAGATTCAATCGCTGGCATCTTCAGGTAGGGCTGGGTGGTGGTGGAAACTTTTGTCTGAAACTCTGGAGACCCACTGCTACTCATGGCTGCTTTCACACATAATAAGCCAGACATTCTGGCTTATCATGAATGACCAGCATGCAGCCTTGGATTCCTGTTACATCTGAAACAGAGTTCATAGTTTGCTGTTCGCTGGCTTAGACACAGTGGGAAGCCAGGACCTCCTCGTTTATGCTGCTCAGGCTGGGGAAGAATGAAACTAGAGAGGCTGAGGGACATACACTACCAGCATGCTGCTTGTTCACAATAAGCCAGAGAGTCCGGATTATCTTTACAGCATGGAGACAATACTAAGCTAGATGGATCAATGGTCGGAGTCAAGATAAGGCAGCTCCTGATGTTCACAAGATCTCTTAACGGTTAAGTAGTCTGTGTCAGGTGATCACAAGTCTTTCTTGAGAACATGATGTGCTTCCTTTGCAGAAACTTTAGCCCCAAGGAGGTACAGGAGGTCCACGACATATCAGCCAGTGGTCCATGAGTCACCTTCTGTCCACCTTGACAGCTTGTCACAATATAATTTCACTATCCCAAGAATATGGGGTGTATTCAACTAAGTCCTACTCAGAGAAGACCCACTGAAATGAATGAACCTAAGTTAGTCATGTGTATCAGTTTCAATGGTCTACTCTGGGTAGGACTGGCATTGAAACCCACCCTATGTAAACAACTTTTCTGCTGCAGTATTGCTTTGGGGAGTACTGAATTGCAGACTGAAAAGATTCAAATGGACAAGGGTTAGACTAGGCCCAGTCTAACTGTTACACTGCACACATCACAAAACGTACAAATTAAGGGTAAAACATGGTACAATGATACCTTTTGCATCATTACAGATCTAATGAGCAGATGTAGTGTCACTGTACCCATGAGCCCCAAATTTGAATTCATATTTTTATTATATTTATGTTTCCTTTGATATCAATTATTGCTCTTGTCACCTCCTATACCTAGAAAAAGGAAGCCAAGGTAATGCCACTGAATACTCAAAACCTTTACTACATGGCTTATTCAGGAAAAGCGTGATGCAAACCTCAAGTTCGCCAGAGCATATTCATGATCCAATCAAAGATACCCGTTTTAACAGTCTAACATATTGATATATCAACTCACCCTTTGCCCAAGTAACGATGTGCCATTCTAGTGCCATTGCAGCAGGATGTATGCAACACAAACTGAGTTAAAATTACAAAATCCATATTAGAGCAAGTAGGAAAACCAAACTATCAAAAAATAGTATGCAAGCTCTCCAAAACACTTCATCAGGCTAGATTGCAAACTGAGCAACTGGTGGGGGAAGGGGAGAACTGTCTTTTGGCTGCTGTTGAAGTCATGGGAGTCTGCATGTGACCACAATCTAAAAATTAATCCCCCTTTTGCCAGTGTAAGAACTGCCTGGTATATCGATTCCCATTTCATGCCTATCAAGGAATTTGTGTGTTTGGCCCCAAAATGGACATAGACCTCTTTGCTACCAGCCAGGTCTTGTGTCTGCAGATGGGAAATTACCCTTCCTTCCCAGTAGGTCTTCCTGCAAGCTGATACCTGCATAACCCCTAAGAGAGTTCCATCCCTCATTCTCTCTTAAGACTGTCCAGCTGCAGTCGCCATGGCTTCAACACATCAAAAGATATTTTCCTCCTCACTCCACCCTTTATATTTGCCATCTAGCCTGATAAAGAGTTCTGGAAAACTCAAAATCTTACACACTATTTCAATATTTTGGCTGGCTTAATAAAGGCATTGCCCTAATTTGGACTTTGGAATTCTTCTTATGATCTACCTGCTCATGGCTACCTGCACTTTCTGAGTTAAAATTAGAGCATTCTGTAAATCAGTCTTCCCCAAGCTGGTGCCCTTCAGATGTTTTGGGCTACAACTGCAATCAGAACAATGTCCAAAACATTTGGAGGGCACCAGCTTGGAGAAGGCTACTGAAAATTGTTCCATTTAGAACAAATCAATTGTCTCAGTTCATTTCTGATTCTGTTTTTTGTTTTTAGGATGCAATTTTAAATTAAATTTTATTGTGGAGTTTGCTCATTATTGCACTGATATTATCTGCAGTCATCTTGGCGTACTGTTGTATCTTGTAGCAGGATACAAATTTAAAAATGAAGATAAAACAAAACATGCACCTTTGAGTGTGCCCTTGTAACCTCTCAGATTGGTTCCTACAATGACCTCCATGTACGACTATCCTTGAAGGTTGTCTGGAAGGGCACTGGATGTTAGGAGTGAATCGGAGAAGTACACTTCACCAACTATGGCTCAGCTGCCCTGCTTGGAAATATACTTCAGAGCAGAATTCCAGGTGCTGGAAAACCTTTAAATTCTTAAATCCAGGTGAGACCAAATCAGGCTCTTCCAAATGAACCTCCACACATATCAGTGATGGTTTTATCTTCTCACTCCCCCACCACCCAAGCCATTTGGACCATGATAGCCCATAGGGTGTGTCACCACTGAGAAGGCCATCTCTCAGGTGCTCCCTCTTGTCTTGAGTATGGTCCATCACATCTGATATCCTTCATTTTCTTTTAGACATCATGTTAAACCAGGATTGTCAAACCATTAAGCTTTTAATCTGTGATTAATTGGGGAGTCTTAACTGCAAATTAGTATGTTTCCAATCTCTATCATTGACATAATATTTTAGTAATAAATGGCTTTGTTGTAGTCATCTATCTGTTGTTCTTATTAATGCCCAAGGTAGCATACAAGAGCAAGGTGGCGAAGACAAGCTTGAACCCGAACTGATCAAGAACATGTCTTCCTAGGCAGTAAGCGCCATAGCTCAGTGGCACAGCAGACACGCTGCACACAGAAGGTCTCAGCCCAACATCTCCCATTAAAAGGATCTCAGGATAATGAGGCTGGGATGGACCTTTGCCTGAGACCCTGAAGCCAATACTAGACTAGATGGGCCAATGGTCTTAGTCTAAGGCAACTTCATACATTCACCAGATAGATCCAAAATAGTTTGGGACTGCTTGAGACCCACATGCCTCAGGGAGAAGAATGCCTTCCAGATCAGTAGTTGGGGAGGGACCACAGCTCAGTGGCAGAACACATCCTTTGCATGCAGACGTTAGAAGGATAATCCTTTGCCTCTCCTATTAAAAAGATCAGGTGGCAGACTATGATTTCTTGAAATCTTGGAGAGACGCTGCCAGCCAGTGCATGCAATGCTGTGCTAGATGGACAAACAGCCTGACCTGCTATAAGGCAGCTTCCTGGGTTCCTATTTGGCCAAAGTCAGTGTCCAAGCGGCTCTGCCACAACAGGGACGCAGACGTGTGGGCAGGGAATCCTGTGAAGTAGTCACCTTTTAATATTCTTGGGAAAACGGTATTTGGTATGCTTGTAGAGGAAAGCAACAATACCTTTTTCTCTTTCAACTAGCAAATATCGGTGCTAAGTAACAATTACACAAGTGAAGTGCAGAAATAAGTTTGCTGGAATCCCGTGCCCACATGTCTGATCTCACACCTCTGAAGCATGTGAACATTTTAAAAGAAATGGGGGTGCCACAGCATTCGATTGTCCTGATGCGCAACCTATACTCTGGACAAGAGGCTACTGTAAGGACGGAATATGGAGAAACTGATTGGTTCCCCATCGGAAAGGGTGTGAGACAGGGGTGTATTTTATCACCCTATTTGTTTAATCTATACGCAGAATATATCCTACGGAAAGCAGGATTGGACCAAGATGGAGGTGTGAAAATTGGAGAGAGAAATATCAATAATTTCAGATATGCAGACGATACCATACTCTTAGCAGAAACCAGTAAAGATTTGAAACGAATGCTGATGAAAGTTAAAGAGGAAAAGCACAAAAGCAGGACTACAGCTGAACATCAAGAAGACTAAAGTAATGACAACAGAAGATTTATGTAACTTTACAGCTGACAATGAGGACATTAAACTTGTTAAGGATTATCAATACTGTGTCACAGTAATTAACCCAAATGGAGACAATAGTCAAGGAATCAGAAGAAGGCTAGGACTGGGGAGGGCAGCTGTGAGAGAACTAGAAAAAGTCCTCAAATGCAAAGATGTATCATTGAACACTAAAGTCAGGATCATTCAGACCATGGTACTCCCGATCTCTATGTATGGATGTGAAAGTTGGAGAGTGAAAAAAGTGGATAAGAGAAAAATCAACTAATTTGAAATGTGGTGTTGGAGGAGCGCTTTGCGCATACCATGGACTGCAAAAAAGACAAATAATTGGGTGTTAGAACAAATTAAACCAGAACTATCACTAGAAGCTAAAATGATGAAACTGAGGTTATCATACTTTGGACACATCATGAGAAGACATGATTCACTAGAAAAGACAATAATGCTGGGAAAAACAGAAGGGAGTAGAAAAACAGGGAGGCCAAACAAGAGATGGATTGAGTCCATAAAGGAAGCCACAGACCTGAACTTACAAGACCCGAACAGGGTGGTTCATGACAGATACTCTTGGAGGTTGCTGATTCATAGGGTCACCATAAGTCGCAGTTGACTTGGAGGCACAAAACAACAACTCCCCACCTGCCTCCTCATCCTGGGCTGCCTTTCGGGAGGTGGTCACAGTTTGCCTTTCCAGTCTATAATTTCATTTTGTTGCTTGCCTGAGGATAAACTTAATGAGAAAGTCAGCAGATATTCTGCCTCATCCCATTGGACCAGAGTAGTGGCCTGATGAGGGGGGAGAACTCCATGTAAATATGAAGTGATTGGCTGGGAACAGACCCTTCTCGAATTAAGTCTCAATTAAGAGGCAGTCAGTGGGTGAATCTGTCAGAAGAAGTCAGTCAGACGGTGTGAGCTTGAGGACAGAAGGAAGAAGCCAGAACCAGGCAGGGGGCAGGGTTTTTTTTAGAGATCTGGGACACCTGAGAGAAGCCAAGAGCTGAAATCACTGGCTGGAGCTGAGGAGGGCTGTGTCCCAAGAGGCAGGCTTCAAGCGAGCTCTGAAGCCAAGAGTCAGCAAGGTTGCTGGGCCAAGGTGAAGACTTCAGTAGAAGTTCTGATGGAAGCCTGAGAGATTTCGAAGGCAAGAGGCCATGGACAGCTGTCTGCTACATCCTGGCCTCCCTGCGGGGCCTGGCGAGCTTCGAGCAGGCCTGCCTGCCCGGGGCTCACTGGTGGTGCCTGTGGCCGTGGATGACCCGCCCGTCCCCTGAACCATCCCCGGAGCCAGCATACAGAGGGTCGGGCCCCAGGGTGGGTGGGTCTTTCTCCGCCTTCTCCTGGAGCAGAGGCACACCTGACCTCTCACCGTCAGGGTCCTCCTCCTCCTCTTCCAGGACATCGGTGGAGAAGTTGTGCTGGTGGTGAAGGAGGAGGCGGCTGTTGCATATAACTGACCTGGTATTTAGATATATGGTGGCAGCGATAAAAGGGTTGGATAAGTAAGTAAAAGGTTATAGCTTGAGTAGAGACAAAATTAAGATGTGGGACCTCTACAATTTGGTGGCAGTGGAGTGGAGTTTCTCCATAACCTACCCCTGGGCTGCAGCCCTTCCCAAATGTCAATCATGTATGCAAAGATGCACATACATTTAAACAAGAGGGCTCTCTTCTTCTAAATTTAGAATTGGCATCCATATAATGCAGAGGCAGAAGGACAGGCTCTAAAGAACACCCAGTGTCTGTACCACTGCACAGTGAAAAATTAAAAGAATGGCAAGATAGAAGGCTTAACATATCACTAAAATGGCAAGTAACTAGTCTATATCAGGAGCTGCCTGTAGTTAACCTGTAAGTTCCAACTATCAGAAGAGGGTTAGAGAGATTAATAAAACAAAGTTTAAGGAATAGCTGTCCATGCACATTCAACAAGGTCCTGGCTTACTTGCAAAGTTATTATTATACTCCAACAACAATAACAACAAAGATAACATGAGCTGCCGGAAGAGTCAATGGAAGCCTTACCGGTAACTTTCTCCAACAGTTACAATCTCTACTTCACTGTCTGTTGAGGTAACATTGATTTCTTCATTGGCAGTGACTTGGGGAGTGGAGGACGCTTCGATCACCACCACATCTTCATCAATACTCCCTGAAAGGCACAACATAAAGGAAAGAGAAGACAAACACGTTGCATTAGAAGTGAATTGCACAGGGTATTAAATATATATGGTGTGAAAAGAGGAAAGTATTGCAGAAAATGTAACTAAAAAGTAGTAATACAACTCTTCCATGGTGGTTACATTTACTTTTATGAAGCTGCAGCCACTTTCAATGGTGTCTGAGAGCAGTTTTGGCTCTACAGAACAGGTTAGCAGCTGTCTGATGGGTGAGGAACAGCTGACATCTACCAAGTGGTTGTCCCCAGATCAGAGTAACTCCCAATTTATATCCTGTCATTCTTTGAAATTCAAGGAAAGATGCATGGGAAATTTGGAAGACAACCTCTCATCCAGGCACCGCTTAGCTTCAGCAAAATGGTTGCATCATGTGTTTTCAGATCATCACTCCGAGACCAGGTGTGGGGAAGCTGAGGCCTTTCAAATGCTGCTGGACTCCAACTCCCATCAGCCCCAGCCAGCATGACAAGAGCAGGGAATCTAGCAATACCTGGATGGCAGTAGATTCCCTGGCATAGATTTTCAATGGGAAGCAGATAACTGAGGGTGAAGTCATAACATGTCAAATTATCCTTTATCTTAAAGCACCCACCCCAACTGTCCCTGCACTTGGAGCTTTCCCAGACTTTCCTGGACTATGTAGCACTTCAGTTTTAAGATTCATTGAACGTAAAAAAAACCCTTTCTCTTGCAAGTGAAGACTGATCCTACACCTGTGCAATTTGCTGCATGTACACAGAGGGAAGCCACCGGGGGGGGGGGGAGGTCATACACTGGAACTGCATGGTCGGCAATTCAGGACAGACAGACAGAAGTACTTCTTCACACAGCACATAGTTAAGCTATGGAATATGCTACCACAAGGTGTAGGGATGGCCTTCAACATAGATAGCTTTAAAGGGGATGTGACAAATTCATGAAAACTAAGGATAACAGTGGCTGCTAGACACAAGGGCCATGTACTAGTTATTTATTTATTTATTATTTGATTTATATCCCGCCCTTCCTCCCAGCAGGAGCCCAGGGTGGCAAACAGAAACGCCAAAAACACTTTAAAACAGCATAAAAACAGACCTTAAAATACATTAAAACAAAACAATGTTAAAAACATTTTTTAAAAAAGCTTTAAAAACATCTTTTAAAAAAGGGGTAAAAACATATTACTGTATTAAAAAAAATATTAACAAGCAATTCTAACACAGACGCAGACTGGGATAGGTCTCAACTTAAAAGGCTTGTTGAAAGGAAAGTCTTCAAAAGGCGCCAAAAACATAGCAGAGATGGCGCCTGCCTAATAATTAAGGGGAGGGAATTCCACAGGGTAGGTGCCGCCACACTAAAGGTCCATTTCCTCTATTGTGCAGAACAGACCTCGTGATAAGATGGTATCTGCAGGAGGCCCTCACCTGCAGAGCGCAGTGATCGACTGGATATATAAGGGGACGGGATTGCAAAACTATGTAACTTATTCCTAAATTGAGCCTCCATAACCAAGTACTGGAAAGTGGTCAATGTAACATCAATTTCTCAAAAGGGATCCAAGGGGAATCCTGATTAACTTAATAGTTAGTTTAAGGTCTGTTCCAGGAAAACTGGTGGAAAACATTGGTACAGAAAGAATTACCAAGCATATAGAACAAATCTTGCTGAAGAAGAACCAACATGGCTTCTGTAAGAGTTCTTTGAGAGTATCAACAAGCATATAGATAGAGATGATCCAGTTGACATTATGTACTTAAGACTTTCAAAATGTTTTGGACAAAGTACTTCATCAAAGACTCCTGAGTAAGCTTTGCAATCATGGAACAAGAGGTGAGGTCCTCTTGTGAATCAGGAACTGGTTAAGAAAGAAAAAAGTAAGAGAGTAGGAGTGAATGGACAATTCTCCCAATGGAGAAAGGTAGAAAGTTGAGTCCACCCATAAGATTGGTGTTGATGCCTGTGCTTTTCAACTTGGTCATAAATGATTTAGAGTTGGGGTAAGCATTGAGGTGCCCAAGTTTGCTGATAATAACAAATTGTTCAGGATGGTTAAAACAAAAAGGGATTGTGTTGTTGTTGTTATGTGTCTTCAAGTCGACTGCGACTTATGGTGGCCCTATGAATCAGAGACCTCCAAGAGCATCTGTCATGAACCACCCTGTTCAGAATGTGTAAGTTCAGGTCTGTGGCTTCCTTTATGGAATCAAGCCATCTCTTGTTTGGCCTTCCTCTTTTTCTACTCCCTTCTGTTTTTCCCAGCAGTATTGTCTTTTCTAGTGAATCATGTCTTCTCATGATGTGTCCAAAGTATGATAACCTCAGTTTCATCATTTTAGCTTCTAGTGACAGTTCTGGTTTAATTGTGAGGAGACCCAAAAAGTTCTCTCTAAACTGGGTGAATGGGCAGTAAAATGGCACATGAAATTCAATGTAAGCAAGTGTAAAGTGGTGCACACTGGGGCAAACAATCCTAACTTCATGTATACGCTCACAGTGTCTGAACTGTGGGTGACTGACCAGGAATGAATCGAGCTCGTACAGTATAGCTCAATGAAGATGCTGACCCCGTGTGTGGTAGCTATGAAAAAGGCAAATTCCATGCTAGGAATCATTAGGAAAGAGACTGAAAATAAAACTGACAATAACATAATACCATTATACAAATCTAAACTGAGACCACACTAAGAATACTGTGTACAGTTCTAGTTACCTCACCTCAAAAACAGAAAGTTGGCCTCACCATAAATTGTCCTTCTGTTCAGCAGAAAGTGGACCATACAGGCATGGGTTATCTTCTCCCACAGGCAGAGTCAAAAAACATTTTTTTGAAAAATCAGCAAGTGGCCAGCTGGAAGGGGAGGTAACCTTTTTCCAACTTCCAGTTTGTGACATGGCTAAACCGGCGAGTGGCTGGCCACGAGAAAGCTGAATCATAATACTGAACAGGGGGTGGAAAAAGAACAAAGGAAATATTAGAAAACAGGGTTGGCATCAGAGGCCCTCTCTGCACTGATTGGGTTACCTCGCGAAATCACCTATGGGCCCCGAGAAGCTCTCTTCACTTCCCACAGCCTAGGTTCCACAGAAGGTTAGGGCTGTATGCTGCACTCTCCACTGACCAGAAGAACACTTCACAGTAAGTCTAACTCTCCATTCTTGGTCAGCAGAGGAATGGAGCATACAGGCAAGGAATGTACCAAAGCAGGGACCCCTTCATCCCTGGGCACAATGTGAACCTAGGACACAACTCTCTGGAGTACACTCCTACTGAAGGTGGTATCTGCAACGCCATACTTGTCCACCTTGTAATGTTTGACAAAGATGGACAGACAGGCCCAGGGCACAGATTTCTTCCAAAGGAGCGCTTTTGCGGAACACTGCTGTGGCTGCCACTCCAACTGAGTTGATGGTGATGTCAGGGTGCAGAACTTCGCCCTTGGCTTGATAGGCCTTGACCATGCAGCCCCAGTGGCTGCTGATGGATCTGGATATCATGCCACCTTAGGCCCCTGGCTTGAAGGAGACAAAAAGGAATTCCAATTTCCTGAAGGGCTTGGTCCAGTTCAGATAGACTCTGAGGACATGCCTCAAGTCTAGTTTGTGCCACTACTCCTTTTGGTGGACTGGACTGGGGCAGAAGCTGGGTAGGACAATATCTTACCCCCTGTAGAAGGAAAACTTGACTCTGGGGAGAAAGCTGGCAGTTGAGCTCTTCTAGATTTGAGAACCACAGCCATCTGGGCCAATCAGGGGCCATCACCACTCCTTGTGCCCGAAGGGTTCACACCCTGTGCAGAAACTTGCCAAGTAGGAGAAGGGGCAGGAAGGCATAGCCCCTGGAGCCAGGGGGCTGAAAGCGTATCCACCTCCTGTGCCCTGGGATCCCAGAATTGGGACATGATGGTCTCCAGTTGAGTATTCAGTAAGGAATTGCAGGGGAGGCCCCATTTCCTCCTTTGGCTGGGCTGAAGCCTCTTCACAGGGTTCCAAACGAAGAGTAGCTATAGCCTTAGAGCCTAAGACAGGATATGATTCAGGCAGGTACAGCCATGGGGGGGGGGAGGATGTTGCCAGCCCCCTCCTCCCTCTCTGATCCTAAGGAACGCAAAGGAAAACTAGCCCCATCATCAGAACCTGCGTCAGGACCTGCGTGAAGGAAAGGCTGCCTGTGAGGCTGATAGCCTTGGTGCTAGAGGTGTATCTCTTGCATGCCTCCTTGTGCTGGGATTTAGCCTTGAGAGCATAGGAATCTTTGCACTTGTTCCTTCCCCTCCCGCTGGCCAGGCTAGGGCTGGATGGGGGAGAGGAACAGGGATGACCCGGGCCAGTGGTGTTTGGAAGAGCGCTCCTCATGGGCCATTAGAGCTACCAGGCTGCACACTGGGAGCAGAGGCTAGGGATTCAATCACCCGTCCTCCATTGCAAACATGGCCCGGTACCTGAGATGGTGATGTGCTTGCTGTTCTGCAGCGGAGGTGCATTGCAAGGTCTCGCAGTCAATAGTCCAGTAGGCAAGGGACTGATGCCTGCTTCCCCAGCAACCATTGGCCAGTTCCCCCTTGGTGGTGGTGAGGCATGGGAGGGGTCTGGGACTGGTCTTGGCTACCTCTTCACTGCAGCATCTCAGGAAGCCAAGGTTCTCTCTATCTTCCTCTCCCCCCTTTAGCTAATCACTGACAGGCAGGAGCAGCAAGAGATAGAAGACAAAGACTAAAGATTCTTTTCTGGGGGGGGGGGAGTGAAACCCTGTATCCCTACTGGAGATGCAGAAGCAAGGTGCTGACTCTGTTAACTCACTGGAGATGAAGTCAACACTGGAAGTTGGAAGGTTACCTCCCCTTCCGGTTGGATACTAACTGGTTTTTCAAAAAAGTGTTATTTGACTCTGCCTCCAGAAGGAGTTAACCCATGCCTGTATTGCGCTACTCTTCTGCTGACCAGAAGGGATATTTTAGAACTGGAAAAGGTCCAAAAAAGGGAAACCAAAATATCATGAGGATGGAAGAACTGAAATGTATGCAGAAAGGTGACAACATATGAGCTTTTCACTTTAAAAAAAAAGGTCAGTAAAGGGTGGACATGATAGATGTGTATATAATTAAGCAGGATATGGAAAAAGTGGGTAAAGAGAAGTTTTTTCTCCTGCTCTTGCAATGCTAGAAACTGGCACATCCAATGAAGCTGAATACTGGAAGATTCAGGAATGACAAAAGTACTTCTTCACACAGCACAAAGTTAAAACTACAGAAAACGCTTGACAAGATGTATCAATGGCCACCACCTTGGGTGGCTTTAAAAGAGTGTTAGACACATTGATGGAGCATAAGGCTATCAATGGCTGAGTAATTACCTCCAGTTTTAGAGTCAATATACCGCTCAATACCAGTTGATAGGAAGCACAAGTGGGGAGAATGCTGTTGCGCTTGCAAGCCTCCCATAAGGAGGGTTAGCCATTATGAGAACACAACACTAGACAAAGACTCTTGTTGCACGTTGATATACTGTACATAAGTTTTAATGCTGTGGTTCCCCAACTTTTTTCCTCAAGCACCACTTGAAAATTGCAGAGGGTTTTGGCACACTAGCTAATGGTTATTCTGCCTGTTGCAGCAACTGTGATGTGCTCTGCCAGACGCTGTATGATTTTTTATTGTATTTTAATTGCTTATTTTATTTCATATATACAAATAAATTATATAGAATTCAAATTGTAGAACAATAAAATACAATAGAAGAAATGAAAGAAGCAAATTAAAAATTAGTATGAACATTTAATGCAGGCAAGCAACGGGCCGCCTGAATGAAACTTGTGGGCCACAGTGGGAACCCCTGTTTTAATGGACTAGAGTCCATTCCATCAGATGCATGAAGGGTTATCTTCAGTTGGTAGGCAGTAGAGATGTATATACACATACCTGCCGGACTGAAAAAAAAAACTTTATGCATCTGATGAAGTAGACCATAGTCCATGAAAGCTTTCGTACAGAACAGGCCAAGATCTAAAGTATTACGAGACTTTTTGTTGTTTGCACTGATTTAATATGCTATTGTTCAGATTTTACAGAAACCTCCTGGTGATATGAAAGCACATTTATTAACTGTCCACTCAAAGACGGGAAATATTAAAAACAAAAGGTACAAGCATCAACATTTCTACTAGCCACGTGGAGCTGTTTCACAAGCCTGTCATATTTGTGTCAGTGAGAGGCATGGTGGCAAAAAAAGAGAGAGACCTAGATAAAGGCAGCAGGGGTGTGTGGGTAGAGCATGACGAGCAGGTCACTATGGAAGAGGCAGAACTTCCACTCCATAAACTCAGGAGTCTTATGCAGTCATTGTGCACACATTTTCAAAAACCATCTCCATAGCAGCAAGAAACAAGCTTTAAAAATAAATAAAATGATTTTTATTAAAGCCCCTATTTATAGGAATGTAAACAGCGCATCAGCTTTCCAGGCAGAATCACTGAAAAGTTAAAAGAATGAGACTTCAGATCACTGGTGGGGTGGAAGGAACTAATATGGCTGATATGGACACTGTACACACCAGTATGGGGTCAGCGTATTTCCACAAAGTTAATGGAAAACTGATGCATGTGTTATGGGCTCCTTTTCATGGAGTATTTCTGCAGTACAACAAAGGCCAGCCACATGTAGGCAGATTCCCAAGGCTAATCTACTGCCTGGATTTTCAGAAACTCTACTGGATAGTGCTTGCTTCATAGACAGGATCTGACCAGGCAGCCTGTTTAGGAACACCAGGAGCTGCTTTCCTTATCCCTGATCAGACTACATGCATGGCCCAGTACTGTCTGCTCTAACTGGCACCTGTTCCCAGGGCCCCAGGCAGAGAAGAGGGTCTTACCCAATACCTGCTACCCAATCCTTTTTTAACTGGATATGATTCCAGGGATTGAACCCGGGGCCTTTTGCATGCAAGACATATGCTCTAGCACCCAGCTATGATTCCCCCCCACCCCTTGTTCAGGACTGAGAAGGGTTAAATAAAAACTTGTCCCCTTGGATCAGACTGATTAGAGAGCTTTGCATTTTCTTTCCTGTACAATATAATTTGACTTGCTTGAGTACCCGGAAGCCACCCGCTTTGCACATATCCTGATTTACTCCTGCTCTCTGTTTGGGACACTGTACCCTAGTCCACACATCACACTAAGCAAAACCATAGGTTAGCACAACTGGACAGGCTCTTGGGGAGGTTATCACAGCTGCTCTGCTCCTCCTCAGTCATGCTGCCACTGCCCTGTGCTAAGCCATGGGTTGGCTTAGCATGTCATCCAAACCCAGGCTCATTAGTCTCTGCAGACGAACCATGAAGTGTAACTAAGGTCTACAGTTCATGATGTGTGCAGGAAAGCTGAACCATAAGCCCGGGTTTGGATGACACACTAAACCAAACCATGGCCTAGCTTAGCACAGTTCAGTTGCAAAATGACTGGGGAGAAGCAAAGCAGCTGCAGCCTCATTTTCCAGAACCTACACTTTGTGCCACGCTAAAATTTGACTGAGCATGATGTGTGAACTAGGCCATTGTGGTTCTGATTACATTGGAGATCAGAGGCATAAGTGGCAGACTATGATCCTCTGGCTTCTTGCAGCCCTGTGACATTCTCTGCCACCTCTGTGTGAAGCTTCTAGAGGTATCAGAAATTTAAACAAGCCTGTTAAAATGTGTCTTTGCATGTGCTTCAGTACTGCCATTTAGATAACCAGGATCTGTCACATACCTGCTTATGAAGCGCAGAGATCTAGTCAATGAGCTCCCTTCCAATTTCATGCCACATGGAAAATATGCTCTTCAGGGGTTGCTTTGCTCTTTGAGGACCCCATAGATTAAGGAAAAGGAACAAGAAACCCACAGGCCAGAGCTCAGCCTTTTGAGACACGTGTGTGCATGTGTAGTGGGCGGAGGGAGGTTTCAGCTATAGAAAGGGGGCTAACTGGCAGGCCACTTTGGGCAACTGGAAATTTGGCATACCCACTCTCACCCCCTTCTCATAGCAGCCTCAAAGTCTCTTCCTTCCCAAGGCTGGACAAGGTGACACCCTTGGGAAAGGAAACCAAGAATCTGGGCTGCAGCCTCCTCTTGGATCATCTCCTAAACCCAAGTACCTTCAGAAATGGACAGCTGGGACCCACCTAGAGACCTATGAAGCTGCCTTCTACCAAGTCAAAACAATGGTCCATCTAGCCCACCACTGTCTTCTCTGACCAGCAGCAGCTCTCCAAAGTCTCTGTCAAAGAAGGGCCTTACCTGGCCCCAAGATCCTTCAATGGAAGTGGCTGGAGCCTGAACTGGGGTTTTCTGCACACAACGCACATGCACTGGAGCTGAGCTATGGGCCCTCGAGCTAAGCGCTGACCAAGGCTGCAGATAAACTGTTAGACACACTCAATGAATGAGTAAGAGGGGCACAACAATGCGGTAATTTGACAACGAGCCGATTTTACCTGAGGGAACAACAGTATTGTTTGGGTGGTTATCACCAGTCGACACAAAGAGATCTTCCTCTCCTTCAGTGGATGAGCTGGAAGAGGATTCGCTACTGATGTCGTTCTCACTAGAACTACTCGAGCTGGGCAGCAAAGCATACTTCCGCCGAGCTAACACCTCCCTCTTCTTGCGCTGCATTAAAATCCGCTCTTTTTGGTTTTGCGTCCGCTGTGAGGAGCTGGTTTTCACAAACCGTTTCCTATAGGGGAGCCTTCTCAGAGAACTGCTGCTATGGAAACAGGGCCTTTTCATTAAGAGCCCTGGCACAGGTTCCGTCTCTGTTCGGGGCCACTTTTGTGGCCGAGAACCATGAGTTCTGCTCGACGCATTCAACACCGCGCGAGTGTGCCTCACGGGGGCCGCCTCCTTGTCCTCCTCAGATGTTACTGTGTCAGAGTCTCCAAAATGCAAACTAGATGAAGGTGAAGAGACACAGTCACTAAAAGAGGAGTCATTGTCTTCGCTTTGAGTATCGAGGCGCTGCCTTAACCCTAAAATCTGGGGGTTCTCTTTTCCACCACAGTTCTGAGTGTAGGAAGGTCCAGCCTGCTGGTTTTTACGTTTCTTGCGCATGACAATGGTTTCTTGTTCTGGACGATTTCCATTTATGTCCTTCTGCTTCTGAGAGTCACCACAGAGGTGAGAGAATTCATCCCCGACTTTGTTGGCAATCATCTCAACTTCTTCAGGGAAGCTTTTGGCTGTCTCAATGGACTGAGGAGGGTTCAAGAGGATCCCCTTCAGGCTCTCCTGGCTGTTTGGTGCACCAGAAGAAACGTCACTCTTCATATCCGCTTTGAGAGTATAGACTATATGACATTTAGGTGTCCATTGAGACATGGGAAAATGGCAGGGAAGGCCTTTGACAGAAAGAAAAACAAACATATTAGAATAATGAACAAGCAAACACCAGCTGTCAGATAGCCACTAAAAACTTCCTGGTAATGAAATAGTGTATTTCTTCCTATTTGTAAGTTACAGGAAAGTCCGTGGAAATCAAGTGTTTGGTGTCTACCTCCTAGGAAGTCATGCTGTGTTTTAAAAATCTATTCTTTCAGAAAGCACTTGCCTCAACTTGCAAGTTGCTATGCCTCATATAAAATAAAAATATAAAATGAAGCAGACGCAGAAGACATACACAGAGAGATGAGAGGATCAGAAACAGTTTAACCCGGATTTAGGACACCTAAAGTTGGAAGGTATTAATGATATCATTAATTTGCCTTTCTGCAAAGAAAGCGCTCAAGGCTGTGTTAAAATGTTACCGATAAGAAGCAGCATTCCCTTTCACACAGTTCTAAAATTTTGAGGACAGCCAACAAAAGCTAGCACCTGATTAGCTTTAGCGGAAATCAAGAATATTTTTTCAACAGTGTACAGGTGATCTGTGGAACTTTCTGCAATCACAGAAAATGATGACCCTCGGAGTACAACTAAGCTGTGCAAATTTCTTGGACAATTTGGACTTGCTTTTCTGCAAGCAAGATATGCAGGGAGAAGGATGAAGATTTAGGAGGGCTGGGGCTGGCAGTGAAGTGCTCACTTCCCACCCTGCCCCAATTATGAAAAACTCAGCCTGGTCACAGACACACACTCCGCTTCGTGCACACATATCCAAGCTTTTCACCCATTACCATGAGGTCTAGAAGCTCTCTATTTATTTATTTATCTGGAAATTTTGCATAGCCACAGTCATCGAGAGATGAACCTGCTGAGGGCAAGACGCTGCACAGGGTCTGTCCAGAATGCTGTGCTTCAAACACTCTATTGCTCCCATGATAACTAATGCATCTGCTACTGCCGTTCATAGTTTTTCAAATTAGCGGTTGGTACATTTTATAGCCTCTGAGAACTTGGGCAATGGAGAGCAAGGAGTAATGAAGTAGTGTGTTGCCTGATTCACCATTTGCGACAGTACACATCTGGTGCAGACGCTGTGAAATCCCAGAGGGCTAGCAACTCTAGCATAATGAGCAATTAAGTTCCAAACATGTTAACAGGTTACCTTTACTTCTTATGCCCTCGTTGGGATTTTGTCAGCTTGAACAAATTTTTGCCCAAATCGAAAAAGACACACCCCTGTGATACATGCTCTCTCCTGGCATATATATTACAATGCAGCCTTCCCCAATCTGGTACTTCTCCTTTCATCGCTATTTCACATAAACAGCTCATTAGTTTTGCAAATAGTATCTTTATAGCCAAGCATGTTCACATTAAAAAAAAAAATCAAAGAGGGATTCTGGGGAATTGTCCTTTAACTTATGGCCCTTCATGGAAGCCTACATTCAGAAAAACACTGATTAAAAAGAGAATGCTCAGTGTTTCCCTTATAAGCAAAAAACTGGCCAGGATGACAGTGATTCTGTACTCGACACAACAATCAGGGGGAAAAACCCTGAACGCAGGTTGTTTGACAAGGGGGGAAGGAGGGACATTTAAGAAACAGCAGCGCTAAAGAAACTAGGACAGCGCTGAGCAGTGACGTGGCCTGCTTCCCCTATTCCACTGGCAAACTCACATCGCCTGACACCTTCCTTTCTTCAGGTACCACTAAAGAGCTCCCAGCAACAACTAGGAGGAATAGAAGCTCACTTATGTGACATCTGCTTCCTAGAAACTGATGTAGGGAGATCCAGAACTCTGGGATATGCTGTATTAACCCTTCCTCTTCCAAAGGTTTTGCTGGCAGATACCTTTTGTCAAAGAACTGTGTGAGAATCATGATCAAACTTGGAACCGCCTCTGAAAAAAGCAAATGGGCTAGGTAATTATCTATTAGAACATCTAAAGTATTAAATGTAATTTTATTATATAATAGCTAGCAATCATAAAACATCATTAAAAACCATCATATATGGCAATAAAATATCCTTAATACATTCCTTGCATTCAAATCTTGTACTAGATCTTTCCCTGTCATACTAGATGCGTTTCAGCCTGTAAAGATCTTCTTCAGTGGGTACTTTGGATTTTTGGTAGCTGGATGTTCCTGAGCTCCTTAGGCATTTTTAGATCTTGTAAATAATAAATCTGACCTACCCCATATATTGTACAGATGTGTATCTTGCTCAGTCTTTTAATTTGGACTGATGAATGAATAATAAAAACAAATTCAATAGAATTATTTATTTATTTATTTATTATTTGGTATCTGCCCTTCCTCCCAGCAGGAGCCCAGAATTACTTATTTTATTAGCCAGCTGATAGGTCAAACTTCAGCAAAGCTTTTGACAAAGTGCCGCATGATATTCTGATTAGCAAGCTAGTTCAATGTGGGCTGGATGAAACAACTATCAGGTAGATCCACAGTTGGCTACAGAATCGTACTCAAAGAGTTCCTCAATGGTTCCTTCTCAAAATGGGTGGAGGTAACGAGAGGGGTACTGCAGGGCTCCATGCTGGGCCAAGTGCTCCTCAACATTTTTATTAATGACTTAGAAGAGGTGGTGCAGGGAATGCTTATCAAATTTGCAGATGATACAAAATTGGGAGGGAAGGACAGAAACAAAATTCAGTGTGAACTTGATAGGCTGCAGCATTGGGCTGAAAACAACAGGATGAAATTTAACAGGGATAAGTACAAAGTTCGACACCTAGGAAGAAGAAACTAAAAGCAGTTATAACATGGGGGATACTTGGCTCAGCAATACTACATGCAAGAAGCAGCTTGGGATTGTTGTTGATCACAGGCTGAATATGAGCTAACAGTATGATGCGGCTGCAAAAAAGGCAAATGCTATTTTAAGTTACATTAACAGAAGTATAGTTTCTAAACCACATGAAGTATTGGTTCCCCTCTATTTGGCATTGCTTAGGCTTCATCTTGAGTAGTGCGTCCAGTTCTGGACACCACTCTTTAAGAAGGATGCAGACAAACTGGTTCAGAGGAGGGCAATGAGGATGATCAGGGGACCGGAAACAAAGCCCTATGAGGAGAGACTGAAAGATCTGGGCATGTTTAGCTTTGGGAAGAGTGAGGGAGATATGATAGCACTCTTCAAGTACTTGAAAGGTGGTCACACAGAAGAGGGCCAGGATCTCTTCTTGAACATCCAGAGTGCAGGACACGGAATAATGGGCTTAACTTGCAGGAAGCCAGATTTCGACTGAATGTGAATGTCCTGTTAGAGCCTTATGACAATGGAACCAATGACCTGGGGAGGTGGTGGGCTGTCCAACCCTGGAGGCCTTCCAGAGGCAGCTGGACAGCCATCTGTCGGGTATGTTTTAATCTGGATCCCTGCATTGAGCAGGGGGTTGGACTTGATGGCCTTATAGGCCCCTTCCAAATCTATAATTCTATGGCTCTCTCTGGCCCCTCCTTTTTCCTAGCAGGAGTGAGGAACCCTTTTCAGCCCAAGGGCCACATTCTCTTGTGGGTAATCTTCTGTGTGGCTGTGTGTGAGTGGTGGACACGGGTAGAGACATAAGTGGGAGAGGCCAGAACATTTGATGCAACTCTTGCCTTTATACTGGAGGGGCTGTGGTCATCCAGATTTTGATGGACTACAACCCCCACCATCCCTGGCCATTGGCCATGCTGGCTGGGGCTGATGGGAGTTGAAGCAACAACATTTGGAAGGCACCCAGTTCCACATCTTGCTTTATACAATAGGCTAAATTTCAGCCAAGCAAAAGTCAGAGGTTTCTACAACTAACCAAATCTTTCCATCTGGGCAAGCAAGAGACATTTTCACAGTGCAAGGATATAGGCAAAAGCACTCAAGAGGGAACACAGAAGGGCTGGTGGCCTGGGCAGGGGCTCAATTTAAAGTGCTGATATTCTAAAGCCCCGAATGGTCTAGGACCAACTTATGATGAGGTACGCCTGGTGCCAACGTTACTGTCTTTTCGGCGTCAGGTAAAAACCTTCCTCTTCTCCCAGGCATTTTAACATCTTAACATTTAATATATAATTATTTAATATTTAATATCTTAACATCTTTACATCTTAACCAGTTTAATACTTTTTAAATAGTTAATATTTTAGTATTGAGTTTTGTGCTCGTCTATGTGTTTAATTATGTTCTGGGTTTTTTGATATAATTTTTCTGCATTTTTAGTTGTTTAATAATGTTTTAATTGCATTGGATGTTTACATGTTGTGAACCGCCCAGAGAGCTTCGGCTATGGGGCGGTATAAAAATCTAATTAATAAAATAATAAATAAATAAATATATGAAGAAACCTACCCAAGCCCCAAGATCAGCTTTGGAGGTGAAGATCCGATTGCAAGGTAATAGAGAAAGGTCCTTTAGTTGTGGCAGTGCAGGTGAAGAACTCCCTCCCTGGGGAAATCCGCCAAGCTCCCTCTCTCACCTACATGCTGGAAGACCTTTTTTGCTCAGCAAGCTATGACCCACCCCTTCCCAAACTGGACAGCAGAGGTCCAAAGACCCTTACAGTGATGCAAGTTGGCAGAGACCCAGGAGGGTATCATGTGTTACGCCATGCATATTGGCAGTAATATTAATTCTACTTTGTATTTTTATTTTATTACTGTAAACTGCCTTGGATGCTATGGTGGAAAGGAAGAGTAAAAATACTGTAATATTAAATAAAGTTGGAGACTACAAGTGGCATTGCATGAGCAAGTCAACCACAATTGCAAGCCAGCTGTCAGCAGGTGCTCGCTACATGCCACACCCATCTATGGGTGATGCTTTTCTATAGTTTCATTTGACAGCACAGCTACAACATCTAAAAGGTTGCAAGGACAAGTATGGGAAAGACTCATGCAATCAGCCCTGGCCATGCAGTTCCAGGCCTTCAAATGTTATAGCTGTGGAATGAATCCACATAAAAGCAGTTCCTGCAACAGTGTAGAATGTGTAAAAGCACCACTGAGTCACGCCACTGGATGCCAGCCATTGCCTACCAAAAATGATTTTAGACACAGGTTTCCCATGTTAAAAAGGTTGTTTTAAAGGGCACAATAACCAGAAATGTAACTTTCTTTACTTGTACAGAGCAAATCAACAGATAACAGGAGTTAGAGCAGCATCTCCCAGGAACTGCATTTGAACACAGATTTTTCTAATTTCCACAACAGCACTCCAGACTATTGGCCTGGACAGGGATGGGGAACCTGTTGATTCTCCAGAAGCTGTTGGGCTACAACTCCCATCATCCCTGCCCACTGGCCATGCTGTCTGGGTTTCGTGGGAACTGAGAGTCAAACAACATCTGGAGAGGCACAGGTTCCCCACCCCCAGTCTACAGTATTAGGACTAATGTCACAGATAAGGAGGTTGCCACTCCCTTTTCCTGCAGCCCTCACTGGGTATGTTTGAGAGGAAGGGAAGTGGATGGGAATGGGACTAATTGTTGCTGACCATCACCATAGTGATTGGTGATTCCCGTACAGAACTTGTTGCTGGGTAAAACATCATGATTGGTGGTGCACAATTGCTGTGAGCTCTGTAGCATGTAAGTAACAGACAGCTGCTGTGCCTGAGACTTGTGATTGGCATGACTGTGATAGTATGGCTGGCTAAGTACAGGATACTATGGATTATATGCATGTCAGAGGCTCCATGTTACCCATCTAGGTTGCTCATTCTGAAATAAAAACAGTTTTAATGGGTCTCAGATTGGTCTGTTGGCTGGTGTCTAACTGCTGCTTTTAATGTTCTTTATTGCTATCCTGTTCCTCTCAGCAGTGCTATGATTTCATTATACTGGTGTGTTTTAGGAGATTTGCAATGTCAACTGTAAAGTTGAGGATAAAGTTGCTTGCCTCTGTATCAGTCTTAACACCCCATCCACATTTACTGTAGTCCCCAGTGAGGTGGCCAGTGCAATGTCTCCTGCATTTTCTTGGAATCAGTTTCCACTGATGCGGCCTGATGACGTGGACAAAGTGCTTGCAACAGTGCACCCAGCAATGTGTCTTCCTAACCCTTGCCCTTCTTGGCTTATTAAAGCTTCCTGAGGGGGCATGACTGAGTGGATCCAGTGTGCAGTCAATGCATCTTTGTGGGACCAAGTGGTCCCAGCAACCCTGAAAGAGGTAGTGATCCAACTACTCCTGAAAAAGCCCACCCTGGACCTATTGGTTTGTAACAACTACCAACCAGTCACAAATATTCCCCTTTCAGGGAAGGTGATCAAGAGGATTGTGGCACAGCAATTGCAAGTACTCTTGAATTTAACAGATTATCTTGACTCAATCTGGGTTCAGGCCTGGTTATGGGACTGAAGTGGCCTTGGTCATGGAATCCTTCTGAGTCAACTTGGTGAGACGGATATCAGAGGCACTGTTTCACGGTGGCTCCGATCCTATCTCCAGGGTCAGTTTCAGATGATAGCATTGGCCGATTGTCTTTCGGCCTCCTGACAGTTGTGCTGTGGGATGCCAAAGGGTACCATCGTCCCCAATGCTGTTTAATATCTATTTGAAGCCCTTGGGAGAAGTCATCAGCAGATTTGCAGCATGGCATCAGCAGAACGCTGATGATACCCAGTTCTATTTCTCAGTAACATCTGAATCAGAAGAGGTCATGCAAGCCCCGGACAGTACCTGGATTCGGTGGTGGGCTAGATGAGGAATAGTAAGCTGACTCTGAATATTAGCAAGATAGAGGCGCTGTGGGTAAGTGGTTCCCAAGTCCAAATAATCTGTCAATTGCCTGTTTTGGATGGGGTCATATTCCCTCGGATTCACCAGGTTTGTAGTCTGGGAGTGCTCCTGGATCCATCTTTGTTGCTAGAGGCCCAGATGGCTAGGAGTGCCTTTACCAGCTTTGGCTAGTAAGATAACTGTGGCTGTTTCTAGATCAGGATAGCCTGACAGCTGTTGTCCATGCACTGGTAACCTCTAGGCTGGATTACTATAATGCGCTCTAAGTGGGGCAGCCCTTGAAGTTACTCCGCAAGCTGCAGCTTGTGCAAAATGTGGCGGCGAGACTGCTCACTGGGGCAGGACATCACCAACAAACTGTGGTAGAAATGAGATATGCACATTTTGAAAGTTAGTTAAAAAAAATTAAAGGACAGCCTGATTTTCTGGTCTGACTGCTAACCCCAATTGTTCTGCCCTCCCCCACTGCCATTATAACAGTAGCAGTCTTCAGAAGGGAATATTAGCAAGCACTGTCATTAAAGTGCAGAAGGCCAAACACCACAGCAATCCTCATCAGTGCATGGTGGAGAGAGTTGCTCATATATCACCATTAATAGTAAGTAGCATCACACAGTCTATACCAACCTTTCCCAATCTGATGCCCTCTAAGTGTTTGGGACTACAATTCCCCTCAGCTAAAGCTAGCATGCCCATACTGTGGAGGGCACCAGTTTGGATAAGTCTTGTCTATTCTCTAGTCTTCTATCATCTGAAAGGCCTTCTTGGATCCTAGGGGGTAGCGCTTCTAGTTATCACCTGCGGTATCTTACTATCATGTACAAGATACTACCAGAAGATCACCTCACTACGGAAGGGGAAAAAGCTTACTACTTGGGAGATTTAATCACATGAATGACACCCCATTCATGCTTTTTAATGGGAAAACAGAGACACAGCAAATTAAGTGCTTGTTAACATGATTTCCTCATCACTGGGGTCCACCATTTCAGGGCAGACAGGTTGGCACATAGCCAAAGTGTGTTAAACTAACAGCAGTAATACAGCCAGGCACTGTAGTTCTCCCATCCCCATTTTAAACATATTATATGTATATATACACACAGAAAGAAATGTAGCTTTTGTACTTTTGCCTTTCATAATCATATCACTCCCTTCACTCTTCCACTCATGTAAAAGATTAATTTAAATTTGCATTAAATCTATTGCCAACCTGTATGGCAACCAGAGATTTCAGATGACAGTCAACAAGTGATTTTGTCTTGCTTAACATTTAAGCAATTCCCCAAAATATATACCCTGGGAGGACAAAGTTGCCTCATGATCCTGCATGCTACATGGTCTTTGACAATTCACTCTGCAATGATACCTCCAGAGATTTATAGGGGTGTTTTGAGTGTGAAACAGTCTCATTACCCACCCTATTACATTTATATATCTGGTTCCCCCCCTTCCCCATCCTAGAAATTAGGCTTTCCAGGCAGTCTCCTATCCAGGCACTGCCCAATCCCCAACCCAACTCAGCTTCAACATGGTGGCTATATTACATATCTTAAAATCATATTCAAACATCAATAGAAGGGCTACAAAATGATAAAATAAGGGCTGCAGTTCACAAGAGACCTTCATTCCTCTACAACCTGCAGACAAACTATGAACAGCAACATTTGGTTTGCTAATTTAGTACACCAAAGCATAAAAAGCTTAAACAAAATGCAGAGCTTGAGGGCACATTGCCACACCTGTGATCCTCAAACCACAAACATGCTTGTTGAACCCCAGTCTTCAACCACTGCAGAAATTGTCTTCTGTCTTAGTCCTACCCAAACCCTACAAACCTCCCCAAACTTCAAATCCCTCTCCTTCCAACTCTCTACTCTTCACTGCCACATACCTAAGCTTTTGCTCTCTCATTGATCTGAAGTTCCATGCCACACCTCTACTCAGTTTTAGATTGACGCTCCATTCATAAGCAAACACTGAAGGGGGGGAAGAATCCACTCTGAACATGTGGCAGCAAGAATGTTTATTAAGAGTAACAAATCCACGTTAAGGCACCTTGGGCATATTTTCTCTAGGGGTAGCGTACAAGGTATCAAACTAAGCCTTGCTCTCCCAACCCACCCCTTTCTTGCAATGGGAATAATCACAACTATACTTCCCAGTGCTCCTGGAAATAAGAATCAGAATATGTGGAGTCACACTAGAACCATGTAATAAACACATAGAGCAGAGGTTCTCAAACTGTAGTCTAACAGCTCCATTCAAGAGTCTGTAAAAAGGCTGTAGAACAGTTATTAGTATGGGAACTTGCTCCTACATGGGATTATTTTTTTTCTGACAGCAGAGATCTACAGGAATGGATTGCTGAACAGGCTAACGAGGCCCTGGCCTAGGTCCTGTGATTTTCATAAAACAATGTCGGTGCAATTTACTAGTTTCTTCCTAAAATGTTACCAGTTAAAAAGGTCTCTCTCAGCAGCCTTGCCTAGGGATTGTAACTTTCCTAATACAGTGCTAATTTTGATGATGTCAGTGCTGACAGGAAAAAAAATATTTTATTTTATTTGAATTTAATTCAGAAGCAAAATGAGTGCTTGTTCGACAATACAGACCAACAATGTTTATGTGGTCTACTGAGATTCCCAGCAATTTTCAAGCAGTCTACAGAATTCACAGTTTGAGAACCACTCATAAAGAGCACATAAAATTGTATTAGACTAATGTTGTTGGGACCATTAAAAGTTTCAGAAATTATCTTTATCGAGCAGCAATTCCAAAGGAAATGCATGAGGAAGAGACATTTATCTTCTTCAATGCACTAATTTGTTGAAACTGAAAGAAAGCCTAACAGCCCTAACAACTGATTTCAATAGGACTATGATCCCGTTCACATTTACTCTGAAGGAAACACCAGAGACTTTGGTAACTTTTCCTTACAAGTAAATTTGTACAGGATTTGCATTCACAAGCTTACTATGTATGTTTGAGAATCATACTGTATATCCTTTATATCAGTTCCCTCTTTACTGTCAGTGTGTGGGCGTTTTATGAAAGATTGTTTGTTTGCTTCTGCCTCTTTCAGGTCGGTTCGTTATTGCCACTTTTCCCAACCACCATACACTGTTATCTTTGCAACTCGTAAGTCTATCCTACCTAAATTTAGGCTGTAAACTGCTTAGGACAAAGACCCACCTTTTGCTGGTATTACCATATTGTTCCATGTGCCTTGATAGTGCTGTATTTCTATTAATTAATATCACACCTTATAACGGAAAGGGCGAAGAGCAACAACCCAGGCCCATTTCTAAAACTACATTGCATTTCTCCCCCACCCACCGACCCACCCACTTGAGATGTTTGGAAGGGGAGGGGTTGGTACATGGCTGCTACCCTGACAAATCCTGCCTCCAATATATCCAATGCAAGAATCCAAGCTAGATTCTTAGCTTCCCAAGGCAGGGCCTCGGCTTTTTCGTCACGCCGCCACCACCGTCCACTACACATTGACGGCCTTGAACAATCCCACTTATTTGTTCACGACCACACATGCCCAGCCAGGAGAGCAAGGGGCAGCAGAACAGGCCAGCCCCACCTGCAGCCCCCCACCCAGGATCCAAACCGACTGCAAGATTCTCAGGGCAGGGCCTTCTCCCTTCGGCTCCTGTCACGTCGGCAGCGTCGCGCCACCAGCCGCGGCTCTGGGCCACTGCCGCCCAGGGTTTTATGGCCGGGCACGCACGTTCTTCCCCGCCGGCCGTGAGAGGGCCGAAAGAGGCCCCGAGGCCAGGCCAGGCCCGTCTGCAGGGCTCGCTCCGTCCCGCGCCGCCGCCCTGCTGCTGCTGCTGCCGCCGCTCCCGAGGCCCAGAGAAGCCTCCAGCGCGTACCTGAGGGCGCCAGGCGGCCTGAGGCGACGGCGAGGCGGCCTAGCCCGGCCCAGCAGGCGCCGGACCCTCTTCACGGCTCCGCTGGGCGCGACGTCCTTCTTCTTGGCCGGCCGGCCCGCCGGCCCCCTCCTTCCTTCAGGTCCTCGCCACGGACGGGGCGAGCCGGGAGCCGAAGGCACACCCCGACCGCGGGCGGTTTTGTTTGCTGCGCAGTCGCCCCCCTTGCCGCCCCGGCACCGTCTTCGCCCGCCGCCGCCGCCGCCTCAGCTAGCCGCTCCCTCTTCCTCTCCCCCTCCCCTTCTCGCTCGCGCTCTCTCTCTTCCTCCGCGGACGCAAGAGCGCGACACTCAGTGCCGCTTTACGGCAAGGCCGCCAAGCGCCGCTGCGACGCCCTTAAAGAGATAGCGAGACGCTCCGCGCAGCGCTCACTTCTGGAGCGCCTTAGACTCGTCCACGCGGGGGCGGAAAGGGGAGGGTCTTTATATATTTTCAGAATCCTTAAATGAAAGGGTATTTTTTTAAAATCATTAAACCAAAGGGAACACTGTTAACTTCAATATTTATTCCACCCAGTTCAAGAAGTCTAACGGAGACCTCCTGCCGTTGTCTTTCTGGCTCTTTTTTAAACCAAAAAACGGCCGTCGTCCGCCTCGTCGAACATCCGCGCGAGATATGAGCCTCCCGTGTCGTTGGGACGCCCGCGAAGCCTCGCCAGCGCCTCCGGCGCTCACTCTGAAGCGCCCGCTGAAAAGCTTCCTGCTCCGCCAGGCGCATGCAGGCAGTTGAGAAGAGGCTTTTTGCACAGCAGTTGACCTTTGCTTTTACTGTATTTTTACTATATAAAAGTATATATATATATATATTAAGTATATTATTTTATGTATATATATAAATATATATAAATGTGGTGATGGTGGTTTTAAGCTTGTTGTAAACCGCTTAGGTATTTTTAACGAAGGAGCGGTATACAAACACTTAAAACGACGCGCTCTGCGGAGCCCCCTCGGCGGGAAGGCCGGCTACTTTCGCACAGCGCCGTAATACGCAAAAACACACCCTTGCCCCCACTTGCTGCACCTCCACATGGGGGAATTCTGGCCGGGGCGATGGGAACCGGAAGTGTATTTAGAGAAGTCCTTCGAAGCAAGGCCTAAACAGCCCCATTAGCACCACCTTCTGGCTGAGAGAAGTCCGCCAAGATGGTAGCAGAGAGGCGCGCACAGGAGGCCCCGCCCTGTTCCCCCCTCCCCACACCTCGTTAGGACGGCGCGCCACCTACCGGTCGGAGGAGAACGCAACCGCCTGCTGCAGAGGGGGGCCTGCGGGGAAAAGGGGCCGAAACCTGAACACGCCCTATTACTCCAGGGGTCCGGGGGAGGGCGTCAGCGGTGGCCGCCCCTCATTGTAGCGTCAGAACCGGCGGCCTCATCAGCGCCGGCTTCTCAGCAGAGACCTGCCTTGGCCCCGAGTGACTCTTCCTTGTTGCCCCCCCAGCAAAGCAGCCTCAGCGTCGCCCCTCCAGCTACCAGATCCGAGAGGGGGGATAAGCGCTGGCCCACCTCGCAGGGTTGCTGTGCAGGTAGAAACGTACAACGGTGATGGGCGAGGACTTTGCAGACGCAACAGGAGTTTTTGAAAGAGTTATAAATAAATAAAAGTCCCTCGGTGCTGGCAGCTGGATCCACAGAAGGAAATCCCGCCGTGCGGCCAATGGGGCTTACTCCCAAGTAGACTCGCAGCAGGCCCGCACAGCGGACGAACTAGCCCGCGAGATGCCACAAAGCCCTTTCGAGTGGACAGGGCTGCAGCCCCACGACGCTGCTGGGAGGCTGCGGGGCGGGGGAAGAAAAGTGAAAACCCCCAGCTGTTTCGGAACTGAGGCCGTGCAACGCTCGCCCGGGAGTAAGTCCCATGGAACCCAATGGGGCTTACTTCTGAGTAGACCCGTCTTGGCCGGCAGCCTTCACGGAGGATGGGAAACCAAACGAGGGCAGCGCTGCAACTGCAGAAACTTCGGGGATCGCGGCTTCCGCGGACTGGCCCTCCCTGCACTCGGGCGCGGCCCCTCTCCGCCAGCGCCGGCAGCAGCGCTGTCCTTCTCGGCGCGCCGGAGCCTCGTCCTACCTACTAGGCAGCCTTTCCTCCGAACAGCCCGCGGAGGATCGTCCCCCCCAAGAAGCCGGGGAGTTGTGGTTCGTTGGGCGTCCTGCTGGCGGCGCCGGCGGCTGGCAAGAATGGAAGCCTGCCCTGTCATTTCGGGAGGGGGTGGAGGAGAGGGAGGGGGCTCGCATCACGCCGAGGCGGCGGCCGTTCACTTGTACATGCACAGAAATTAGGCACAGTCTTTCTGCGCGGTTCCCGAAGCAGGTCTACTCAGAAGTAAGTTCTACTGAATTCAGTGGGGCTTACTCCAAGGTGATTGGGGTTAGGACTGCAAAATCAGAGGGTTATTAGCAAATTAGTTTGAAAACCAATGGGAAAGGCTGGAGCGCGCTCACCGAACATTTAAGGGACATTTAAACCAACACACACACACAAGAATTGTGGGAACTGTAGTTTAAGGGTGCTGGGAATTGTAGCTCTGGGAAGAGTAAACAAATTTCCAGGCGGCACGGAGATGTGCTTTAAATGCATGGTGTGAACATGTTTCCTTAGAAAAATGAAAAAAGCCCCTCTGCGACTTAAGCTGCAACCCTAATACATACCTATTCCAAAGTAAGCCCCACTGAGTTCAATGGGACTTACTCCCAGATAAGTGAGGCTCACTTAACATCATCACAAAATGGAGGCGTCAGTGTCATCAGCCCAGTTCTTTGGAATGCTGTGCCAACAGAGAGTCACAGAATCATAGAGTTGGAAGGGGCCTATAAGGCCATCAAGTCCAACCCCCTGCTCAATGCAGGAATCCAAATGAAAGCATACCCAACAGGTGGCTGTCCAGCTGCCTCTTGAATGCCTCCAGTGTTAGAGAGCCCACCACCTCTCTAGGTCATTGGTTCCATTTTTGTACCGCTCTAACAGTTAGGAAGATTTCTCCTGATGTTCAGCCAAAATCTGGCTTCCTGTAAGTTGAGCCCATTATTCCATGTCCTGCACTCTGGGATGATCGAGAAGAGATCCCGGCCCTCCTCTGTGGCAACCTTTCATGTACTTGAAGAGTGCTATCATATCTCCCCTCAGTCTTCTCAAGGCTAAACATGCCCAGTTCTTTCAGTCTCTCCTCATAGGGCTTTGCTTCCAGTCCCCTGATCATCCTCGTTGCCCTCCTCTGAACCTG
Source organism: Rhineura floridana (assembly GCF_030035675.1). NCBI lineage: Eukaryota > Metazoa > Chordata > Lepidosauria > Squamata > Rhineuridae > Rhineura > Rhineura floridana. Next base: position 37,746,181 of record NC_084493.1, read on the forward strand.
TTCTAGTTTATCTGCATCTTTCTTAAAGTGTGCTGTCCAGAACCGGATGCAGTACTCAAGATGAGGCCTAACCAGTGCCAAATAGAGGGAAACTAGTACCTCTCACATTTGGAAACTATACTTCTGTTAATGCAGCCCAAAATAGCATTTGCCTTTTTTGCAGCCACATAAAACTGTTGGTTCATATTCAACTTGTAATCAACAACAATTCCAAGCTCCTCATATGCAGTGTTGCTGAGGCAAGTATCCCCTGATGTTGAGCCCCAGCTCCCCCAGGAGGATCCAGGAGGGGTGAATGGTCGAGCCCCAGCTTCCCCAGTTAGAGCAGGAAGAGGAATCAGAGGCGGGTGTAGAGGCTGTCGAGGACAACGAGGGAGAGGGTTTAGTTGACAGTCTGCCAGTTCCCACAGACAGTTCTCTCGCCGAAGCAGAACTCGCTCCACCTACAGATGCCCCAACAGAGCCGTTGGGGGATGACCTGGCGCGCGTGCCAACTACTCATCAGGACTCCCCGCCTGGCACTTCAAATGCTTCCCCGCCCCCTGAAGCCGAGCCGGCACCTATCGAGCCTGTACTGTCAGATGAGCCAGTGGAGGCTCGCCCCCCCCCCCTTGCTCCGCGCGAGATGCCACAAGAAGCAGATCGGTCAGAAGGTGGAACTTCGGAGGAGTCAGAGATTACGGACGAAGACCTTCCCTACATAAGGCAGCGCCCCCCTGATTGGGGCGCTGAGTCAACTTTCGTTACACATTGCAGAGTATTCCTAGATAGCTTAGCTAGGGTTAGTAGTGAGTTAGCATAGTTAAGCCTATGAAGCGCACTGCCTTTGATGTAACTGTTACTCTAATAAAACAAGAATTAATTCCAGTCTTGCCTTCGTCTCGTGTCTTGCACTCTGGGCAGGACAGCTTGACTCAGCCTCCATCCCTCTTTTCCAACGACTCCATGACCAAGAACATGGAGGCTAGGAGCAGTGCCGAAAGGGGAATCCCTTGAGACCATGTAGCTCCAGAACCTCCAAGTCATGACTCAGAACCTCCAGCTTGAGAACCAGAACCTCCGTTCCTTGATTGCCCAGGGAGGTGTGGTGCCACCAGCTGCAGTACCCACCAGAATCAAGTCTCCCGTGGGGATGCCCTCCCGCTACGGTGGCCAGAGTGACCAGTTTACCAAGTTCCGTGCCCAGTGTGAATTGTACGTGCGTGTACGAGAAGCCGAGTTTCCGACAGAAGATTCGAAGGTGGCATTTCTCATTAGCCTGCTAGAAGGAGAGACTACCAAGTGGGCCACTCCATATCTGATCTGAAATGACCCTGCCCTGCGCCAATACTCTGCTTTTGTTGCCACCATGGAAAGGATGTTTCGAGCTCCTCAATGGAAGGAGACGGTAGCCGGCCAGCTAGGAACCCTAAAGCAAGGAAGGGGATCCGTGGGGATCTACACTAACAGCTTCCGTGTCTTGGCCCAAGAGATGGAATACAACAACCCGGCCCTGATGTACTTTTATTGAAATAGTTTGAACCCTGAGGTGTTGGATGAACTGGCACATACCGAATTAATCCAGTTGTGTCTGCAGATTGACAGTTGGCTCGAGGGCCATCGGTTGGAGTGCAGAGTGGAGCCAATCCATTCCCAAGCACCTCTACCTCTCCCCCACATCTGTCATTCGCTTAGCATGGGAACTTCGACCTCATCAGTGGTGGAGCCCATGCAAATTGGCAGGGCCCTACCAAGCTTGACAGAGGAGAAGGAGAAGCACAGGAGGGAGGGGCTATGCCTGCACTGCGGGAAAGGAGGACATCTGGCCCGGGGGTGCCCCTCCGAGACCGAGAAGACTCCTGTGTTGGAAAACTCCAAATCCCAGCTCTCATAGAGGCCCAAGAGCTGGGAGCCAAGCCAACGAAGCGGTCTCATCAACAGCCCCTGCTATCACAACCTGCCCTGCTCGTGCTGGTCCGACTGAATTTGCCCATGGGACAGAGCTTTCAAGTGAAGGCCATGATTGACAGCGGGGCGTCATTGAGTTTCATGGACTGCAATTTTGCCCACGAGCATGGCGTCCCTATTCAGACACTGGAGCAACCCTTGTCCATCGATACCATCGATGGGCTGCCACTACAGTCGGGAACTGTGACCAGTGACAGAGTTGCTGGGAACGGAGGTCCCGGGGCACGTGGAGGAGCTGTCATTCTATGTGGCTTCCCTGCCTCACTTCCCAGTGGTGCTAGGAATGCCGTGGTTGGTCCAACATAACCCAACCATTTTCTGGGACGAGGCAGTGGTGGCGTTCACCTCGAGATATTACCAACACCATTGTCAACCCCAAGGCAAGCCCGACCCTGAGGTAGTGGCTGGGTCGACACTGCAGGAGGAAGTTTACCCAAGAAATATATGGACTACTGGGATGTGTTCTACACAGGAGAAGCCGACCAACTGCCTCCCCCATCGACCATATGTTTGCGCCATCAACCTGATGCCAGGGGCGCCTATCCTGTCTGGGTGCATTTATTCTCTGTCAGAGCCGGAGTTGGCGGCTTTGAGGGAGTTTCTGGACACGAACCTGAAGAAAGGCTTCATTCGACCTTCTCAGTCCCCGGCTGGGGCACCTCTGCTGTTCGTTAAGAAGAAGAACAGAGAGCTACATCTGTGTAATGACTACAGGGCGCTAAATCAGATCACCATCCCCAACAGCTGCCCCCTGTCTCTCATCACAGAAATGCCGGAGCGGTTACGTTTGGCCAAGATTTATACCAAGCTCGATGTGAGAGGGGCTTACAACCTGGTGCAAATCAAGGAGAGATACGAGAGGAAGACTGCCTTTAAGACCCGATATGGTCAGTTTGAGTACCTGGTGATGCCATTCAGACTATCTAATGCTCCTGTGGTCTTCCAAAATTTCATGAATGATATCTTTAGAGACTATTTGGATTGATTCATGATCGTGTATTTGGATGATATTCTGATATACTCGAACTCCCCCTAGCAGCACGAAGAACCCTGAGAACATCGCCTTTACGCTAAGTTGGAGAAGTGCGGGTTCCATGTGACCACGTTGGACTTCTTAGGGTATCACATCTCCCCAGGTAGGGTAGAGATGGATCCAGGCAAGGTCCACTGCTTTCTCATGTGGCAACCTCCCTGTACCAAGAATAATAAATAATAATAAACTTTAATTTATAGGCCGCCTATCGGGCCAATGGCCACTCTAGGCGGCGTACAATAAAGCACGATAAAATACATGGTAAAATATGATACAATAAAAGCAATATAACCAGTACAGCACAATGCAAAATTACAATATTTAGTAGAGTTGTCAGTAATACAATTCTGAAGCTAGTTCACCTTAGAAGTCTCAAGTTCATAAAGGCCTGATGGAAAAGCCAAGTCTTCAGGCCTCGGCGAAATATATATAAGGAAGGGGCATGTCGAAGATCTATTGGGAGGGAGTTCCAAATCGTGGGGGCCGCCACAGAGAAGGCCCTCTCCCGAGTCCTCACCAACCCAATCACTTTAGTTGACGGGACTGAGAGGAGGCCCTGAGTGGCAGATCTTGTAGGGCGGCACAATTTATGACGTTGGAGGCGCTCCATCAGGTATACTGGGCCGAAACCGTACAGGGATTTATAGGTTAATACCAACACCTTGAATTGAGCCCGGAAAATAACTGGAAGCCAGTGTAGATCGTACAGCACTGGGGTAATATGATCATAACGGCGGGTGTTCGTAAGTAGACGAGCCGCCGTATTTTGTACCAGCTGTAATTTCCGGACTGTTTTCAAGGGCAACCCCACGTAGAGCGCATTGCAGTAGTCTAAACGAGAGGTGACCAGAGCGTGTACTACGAGTGGGAGCTGGTGGACAGGAAGGTAGGGTTGCAGTCTTCGTATGAGACGCAATTGACCCCAAGCTGCCTGGCACACCGATGAAACCTGAGCCTCCATGGACAGCTTGGAATCAAGGATCACCCTGAGGCTGCGGACCTGGTCCTTCAGGGGCAATTTTACCCCATTAAATACCAGGTCGATGTTTCCCAACCCCCCCTTGTCTCCCACGAGCAGTACCTCAGTTTTATCAGGATTCAGCTTTAGCCTGTTTCTTCCCATCCATCCACTCACGGATTCCAGACACTTGGACATGGTCTCCACAGCCGACTCTGGTGAGGACTTAAATGAGAGGTAGAGCTGAGTGTCATCTGCATATTGGTGGCACTGCAGCCCAAACCTCCTAATGATAGCTTCCAGCGGTTTTACATAGATGTTAAATAGCATGGGAGAAAGGATAGAGCCCTGTGGCACACCGCAATTGAGGGGCCAAGGGTCTGAAACCTCATCTCCCAATGCCACCTGCTGGTGCCTATCGGAAAGAAAGGAACGGAACCAGTTTAATACTGTGCCTCCTATTCCTAATCCCTCCAGACGATCCAGCAAGATACCGTGGTCGACGGTATCAAAAGCCGCTGAGAGATCTAGGAGGACAAGAAAGGTGGATTCTCCCCTATCTAATGCCCTCCTCATATCATCCACCAGAGCGACCAAGGCTGTTTCAGTTCCATGTCCAGTTCTGAAACCCGATTGGTATGGATCTAAATAATCCGTTTCATCCAAGTGCGCTGACAGCTGATTGGCCACCACTCGCTCAATGACCTTGCCCAAGAATGGTAGATTTGAAATTGGGCGGAAGTTGTTTAAATCTTGGGGATCCAAGGAGGGCTTTTTCAAGATGGGCTTTATAATTGCCTCCTTGAGGGCTAATGGCAATACACCCTCATTCAAGGATGCATTTACCACCGCCTTGATCCCTTCGCCCAATTTCTCTTTACAGCTCATCAAGAGCCATGACAGGCATGGATCAAGGAGACAGGTGGTAGGTTTCACAGTTGACAGCACCTTGTCCACATCCTCAGAAGGAAGAGGCCAAAACCGATCCCATTGGATCACATTATGACTGGTCAACTCTGGTCCACTATCTGCATTCACGGTATGCGAAATCGAACTTCTTAGATGTTCGATTTTATCAGCAAAATGCTTTGCTAAATTGTCACAGGAGGCCTTTGAGTATTCCAAGGGTTCCTGAGCAACTGGACCGACTAGGCTTCGGACCACCTGGAACAACCTCCTGGGACAGCATTCTGCTGATGCAATAGAGGCAGCAAAGTAATCTTTCTTTGTTGCCTTTATTGCCACATGATAGGCAGCTACTGCTGCTCTAACTTGTGTCCGGGCATCTTCGGAGCAGGACTTACGCCACCGGCGCTCTAGTCGCCTCACCTCCTGTCTCAGAGCACGCAACCGTGGTGCATACCATGGTGCTGTCTGGGATCTTTCCAGGGGGAGAGGACGTTTCGGGGCCACTCGGTCTAATGTCCTGGTGATCTTTGTATTCCAGTCCATCACCAGGGTTTCGACTGAATGACCTTCAGCAGGTTCCGATTCCCCTAGCGCAATCAGGAATCCTTCTGGATCCATCAGACGCCTGGGGCGGACCATTCTAATAGGTCCTGTGCCTTTGCAGAGGGTGTGTGGCATCGAGAAGTCTACGTTTACCAGATGGTGATCTGACCATGACACAGGGGTAGAGGTAGTAGTCCCTAACTTCAGAGCACTTTTCTCCTCCCCCAGGACAAATACAAGGTCGAGAGCATGACCGGCTACATGGGTGGGCTCAGTATTACTAAGGTGCAGTTCCCAGGAAGTCATGGCTTCCAGGAAATCCCGAGGGGCTCCATTGAGAGTGGTCTCGGCGTGCACGTTGAAGTCACCCACCACCAACAATTCTGGGGACATCATACGAACACCCGAGACCACCTCTAGCACCTCGGCCAGGGATTTTGCCGTGCAGCGAGGCGGGCGGTACACGAGCAGGATCCCTAAACTGCCCTTCGGGCCCAGCCTCCAGTACATGCAGTCAACAAACTTGGTCCCATGGAGAGGAGGCCTGGCAAAGACCAGAGACTCCCGATAGATGACAGCCACTCCCCCTCCCCGCCTTCCTTCCCTCGGCTGCTGTGCATAACGGAAACCTGGCGGGCACATTGCCTCTAGAATAGGTGCCGAGGCTTCGTCCAACCAGGTCTCCGTTATACATGCCAGGTCTGCAGATTCATCCAAGATCGTATCATGGATGCAAGATGTTTTCTGTACCACAGACCTGGCATTGCACAACAGCAAACAAAGGTTGGTTGGAATCCTGCATCCCCCAGTTATCTTCAGGTTATAGGCAGACCTGGAACAAGGGATGGATATTACACATCGATCCCTTGTTCCTCTAGTCTGACATGGTCTGCCATCAGCACCACTCCATCGTCTGCCGCCCAACGTTTGTATACATTGGTCCCCATCCCTTTTTGTCACATCACCCCCGGATTTACATATGCCCCTATCCTTAAGTGCCGGAGAATTGGTTCTTAGTCAGTTTGGGCACTGTTGTGGATTTTTTTCTTGATAATTTATTATTTGATCCGTTTCTTCTGAAGATTGAGAGATTTTCTGTTGATTCTCTTTAGATGAGAATGCTTTTGAGTAAGATGACTGCTTCTGATCCCTAACAGTTGTTTCAGGGCAAAAAGAAGAATTATTTAAAAACTTCTTACTTTCAAGGGCAAATAATAGTTGTTTTAGTCTGGTAATTATCTCTGACTGCTCAACTACAGTAAAGTCTTTGTAAGACTCAAAAAGAAAGAACTCTTCAGGTAAGATTTCATTTTTCTTGTCGTTAGGAACATTGTTGGAATGGGACTTCATGTTCAGATTCTCAATGACTTGCATTTGGTGGAACTTTGCTGAAGAGATATGATTTTGAAAGTTTATTTGAGAAGATTTATCAGTATCGTCATTTATCTTAGATGGATCCAGTGAACATAAATTTACAGGAGGAGTATAATTGTCGAAAAATCTTGTTATCCAGATGTGATGAGTAGCTAAGGACGATCTTTCTCGATATAGAAGTTTTGCAGTGGCAGAATCATGAAAAGTTACTAGTGCTCTAATCGATGTGTAATTGTAAGATAAATACTGAGTTGACTTGATTGAATTAAGGTTAATCTTACCCGGGAGTAAGAATTCGATAAATTCCCAAAGATGATATCTTCGTGCTTTGTAATTGAGCCAATTAGCAGGTCTTGGTAAATTTAGTATTACTAGTTTTTCTTTATTTAATACCAGATTCCATTGTTGGATATTTAGATTTTTTGATTTTTCATGGTTAATAGTTTGTTGAGTATATTGAGAGGAAATGGGGTGTTCTAAAAGTTCCTTTGATGGAGTTACTATATGAGCCTCATAACAATCTTTAGAAGAAGAAGAGTTGATAACAATTTGAGGAATCAAATTGGAGTCCATAAAGTCATCCTTCTTAAGTTGTTCCGAAATTTGTATAGGTGAAGGTAATGGATGTAATTCCTGATAAACATCAGTAGAAAGGGGGTTAGTATCAGTTCCAGGTAGAAAGTTAGAGTTCATAAGTTTGTTCTTCTTAAGTTTCTTTTTCCTCTTTTTCTTTTGTTTTTTCTTTTTTACTGAAGTTTGTGAAGCATCTAGTAGATTGAAAAGTTTCCCAAAATTCATATGGGATTTTCGTTTAAGTCTATAATGCTTTATGTTCTTACTCTTTTTCTTTGGTTGAAGTAAATATTGTTTATTGATTGAAGAATTCAAACTTACAGCTGTAGTTTGAGTACTTTGTGATATTTGAGTTGGGAAGACTTTTTGTATTTTTACCTGAGAGTCAACTTTTAAAATGCGGTCTGTTAAAGTTGTAAGAAGAGAAATTGATTCCGTCATAAAATTCGAAATTTGCGAGAGAGATTGAGTTACTGCTGATGTCCAAGTCCCATTTGCATTGCAAATATCTTGTACTGAGGGTATATCATGTTTACATTTGTTTCCAATAAAGCTAGAAGAAGGAGTGCTGTCTACTGTTGTTTCTTTAAATATGTTTTCAATGAACTGAGTGAAATTGAAAGCATTCGTGTTCATAGAATTTTGTTGCAAGGATGACTCTGTATTGTTTCTTATGTTTTCAGTCTCTTTAATGTGTGGTAGTGATTCAGTCATTAGATCGTTATAGGATGATTCCAATGTAGGCATGGAGCTGGAAGTAGAGTAGCCATCAATTAGTAGTCATCAATCAGTAGTTATGTCAGCTCCAGAGGGATTAGCCTCTAGTTCCTCTGCAATTCTTATCTCCTGAGCAAGATTTAACAAGGACATTCCATGAGTTTGTATTCTTAAAGGAGAAATTCCTTCCATGGCTTCTGATTGTGTGGGAGATTCAGTTAAAATTGTCCCGTCCCATTTGTCTCCCAGCCTCTGGTTACTAGTTGGGTAAGATGATGATGGTACTTCTTCTTTTTTATAGAATTGAGTAATCTTAAGTTGGTTATAGTTTGTCTTAGGTTTCCTCTCAGAAGTAAGTGCAGTAGAAGGAGTAGGTAAAATGCCCATCTCTCTGTAAGATTTCCTGGTTAGAACCATCCTCTCTGCTAAGGAAGTAACTCTCAGTGTTTAGATCAACCACTACAATAATTAAGAGTTCCTTCGCCACTTATCATTTAAGGTTGAAAATTTAATTACTTGGCAAGCGATTAGTTTGTCTTTTCGCTGGCAGGAAGAGATAGTTGAATATAAAGAAAACACTTTCAAGGCGTCCTTGGGCGTTTGTTGGCAGTAAATAAAACACCTAATCTTATATCTTATGTCAAGGACAGTTTCAGCTCAAATGAAAATTTCTTCAGCTTAGCAACAATTAAATGAGAAATGTTCCCAGTAGCTAAATAGTTGTAAGAAGGACTTACAGCGCTTCCTAGGGTTTGCCAATTACTATCACTGGTTCATCGCAAACTACTCTGATAAAACGGCGCCCCTCATGGACTGTCTAAAAGGTCTACGTTCCTTTCGCTGGACAGAAGCCATGTAGCAGGCTTTTGAAGAGTTGAAGGGGCGGGTCGCTTCGGAGCCCATTCTACCGAATGCAGACCCCATGTGTCCCTTTGTGGTGGAGACGGACGCATCGGACGTAGCCATCGGAGCGGTGCTTTTGCAACCAGCACAAAAAGGGGGAGGTCTGAGACCTTGCGCCTATTTTTTGCGGAAGTTGACCAGTTCAGAGCAAAACTACACCGTGTGGGAAAAGGAGCTGTTGGCCATCAGGGATGCCTTTGAAACTTGGCAGTATCATCTAGAAGGAGCGCAACATGAGATAGAGGTGCACACCGACCATCGGAATTTGGAGAGTCTGCAGACTGCTCACAAATTAAACCAGAGACAGGTGCGCTGGGCATAGTTCTTCGCTCGCTTCCATTTCAAAATTAAATACATTATGCAAGTGCAGAACAAGCGAGCAGATGCGTTGTCCTGCAAGCCAGAATACCTAGAAAGCCCGCTCCCGAAACTCCCGAAACTGATCATCCCTCCCGAAAAGATATTGGTGGGGGCCTACCAAGAATCCTGGGTGTCAGAGCTGCAAGCGGTGCAACAGCAGGATGCCTTTGTCAAAGAGAAGAGCTGCAAGCTGGCCACACAACCTGCTGAGAGTTAGCAAGGGGTTACTACAATAAATTTGTTATTACTAGTTAATATACATTTGCCATTTATGAAGGAGTCGGAATTGGAGTCGGTCGGTACATTTCTACCGACTCCAACTCCACCCGAAATTGCTCCCGACTCCGACTCCACAGCCCTGACGCAATTCACAGCCCGCTACTGGTGGGCGATGTGGCAAATCCTGCAAAGTGAACTAAGACTCTCCTCTTCCCACCATCCGCAGACAGATGGACAGACGAAGAGGGTTAATGCCATGTTAGAGCAATACCTGCATTGTTACATTAACTACCAGCAGGACAACTGGGTGTCTTTCCTACCCTTGGTGGAGTTCGCTTATAACAATGCCGTACACACTCACACACAACAGACCTTATTTTCGACAACCTCGGAGATCACCCTCAAGCTTTTCCTGCCCCTCGAGCCAACCCTTCGGTCCCGCCACCGGTGGAATTCATACAAGAGCTTCAAGCAATGCAACAGCTGTTGAAGGAGCAGTTGGACCGGGCCAAGCAGGATTACAAAAGGGCAGCAGACCAGCACCGCCAGGAGGGTCCCTCCCAAGTGGGAGACAGAGTGTGGTTGTCTACATGCTACTTGCCTACGCAAGGTCGCTGCCACAAGCTGGAGGATCGGAGAGTGGGGCCCTTCGAAGTGGAGGTGCAAATCAACCCAGTGGCCTTCCGCCTGAAGCTGACTCCCACCTTTAAGACACACCCCGTGTTTCATTGCTCGCTGCTGACGCTGGAACATCCCCCCAACCCCCACCGAGTGACAGTGGAGCTGGCTCCTCCTCTCACCGTGAATGGGCAGGAGGAGTACGAAGTGGAACAGATCTTAGACTCACGGAAGCGCTGGGATCAACTTCAGTATCTGATACACTGGAAAGGGTATGACCCATTTGAACGTTCTTGGGAACTAGCAGAGGATGTTCATGCATCGCACTTGGTGAAAGAATTCCATGAAGCCTATCCGTGCAAGCCCAGACCTCAGGGGTGGAGGGGAATGATGCATGGAGGGGGAGATGATGTTGAGCCCCAGCTCCCCCAGGAAGATCCGGCAGGCGGGATGGTCAAGCCCCAGCTTCCCCAGTGAGAGCAGGAAAAGCAATCAGAGGCAGATGAGGCTTTCGAGGGCAAAGAGGGAGGGGGTGTCGAGGCTGTCGAGGACAACGAGGGAGAGGGTGTAGTTGACAGTCTGCCAGTTCCTACGGACAGTTCTCCTGCCGAAGCAGACCTTGCTCCACCTACAGATGCCCCAACAGAGCCGTTGGGGGATGACCTGGCACACACGCCAATTCCACCTCCTCAGGACTCCCCGCCTGGCACTTCAAATGCTTCCCCGCCCCCTGAAGCTCAGCTGGCACCTATTGAGCCTGTATGGTCAGATGAGCTGATGGAGGCTTGCCCTGCGCGAGCAGCGGGGCGGTCAGAAGGTGGAACTTCAGAGGAGTCAGAGATTACGGGCAAAGACCTTCCCTACTTAAGGCGGCGCCCCCCTGATTGGGGTGCTGAGTCAACTTTCTTCACATGCTGCAGAGTATTCCTAGATAGCTTAGCTAGGGTTAGTAGTGAGTTAGCATAGTTAAGTCTGTGAAGCGCACTGCTTTTGATGTAACCGTTACTCTAATAAAACAAGAATTCCAGTCTTGCCTTCGTCTTGTGTCTCACACTCTGGGTAGGACACCCATCTTATAACTGTGCATTTGGTTTCTTTTTCCTAGGCGTAGGAGTTTGCACTTACCGCTGTTACATGTCATTCTGTCATTTTCCACTGCTCCAGCCTATCAAGATCACTTTGAATTTTGTTTCTGTCCTCCAGGAAATGAGCTTCCCCTCCCAATTTTGTATCATCTGCAAATTTGATAAGCATTCCCTGCCCCTCCTCATCCAAGTCATTAATAAAAATGTTGAGGAGCACTTGGCCCAGGACTGAGCCCTGCAGTACCCCGCTCATTACCTCCCCCCGGTTTGAGAAGGAACCATTGATAGGCACTCTTTGAGTACAATTCTGGAGCCAACTGTGGATCCACCTGATAGTTGTTCCATCCAGCCCATGTTGAACTAGCTTGCTAATCACAATATCATGCAGCACTTTGTCAAAAGCTTTGCTGAAGTCGAGATATATTATGTCCACAGCATCCCCCAGGGTTATGAGCCCAGCAGAATGGAGGTGGAGTGGCAAGATTGCAGAGGAGGAGGACTTTGAATGGGATGAGGGTTCATCATGGTGTCAGTTTCTGCCCCGCCCAGGCTGGTCTTACACCTGCTGATCTGCCTGGCTCTGTCTTCAGGAGAGGGCAGCTATGGTGGTTTCGGGGGCATCCAGCAACTTTATGGACTCAGGCTTTGCAAAGCAACATTCCCATCCCTATGCTTGAAGCACCTCTAGCCATGGAGACCATTGATGGATGGCTCCTAGCGTCGGGGGCCATCACACAGGAGACTGTAGGACTGCAAGTGGGGGGTGCCTGGGCACCTTGAACAGCTGTCTTTCTACCTGGCTACCTTGCCAAGCTTCCCGGTGGTCCTGGGGATGACCTGGCTGGCACAAAATGATCCTATGATCTCCTGGGGGGAAGCATCAGTGGCGTTCCAATTGGACTCTTGCAAATGGCACTGTCAGCTTACTGAGGCTGCAGCGATGGCAGCAGGAGCTGCCCCTCCTCTTTCTGTGCCGGCTCCCCTACCTGCAAAGTACCAGGATAACTATGATGTGTTTGACAAGAAGGAGGCTGACCAGTTGCCCCCCCCCCCAGACCTTATGGTTGTGCTATTGACTTGCTCCCGGGGGCCCGGATTCTCTCCGGCTGCATTTACTCACTTGTCTGAGCCAGGGTTGGCTGCTCTAAGGGGCTTCCTTGATGTCCAGTTGAAGCGGGGTTCATTCGACCATCAAAATCCCCAGCCGGAGCCCCCTTGTTATTCGTCAAGAAAAAGAGCAGAGAATTCTGCCCCTGCCATGATTACCGGGAGCTGAATAAAATTACCATCCCCAGCAGCTACCCAATTCCCCTAATCAACAAGAAGCTGGAGCAGCTGCAAATGGCAAAAAACTATACCAAGCTGGACCTGCATGGGGCCTATAACCTTGTCAGAGCCCGGGAAGGGGATGAGTGGAAAACAGCTTTCAAGGTGTGGTATGGTGATTTTGAGTACGTGGTCATGCCCTTCGTATTATCAAATGCCTCAGCAGACTTCCAGAATTGTATGAATGACTTCTTTCAAGACTACCTAGATCGCTTCATGATTGTCTGTTGAGATAACATCCTTGTTTACTCTGACTCCCCCGAGCAATACGAGGCTCATGTGAGGGCTCTGTTGCAAAGACTGAGAGAGCATCACCTATTGTATTACTTCTACAGGGGTAGAGATGGACCCGGGGAAGGTGTTGTGTGCTCTCCTGGCACCCCTCCCCCAAACAAAAAAGGACTTACAGCGAGTCCTGTCTTCTGTCCCAAAAAAGGACAGTCCCAGCCCTCAGGTTTACAATTTAAAACGGGGGTTGCCAACCTTTTTGGACCAGAGGGCACATTTCAATTTTTGAGAATGTTTTGGGGGCACCAATCACAAAATGGCGGCCATGGGGCATGACGTAACACCACATTAGAGAGTAGTCATGCTAAAGCTTTTCCAAAAATCATATTTCCATGCTTGAAAAGGCTTGACCTGTAGAATTTCTGCCTGCCATGCAGCTGTTAAAGGTACAAGGCCCCTGTTGTCCCCCAATGCCAACCCTAAACCAAAGCCTAGACTGCCATCCTGTGCCCACTTACCTGGAAGTAAGCCCCATTAAACACAAAGACTTACTTCTGAGTAGACATGTATACCACTATACTGTAAGTTAACTATACAGTGAATTATTAAGAATTCCCTTTAGCTCCTACAAAGCAGGAGGCATGCCTAAGCTTCTTTGCAAAGTTTTCACATTTGCCTTTTGTGGGGAGGGGAATCATTTAACATTCACTCATATTATTGTGTAGTAGTATTTGGAGAAAATCATTTCTAGGCACTACCCAAACCCAGCCCAGGAAAGATGTATCCTGGCTGTTAGGGTAAAAGGAAGGGCAAACTATGGAGATTCCAAGGACTAGAAAAAATGATGGAAGTAGGAAAGGTGCACTAAAAAGGAAGGCAAAACAGCAGCTTTTTAGGAACCTATCACCTAGTGTCCAAACAACTCACTTATCAATCACAGCTCTGACTTCACTCATTGGCTAACAACACTGACAGGTGGGAGTAAATAGCCAGGCGGGCTTATTTCACAGAAATAGCTTAGAAGGATACCTGCACATTTTGCTCCGTAACTTTCTTTCAAGGAAGATTAAAGACTTTGTTTTTTAATGAAATTTCAGTTTCTAGGTTACCTGTGGGGGGTGTCATGGTGCCTGTGGGTTATGGTATGGCAACACCTAATTTAAAAAATACAACAAATAGGGAAATGGATTGAAAGGGGAAATTCAAAAACACAGGTACAAATTCTTAGTTACTTTTAAGCCCACCCTGGGCTCCTACTGGGAAGAAGGGTGGGATATAAATTTAATAAATAAATAAATAAACAAAAGTAAATAAGTAAACATACATAGGATCATGCTGTCACTGTTAAGCTGATAATTCTGTTACTTTATTTCCTGTTACAGTACATAGCCAATATCTGAAGGGCTTTGCTGCTGGAACCCTATTCATGTTTATTCATATATCGATACCTTAATTTCATTTCGGTCTTAGTTTTGAAATTAAACCCAGCCCTTTGTATCTTTACCCAGATGTAAGCCCCACTGAATCAGTGTGACCTACTCCCAAGTAAACATGCTTCAGAGGTGGAGTTAATGTCATTTTTCTGAAAGAAGGTAAAAGTTGCCCTGAATAATGTATACTTCAAATTATGGCATTGGCAAAGGCAAATATGAAGACAACAACCCTTGGCACATTTACTCATGACCAAGTGCCATTAAACTTAGTGAGACTTAGTGAGAGTAAACAGTTTTGGGATTAGGCTGCATGGAGGAGCCTGCAATCCTAGTGGGAGCCAGCCCTGATGAACACTTTAGGGCTTGCTCCTCCTGAGTAAACCATGTTTCGGATTGCACTGTGTCAGTATGGCTGCAGTCTCAATGCCCAGCAGGGTGAAGAGACAAACGCCACTGATGAGCTAAAACCAAATATTTAGTACAATTACTAAGGAAGCAGAGATTAGAAATTCTTATAGCAAAAGGTTTTCATTATGCCTTCTTCACCTGCTCTTCAAGTGAGCCCAAGGGTGCTGTAGTAAAGGTGGCAATGGAAGAATACAGAGAAAAGAATATTTGGGAGTGTGGACTTTGCTTTTCAGTTGCCAACTAAAAACAGGCCTTAAATGGATAATATGGCTGGTCCACAGAATGTAGCGATGTGATGGTTTGATTGATTTTAATATTGATTGTTGTATTTACTTTCCCTCTTGTAATCCACCCTACAAAGGTTTATAATCAAAGGGTGGGATTTGAGTGATATAAATAAACAAAATTATTCTCCAGGATGAAACCATGAGGTGCTAAGGTGTCTCATGTCTGTGTATCCAGACATTTTCTTATTTCCAGTGTTCTTGGATCAGATGGCATTATTTGTCGCAATGATCATTACATCAACTCAAGAATCAAAGTGCTTTGCAACTGACTCTTCCAATGTTTTTGTCAAGATTTATGCTTCCGACAACGTGTTTAGGTTGCCTTGTGGCAGATGGGAGACCCCTGGCTGAGAATTCCCTAATTTACACCCCTGTCTCCCTTGTTGCCATGCTCAGAGTCAGGCGGAGGGAGGCACCTGGAGAAAGGCCTTACAGGATTGTTTTTGGGTCCAGGGAGATTTATGCTGGAAGAGGCATTCAGTGAGACAATGGGATCCTGGGTTGTATATGTTTACGTACAGCACTCGCTAATAGTCTGCATAGATTTGGAGGCTGGCACAATGCTATATGCAGGCCCAGGTGCCAATTGCTGCCTTCCTGGCCAGGCCTTGCTCCCTGGCCCTGGGAATTCTCCTCAGGCCATGCCCATCCCTGCCCCCCCTCTCCAGTCCTCACATCCCTCACCAGCCTTGCCCCATGCCCTCTGTGAGGGCTTTTGCCTGACTAGAATGTGCCCTTGAGCTGTGATAATGCTTGTTGCCTGCCTGGGAAGATGATGGAGAATTGTGCTGGGGGTATAGAAACCTCTGACTTTTCTGTGGCTGGAATGTAACCTGTTGTTCAAGAGTCACATGCATTGACCTGCCCTTTTGCTTCCGGCAACTCACCCAGTGTGGGCACACGGCCCCCGGAAGGTTGCCCATGAGGGAATGTGGCCCTTGGGCTGAAAAAGGGTCCTCATGCTTGCTACAACAGGAGGTTTGCTCATTGCTTTAGCAAGACTTAAGAGTTGGCTAACAGCGGGCAGCTCTCTTGGATTGCCAGGTGATAGTAAGGAAATGCTGAATGGAAATCCACCGTGAATGGAATGGGATATGTTGTATCTAGTTGGTTGATGCCTCACTTTCATGGAGTTTTATCTCATGAACATTTTCCTCTAGGTAAGATTGGTGGTGGACTTTGGTGGTTCCTCTTTGTTAACGTGTTTTTTTGTTTTGTTTTGCAGATGCATTTGATTCTGAGAGCCGAGATACTGATACTGGTTCTCCCGATATGCTTGGGATGGCAGAGTTGTCAGTTTAGAGTTGTGGGTATAGGCGTGCTTGTAAAAACCAGTGACTATTTCGTTGTTCTTGATGGTGAGGACAGAAGATGGGGGCTTGTGTGGGCCCACCTGAATGTAAACTTGCTTATGGGATAAGTGGAGGTGCTCTAATATTTAAATTGCTCTGCACTTTCTTTGCCTTCTGTCCAGATCACAAAGATATATCAATGTGCTGCCACCATATAAGCGGTGGCTTGTTAGTGGGCTCTTGGATATGTTGTTCACGTTTTCCCCATAAAAGGATTAGCCCAAGATGGAGCCATGGAAGTGCCCAGAGTTGTTCTCTGTAGTTGTAGGCAGTATTCTCCACTATATCTAAAGTTATTCCAAGCAAGGACTAGTGTAGTTAAAGTGTGATAATTTCTGTGGGAAAATTATTGGAAACATGGTGTTAAGGAATTAATTTAAAGCCTGAAATGGGATTATGTGGTATTTTGGTGAAAAAAGATGAGACATAACTAGTATACTGTTGTCAAACTGATACTGCTTATTCATACACACACATGCACAGAGAGAAAATGTTAAAGTATCATATCGTTTGCTCTGGATCCTGGCAGGATTCTGTTAATTTCTAAAATAATAAATTTATTACAGTGAGTAATAATACTGATTATATTCTTAAATGGAAACATTTTGCTTTAAGAAATTAATTTTGTTAGTCACTGTAATTATTACAGTGGGCAAAAGACAATCTGGATGTATTGGTAGACCTCTGGAATGATTTACAGTAGATTGGCATGGATGTTACTCCCACTTGCTCACTGGATGACTTTGGGCCAGTCCCCATCTCCCAGCCTAACCTACCTAACAGGGTTGTCATGAGGAAAAAATGGAGAGGGGGAGAAACGTGTACACCGCCTTGAGCTCCTTGGAGGAAAGGTGGGCTGTAACTGCAATAATACAATAAAATAATAAGTTGTGGAACAATAGCAGCAACAAAATGACTTTCTCCCTACCTGCATACTGCAGAAATTAAAAAAGATTGGGGTAATCACGAGTGAATTTTTGTTTGGAAGGACCATGAGCTTTATTCAGTTCTGCTGTTGTTGTTGTTGTTGTTATGTGCCTTCAAGTCGATTAGAACTTATGGCGACCCTATGAATCAGTGACCTCCAAGAGCATCTGTCATGAACCACCCTGTTCAGATCTTGTAAGTTCAGGTCTGTGGCCAGAGTATAGGTCGCTCATCAGTACAATCAGATGCTGTGGCACACCCATTTCTTTTAAAGCATTTCATAGTTTTTCATGATCTACAGTCAAAGGCTTTGCTGTAATCTATAAAGCACAGATGATTTTCCTCTGAAATTCCTTGGTCCATTCCATTATCCAACGTATGTTTGCGATATGATCTCTGGTGCCTCTTCCCTTTCTAAATCTAGCTTGGACATCTGGCATTTCTCGGTCCATGTATGGTATGAGCCTTTGTTGTAGAATCTTGAGCATTACTTTACTTGCATGGGATATTAAGGCAATAGTTCAATAATTATTGCTTTCTCAGGAATCCCCTTTCTTTGGAATTGGGATATATATTGAACGCTTCCAGTCTGCGGGCCATTGTTTAGTTTTCCATATTTCTTGACAAATCTAGACTCCTGATGGCATTGCTCTCAGCTTCTTCAACACTCTCAAACCCCCTCACCACGTTAAGGTGTGCATCCTAAAGGGGGATTCAGTTCTGCTACTCAGAAATATTCCTGGGCCCAGAGTTCTTTAATGATAAATGTACGTCTTCTGCACCAGCTTCTGGTTAGTGGATCTCGAGGTTCTTGGAAAAAACAAGATATAGGATATGGACTGCCTTCAAGTCAGTCCCGACTTATGGCGACCCTATGAATAGGGTTTTCATAGATCCCACAAAATCCCATAGGCCTGCCCATCTTTGCTGTAATAGATATATTTCACGCAGTACACAGATTATTTATTTTCTCTTCAGCCACAAAGGCTCCCAATGTGGCTTACATACAATTGGTTAAATGAATAAATTGATTTTCTTTGCCTTATAATCTAAAAGACAAGACTCAAACGGGAAGAGGACAAAAGCAAACCCAGGAGCCAATTCTTAAAGCTAAATAGTAGTTAACGCCGACTGGAACGACAACAGTTTAGGGACAGGATGCGCCTGATGGAACAAGGCCTGAGTGGGGAGTCAGCGGTTCTCTGCATGTCGTAGGACTACAATTCCCATCATCCATGATCATTGCGCATGCCCGCTGGTGCTGATGGGAGCTATAGTCCAACGGCATTTGAAGGCCCAAACGTTCCGCATCCCAGCAATAAGCCCTGCTTCCCGTAATACGCATATTCGTCCCCCCCACTGCCCTTCAAGCTCCCGCCTTCCAATAAACCAGCAAGCCAATCGGCAGCCTAGAAGGGTTTGAAAAGAGGCGGACCGAAACGGCTCCTTCCTTATACGCATGCGCTCCGCCCGCGCGAGTCCTTGCCAATCATACTGCCTGCTGCGCAGCCTCGGAGCAGTCGCCTGCATCCGGGTCCTTCCTGCCGTGGGGCGCCAATAGGGAGGAGTAGGAGAGAGGCCGGCGCGCGCGGGCCAGCCTGGAGGTTGTCGGGGGGGAGGGGCGCCGTATTGTGCGAGCTGCAGAAGGAGCCTCAAAATGGCCGCCGCCGCCACCTCCTTCGCCTCTTCCTCGTCGTCGTCGTCGTCGTCGTCTTCCTCCTCCTCTTCTTCTTCTGCCGCCGTCGCCGCCAACGCCTCCTCGGCCGCCGGCACCCCGGGCCTCAACCCGGTGCCGACGGAGAGCAAGAAGATCATGGAGCTGCGCGTCATCGACCTCAAGTCCGAGCTGAAGCGCCGCAACCTGGACGTGGCCGGCGTCAAGACCGTCCTCATCGCCCGCCTCAAGCAGGTCAGGAGTAGCGGCGTAGGCCGCGGGCCCGCCCGAAGCAAAGCCTCGGACGGGGAGGGAGAGAGAGATGCCTCTTGAGGGCCGCAGTCACGCCCGCCCCGCGTTCTCGGCCTTTTCCTCTCCCTTGCGGCTACCTGCCTTTCCAAGGCCGCCTCCCGCTCCCGCCCGGGCGCCGCCGCCCTCTTCGGAGGCCGCCGCCGCCTCCTCCTCTCCCCCGCGGGTCTTTCCTCTTAACCGCCTTCCTGCGAAGAAGCGCGGCAGGCGGAGTGCAAAGAAATAAGGAAGGTTTTCCTGGGCCCAGCAAAGATATCTCTGTTTTCCCAGGCGGGTTTTTTTTTAGGGGGGAATGTTAATAAGTATTTATTGAAGGTTACGTAGGCATTTTCAAACTTTCATTTTAAGTTTTTAACGCTGTAGAGTTTGCTTGGTATGCTGATTGTTTTACACCTGTGCTGGACCTGTACCCTGCTTTGGGACCGGTTGTGATGAAGAGGAGCCTTTAAGTGCAACTGGTCAAACAAGTGAAATTAATCGGGGGGAAAGGAAACCGCACAGGGCCCAACCCAGCCAAGGCCTGTTGATCTCCGTAGTGAGGGGGAAGGAGCCCCGTGGAGTTGAGCCTGAGCTCAGCCTTCTCCCTTGCATTTTAGCATTTTTCATGGTGACGTACGTTAATAGTTTACCTTCCAAGATCCTCAGGACAGACTGCATGGTGGTTATGTCTCTCTCACCACACATGCACATTTCGTTCTCACAACACCCCGTGAGGTAGATTAGGCTGACAGTAAGAGACTGGCCCAATGTTGTCTGGGGAGCTTCATGGCTGAGTGGGGATTTGAACTTGTTTAGCTCGGCCTGTCAAACCGTTACTCCACATTGGCTGCTGAGGGTAATCATATATGTCTGGATCGACACTAAGTGAATGTTTAGGCTTTGTGAAGCTGTCTTAAAGGACAGGGTCCTGTTCTGAATAGGGTTGCGCTCCCTGTAAAATATTAGGTGTGCACCTGGGGGGGGGGAGGATTCCTTGATCCTTTTTTCTCACTCAGGTGGCCTCAGGAGCCCAGAGTGCCTTCTTCCAGCTTCACTTCCTTTGATGGCTGAACAGGGATATCCTGGCCACAGTGTTTCAGACCTCCTGACTGGGGCTCCCCTTAAAGTTTCAGTAACTTGGCTGCTAGAATTTAACCAGTACAGTCAGAATAATTCAGGTGATACTTATTTTGAAAGATCTACATTGACTGCCCATTTGCTTCTAAGACTAGTTCGCCACCCAAATTCCTGAAGTAGCACTTTTTCTCAAACTAGCCTACCCATGTCTTAAGAACTTTTGGAGGGGCCCGGCTCCAGGTACGCTTTTTAGTAGAGATACATTATCCTTCTACAAATGAAGTACACTACCCTTTTACAAATGGGACAGGTGTTTTTTTTCCTGTGGCAGTGTCCCAAATTTGGAATGCCTTTCCTATGGAAGTACACTTGATGCCAGCTTTAACACCAGGTGATGATCTTTCTATTTGCCCAGGCATTTTAGATTATAGATTTTTTTAAAATGTGTGATTCTGTTTTTATTTGTTGCATTTTATTTCATTTTTTGATGGTTTTAAATTGTATTTTTATGATGTGAAATTCATTCATGTTTTGTACACCACTCTGGAATCTTTTGATGAATGGCTGTTAAGAAATATTTGAAATAAATAAAAGAGTAAAATTATGTTAATAAATTAGGGTTTAAAAGGCCTACAGTGGCTCAGTGTTCATATAGCACTTAGAAATTTTAAGTGCTTTGTAAATAATTAGCTTATGGCTACAACCCTTGACATACTTAAGAAAACAAGTTTGCACTGAAATCCATAAACCAGTTACCTTGCTTCATGATGGTTTTGGTATTTCGAGTGAATGTAGTGAAAGTGCTGCTAACCATGATTGCTGTTAAGTGGACTTGTCAAACTTTTAATTTGCAGGCTGCAGTGTACCCTGTAGCACCCCCATTTCTTCACAACAAATATTACTCAATTTGTTAATGTCATAGTTCCCCAGTCTCAATTCTTTTGTCCAGGGACATAGAGCAAGGGTAGACCTGTAGACAGTGTTTATTTAAGAACATTTTTAACCTACCCTTCGTTGATGATCAGTCCGGGATGGGATACAGCAAAACAAATTAAAATTTCAAATGAACTGTTTAATCCTAAGTAGTAGTAAAACACCAGTTAAATTAAGATAAATAATCCTCCTTTCTAACAAATGCAATACAAATTAATCAGTTTACAGCTAGCAACAAAAACACAGCACAAGACATATCTTGGAGCACAGGGCATGCCACAATCACGGCACCACCACAGAAAAAGCTCTTGTATAGATGTACGCCATCTGGATGGTACAATCAATCAACATGTGACAGAAGTGAACTGAAGCTCAGTGGCAAGATGCACCTCTTACCTTTGCACACAGGTCCTGTCTTGCATGCAAGCTCCACATGAGTAAATTGCTGTTAGAAGACCAAATCAGATGTGTCAGGTAGCCAGGTCCAGTCCTTCTTTCCCCTCCTATGCATGTCCTCTGCTTTCCATTGTCTGCTCAGAACTGCAACTATTTAAAGTACTACATTCAGCTCTCTCACTGGGCGCAGGTGTCTAATGACACAGGTATGCTTGCACTTCTTGTTTTGATTGCAGGGAATGCTGGTGTATCCTTTGGTACTAACAACATTCCTGACTGTTCCATGAAGTAAGGACTTACCCTCCATCCATGACAGTGTTTGGGCTGTCTCTGGGTCTGTTATATCCAGGCATAATAGTTTCTCAGAACAGTCAGTCAGCTGTATGCGTTTATAAAATCTTGTTTATGTTTATTCAGAAGTGATGTGGGTGGAATATTTTCCAAAAGGGATTATTTCTAGTGCTTCATTTTTCTGTGGAAAAGATTCTTTTTCATGTTAATTGGTAACAATGAATTGTTGCCAGTTGCAAATAAATATTAGGCAAGTTTGGCAGTTTCAGAGTTATTGTTTACTAAATGCAAGTAAAATATGCTAAATTAGACCATTTTCTAGGGTAGGGGTGTGGGTACCTGTAGCCTTCCAAATATTTATGTACCCATGCTTAGGATTATAACCTTATATTAAGTTGTTCTCCAGTTGAAACTGAAAAACTGGGATTTAAGCTCAGCTAAGGTGGACACATAAGCATTTATTAACTGGAAACTTGCCATGCTGTGCCATTATTATTATCATCATCATCATCATCACTCTATAGTACCCTTCCTCTTATAGGAGGAAGGGCATTATAAGGTGGTTTTCAG
The DNA here is from genome assembly GCF_030035675.1 of Rhineura floridana. NCBI lineage: Eukaryota > Metazoa > Chordata > Lepidosauria > Squamata > Rhineuridae > Rhineura > Rhineura floridana. The sequence continues at coordinate 37,768,590 of NC_084493.1, forward strand.
CGTAATAAAATTCAACCATAACAAATCAGTTAAAATACTAAACCTACATAAGTGACACAAAAAACCACCTAATGTTGCAGACCATAATACTCATACTGTTGGAACTCCAATTCCAGTTATGTTCTGGGAGGAAGCCATGTGTTTTCATTCGACAGTTAAACACTGACAGCCGAACTTCCCTGGGAAGGAAATTCCACAGATAGGAAGCTGCCACTAAGAAGGCTGTGCCTTGTGTTAACCACACTGCAGACCATGCATGTTCATGGGATGATGAGCAGAGCCTTTGCTGCTGAGCTCAAAGCATGGGCCAGCAGTTATGGGAAAAGGCGTTCCTGTAAGTAGTTTTGGGGGGGGGGAAGGTGATCAGGGCTTTGTACACTAGTACCAACAACTTAAATTGGGCCTGGTAGTTCACAGGCAGATAGTGCAGTACTTTAAGGATTGGTGACATGGGATCCCATCTTGCTGGCCTGCTAAACAGCCTTGCAATGGTATTCTGCAACCAGCTGCAGCTTCTGGACTGTTTTCAAGGGTAGCCCCACTTACTGCTCATAGTCAAAACATGTGGTTGTTGGAGCTTGGATTGCTTCAAGCCAGGTTACCCCGCTCCAGGAACCTCTCATAAGCCTGTTGTCAAATCTGTACAGATTGTCACACTATAGCAGGGTAAAAGTTGGCTGTCTGATTCCTCAAAAATACTTTACTACACATCAGCTGCAGGTGTGTTCAATTAAATGTTTTAATTTTCTTAACAGTGGTGAGGATTGCTTAATTATCTTTGCATATATATGTATGGTCCAATAATCTTTGTTCCGTTATTCATGTGATTGTGAGTGGTGTCTTGCATTTTCCTCAAAAGTTGTACAATTCAGTGTGCCTGTCTTGTATATTCGAGCATGCTTAAGGAGTATAGTATGAAGTGTTGTTCCAAAAGGAACATGAAAGTAACCAAAACATTGAGTGCATTTCAGAGTGCATTATGGCCCAGCTTTCTGTTGTGCAAATAGGTGTCATGGTACCCATCTCTTCTCATAGTCATAGCAACAATCAGTTTTAGGGGAGGTGATTGTAGTATCAGTGGCAGAGCACAATGCTTAATTTGGTGAAAGTCCCAGATTGGATCTCCAGCTTAAGAGGATATTGGGTCACACTTGATGGTGAAAGACCTCTCTCTGCCTGAGTTCCTGGCGACCTGTTGCCTGTCGAAGGGGACAATACTAGACTAGATGGACCAGTAGGCTGACTTAGTATAAAGCAGCTTCCTATTTGGGGTGTTGCTCCTTTTTCAAACTCTATGGTATTATTTCTTCCTAGCTTTCACTCTTGCATGTGAACACTGCATAAAACTTTACAGTGTTTCTCAAGCTGAAGTAACTGGACAAGCCTACGCTTGTGGTTCATAACTGCATTTGGTTAAGGTGTCCTGTTTTCCACCGAAGATAAATTGTATAAGCCAATCTACTTAGCAGATTTGCTTGGACTTAACAGAGTTAAAATTCCCTGAATTTCAGTGCTTTGGTGTAGTGGTTAAGGTGTTGGAGTACGACCTGGGAGACCAGGGTTCAAATTCCCACACAGCCATGAAGCGCACTGGGTGACCTTGGGCCAGTCACTGCCTCTCAGCCTCATGAAAACCCTATTGATACGGTCGCCATATGTCGGAATCGACTTGAAGGCAGTACACACACATGGTGTGTGGGCCTTTTCTTGTAAGGGCCTGTTGTGAAGGGTGCTGTGTATGGGCTTTCTTCCATTATTGTTTAGAAAAGTTTTAGGTGTTTGGAGTGAAGAGATTTGAGTATCTCGGCCGAGGTGTTCAGGGTAAAGTGTGTGTTTGAACTAAATCAAGACAAACAGGCAAAATCTGGTCACTTTTCCTAGACTGGTCCTCTTACATTTCAAAATAAGAGATTTATCTTCTGTTAGGTTGGCGGTGCAGTTACAAGTGAGGTTGGCATTTGCCAGACAATTGCTTCTGTTTTACTGCCCTGTTAAAAACCTGGGTATCCCATGTTTAAAGCATTAAAGAAATGAACCTGAAAACAAGTTCAGTTTGAATACATTGCCGAAATTGAACTAATGTACTGTAGCCAGAGACGGAAGGTTTAGAGGCTGGCAAACTTTTTACAGCTTCTGCATTAAGCATATGGTTTAACCCCCTTGTAATTATTACATTTAATTCTTTAACAATGCAGCTAAGCTATAAGTACAGTACATTTAAAGTTAGTACTGTAATGCGGCATTACTTGTGGTTCATCTTCAGAGTTTGAGTTGCACAACTTTTAGTAAAAGACTTTAGTGGTTCTGATCTTTTCATCCAGCGACCTCCCTTTTTTTACCATTTGTACATTCAATAGTTTATGTGACATTTACATACTTAAATCATGTTGCACAACTACTAAATGCATTTGTAATACGTTATGTATGAAATGCATAATGTGGGCCACACAACCCGATTTCCTTATTTATTTAAGGTATTTATATACCTCTTCTCAGGTGGACCTCACAGAGTGGTTTACATTACAACATATATAAACACAGAATAAAACCAGATAAAAATTTAAAATCAGAAATCAGTTATTTAACTGCGTCAGAAAGATATTGTCTCAATTGCCTGCGTAAGCCTGGTGATGTAGAAAACTTGTCAGCAGGTGTTTAAAAATCAGAATAGAAGGTGCCTGCTGACACTCCACAGACTGAGCCAGTGACAACAAAGGCTCAGTTTCTTGTTGTTGTCAGAAGAGCATCGCCAGCGTGGGGGATGACCAATGTTGTTCCACCAGATTATCTCAGTGATCGAGCTGGGATATAAGGTTTAGGTGGTTCCTAAGGTCCAAGACTTCATAAATGAATACAAGGACCTTGAGCCTGGCTCTGTAGTGGATGGGTAGCCAGTGCAGATGTTTTATCAAAGGTGTCACATGTTGTTGGCCGTGTGCCCTGTTAGTCTGGCTGCCACTTTCTGCACCAGTTGGAGCTTCTGAACTAGTCCCAAGGGCATCCCTACATAGACTGTATTGTTATAATTCCGCCTTGGGGTTACCAACACTTGGACAACAGGGGTTATGCTACCCCTGTTTGGGAACATCTGTAGCTAGTGAACCGGACAAAGCTGGTAGAAGGCTCTCCTAGCCACAGAGGACACTTGAGCCTCTAGTGACAGAGATGTATCCAGGAATACCTGCGAGCTATACACCTGCTCCTTCAGAGAGAGTGTGACCCCATCCAGAACTTTCCTGTCTCCTGGACACAGAAACAACCCACCCAAAGAGCCTCTGCCTTCCTAGGATTTAGGAGTCTGCCAGTGCATTCAGATTCCGATCCAGAGCTTTCACAGCCTCTTCTGATTAAGATATTATAGAGAAATGTGTGAGGCACTCATGACATCTTGCTCCACAGCTCCTAATGACTGCTCCCAGTGGCTTCACATGCATGTTAAATAACACCGGGGAAAGGTTAGCACCTGCGGAACCCCATAGCACAAGTGCCAAGGGGCCAAGGAGTACTCACCCAGTGCTACTCTCTGAACATGGCCCTGTAGATAAGAATGGAACCACTGTAATATAGTGCCCCTGATATCCATCCTACTGAGTCTGTCCAGGAGGATGGTCAATGCTGTGTGATACAGGTAGGCCAAAACATATTTTGCACCATAGAGGCATATGAATGTTATTTTTAAAAAAATACTGATTAACCTCTGTTTTGAACTTTGGTGCCAATAAGGAGCTGGGAACTGTAGTAGTAATGGGGGACTTCAATTACCCCGATATTTATTGGGACAAATTCTGCCAAACACAGCCCCTCCAAGAAATTCCTGATTGTGTTGGAAATAACTTTCTCCTACAGAAAGTGGAGGAGGCAACTGGAGGATCAGCTATCCTTGACTTGATTCTAACCAACAGATATGACTTGGTAGATGAAGAGGCAGTTACAGGAACTCTGGGGGAAAGTGAGCATGCTATACTAGAGTTCTTGATTTTAAAGGAAGTAAAAGCTGAGAGTAGCCATATGCATGCCCTGGACTTCAGGGAAGCCGATTTTAATAAACTCACAACAATGGTAAGTAAGGTTCCGTGGCAAGTGACCCTAATGAGAAAAGGAGTCCAAGATAGGTGGGAGTTTCTTAAAAGGGAAATTCTGAAAGCTCAGTGGCAAGCAATTCTGTCAAGAAAAAAAGGAGGAAAACAGCAGAAGAAGCCAATGTGGCTTCACAAAAAGCTTAGAGGTGGACACATACAGGAAGTGGAAGGAAGGTCAGACCACAAAGGAAGAGTACAGACAGGGAGCACGGAATTGTAGGGATGGCGTCAGGAAGGCTAAAGCTGAGAATGAGCTGAGGTTAGTGAGAGATGCCAAAAGCAACAAAAAAGCTGTCTTCAGGTACATCCAATGAGGATGGCAAAATGATAACGGATGACAAAGAAAAGGCAGAAGTGCTCAACTCCTACTTTGGCTCAGTCTTCTCCTGAAAGAGGGGGTATGACCCTCCTGAGAAACGCGAAGTTGAAGGGGCAGGATTGCAGTTTGAGATTGATAGACAAATGGTTAAAGAATAGCTAATCACTTTGAATGAGTTCTGATCTTCAGGCCCTGATGCATCCTAGAGTATTGAAGGAACTGGCTGAAGAACTCTTGGAACCACTGTCTATTATCTTTGTGAAATTGTGGAGGATGGGTGTAGTGCTAGATGACTGGAGGAGGGCTAATGTTGTCCCTATCTTCAAAAAGGGCAAAAAGGAGGAACCTGGGAACTACAGACCAGTCAGCGTGACATTAATCCCTGGGAAAATTCCAGAGCAGATTATAAAGTGGTCAGTCTGGAAGCACCTTGAAAACAATGCAGTGATTACTAGAAGCCAACATGGATTTTTCAAGAAAAAAATCCTGCCAAACTAATCCTATCTCATTTTTTGATTGGGTAACCTACCTAGCTGACTGGGAATGCTGTGGGCATAATACAGTGCCTTGCAAAAGTAATCAGACCCCTGATCAATGCTCTCATATTACTGAATTACAAATGGTACATTGTAATTTCATTCTGTATGATATTTTGAAACACTGAAACTCAATCAATTAACAGTGTGATGTGGTTGCAAAAAAAGGCAAATGCTATTTTAGGCTGCATCAACAGAAGTACAGTTTCCAAATCGCGCGAAGTATTGGTTCCCCTCTACTCAGCACTGGTTAGGTCTCATCTTGAGTACTATGTCCAGTTCTGGACACCGCACTTCAAGAAGGATGCCCACAAATGAACAAGTTCAGAGGAGGGAAACAAGGATGATCAGGGGACTGGAAACAAAGTCCTATGAGGAGAGACTGAAAGAACTGGGCAAGTTTAACCTTGAGAAGAGAAGATTAAGGGAGACATAGTAGCACTCTTCAAGTTCTTGAAAGGTTGTCATACAGAGGAGGGCCAGGATCTCTTCTCGATTGTCCTAGAGTGCAGGGCACGGAATAATGGGCTCAATTTACAGGAAGCCAGATTTCAACTGAGAAACTTCCTAACTGTGAGAGTGGTATGACAATGGGACCAATGACCTAGAGAGGTAGTGGGTCTCCAACACTGGAGGCACTCAAGAGGTAGCTGGACAGCCACCTGCAGGGGATGCTTTAATTTGGATTCCTGCATTGAGCAGGGGGTTGGACTTGATGGCCTTACAGGCCCCTTCCAACTCTGATTTTATGAACTAGTAACTAATTGTGCTCAGGCTCACAATTGAAAAGAAATGACACAAAAAGAGAAGAATATTGGAAGGGAGACAAAAAAAGCAAATCTGAAGCATGAGTTCTTGAAAGTTAAAAGATTTTTTGTAATGACCCACCAGTTCACGGCTGATACTCTATCATATACGTTGTGTTACAGAACCATTGGGGGGATTTTTTTAGCCCAGTCATTATAAATATGGTGCAACATGTCATGTACTATATTGTTCTGGACTCAATACAGGGTGCCAGGCACTTCAGGAGACACTGTCCAGCACATCCCTCTTTCTTCCCTCTTAAGCTCATCAGTCATCTGAGCTCTGCAAGTCTGTTCAGTTTTCAAATAATGAATATTTACTACACATACATTTCTTTTTCATTTGAAACCTTGTCCCTGGAAATATATGGACTGTAGTTGTCTCTAAACAAAGATATTATGCAGAGATAGACATTATGGGTGGCCGTCCTAGGAGTGTGTAGCCTCTTGCTCTAGACTTCTGATGGCATTGCTGTTAGCTTCTTGGACACTCTCAAACCCCCTTACGGGATTATGATGCATCCAAACTCAGAGGAAAGCAATGGTAAACCACCTCTTACCATGAAAACCCTATGAATATATTATACAAAATGCAAAACAGGATAGTGCTGGAAGATGAGACCCCCAGGTCAGATGGCACTCATTGAACTACTGGGGAAGAACAAGGGACAAGCATGAGTAGTGCTGTGACTAATGATGCAACCAGGTCAAAGCCAAAAGGAAGCCCAGAGGCTGATACGCACAGATGCGAAAGGAGAGTCCGGGGTTGTATGATGTACACAAGAAACATGGAATGTGCGAAGCATGAACCAGGGAAAATTAGAAATTGTCAAGCAAGAAATGGAATGCATCAACATTACAATACTTGGTGTGAGTGAATTAAAATGGATGGAAATGGGACGTTTTCAATCAGGCAACTTCAAAATATTTGATGCAGGAAATGAGAAATTAAGAAGAAAGGGGTTGCTTTAAGTGTGAAGTTATGCAGCAAAAGCAATTAGGAGCTATAACGCAAGGTCAAAGCGAGTGATACAAAGAAGAATATAAAGAAGAAATAAATCACCAGGAACAGGCGGCATACCAATAGAGTTACTACAAGCTACTTAGACTGAATCTGTCCAAATTTTGACAAAAATTTGTCAACAAATATGGAAAACTAAGCAATGGCCCACAGACAGGAAGCGTTCCATATACATCCCAATTCCAAAGAAAGGGGATCCCAGGGAATGCAGTAATTATCGAACTATTGCCTTAATATCCCATGCAAGTAAAGTAATGCTCAAGATTCTACAACAAAGGCTCTTACCATATATGGAGCGAGAAATGCCAGACGTCCAAGATGGATTTAGAATGGGAAGAAGCACCAGAGATCATATCGCAAACATACGTTGGATAATGGAACAGACCAAGAAATTTCAGAAGGAAATCATCCTGTGCTTTATAGATTACAGCAAGGCATTTGACTGTGTAGATCATGAAAAACTATGGAATGCTTTAAAAGAAATGGGTGTGCCACAGCATCTGATCGCCCTGATGCACAACCTATACAATGGACAAGAGGCTACTGTAAGGACAGAATATGGAGAAACTGATTGGTTCCCAGTTGGAAAGGGTGTGAGACGGGTGTATTTTATTACCCTATTTGTTTAACCTATACGCAGAACATATACAGAAAGCGGGATTGGACTAAGATGAAGGAGGTGTGAAAATTGGAGGGAGAAATATCAGTAATTAAAGATATACAGACAATACCATACTCTTAGCAGAAACCTATAATAATTTGAAATGAATGCTGATGAAAGTTAAAGAGGAAAGCACAAAAGCAGGACTACAGCTGAACATCAAGAAGACTAAAGTAATGACAACAGAAGATTTACGTAACTTTAAAGTTAACAATGAGGATACTGAAGTCTAGGATTATCAATACCTTGGCACAGTCATTAACCAAAATGGAGACAAGAGTGAAGAAATCAGAAGAAGGCTAGGACTGGGGAGGGCAGCTATAAGGGAACTAGAAAAGGTCCTCAAATGCAAAGATGTATCACTGAACACCAAAGTCAGGATCATTCAGACCATGGTATTCCTGATCTCTATGTATGGATGTGAAAGTTGGACAGTGAAAAAAGCAGATAAGAGAAAAATCAACTCATTTGAAATGTGGTGTTGGAGGAGAGCTTTGCACATACCATGGACCGCAAAAAAGACAAATAATTGGGTGTTACAACAAATTAAACCAGAACTATCACTTGAAGCTCAAATGATGAAACTGAGGTTATCATACTTTGGACACATAATGAGAAGACATGATTCACTAGAAAAGACAATAATGCTGACTTCCGGGAAGGGTGACTTCGCTTGTGCCTGCTTTTGAGACGGGCTCCCGCCTCAAAAGAAGCTTATTCAGATATAAATCAGTCAGAACATTTTTTTTTTTGACTGATGAAATTTCTCCCGGGCAGGGAGAAACGTAGAGATCAACCTCAAAAGCCTGTTTTTGTTGGGAGGACTGGATTTCATTAATTTATGAGAAAAGGTCCAGCCAGCAATGCCGGACGGACTTCCGAACAAGCTCTATCTGATTAATGCGATACGTTTATCTTTTCTTCAAAGAGAAAACGGACTAACAGGCAAGCACCCTTCTTTCTATTCTTTTTTTGCTTGGTTTAAATTGTTGCAGCAAAAAGAGATTTGTCAAATGAATCAGCTTTAAAGAACTTCTGGGTGAGCTATAACTCTTCTCTGTTATTCACGAAATTAACAGCTTATCTCTGTTTCTATTGCAAAAAGCTGTCCTGGAAGTGCATTCTAAAGATATAAACAGAAGAGGGATTTCTATTCCGAGGAACATTATATTGTCTGGGACTATTCTCTTTTTGGTCTATTTTATTTTGACGAATCTGCTTCTTCACGACGCCACTAACTGTTTTGATGCTGGGAACTAAATTTGTTTTGTGTTCTTGAACATAGAGAGATAAGGCAGGCTGCTCTGTTTATACTGTGATGTCATCAAGCCTGGAATATTAACCCAATTGTTGCTGAAATAAGAAGTGGTTCTTCTTTATTTTTGTTTTGTTTTCGTGGTTTTAAAAATGGCAATCAAGAAAGTGGCTGAGAATCTGGAAGTAATTATGTTTCAGAAAATAATGGATGAGATTGAGATAATGAAACAAACCCTGCGACAGGGCAGTAAGGAGCTGAAAATGGAACTGAGCAAAATGACGCAGGAGCTTAAAGAAATAGGGGATCCTGTGAGAGGAGAATGAGATCAGAGATGAGAAAAGAAAAAATAAAGGGAAGATACAAGCCCTGGAGATTGGAACAAATGTGGAATTGGAAAAAGATCTGGAGTTTATGGATATTAGAAATAAAATCTACTGTTTGGAATTTAACGTTATCTCTGAAGAAATTAATGAAGATATTAGAGATAAAGTTATCAATGGCTTGGATAATCTTCTGGACTGGAATGACGTGATGGAGCTTGATATAGAGAAAATCTATGGAATTAACTGCAGCCATGTGACAATGGAAAAACTCTCAAGAGATGAGCCAGTGCATTTTGTAAAAAAGAACACAGATATGACTTTACAACAATATTTCAGCAACTTATTCAGAATTGATGGCAAGAAAATATTTGGGATAGAGGAAATTCCCATCAGACTCTTACTATATGACTATGGCTATGACAGCAAGATTATTATGGAATACTGATAATGGAAGATTGGACACTGAAATTACTGGACTTAACAGGACTATTGAAGATGGAAGATGGAATTAATATGGATAATGGAATAATGGCTATTGAAATTATTGGACCTAACAGATTTTGATGAGATGGATTAATCGATATGTTTATTTGGACTATGGTTATGACAATAAGATTATTATTATTAACGAGATGGATTAATCGACATGTTTATTTGGAGAAAAATTGATAGATATATTTCTTAAAGAATTGAAACCTCTCTTTGACTTTTTGTGGAAAGAATAAAGTAATGTTTATGAGATTTGATGATTAATTAAGATAACTACTGGAGGAAAGTGATTTTATAATATAATTTAAGAGACAGGATTGTTATATATTGTAGATCTACAACTGATTTGATCTGCGACAAATGGGAAGTCAATATTTTATTTTTTTGTTTAATCATTTTTGTTTTGTTTTGTTTTTTGTCTTTGAATGTTTTATGATTTTGTTTTGTATGTTTTATGAAAATTTGAATAAAAATTATTGTAAAAAAAAAAAGAAAAAGAAAAGACAATAATGCTGGGAAAAACAGAAGGGAGTAGAAAAAGAGGAAGACCAAACAAGAGATGGATTGATTCCATAAAGGAAGCCACAGAACTGAAATTAGAAGAACTGAACAGGGTGGTTTATAATAGATGCCACTGGAGGTCACTGATTCATAGGGTTGCCATAAGTTGTAATCGACTTGAAGGCACATAACAACAACATCATGGGCAAAGTTGTCAATTAAATAAGCAGTGTGCCATATAATGTTTTCTAAATTGAGATTTTGTCATTTGACCTGTTAAAAACAAATTGACCAGTTGACCAGTCAATAAATTGTCAGGAATTTTAAAGCATTAAGATTGTTATTACAAAATTTTTGTGCTAGATGATTTGATCCTTCTAGTTGCAGAAACAAGTAAGTTCACCGTTTTGAAGCAATGGAAGAATTTTAAATTTATAATAATATTTTAAACAACGTTGAATAAGGTTTCTTAATCATGAACAATTCACTGAACAGTTTTTCTCTTTATTTTTTATCCTGGTACAACTGGTTCAGCCTATAGTTAGTTTAGAAAAATAAATAAATAAATAAACCGTGAATCATAATAATAATAATAATAATAAATTTTATTTTTCAGCTGCCTATCTGTCCAGGTTAGGGGCACTCTAGGCGACGAACAACAAGAATAAACACAGTACATATACATATCAACATAATCAATTTTAAGCTAAAAAACCATCCGTTAATTCAGTTATAACATAAAATTAATCTGTCCCAATCTTGTAGGCCTGCCTGAACAGCCAGGTCTTCAAGGCTCGGCGATAGCTGGACACGGAGGGAGCATGTCTGAGATCGAAAGGGAAGGAGTTCCAGAGGGTGGGGGCCACAATAGAGAATGCCCTCTCTCTGGTCCGTACCAGCCTAGCTGTTCTCACTGGTGGGACCGAGAGAAGGTCTTGCGAGGCTGATCTCGTCAGGCGGCACAATCGGTGATTCTGGAGGCGTTCCTTCAGATATACTGGGCCGAAACCGTATAGGGTTTTAAAGGTCATCACCAACACCTTGAATTGGGCCCGGTAGACAACTGGTAACCAGTGAAGATCTAATAATACTGGGGTGATATGATCCCAGCGACGGCTATGCGTAATCAAGCGTGCCACCGCATTCTGTACCAGCTGTAATTTCCGGACCGTTTTCAAGGGTAACCCCACGTGGAGCGCATTGCAGTAGTCTAAGCGAGAGGAGACCAGGGCATGTATCACCTGTGGGAGCAGGTGAACAGGAAGGTAGGGTCGCAGTCTCCGTATCAGATGTAATTGATACCAGGCTGCCCGGCTCACTGCTGTAATCTGAGCCTCCATGGACAGCTGGGAGTCAAGTATGACCCCAAGACTGCGGACCTGGTCCTTCAGGGGTAAACTTACCCCATCAAGCATCAGGTCAGTAATTCCTAATTTCCTTTTATCTCCCACAAGTAATACCTCAGTCTTGTCGGGGTTCAATTTCAGGCTATTCTCTCCCATCCATCCACTTACAGATTTCAGGCACTTGGACATGGTGTTCACAGCCAACTCCGGTGAGGATTTAAAGGAGAGATAGAGCTGAGTGTCATCTGCGTACTGATGGCACTGCAACCCAAAACTCCTGATGATTGCTCCCAGCGGTTTCACATAGATGTTGAATAGCATGGGAGAGAGGATAGAACCCTGTGGCACTCCACAATGAAGAGGCCAAGGGTCTGAAACCTCATCTCCCAATGCCACCCGTTGCTGCCTATCCGAGAGATAGGAATGGAAACACTGCAAGACAGTGCCTCCTATTCCTAATCCCTCTAGGCGATTTAAAAGGATACCGTGGTCAACGGTATCGAAGGCTGCTGAGAGGTCAAGGAGGACAAGGAAGGTGTATTCACCCCTGTCCAATGCCCTCCTCATATCATCTACCAGAGCGACCAAGGCTCTTTTCCGTTCCATGACCAGTCCTGAAACCCGATTGGTATGGATCTAAATAATCCGTTTCCTCCAAGTGTGTCTGTAACTGCGCAGCCACCACCCTCTCAATCACCTTGCCCAAGAATGGTAAATTAGAGACTGGGCGAAAGTTGTTTAACTCTTGGGGATCCAAGGACGGTTTTTTTAAGATGGGCTTTATTACCGCTTCCTTGAGGCCTGATGGCATTGCACCCTCTTGCAAGGATGCATTCACCACCGCCTTGATCCCCTCGCCCAGTCTCTCTTTACAGCTCATGATGAGCCATGAAGGGCAAGGATCAACCAGACAGGTGGTTGGCTTCACAGTACAGAGCACCTTGTCCACCTCCTCAGAGAGAAGAGGCTGAAACCGATCCCAACAGGAAACTAATATCAGCTACTAAAGACCAAGAATCAGTTTTTAAAAGACAACTGTTAGAAGCAAACATCTGGCAGGTAAATTTGTGAAGCATTCAAAGTTCCATGAAACTTAACCCTAATAAATTATCATTGAGGAATATTTAATTTATTTATTTATTTGATTTATATACCATCCTTTCTCCCACTAGGAGTCCAGGGCAGCAAACAAAAGCACTAAAAACACTTTAAAACATCATAAAAACACACTCTAAAATACATTAAAGCAAAACGACTTTAAAAAGCTTTGAAGACATATTTTAAAAACAGGTTAAAAAATTGCTGTTTTTTATTTTAAAAAAGGCTTAAAAACATATTAAAAAGCAATTCCAACACAGTAGCAGACTGGGATAAGGTCTCAACTTAAGAAGCTTGTTGAAAGAAGAGGGTCTTAAATAGGCGCTGAAAAACAGATGGCGCCTATCTAATATTTAAGGGGTGGGAATTCCACGGGGTAGGTGCCGCCACACTAAAGGTCCATTTCCTATGTTGTGCTGTGAACGGACCTCCTGGTGAGATGGTGTCTTCAGCAGGCCCTCACCTGCACAGTGCAGTGATCGACTGGGTATATAAGGGATAAGACTTTGTCCTTCAGGTATCCTGGTCCCAAGCTGTATAGGGCTTTGTATACCAAAACTAGAACCTTGAACTTGGCCCTGTAGCAAATGGGCAGCCAGTGCAATTCTTTCAGCAGCGGGGTGACATGTTGGCGATACCCTGCCCCAGTGAGCAGTCTTGCTGCCACATTTGCATCAGCTGCAGCTCCCGGATCAACCTCAAAGGCAGCCCCACATAGGGCACATTACAGTAATTGAGCCTAGAGGCTACCAGTGCATGGACAACAGTGGGCAGGCTATCCTGGTCCAGAAATGGCCGCAGCTGTCTTACCAGCCGAAGCTGGTAAAAGGCACTCCTAGCCACTGAGGTCACCTGGGCCTCTAGCAACAAAGATGGATCCAGGAGCACCCTGAGACTATGGACCTGCTCTTTCAGAGGGAGTACGACCCAATCCAAACCAGGCAACTGACCAATTATCTGAACTTGGGAACCACCAACCCACAGTGTCTCCATCTTGCTAGGATTTAGACTCAGTTTATTGGCCCTCATCCAGCACCATCGAGTCCAGGTAGTCGTCCGGGGCTTGCACAGCCTCTTCCAATTCAGATGCTACAGAGAAATAGAGCTGGGTATCATTGGCATACTGCTAACACCTCATCCCAAATCTCCTGATGGCCGCTCCTGATGGCTTCATATTGATGTTAAACAGCATGGGGGACAAGATGGTACCCTGCGGCACCCCACAGCACAACTGCCAGGGAGCCGAAAGGCAATAACCTAATGCTGTTCTCTGAAAACGACCCTGGAGATAGGATCGGAACCACTGTAAAACAGTGCCTCCGATACCCATCTCACCAAGTCAGTCCAGAAGGATACCTTGGTCTATGGTATCAAAAGCTGCTGAGAGATCAAGTAAGAGTAACAGGATCACACTCCCCTGTCCTTCTCACGATAAAGGTCATCCATCTGGGCGACCAAGGCCGTTTCAGTCCCATCACCATCACCCAGACTGGAACGGGTCAAGATAATCTGTTTCATCCAAGAGCACTTGGAATTGCTGCGCCACAACCCTCTCAGTCACCTTCCCTAAGAAGGGGGTATTTGCGACCGGTTGGTAATTGTCGCAGTCAATGGATCCAGGGTGCACTTTTTCAGGAGTGGTTGGATCACTACCTCTTTCAGGGTGGCTGGAACCATTCACTCCCGCAATACCATGTTGACTACCCCCTGGATCCACTCGGTCAGACCCCCTCGGCAAGCTTTAATAAGCCAAGAAGGGCAAGGGTCAAGAGGACACATTGCTGGCTGCATCATCGCAAGAACCATGTGTATGTCATGAGGCCGCATCAACTGAAACAGCAGACTTGCACTGGACACCTCATTGGGGACTACAGTAGATGTGGATGGGGCATCAAGACTGCTACGGAGGCAAGCAACTTTACCCTCAAAGTGGTTTGCAAGCAATTCACAGTGGGCCTCCGAAGGATCTAAAACTCTATTTCCTGGAGTTGATGTCAACAGACCCCTGATAATACGGAAAAGCTCCACCAGACAGCTACTTGCGGATGCGATGGAGGCAGAGAAGTGGGCCTTCTTTGCCGCCTTCACTGCCACACAGTAGGCATGGTTATGATGTTTTACTCGTGCCTGATCAGCCTCACAGCATGTCTTTCGCCACTTGCGCTCTAGCCGTCGTCCAGCCTGTTTCATTGCCCTTCGTTCACTGGTGTATCAAGGTGCAAACTTGGCCCTACAGTGCTGGAGAGGGCGCTCGGGGCAATCATGTCAAGAGCCCGACGCTCCTCGCTATTCCATAGTGTGACAAGGGCTTCAACAGGGTCACCTGCTCTATCTACTGGGAACTCCCCCAGGGCATTCAGGAATCAAGTGGATTCCATTAATCTCCAGGGGTGGACTATCTTAATCTGTCCACCACCCCTGCAGGGAAGGATTGGAGCTACACATGTAAACTTCACCAGGAAGTGATCTGGGGTGACATCCACCCCCTCTATCTCCAGACCACCCCTTCTTCCATCTGGAGCAAAAACCAAGTCGAGTGTGTCCTGCACTATGTGTTGGGCTGGTGACAACTTGAGACAGCCCCATGGTCGTCGTGGAGGCCATGAAGTCCTGAGCCCTAACACTAGAGGCAGCCTCTGCAGAATAACTTCCGGACTGCACCTGTACAACAGGGATAGGTTTCACAAGATGCAG
Organism: Rhineura floridana; assembly: GCF_030035675.1. NCBI lineage: Eukaryota > Metazoa > Chordata > Lepidosauria > Squamata > Rhineuridae > Rhineura > Rhineura floridana. The sequence continues at coordinate 37,783,721 of NC_084493.1, forward strand.
GGCTACTTCAAAATGTTAGCAATTCAAAGAAGCCAAAGTGTCAGGTGATTGATAGATGGGTGGTCCTGTCAAGGTTGGCCCATTGGGTGGGGGAAGATAAAGATCTGACCTGGTGGGTCAAAATGGTTCCCCATCCCTTGCTTACAGTGTCTGAACTGATAAGTGACTCACCAGAAAGAGTGATCTTGTGGTTGCAGTGAGTAGATTAATGAAGATCCAGTTGTGGCAGCTGTGAAAAAGGCAGTTTGCATGTTAGGGTTCATTGGTAAAGGGATTGAAAATTAAACTGCCAATAATATGCTATTATACTCATCTATGGTGAGATCATACTTCGAATACTCTGTATGTTCCTGGTTGCCTCATCTAAAAAAAAAGTTTATTGTAGAGCTGGAAGCAGGCCAGTGAGTGGTCAGGTCAGGCATGGGCCGAGGACCCCTGCAGCTCAGAAGGGCCCCTTCTAAATCGATAGGCTTGGGCTGGGAGGGTGGAGCTCCTGCTTCACAATCTGTGCCAGCATTGTGTCGTGGGGCATGGTTTGCAGCTTGGGGTAAGGGGTTGACACTCCTGCCACCATCTTGAATGATGGTAGGTATGCGAATGTTAGCACTCTGACGTGGTGACTCAGGAGGCAGGGTGGCCAGGCTTGTTTAAGCCCATGTTGGGGGGTATCATAACCCTGTGCCAAGGGCCTACTCATCCCAGGTGCCAGACCTGGCTGGATGAAGTTCCTAAAAGGGCAAGTAAAATTATCATGTGGCTGGAATAAGTCTCCTATGTGGAGAGGTTACAACATTTGAGGCTTTCTAGTTTTTTTTAAAAAAAATGAGTATGTGTGGACATGCTAGAGTTGTATAATATTATGCAGGGTGGAGAGAGGTAAATAGAGAGAAGTTTTCCCCCCTTTCTTATAATATCAGAACCCTGGGTCATCCAATGAAGGTGCAAGTTGAAAGATTCATGGCAGACAAAGGGAAGTACTGCTTCACATAATGAGTAGCTTAAACTGTTGAATTCACTACCACTAGATTATAGTGTTCGTCACCAACCTGGATTGCTTTAAAAGGGGTTTAGATACTTTCTTGGAGGAGGGCTATTAATTATTGTGTACTGCTATCTTTAGTATTTGAGGTGGTATGCTCTAAATGCTAGTTGCTGGTAACCACAAGGCAGGGTGAGCAAGGCTGTTACCCTCAAGTCTTGCTCATGGGTTTCTCCTAAGCATCTGCTTGGCTGCTGTGAGAACAGGATGCTGGACTAGAAGGGCTTTTGGTTTAATCCAGCAGGGCTGTCCTTATGTTCTTACGTAGAAATTAACTAATTGTTTAACAATGCAAGTTAACCAACTCAAAGTTAATCATTTGTGTTTGAAATAGTCATGGAGACAAGTTCTCAAGGCGAGGCTTCCTTTAGGTTTACTTCTTCCAGCTGGCAAAATACATGTTCAGAATTTTTGCCAGTGCTGGTAACAGGTCTTATCTGGTTGGTTGGTGGTGTAGTTGATGACATCTAACCTAATAATAGAGAGCCAGTGTGGCGTAGTGGTTAAGGTGTTGGACTGCGACCTGGGAGACCAGGGTTCAAATCCCCACACAGCCATGGAGCTCGCTGGGTGACCTTGGGCCAGTCACTGCCTCTCAGCCTCATGAAAACCCTCTTCGTAGGGTTGCCATAAGTCGGGAGCGACTTGAAGGCAGTACACATGCATACATACCCTAATAATACATTTGTAAATGCAGATGTTGAATTCAGCCTTCAGGTCTAAGGTGACAAGGCAGTTCCATTCAAATGTATGGAGCTCAGTGGTGTTATATGTTCCATTTTTCCTATGTGTGGTTGAGTGAAACAGTTCCCTCTTATAGAGCAATTTACTGGGTTCATGTTACGGTCCCTTGCATACAATGTTCTTTTCTGTTCTTGGAATCTGCCCCAAGCACTTCATCAGAACTTTGCAATGTGAGTTAACTCCATTTTGCAAAGTACAAAGCTTAACTTGAAGTTTATTATATGAATGCCAGAGCTAAATGACAATTGATGAAAATAATGTTGCTATAACAATCCTGCATTTTTGTTCGTTAGGCTATCGAAGAGGAAGGAGGAGATCCAGATAATATTGAAATAGCTGTCTCAGCTGATACTCCCAACAAGAAACCAACCAAAGGAAAAGGTTAGAACTTCTGTGAAAGTAAACTTTTTGAAAATGGTAATGTTGGTCAAAGAATCCATTGCTTAATTTTAAAACAATTTTCTGCAAGAAAAAAAAATCTTGATATTTGTTGAGAAGCTTAGTAGCTGTTATCTTTGTCAGGATCACACTAGTCATTCCTTTCTAGCAGGGATGACTAACTTGCAGCTGTCAGATGATACAGGATGCCAGCTGTCATTGGCCTCAGCAAGCCTGGCCAGTAATCGGAAGAGTTGTCAGCCAGCAACATCTGGTAGCCACCCCTCTTTATCGGCTCAAAATTTAAACTTTATTCTTTTTTTTTAACTCAAAAAGCAGAGATATCAATGCAGTTAGTGGTTCAACTGAAATAGTTTGAAATTGTTCTAAATGTGTTTTCCATTTTTATTTTATTCAATCTCTGTTTAAACAATACTTGAGACAGCTTAAATAAATTAATTGTAGAATCAAATGATAGTCAGTATTGTTTTTTCAATAGCAAATAGCAAAAGGAACATAATATCATATACGTAGTTTGTGTTGTGCAGTAAAAGATAGATGTTTGCTTAGTTGAAAAATGACTCGCTAAACTGGAAAGATGCAGAAGCACAGGTACTGAAATATAAATTGCCCATTGCTAAATCAAACTGAATGTACTGAGTGCTTTTTCAGATGAGCATTTTGAATTCATAGGGATAGTGTTCAGTGAACTGGGTTTTCCAAAAGATTTTGAAACTACCAAGTTCACCTAATACTGTATTTATTTATTTATTTGTTAAATTTTTTATACCGCCCCACTAGCATAGCTCTCTGGGCGGTGTACAACAAGAATACAAATATATAACAATAAAATTCCATAATATAATACAACAAAAACATAAATAAAAATAATAAATCAGAATCAATTACAGCAAACTTAAGAACTAAATTAAAATTAGATTAAAATGCCTTGGAAAAGAGGAAGGTTTTAACTTGGCGCCGAAAAGATAGCAATGTCGGCGCCAAGCGCACCTCATCGGGGAGACTATTCCACAGTTCAGGGGCCACCACCAAGAAGGCCCTAGTTCTTGTTGACACCCTCCGAACTTCACTATGAGTCGGAACTCGGAGGAGGGCCTTCGATGTAGAACGCAGTGTACGGGCAGGTTCATATCGGGAGAGGCGTTCCAACAGATATTGTGGTCCCGCGCCGTATAAGGGTTTATAGGTTAAGACCAACACTTTGAATCTGGCCCGGAAGCATATTGGTAGCCAGTGCAAGCGAGCCAGGAGAGGTGTTATGTGCTCAGACCGCTTGGTCCTCGTTATTAATCTGGCTGCCATGTTTTGCACGAGCTGTAGCTTCCAAACTGTCTTCAAAGGCAGCCTTACGTAGAGCGCATTGCAGTAATCCAATCGCGAGGTTACCGGAGCATGTACAACTAATGTAAGGTCCTCCCTGCTCAGATAGGGACGTAGCTGGGCCACCAACCAAAGTTGGTAGAACGCATTCCATGCCACCGAGGCTACTTGAGCCTCAAGTGACAGGGAAGGATCTAAAAAGACCCCCAGACTACGAACCCGCTCCTTTAGGTGGAGTGTAACCCCGTCCAGGACAGGGTGTATATCCACCATCTGATCAGAGAAACCACCCACCATTTGCAGTTGGCATCCATTCATTGTTACAAATCAACTTATGAAATGGAAAGTTTTCTGTAGAAACATTAAGCATAGGGAAAACTTCCATTTTCCTCCCCACATCATTGATAATGTGAGTGATCTAACCCCACAGGGACAGGGACTGTTGGTGTGTGTGGAGGGGGATAGCTGCCTGTTCTTAGTTGGCAGTAGTGTTGGATTAACAAGCAGCTTGGAATACTTGGCTGTGCCAGTTTTTTGGTCAGTAAACAAAATGAGAAACATCAAGCTAGTTAAGATGCATATATTTTAATTTCAGTATTATTGTTGCATTTATATTCCACCTTTCTTCCAAGGAGCTCATTGATTCTGTCTCTTTATTGCCCTCACAACATGCTTGTGAGGTAGGTTAGGCTGAGAGTTGGTGACTAGTCTAATGTCACCCAGTGAGGTTCATGGCCAAGTGGGGATTTGAACCCTGGTCTCCCAGGTCCTTGTCCAACACTCTAACCACTACATCATACAAGATATATACTCTGATATGTATATATAATTGACACTCATCTGTTGAGGAACATGAATATTCTACTCTTGTGGAAACCTCAACCTCTAATAGAAGTTTTGGATTAATTTTGTCTAATTTTGATTTCACATCATAGTTTGGGGGCAGCAAACATGGTGCCCTCCAAAAGTTGTGGACAACTCCTATCTGCTGTAGGTAGCATGGGCAGGGGTCATGAGAGTGGCTGTTCACAACATCTGGGGGGCAATCCATCTCTTAGACATGGACTTTGCTGATGTAGAAATAGCTGGTTTTTGGGATTTTTGAACCTTCTGGTGACGTGGTTCAGATGTAAGGCTAAACCAAGGTGTGGAACTGGATCCAGCCTTGTAGGCCACATTCTTTTCTCCTCTTACCTAAGTTTGACAGGTGGTAGGGGCTTCTCACTTGTCGGTTGCCTGATGTCACAATATCAAGTGATCTGTTTTTGCCAGTGTGATTTGAAATCAAGCTGTGCATGAGAAGGCACAGTGTGCAAAGCACCGACAATCAGCTGATTGTCAGTCTTGCAAAATTGCATGCTCAGGGCTTTATGTGCATCTACATCTTTTCTTGCCCCACACTACCAGTCATAGGGCAGGTGGTTGTGGCTTGGCCAAAACAGCCTCACAGGCCACATGGGGTAGTCTGATGAGCTGGAGATTCCCTACCACTGTGCTAAGCCACAGACTGATGCAACCATAAGGTGATTAGAAGCATTCGTTTCTAATGAACCGTTCAGCATGATGCAGGCTTGTCAATTAAGCGTGTTCTGAATACCTTTCTGGGTGCTTGACATGAATGTTAGCTGTTGCAGAGTCAGGCATGTTATCTATGACACCTTTCAAAGGTGATAGGGTGGGTTTTTGTGTTTTTTAACTCCCAGGCTTATGCTGATAACTTTTCTAGAATCTGATGTGTCAGCTGTCAGCTTTTTTTTATTTCTAGACTTCTTCAGAGCTAGAATCAAACGTTTGGGAAAGCATCATAATTGCTTCTGATAAGAGAAGGAAGTGGTATATAAGAATTGCTGTAGCCATCTTTTTAAAGCTGTTCCAAATAGAACTGTCACAGTCACAAACATGACAGTTGAATGGAGGGGAATTAAATTACGAAGGAGAAAATATCCTGAAATAAAATACCTCAACGAAAGCAAAGGAACAAAATAGAATCCCACAAAATGCTGCTTCTCCTCTCCACTCACTCCCCTGGGAGATCAAATTGTAAAGATACATGTAAAGAAAATACAAATTGGAGCCATGCCTTACTGGTGATAGCACCTGTATAAATGTAAATGGAAGAATATTTAATGGGCCTGAGAATAGACTATGGCTAACTATGAATGAGCAGCATGCTCATACCACTGTACTGCTTCTGCTACAACAAACATGAGCCTTGCCTTGCTATGATGTGTGAGCCAGAGGTTGCAGTTACTTTCTGAAGAAAGTGTTCTTAGCTTCCCAGTTGTGGATTGTTTGTTGAGAATCCATGAGCGTTGGTTTAACATTGTGGTAAACTAAGGCTTATGGTTTGTTGCTTGTACTAGGGAAGGAATGTAGCTGGAATGATCCAGCAGTGTGCAGTCACACACTGTGATAAGCATGGTTTATGGCTTAGATGCTCACCAGCTCAAATCCTGCACTTGATAGATAGCATATAATTGCAGAACACTAACAATCTAGATTAAGATTTATGGTAGCTGGACCTCCTCTTCTGTCTCTCTCCCACCTCACCCCCTGAATGTGGATGAGGCTTCCTGCAGTATTGAATGTGTTAGTGATATGGGTTGTTATTACTTCTGTGTTGTGTTTTGGGGAGGGGGCTGGGACATTGGTTCGTTATTGATTAGTTGGTTTTATGGGGTACCTTATACCCTGAGGGCTTTTCTGAGCCTTCTGGTAAGATGTACACTTGAAAAATAATGAATACAAAATCGTCATTAGTGTCTGCTGTCCTTTAGGTAAAAAGCAGGAAACAGATGAATTCAGTGGTGATGTTTCCGTGGAAGACGACTCCTTGGTCAAGGTAATATTGTTGAGAGAAATAAAACTGGGGGTCCAGTCCTGAGTGGCCTTAGTAGGGAATAACCCTCTTGGATTAATTGAGACTTCTGAGTATTCAATGGGTTGTCTAACTAAATCCTACTCAGAGTGGACCTTTTGAAATTAATGGACCTAAGTTAGCCATGCCCATTAATTTCAATAGGTCTAGGACTAACACTGGATACAGCCCAAATGTTTGCACAGCACACTAGATAATAGCAATGAAATGTCAGGTCATTCTCAGTTCTGAACAAGAACTTCAGGGGACTCTTAAGCCACAGTTGATATTGATCTTGCAGTTCATTGCTGTTCATTATGGGTTGCGTTCTCTTGTCCCATTGAGTTCATCTTACTTAGTCTGTATACAGTCCTGTGTGACCTTGCATGACAGCTGTAATACAGCATTAATGGGTAAGTTATCAGTCATGGAAGCATGAACTTTTTCCTGATTTGTTAGTTAGGTTAGTTAGAATCCTAACTTTAAAGGCAACTGAATACAAGAAATTGTCCCCTGCTATATAAAGTTTAAGTGTTGTTCATATTGAAAGGAGAGTGAATTGGAAGCTCAAGATGCAAGTGACCAGGATGGAAATGATGAACTGAAAGACTCTGAAGAATCTGCAGAAAATGAAGAAGAAACGAATTCTAAAGTGTTGCCTCCTGTAGACGAAAAGAAAAGTCATTCAAAGCAGACAGAAAAGGACTTGGAAAACCAGGTATACTGCAAAAACTGTTATAAGCAGATAATTAGGACAGCATCTAAAGCATTCCTATCAACATTTGTCCTGTTTAGTTGTTAACAGGAGATAGCAACTGTTGTATTCTGTAAACTAGAAATTGTTGTATTCTGTAAACAGTCTCTTGCTGTAGTCATCTGGTGAAATGATACTTTGACATTTATATAGGATCCCCATAAATCCACATGCCTCCTTGCGTATGGTGACTACCTCTCCCATCTTGGGCAAGTGTCTTCCTCTGCAGCAAAATTCCCCTTACTGCTGCTGTTGCATTCTGCAAAAGCCAGGCCAAGGGAAAGAAACTACACCTCCTTTCCTTGGTTGAAGGGTAAGGGGTGCAACTTTACTCAGGATGGAGCGATGGTGGAAGCGAGAAAGGACTGGGCACTTTGTCTCCATTTGTGTATGTGCACATCTACTGCCTCCTATTATCCCCTGTGCAATGTAGGTGTTGATAAATGGAGCTGTTCCATGCCAGGCCATACACCTCTCTGCTGCTGTGGTGGTTTGGTCCAGAACTGGGCATGTGGTTCTAACTTGCAAAGCAGAGCCTATTGGAGGAAGGTATGCACTCTGGCAGCCAACCTGTGATTACTAGTTTCATTTTCGTGAATTGGCCAGATTCATAGGAGGACAGGAAGTGCTTGGGAGGATTGCTTCCAAGACAGGTGGGTAAATTTATTTTAACACTTGTCTTGCTTCTTGCTCCTATCAGGTAGTCCTAATCTCCCCTATCTCAATCCCAAATGTGCTCTTCAGAGAAAGAGCAAAAGCAAAATAAATGGAGAAAGTGCCATTTTAGGAACCCAAGCTTAAGTGAGCAGCAAGATGCAACTTCTCTCCCCCAGTCCAGTCATGATATTGGAAAGAGGAATCATATGATTGCTGCTTGAGAAATTGGATTTTGTGCAGCAAAGTGCACTTCATTTTTGGTCATCAGTCTTTCAAGGTCCCCTCTGTGTGTGATGCAGATTGCTGGTCTCCCTCACTGGGCATGAGAGGAGGCAGCCTCTGTGAAGTTGTTGGTGGGATCCAGATGTTTCAGCTCGAGCCTATTCCCGGTTACTTGGGAGTAAGTGCTGTGGAACACTGTGGGACTTGCATCTGAGTAAGCCTGCTTATTAATGCTGTTACAAACACTTTCCTTGGCTAAATGCAGTAAGAGGGAGAACTGTGGTAAATAAAGTTACAGCTTCCTGCATGGTCAGAATGATAGTAACAAAGCTACTGAACAGGGTCTATGACCGTGGGCATCAGTTTCCCCAATTTTGATCACGCTGTCGGACTTCGAAGTTATTTATTTACATTAAGCATTCGTAACAGCCAGCCCCGATTTGATTACATGTGCTATTCTGTCATCTTTCCTAAATCTTCTATTGGCAGGAATGTTCGTTAGCAGCTGATGCTAAGAATGTTGCACTAGGATTGGACCTCATAAGCAGGCTGCCAGAAAATGATTGGCCATCAAATCCAGACATGTGTAGCTGTTCCCTGGAAAAAGTTGTATTGTGTTAATGTGTGGGGTTTGCTCATTTACATGTCCATGTGAGCAGTTTCATCCCTGGGGATGGGCCTCCTTTTAGTGACTGCGATCAGCTGGACGTGAGATCATTTGGAAGCGAGAGAGCAGGAGGTGGGAAAGCTGAGCAGAATAAAGTGATGGGGGAAAACCTAAAACTCAGTCACAGCAGAGCTGATGTGTGTCAGCACCGGAGGAGAGGAAGGAGAGTGAGCTGAGGGAATGGTAAGACTGACAGCTGAGCCAAGCTGTTGCTGTGGGAGTGGTCAGGGGGTCTGGAGGTGAGAAAGGAGACACCCGGCAACAGCCGCCTCCACGTCTTGTCAGCACAGTCTCAAGAACATTGACTCAGAAGTGAGTCCCCTTCTTTTCAGTGAGCTTTACTCCCAGGTCATTCTGCATGGAGTTGCTTCCCAGATGCTGAGGAGGAGGATCAAGCATGTTTTGGATAAGAGGCTAGGTGGGTGGGAAGGAAAGGAGTGTGGGGAAGCCAAGCGGCAAGGAGGACGAGCCCAGGAGCAATTGAGTGGCACGAATGGAGAAGGACTGCAGGTGGCAGGAGCCTGCAGCAGTAAGAGCGCCCCACCACCCTTTTCCTTCCCCATAAAGCTGTATTTAGTGCCTGCTGACAAGCACGCCTCACAGGAGCTCCCTTTATACCGGATAATTGTCTGTTTCATGTATATACCGTTCCAGTCACCCCAAGCACTGGATCACATTTCCTCTCAGTATTAACTTTGTCATAGGCTGAAGATCTTCCTTTACATTTGACAAAGCCCTTAGAAAACTTTCTTCCCGGCTTCCATCTCTTAAATTCATGAATAAAATATTGTGTACATAATTCACTGGCACAGATACACTGATTTAGGTTACACATTTATCAGGCCAAGGGAATTCCAGTTGCAAAATTAAAAACTATAGCTACAGAGCCAAAGCTCTTCTAAAACACTGTTAAAGACAGCACACTCTAGTATCACCAGAAATTGAGAAGAGAATATCTATAGATTTGCTCATCTTTCTGTAGCCCTTGCCTTTCTCTGTCGAGCATCTTGCACCAAAATGAGGTACGCTTGTAATTCAAAGGCAAGAAAATGGTAATCCTCTTTATGGTACAGCAAGGATGGGGAACTTGTCCTTCAGATAAGTGGTGTACTACAGCTGTCATCCTCCAGCTATTGACCATGCTGACGGGCTGATGGGAGTTAGAGTCCAACTATATCTGGAGGGCTACAGGTTAGCCAACTGCTGTAAAGCATGACATTTTAATGCAAATATACCTTGTAAGGTTGTTGCGTAGATTTCTAAAAGCATCTTCATAAAGTTTTTTGAATACTCTAGATCTGGATGGTCAGGTTTTAGGCTTGCAGAATCTTTTTTTTAGCTAGACAAATGACAAAATTAGAGAATTCTTGGACTAGAAATTTGTTTTAAGTACCAAATATTAACTGAATTTACAGTCCTGCATAAAAATCCTCGCCTGCAAGGCCCTCCCCCAACTGTTTCAGCAATGGGAGGGGGTGATTTTGTTTTTGCAAATGCTAACACCAGGAGTCAAGAAATCCTTGCTGATGCTCTTCAGATCACATAGTGACTTATCAGTAGATCCTGATCTACCTTCTGCTCACCCTTGCTCTAAAGTGTTTCCAGAAACTATTGTGACACACATAATAATGAGATAACTACTGATGGGAAGCTTTTAATTCTGAGCTTCAAACATTTCCACTGAAACACCACTTAAAAATATCAAAACCCACTTCTCACAACAGCATACCCCCCATGCCTCAGTGCAGACTTCTTTTCCTGAGGGTATTATCCAAACCACAGAAAATACTTTTCTGAAGGCACAGGATGCTAAAGTGGAAGAAACAGGTGAACCTTCCCCTCCTGTATATTTTGAATAAAACCCTATGTATTAAACTATATTGATCATATACAGTATTGTCAAGAAGAAAGCAAGTACCCCATTGTTTGAAGAATCGTTTCAATTCAGATAATAGCTTAATCATTTTTTTTTGCTCCAAGTCTCCTCTCAAAACATTTGTTTCATATGTAAACGTTCAATACATTTAGGGCTGCAGTCATACAGACTTACCTAGAAGTCCAACTGAATTCAATAGGACTTACTTCTGAATAGACTTGTACTGTGAATGCCTACATAAAAGAAAATCATACATTCTCTAAGCATACCTGATAGAATATTTTAATAGCTGTAATAGTAACAGAAGTTGGTGTTTTATTTTTAAAAAGTCAAGACACTGTGCAGAAGAAATGAAAAAACCAACATTGCAGTCCCCTCTCTGCTGTAATTCTTGGCCTGACACTGTTTCAGGAAGTACAGCAGACCTATAAGGCCTTGCCTTGTTGCCAATAAAAAGGAATTGCTTCAGTGGCACGTTTAAGAAGCTTCACTGAAACATTTCATTTTCCTGGCAGGAAATCTGTGCAGAGTAGAGACTATACTTTTTGAATGTTACATGTGAATAACTGTGAATGTACAGTTCAATTGTTTGTGTGCCCAGGTACACAGATTGTATGCTCGTATATAACATGTGAACAGGGACTTAGTGACTCACCAAGCAGTATTGTTCAGTAACGTTAATGTACTTGGAAATGGAGATTGCCCTCCCATAGAATCGGAAGGAGCCTATAAGGCAATCGAATCCAACCCCCTCCTCAATGCAGGAATCCAAATGAAAGCATACCCGACAGGTGGCTGTCCAGCTGCCTCCAGAATGCATCCAGTGTTGGAGTAATATGTAGCCTTAGAAAGCACTTGGTATGGTTTTAATGGGTCTGAGAAGTAGGTGGTCCTTAGAAGGAATCCTACATATTTATTGTTCATCTCCCCAATGGGGGGTCAACCACATGCAAGGCAGCTTGTTAAGATTAGTTGTCGTTCAGAGTGTGCATTCTATGCTTGCTTTTAAGTGCATTTGTAGTTGCCAACTTACTTAGCCTAGTCTTGCTTTGTTTCCTCATCTTAGGCCAATGACTTTCGGGATACAGAAGATGAAAGCTTTGCTGCTGGTCATGTAAGTTTCTGAATTGCCCTGTTAAACCTGATTAAAAAGCTGGTCATATATTTATTTGGCTAGAAGGGATCTGTGGGAACCTCTTCTAAAGTGTCAGGTTGAGTTGCATTATAAAAAAGCTTCATACACTTTTGTCTCTCTAGTCTAATTCCACAAAACTATTTAATGGATACTGTTTGTTGCAGACAAGTGATGAGATTCTGGCTTGCGGCCTAACGTCTTAAGCCTGATTTCATAAATTTCCTAAAATATGTCAGGATCTCTGTGTCTGATGTAGTGCTTGGCATGAACTGGTTTCTGTGCCCCCCAATAAAAAATCATCACATTGCCTTGGTTTTGCTTAAGTCACCACTGCCACTGTCAGACCTGGGTTCTTCCTTCCAGTGTAGTGACAAAGGGACCTTCAGTTGAGTCAGCTTTTAATGATATCTGCAGTGAGGTTAGGGTAGAATTCAGTGGGTAGAACATCTGCCTTGCATGCAGAATGTCCCAGGTTTAGTCCCCAAAGTCTCCCAGGTAGGGCTGGGAGAGAACCCACTCTGGAACCCTGGAGAGCTGCTGCCAGTCAGTGCAGACAATATTGAACTCTATGGACCAATGATCTGATTCAATATAAGGCAGTTTCCTATGCGATGGCCCCACCTTGAAGCCAGAGGGTTGGGTGCCATTAAGGGCAGTGGCAGGGAGGGAGGGAGTTGAGTGGGTACCAAGCTTGCCTGCCTGTACAAATTCTGTTGAAATGAGTGGGAGATGCATAGGAATAGGATATTTTAATAAATGAAAGGATGCCTTTGGGGCTGCTGGTCCTCAGGCACAAAAATCTTGGGATGCTGTGTGGTCTTGGATTAGACACTCTAATGGTAGGCATCAAAAAGGCTCTAACTGGAAGTTTTAGGACTTCCTGAATAATGGCCCAAAGGAGAATGGCAGTGCCGTCCTTGGCTTGTCTCAGAGTAGGTATTTGGAGTTTCCATATTGTAGACAAACCAATCTCTGAAATAGTGGAAGCAGTGGGCTGTCTACTAGTACTAGCTTAGATTCTTACTATAAGAATAAGGAAAAGCAAATTAAAGTTTAGTAGATTTAAATGGGCCAGAAACCTGTAAATGGAGTCTTTCTATTGTTAGAATGGGCATCTCAGTTTGTTCCTCTTGAGTTGCCAGTAGCTTCCTGACCCTGTTTAAATTGAATCATAATCCGGACTGTTTACTCCTTTTTTCTTCAATTTACAGGATGGAGAAGAAGAGAATGAGAGAGGTATGTTAGAAGTTCAGTAGAGTTTGGAATGTTCTAATATGTTTCAGTTTGCCTTTTGTAAATGGCAGGTGCATCAGTTTGTTCCCTATCAGACATATCAACTATATATGCGCCTCTGCAAAGGACAGTGGTTGGATCCATGCTCTCAGTTGGCTTTTCTCATTTTCAATTGTGCATGTACACATCAGTTACTTCAGTGGATGTTTGATACATGCATATGGCCTACTACCTGCCTTTAATGGAACAAAGATCCCAAACTCCATGGATCTGAACCTTTTTTTTGTATGGTAAGTCTTGACGTCTACACTTTTTCTTGCACTGCAGTAACTGATAGGTGCTTGATGAATATTAAGTATCCTACAGTTTGAAAGCCATTCGAACTACGGACCATGCTCTACACTCGTTGACAATTGCCACATCATGCTTTACAGTTTAAAATGAAATTTTGGAGCCACTGGTAAAGGAGTTGTCTAATCAGCACTGCCTTTAAAAGCTACATAGACTCACACCTGCTTAACCTTCTTGCTAAAGAAGACTTCTATATAACATGCTGAGGACCTTGCATGTTGTGGACTAAAGGACATGGGATCATTATGACTACAACGTAATGGTGGAAATCTTGAAGGGGTGCTTGTGGGTGTAAGCTACAGACTCGATGTTTGTAAGAGATCCCAAGGCAGAAGCCTCTCTGTGGAAAGTAAGAATGCTGATGGAGACCCTAATGATAGGACTGGGAGTATTGAACACATGGACATTGGATGAAGACTCCACATCTTCTCTGAACTTTGGCCTCAGATGGTGCGTGAACAAGTACGGCTGACATCTGCAACTGCACTGTGGTTAGCAAGCACTAGTTGGAAAGGAGAGGACGGTAGTTACGCAGCTGTGAATGATTCGGCTGTTGAACTGTGGGCCATCGGAAGGATATTGGAAGACAAACAGACTTGTCAATGGAAATGTGGGCATATTGACTTAAGCTGTCAGTATTTGGCCCTGAAGAAAAGCTGCTTTGCATGTTAATGCCAGCATTGGAAGTCAGCTAGTTGTACTGAAGAACAGGTATCTTCTGGATGGAACCTTTGACTCCTGTGCTGTTTTGGTATTTTTCTCTAGAGAATTTGCTTGCCATGAAGAATGAGTGATCCTGGGTAAAGGATTGTTTTATATGTTAATGCCCCTTATGCTTTTTTCCCCCCTAACCTTCCATCAGTTCTAATAACTGACTTTGTATTTTCTAGGTCCTTTCTTCTAGCTTATTCATATGCAAATGTTTAAACTTCTTGTTTTGCCGTATTTATTCCTGTTAAATCCTCTTAGATAAAGCAGGTTCTGGTGATGGTACACAAGAAGTATCTAAGCCTCTTCCTTCAGAAGAGAGCCTAGCTGAGGCTGATCACTCTGCTCACGAAGAGATGGAAGTGAACGTGTCTGTGAAAGAAGCTGAGGATGATAACATATCGGTTACAGTCCAGGCCGAAGATGCCATCACTCTGGATTTTGATGGGGATGACCTTCTAGAAACAGGTAAAAATCTGAAAATTACAGATTCAGAAGCAAATAAGCCAAAAGACGAACAGGATGCCACTGCACCGAACCTGGAGAAGGAAAGCAAAGTTTATGAGATGTCAGAGAACCATAAAGATGGTAAGAAGGAAGACTCCGTGAAGGGGGATCCTGTCAAGAAGGAAGCCCGAGAAAGCTCGAAGAAAGCAGAATCTGGAGACAAAGACAAGGATACTTCGAAGAAAGGCCCCTCGTCTACTGGGGCCTCTGGTCAAGCAAAGAGGTTTGTCTTTCTATGTCCGTTCTTTAAGATACTGCCAGCATTCAATAAGATCACTCTGCATTAAGGGGGTAGCAGCAAGAAACTTATAATTAGTATCTTATGCTCCTGCCTATAAAATGTTTTGACGGCCATAAGTTACCTGTGGTTTTCTTTTTTAAAAAAAAAAAATCGGGATCTTCATATATGCTTTGTCCTGCTGGTTGCATTGGCGAATTGACAGCATTTTATTTTTTATTTTTTCAAATAGTCAAGTTATAAGTACCCTTGTGATGATGGTATTGAACAACTCTAAGTGAATTCTAAGAAACACCAATATGAAGTCAAGTCCCAGTCCTGAAATGTGGAGAAGATTACCATATCCACTGAATAAAATTGTCAGAAAATCTAGATCTTCGGGCATCTTGGGGAAAATCAGTGCAAGAAACCATGATGGGGGAAATCACTTTTCCTCAAATTACAGTCCAGCCCTCCTTTTTTTTCCCCTTTTTTCCTTTTTTTTGAAATGACTTTGCTTAATAGTGTAAGATTCTGGACAAGCAAATTCTGCATGTTCACTTTGCTTGATTTGTTCCTCCTTTTAGCTCTACTAAGGAATCTAAAGAAAGCAAGGCTTCATCCAAGGATGACAAAGGTAACGTGTCCTCTGATGTGGTAGGTTGGACTTGTACTCTTGGATCTGGTAGCAAGGCCATGAGACGAGCTTCAGGGATTTTTTTGGTTGTCCAAGGGTGGGTGATGCTCATGAACTCCTCGCCTCTTCTTTCTGCTGTAAGGCTTAGTTTATAGCCTTTCACTGGCTGATCTGAAAGCTTTCTTCCACAAACAGGCTGTTTCTCAGTGGGATGGGGTGGCTGTGTTTACTTTATATTTCTTCAGATGTTGTATTCCACTGCTACTTTTTAGTGTAGTGAATGAGTGGAAAACTGTATAAGTAAAAGTGTTACTTCTAGTACTAGGAAATTGTGCCTCTTTCTTGGCAACTGTATTCCCGTTCTCTGTGTATGGATGTGAAAGTTGGACAGTGAAAAAAGCAGATAAGAGAAAAATCAACTCATTTGAAATGTGGTGTTGGAGGAGAGCTTTGCACATACCATGGACCGCAAAAAAGACAAATAATTGGGTGTTAGAACAAATTAAACCAGAACTGTCACTAGAAGCTCAAATGATGAAATTGAGGTTATCATACTTTGGACGCATAATGAGAAGACATGATTCACTAGAAAAGACAATAATGCTGGGAAAGACAGAAGGAAGTAGAAAAAGAGGAAGGCCAAACAAGAGATGGGTTGATTCCATAAAGGAAGCCACAGACCTGAACTTACAAGATCTGAACAGGGTGGTTCACGACAGATGCTATTGGAGGTTGCTGATTCATATGGTCGCCATAAGTCGTAATCGACTTGAAGGCTCAAAACACACACACGGGAGAAGTTGTTCTGTCATAATATTAACAAACTCCCAAAACCTAACATGCCACCTGATTCATAGGGTCACCATAAGTCGTAATCGACCTGAAGGCACATAACAACAACAACTGAATATCCCAATAGTTGTATTTATTCCAGTACTGTTTGTGATATGTAAAAATGTATAAAAATGCATCTAGTTGATGACTAGATTGCTCTGTAGAATTCTCATACTAAAAAGAATTTGTGGAATGCTCATTGACTGCTGTGATAGTATAGTTAATTGCAAATTACATTTTAAATAGAAAATGGCTACATTTGAGACAACAGTGTCCTTACAATATGGGCTTTCAAATTGGATGAGACATCCTGCAGCTGGCCATTTCACTGATCAAGTACAGTGTGTGGGTTTTATAAAAAGAAAATAATGAACTTTATTAGAGCAACATTCTTTGAGATATCAAAAAATACTCATGAGCATATTTGATACTTCTCCTAATTAGAAAAACAAGTTTTAACATTTAAATTTATTTATTTATTGTTTAATTTATATCCCGCCCTTCCTCCTAGCAGGAGCCCAGGGCAGCATGTAGTAGATTATTATAACTTGATGGTTTGGAGTAAGGTTTTTGTAACTGAATGATTCACTGGAAAGTGTCTTCATCGCTTCTATTCTGAAATACCTTGGTCAGTCTGTAATTACATTTTTTTAAATGAAATAAGTAAAGCAAAATAACAGCACATATTTTTAAAACTGCAATTGTGCTAAGAGGGCTAATTCTTTAAGCATTGTGAGCTTCAGTATGAAGAAGATGCTCTCTGGTTCCTGCAGTAAGCAAGAGGGCTCATCCTAGGCAGTGGTCTTTGCCACTAACTGCTTCTATTCCTCTTTGGAGGGGGCTGCAGTTGTTGCAGATGATCCATTGAAGAAGCTTTGCAATGCTGCTACGTTTGCCCCGGAATACTGCAGGACTTGGATACAAGCTGCCCTTGCTCCTTTCCTTGCTAGCCAATGACACCATTGTCAGCTTCATGGAATATTTGACTGGTCAGCAGACAGACCCTAACAAATCTTTACTTGAAACATGTCTTCAGCCAATATGGTTTGCTGCAAGGATGCCAACTAATGGGTATATTTTGTGAAATACAAGGTTTCTTAGGTTTAATTTTTAAAAATTGATGCACACACCTGTTATTGTCTTCACAAAGGTAACTTGGAAGTAAACCAGTTGTTGGGAACATAGGGAAGCTGCCTCAGACTCTTTATCCACCATGTCTGGATTGGCTCTTCGGAGCAGCAGCAGTTCTCTAGGAACTCAGGTAGAGAAGGGTCTTTCCCACCACCTGCTGTCTGTTTCTTTTAACTAGAGATGCTGCCAGGGATTCATCATTGGCCTTTCCAAAACCTAGTAAACAATAAGTGATTTCTGATTTCTGTGCTGCTGTGAAATTGGTGGCACAGATTACATATCATCCAAATCTCTCTCCCTTGCTCTCTCTGACCTTGATCTTTATGCACTGTTCCTTATCAAAGGCAAGTTGCAGGTAGAAGTTGGATTCCAAAATTGTTCTTTATTACCTGAGTAATAGTTGCCAATATTGATGCTGAAACAATCTCCTGTGAACTTTATTTTAGGAAGCGCAAGCAGTGGGAGCAGCAGCAGCTCTACTAAGAACTTATGGGTTAGTGGCTTGTCCTCTAACACAAAAGCCGCTGACTTGAAAAATCTGTTTGGCAAATATGGAAAGGTATGGCTTCACTTCGCAGTATCTATGGATGGGCATATAAACTGACTGAGGGACAGTGACTGAGGTTGGAATCCAGTGTTCACATTCTTGGGAGCAGCAGTGAGGCTAAAAAGAAAACTGAACAAGGTTTTAAAAAACAAACACTTGTGTCGCTTAAAATAGCCCAGATCAGTGTTCTTCAACCTTGGGTCTCTAGATGCTATCAAACAACAACCCCCATCAACCCCAGCCAACTTAGCCAGTGGCCAAAGGTGATGGGAGTTGTAGTCCAGCAAACTCTGGAGACTCAAGGTTGAAGAATAGTGGCTTAGATCAAATGTAATACAAACCATTAACGGCTACACTCATCTCTCGGAACAATCCATAACACTCAGCTGTTGAGCTAAAGCATCCTTCTCTATATGAACAAGCCAGAAGCAAAAAATATTGAGCTCAAGCTTTATAAAATGTCCTGTTCTGTCTGTTTATAGTGTGCAAGCCAAAGAGTATAGATACGCAACTTTCCATCTCATGGAGAGGAATGCTGTTCTGTTCATCAACTACCAGTCCTTGCTTCTGGGATGTATTGGGCATTTAGTCTTCACAAAAGTGATCTTGCTGAGTGTCCTTGTATGTGAACAAGAAGCCAGTTGGAAATACTTTAAAATTGCTCCTGTACATAGGTATAACCTGTGTAGTTAGTACCAGTGGCTTGTGGGCTGTATGACCAGAAACACTTGAGAGCCTTGCAGGATCAGGCCAAAGGGGGCCCATCTACTCCAGCATCTTGTTCTCACAGTGGCCAACCAGATGCCCCAAAGGGAAGCCCCCAAGCAGAGCCTGAATGCACGTGCTTCCCATGGGCAACTGGTTGGTCACTGTGAGGACAGGATGCTGGACTGGATGGGCCATTGGCCTGATTCAGCAGGCTCTTGTATTCTCGTCAATGCAACAATCTCTCCCTTCTTGTGATTTCTCAGCAGCTGATAGTCGGAGACACACTGAATTGTATCCAACTAAGTTTTGCCCAAGTAGACCCATTGAAATGAGCATACCGAAGTTTACTTTCAGTGGGTCTGTTCTGGGTGTGACTAACACTGGATACAACTCACTGCCTCCAATATGCTCCTAGGAAGTAGAAAGACTCCAGTTGCAAACGAATCTTTGTTTGTCTGCATCCCGTAGACCCATCTTCCGAATAACCTGAGAATAACAGTGGCATGGTTTGCACATAACGTGAAGTCATAGTTTGTTTAACAAAGCACAAGTTAATCACATGTCCCATGAATATGTAATGGCTATGAGGCAGTCAGGAGGGCTTCTCCAGATGATTGCAGTTATTTTGGCCACTGATACCGTCAACTTACCTCTGTAACATACTGGCATCCAGCACAGAGCTTTCCGCTCCACAGATGTAATACGCAGATGCAGAGCTGCTCTAGCCAAAAGCCAGCCTGCCACATTCTGCACTAGCTGCTATTTCTGAACCAACCTCAAGGGTTGCCCCACCTAGAGCACCTAGAAGTTTCAAAGGCCTTCATAACTGTGGTCAACATATCCCTGTCCACAATCTATTGTAGTTGGGTGCCATCTTTCCTCTAAAAGTATTTCCTCTTACTAAAAAGCTGCTTATCTTTTGGCCAACAAATCATACAGGCTGATGTTGGGGAATATGGATTGAGAAGTCTAATGTGGCATGGCTGTTGCTGGATTGTCTGTCAGTTTTTCTGGGTGACTTGGCTTACTCCTGCTGCACATGTTCGTGCAGAAGTGGGTTGGCCTTCAGTCCATGCCAGAATACAGGTTCGTCTCCTAAATTTTCACAACAGAATATTAGCTTTCCCATCTTCCCGCCTGGTCTCTATAGCTTATGGCTTGTCCTTAAATGCCCCAAAGAGAGTTGCTGCTTTACATACTCTTGTTAGAGAATCTGACACTGAGCTGACTGAGATTTAGCTACAGTTAAAGCTGTTTGTGTACAGGGGAGCTTCTTTAGCCGATATGCTAACTATCCATTCTTCAAGATTCTCCAGGCTGTATCCATGCTTTAAAACAGACCATCAGAAAGCTAAGTAGAGGTAATTACTTTAGCTCCACGCAGAATCGCTTTTATTGAGTTAAGGTTTAATGTCATGTCTTCTGCTTTTCTTCTATCGTTATAAAAAACTTCCCTTAGAACACCAGTTTTGTGGTGTTTTGTAAAACAGTTATAGAGGATGTTGTTCATTAAGTGTCCTTTATATAAAGATCCTTGTGAGAAATATCTGTCTGAATTTAGTCGTGGGAAAAATTTTGTTTCACCAAGTGAGTTTGGGTGTTTTTTGTTATCGGACAAAGAAATATACCTTTCATTGCATGTTTCCTTATTTGCCCTGGCAGCTAGGAATTTAAGAGCTAAATTTGTGTTTCAGCTTTGAATGATCTGTGTTTGTAATGGCATATTGCTAAACAAATAAAATGATTATGGTTATGGTATGGGTGACTTAGCTGGTCTTGTACAAGTATTTAGCCTGGCGTTGTTCCTCTGGATGCAGAGTAGCTAGTGATGAAGATGTCTATTTAAAGCCTAGATTGCTTCTGTCGTTTTCTAGGTTCTTGCTGCAAAAGTGGTCACCAGCGCCCGAAGCCCTGGAGCCAAGTGCTATGGCATTGTGACCATGTCATCGAGCACAGAAGTGGCAAGATGCATCAGCCATCTCCATCGTACAGAGCTGCATGGGCAGCAGATTTCTGTTGAGAAAGTAGGTGTGACACATGCTCTCATAACAGACAGATGAAACATCTGAGTAGGGGGAAGTGCATCCCCTTCAAGAAACTGAGAGGGAAGAGCTTGTCTCTTCACAAGAGGGATGCTACATGCTTCACTTGCTCTGCTAAAGTCTGCTCAAAAGAGCCTTGTTTACCTGGTGCAACCCGTATGAAATAGGTTTGAGGGTTTGGGGATATATTGGCCTAAAGCAGAGGCTGTTGTTTGTGAACTCAATCTGAAACTTAAGACGGGCTGCATGCTTAATGCCTACATTAACATGAGGTTGGTATGGAGTTGATTTGGGAAGGGAAATCTTCTAGCAGCTAGACCTGTCTCCTCCTCCTCCTCTTTGGCAGTAGTGTTGAATCATTTGGAGCAAGTTCTGATGTGACTCTCCTCTAACAATATATGTATGGAATGGCTTTCCAAAAGGAAAAGAGGAGGGGCCGTCTTGGAATGGACTCTCTGTGGTTTCTCCAAGGCACTGTCGTGTTTCCTTCCTCCGCCTCTTCTAAGAGTAGCAGTTGGCTGGACATAGAAGAAGAAGCAAGAGCAACATGACTAGTGACAAAATAGGAATGTGTCGTTTTTAGAATGGATTTTAGCCCATCAAGAAATAGTCTATGGCCACAGGTCCCGATTGGCAGTAAATAGGTAACATGGTGGCTTTTTCTTTTAAATTGCAGGTTAAAGGTGATCCTTCTAAGAAAGAGCTAAAGAAAGACAGCGATGAGAAATCTGGCTCTGGTAGAAATCTTGGAGAAAAGAAGATGACTTCGAATGACAAAGCTAGCAAGTAAGAGCCTGATCCTGCATCTTTTGTCTGGGGTGTTCCTACCAGAGTCTGCTTACTAGCATGACTGTATGTTGTCTGTGATGATCTCTCTCCCCCCGCCCTTTTTAATGGGTCTTTCATAAAAAAAAGCTGGGTTCTGCAACCTATTTAAAGTATGCAAACTGAGCAAAGATGCATAATTCTGCTCTTGCTATACAGCAAGGAGCAGAGAGTTCTGTAGAGTGCCCCAACGCCCCTCCCAACCAACTGGCACATGAGACTTCAGCAGGCATTACTCTTGTGCATTCAAGCATGTTTTATGACCATTAACAAACACATTACTTTTATGACCATTGACAAACATTTGTTTTTTTCTCAAAATTATACATTTATAAAACATACAATGAGATTACTCTGAATTTTGCATTACTGACACTAATGATATAACCTTGTTAGCTGTACATGTTGATGGCAATCAAAAAAAATGGATGACCTTCCTTCCTTTTCCCCCCAATAAAAATTAAGTTTCTCAGGGAGTGCTTGTTACCTTTTTTAGGACCCCCTCTAAAAAAGAGGACAAGAAATCTGACAAGTCTGAGAAAAAGGAAAGCAAAGATGGGAAGAAACCTGAGAGTAAAGATGAGAAGAGTGACGGTGGGCCCAGCGGCCCTGCTCAAGAGCCTGCGAAGACGCCTGAAGACAAGAAGCGCATAAGTATGCATTGGAGCAAATCTGTAGCATGCACTTGTGTTCGTACTGCGTTGCACTAATGCTTTTAAAAGGACTAAGCCATGTGTCCACACGCCTTTGAGGCAAGGAGTTGGCATTTTGGCAGGTATCGCCTAGAATTTCCTTTTGATGTTACTGGATCTTCACTGAATGTTTTAAGAGCAAACAGTGGAACAACCTTACTGTTGTCTAGAGCAGGGGTTCTCTGCCCGGGGCCCACTTGAGATGGCATGAAATGGTGGTGCAGCAGCAGAGCCAGTCGCAGAATGTGGACAGATGGGGCCATAATCAGCAGGCAGTTACTGACCTTCATTTATACTCATATCAATTTAATTAAATGTTATTCATAGTAACCTCTTCTCTAACGTTTTGATTTCCTTCAGTACCACCTCTGGCCCGCCCTTCCCTCTCCCGCTTGCCAAGCTTCTCTGTCACCTGTTACTTAGCATGGAAGGAATTGCTGGTGCTGGCATTGGCCCAAATTAAGCTATGGCGTGTCGGGGGGGGTAGAGCAGGCAGCAGCACTGATGCCCTCCTGGAAGTGGCCCAAGGCCCACTGTTGGGTCCCCCATGGCTCTCTGTTTGAGAAACCCAGGTCTAGAACTATTGACATAATTTCTTATACCGTGCTCTCTTTAATTTGAATCCAAATTAATTTTTCTGATGTAAAGGCCAACTGCTATCTCAAAAACAAACTTTTTTAAACCTTTTTTTTTTTCTGGAATGAGTTCAGAGCTAGCAAAATACCTTTTGCGTTTTTTCTTGCTTAAGTTGTTAAGCATATCACTTTCTCTCCCAAAGGTGTAAAAAGTCCAAGCCACATGGTAGTTCTAGACCAAACAAAAGGAGAGCAAGCTCACACCAGAATAAGAAGAGGGAGGTTTGAGAAAGTAAGTATTGCTCAAAACATTGGTCTCTTTAGGCTCTAGTTCTGTTTCTACAAGAGTGTGTGTTAACTAGGATAGAGGAGTAAATGGGTCACTAAGACCGATTGATCATGATTTGGCTGTCTTATGAAGCTTTAATTGAAGGGTGCCTCAGCAACGACAAGTCAACGCTAACAGCAGAGTTGGAAGTTCACTTGCACACAATACTTCGTACAAAGGTCTTGATGAACTGCTGCAGTCAAGGCTACTATGCAGGCAGCCCTTGTCCCTCCTTAAGTCTTGCCATCTAGTCATCCAGACGCTGGCCCACTCCTGCCACCTGTGAGACAGGCTCTTTTGGAGAAAGACTTGCCTGGGGTCTGGACCAGGAAGCAACTCACTCTTTCTCCTTTGAGCCAGTCTTCCACTGCCTCGGTGAACAGACTTCAGTTCATCCAAGACTCTGTACTAAAATGTTCTTTATTGCAAGTTGCAAGAGGCATTGGGACCCTGAGTCCAAGAAGCCAGATTAATCTGTTGGGTTGCAGCCATGCTGCAAATGTGTAAAAGTGCCTCCGATTCTCATATTTCTTAAAAACTTGTCTTCAGCCTCCAATGTTAAGGAACAAAGAGCGTTTTCTTCAAGATAAAATGAAGTTCAGAGATTACCGGGGCCGAAAGGACATCTTGCCTTTTGAAAAGATGAAGGAGCAAAGGATGAGGGAGCACATTGTCCGGCTTGAGCGAATACGGCGTGCTGTGGAGTTACGAAGGTAGGAGGGATGTTGGACGTGCCGCCAAGCAGCTGCCTTTGGCTTTTTGGGATGCTTGGGAAAAACCGCACTCGGGCAGTTTGACTTGTAGTTGGAGACATCCCATTGGCATCGGGGAGGGTGGTGGAGATGTGCAGGGTGAAGAGGTGGGGGGGGCCTCCTGAACCTTCCCTTCCCTTCCTTTGAGTTAATTGCAAGCGCACATCCATAAGGTGGCTCTAGCCTAATGTGATCGCTGCTAGTGGAAAAGGAGAACAACGAAAGGTGACCCTAACAAAGTACAAGGTGTTGCAGAAATCATTACCCGCAATGACATGGGGCAGAAGGAAGAAACAGCAAAGTGGTCAGCTGTCTTCCACACAAGTACAGCGTTAGGCGGCTGTTACCCCTGCCTCCCAAATGGTACCCTCTGGAGGAGCTCCAGGCCCCATTGTAATAAATTTCAGAGCAGGTGGATGGCGCTGCTGCTGTCTGTAGAGAGTTTTCCTCCCATCATGTGCTCCAAAACACATGTATCCTACAGAGCTATTCTACAATAACTGTTTCATCACTCCCCTGACAATCAGCCCTGTGACTCATGAAGGAAGTTAAACTGCAAAAGAGCACCTTGTCCTCTTGTTGGCATTGAGCCCCAAAAGGTGGTCTGAAGCTCCCACTTTTTGCAGGCGAAGAGAAATTGCCGAGCGAGAGAGGCGCGAGAGGGAGCGTGTCAGACTTCTCCGCGAGCGCGAAGAGCGTGAGCGTTTGCAGAGGGAGAGAGAGAGGCTGGAAATTGAGAGGCAGAAGCTGGAGAGAGAGCGGATGGAACGAGAGCGCTTGGAGAGGGAGCGGATCCGTATTGAGCAGGTGTGTTTCTGTCACCGGCCTTTCATTTTCTCTTGCTGGGGATCTCCCCAGGTGCGACACAGAGTTTCTTTGAAGCGCATGGGCAGCACCAGTTCTCTGGTGATAGAGACCCACCAGATGCATGCCCTGCCATGAAGAATCTCAGGGGCTTGTTTATCTAGTTGAGCTTTCTGGGACATGCTGAAGTGCTAAACTGCAGTTTCTACCATTGCAAGAAGTTGTGTAGAGTTGAGCAATACCTACCTCCGTCTGTCTTATTATTTATTAATTTATTAGATTTATATCCCGCCCTTTCTTCCAGTAGGAACCCAGGTTGGTTGGTTGCTTATCCAGCCCTGAATGGGATGGCAGCCGGGGGTGAGCGCAGCTGTCCCACTCTGGCAGAAGCAAGCAAGTGGGTCTATGGCAGTTGTCACGTGTGGCTTTTCAGGAGGGCTGATAACATCAGCGTGGCACTTTGTGTTGAAACCCTTTGGCCACAGCTGTGCTGCACTTCAGGCGCAGCTGCCTCATTGTACCTGGTTGTATCCATGGCAGCATTTCTGCTTAAATCAGCATCTTCCATAGACAGACCCACCGACTCTCTTAGCCATCCGCATCTCTGTCCCCCTCAAGTGGCCCCTTGGAGAAGCAAACGGTGGCACGGCTGTTCACCCTAATGCTGCTCCTCTCCTGGTTGTGGCAGGGATGGGGAACTCGCGGCGCTTCAGGTGCTACCGCACTCCAGCCCCCATCAGCCCCCTCACCAGCATGGATCATGGCTGGGGACTGAGAGATGTGGGCCAGCAGCATCTGGAGGGCCATGAAGTCTCCATCCCTGCCTTGCGCTTTTCCCTAAGGGGCAGAGTCTTTGTGTAGTGCTGTTGAGAGAATTCCAGTCTTTCTTTCTGGCTAGGAGCGCCGCAAGGAAGCGGAAAGGATTGCTCGCGAACGAGAAGAGCTTCGGCGTCAGCAGCAGCAGCTTCGCTACGAGCAGGAGAAAAGGAATTCCCTGAAACGACCCCGTGATGTAGATCACAGGTAGTGCTCCTTTCTTTTTTGGGCTTGATTTGTGCTCCTGCACCCCATCGCCCCGACTAAGCACTGATCGTTAATTAAAACAGTTGCATGTGCCAACCTGGTGTCATGACAGAGCTTGTCTCTTCCCACCTCACCCCCCCCCCCTTAGGAGAGACGAGCCCTACTGGAATGAAAGCAAAAAGATTGCCTTGGACACAGATGCTCGCTTCAGTCATGGGTCTGAGTACAGCCGACAGCAGAACCGGTTTAGTGACTTTGACCACAGAGACAGGGGGCGATACCCAGAGGGTTCTGCAGTGCAGTCTTCCTTTGACAGGTATGTTTGGGGTGGGGGGGTCACAAAGGAAATTTAGTGAAATGAGGGCATCTTCTGGTGTTGGAAGGTGGCCTCAAGTGCGTCATAATAACTTTCCGTGTGGGTAAACCAGGCACCATTCAAATATGTGTTCCTCTCTTAAAAAGGACAGGATATTGTGATTCTTGAAACAGGATACAGACATGTTCTCAAAAATATGTCCTTATTGTGGGGTGGGGGGTAGGGCTGAGAAATTGCCACTTGCCTCACACCACTTAGTGAGTTCATGGCTGGTGCAAATCATAGTCTAACAATCTCTATAGAGGGATGTGGCTCTCCCGATGTGCTGCAGCTTGCATCAGCTCCAGCCAGCCTGGCCAGCAGTCAAGGATGATGGGAGTTGTAGTCCAGTAACATTGGAAGGGCACCAGCTTCCCCCTTCCTGATCTTGGGAGCACTATATTGGCTCCCTGCACTAGGCTTTGATTCTCGCAGTGATCAAGTTTGCAGTGTGATGTGAAGCACGTTTACTCAGGAAGCAGTGGAATCTATTCCCATATAAGGTGTGCTTGGGCAGACAGAGATCAGGATCTACTGGTAGATCTCTGCATAGATTGCCAGACGTGACTGTTGGTTGTTGAACAAGAGCAGCCACACAAAGGCTTCTAGGCAGCTCTAATTCAGAGGAAGGACAGACCAAGAGCACTGTTTTCCCTTGGGAAAGGACTGTAGGCTCAGTTCTGATAAATGCCTGTGCTGACCTTGTTCCTGAACTCTTAGTGGATGTTCACTACCCTGAACTGCGATTGGTGGGCTTCTGCTTCCGGGATGAGCTTTGCGTTTCCCTAGAACCCCTGGAGTCTGCCCAGCCCAAGGCTGTGTCCCCAAGATCCTCCCAGTGCGGTCTGCCCTAGGGAGTTCAGTCCCTGGGAAAGTAAAGTATCTTCATCAGAAAGCCCTTGGGAGATGTTGGGAAGCTGCTGTGCCAGGCGGAGAAACAGTTTAAGGGGTTGACTGTGCATCTGAGGGGGGGCTCCTTCCTTTTCCGAACAGGCGCGAGCGGTTTGTCAGCCAAGGCGATGGGAAGAAAGCTCGGCCATCTGCACGACGGGAGGAGCCTGGGTTCGAAAGATACCCCAAAAACTTCAGTGAGTCCAGAAGAAATGAGCCCCCTCAGCCCCGAAATGAGCTCCGCGACAGTGACAGGCGAGAAGTGAGAGGCGACCGTGATGAGAGGCGGACGGTGATAATCCAGGACAGATCTGAAATTGCTCATGGTCGGCATCCGCGAGAGGCTGGGTCTAACCCATCCCGGCAGGGTTCTTGGAAGGGTGAAGGAGGCATCAACCCTGACAAGCGGGATGCCAGGTGAATTGCTGGGAGGCCCAGGTTCCTTCCTGCCCAGAATTTTGGTGATGCCAGGACAGCAGGGATATATGTAGCTGAGATGGCTCTGTTGCCACCTCTTAGGGTGGAAATCTTTCAGAACGTGGGATGGACCAGGAAGGGTGTGGGGTGAGTTAGGAACTTCCTGCTTTGCTGTGATACGTTGGCCCATTTACAGCCTGTTGCTTGTGAGGCGGCACCAATGTGTAATAAAGAGCTTTCCCACAATATGTTGGGCATGTGACTGTCACATAAGCCTTCAGGCTCATTATATTTGATATGCTCTAATATATTAACACTTCATGTCTAACCTAGATTGCTTTTGCACACTGTTTTGGGTGCTGTTCTTCAGCAGTAAACAGCAAGGCTTATACATGCCTAAACCGAGGACACAAAAACAGCTGGGCTTTCTTGGTTTGTTCTATTCTACATACTTCCAAGCAAATTGACAAAGCGGTTCTTTTAACCCTTACTAGAAAGAGCCCCAAGAATGATGAAGTCCTTGCCCCAGTGTGCAAACGTCCTTGCCAGACCTAATTTGACTGGGGCATCCTGTGTCAGGGCTCTCCCAAGAATGCTGTGAATTTAGGTCCCTTCCCCCTTCCTTCAGCAGGAGTCGGACTAAACTGGTTAAATTTTTTGGCACATTTAAGCTCTAGCCAGTCAGCTAAAGGGAAAACTTGTAAGACTGGCTGGCAGGGTGATCCTACAAATAATAGGAGAGGATTGTTTGAACTCTGGTGATTTGAGGAGGGCAGCTACTGCCACACATTCTGAGAGACCACCGCTAAGTACTGTGGGTAAAACTGATCCCCCCCCCCCCCAGTTCAAGGTATGAATTGTTACTTAACTACACAATGTTGTTTCTCGTTTCTTTCCCAGAGAGAGGCCAGAAAGGTCAGGCAGAGACGTGTCTGGCCATGCAGTGAGAGGTGCCCCCACTGGGAGTCGTAGCAGCACATCTGGCTATGGAAGCAGGGAGACAGAGCGCAGTGTGATGGAGCGTGGAAGTGGGGGGCAGGTAAATAGAACAGGTCTCCTTCTCTATGTGAAGCTGAAACTCGGCCCTCTGGAGAGAGCGAGCTTCTAACCATCTCACTGTGAGGAGAAATCCCCAGCCACATGAGCCCTTGTGAGGGATTGAGCAAAAACTCTCTCCCTACTTGCCAGGGTCCCAGCTTTTCTTTTTCAGAGAAAAAGCAAGAGCGTAAGTGCACCCTCCTCCAAATGGAATGTGCAAATCACTTTTCATGCCAACCTCTCTAATTTGGTTTATCCACCTTTGAGTTGTTTCTTGGTGCAACATCCAAGGCGTGATGCATGTGAAGAAGGCATGCAAACTCTAAACATCAGTGCAAAAAGAGTGTGTTTGTGGGTGTTGTCCATCAAAGGCTGAATGTGAAACAAAAGTTCTTGATGTTGAACATGATTTCATTTGGTGCAGAATGTTTCCTGCTTCAGTTGGAGGCTGCTCCTCTGTAGAATCAATCTCCTCTGAGGTTGTTCCTAAAGAGCTACAAACCATCCCAGTATGCACAACTGGAGAGGGCTGTGCACAGCTGCAAGGTTTGCGATGCTCGTCCCTTAGGTCACTTGCAAATTAAAGGCAAGGAGCGGCACTAGCAGAGTCACCTCCCTTCTTTTCTAGCATTACAATGAAGATCGGCATGTGGTTGAGCGGCATGGCCGTGATGCTGGGCCAAGGAAAGAATGGCATGGGCCCAGTTCCCAGGGGAGCAGCTATCACAACACCAGGAGGATGGGAGATGGTCGAGCAGGAGGTGGCATGATGTCGCCCCACTCAAGGTACCTCCTTGGCTTCTCTTCTCCCTCCCTCCCTCCCTCCCACTACTCACTTCTGAGACCGCCTCCTAATCTTGGCTTTGCACATAGAACTGGAACACATTGTCTCACATTCAAATTCATGGAGCACCCAGTTGATAATTGGTGTCCTGGGCCACCGGTGTTTCTGTTCAGGACCTGGTTTAGCATTTCAGATTGGTCCTGGCCCTCAGACCCAGAGAGCAGTCTGGAAAAACAAATCTTTGGGAATCTCATTGACTTGCACTGGGAAACTAAACCGGTCATAATGTTCTTGTTCTTTCACATACATGCATGAATGGGTAGACCCAATAGAGGGGATTAGCCGCACCAAATTTCACACAGGGTTTCATGCTAGCCGCCTTTAAAATTGACTTTTTTACAAGGCTGTGAGTATTTAATTCTCATGCTCCTGTTTGGCCTGTTTCAAAAAGATTTTTTTAAAAACATATGGCTTGAAGGGTGCAACTCCCATCTCCCAGGCAGCTAAGTCCAAGAAAGACAACATTGCCAGGTGGACTCTATAAAGCATCTCCAAAGTGCAGAGTTGAATTGAAAGCCAGTGAGGTGGGCGGGCAGAGGAATCGCAGGCAGCTGGGGTGGGCAGGCCACGAGCAGGCAGCAGCTGGCAGAATGTTGCCAGTAGTGGCATTTGATGCAAAATGAAATATTCATTGGAATCCTTTGACTCAAGGCTCTGTAATATAGAATCATAGAATTATAGTTGGAAGGGGCCTATGAGGCCATTGAGTCCAACCCCCTGCTCAATGCAGGAATCCAACTTAAAGCATCCCCAACAGGTGGCTGTCCAGCTGCCTCTTGAACGCCTCTGGTGTCAGAGAGCCCACCACCTCCCTATTGTTGTACTGCTCTAGCAGTTGGGATGTTTTTCCTGATGTTCTGTCGAAATCTGGCTTCCTGTAACTTGAGCCCACTCTGGGATGATCCAGAAGAGATTGTGGCCCTCCTCTGGGTGGCAACCTTTCATGTACTTGAAGAGTGCTATCATATCTCCCCTCAATCTTCTCTTCTCAAGGCTAAGCGTGCCCAGTTCTTTCAATCTCTCTTCATAGGGCCTTGTTTCCAGTCCCCTGATCATCCTTGTTGCCCTCCTCTGAACCTGTTCCAGTTTGACTCCATTCCCCTTAAAGTGTGGTATCCAGAACTGGATGCAGTACTCAAGATGAGGCCTAACCAGTGCTGAGTAGAGTGGAACCAATACTTCATGCGATTTGGAAACTATACTTCTGTTAATGCATCCTAAAATAGCATTTGCCTTTTTTGCAGCCCCATCATGCTGTTGGCTCGTATTCAGCTTCTGATCATCAACAGTTCCAAGATCCTTCTCACATGTAGTATTGCTGAGCCAAATATCCCCCATCTTATAACTGTGCACTTGGTTGCTTTTTCCTAGTGTAGAACTTTGCTCTTATCCGTTATTTAATTTTGTTGTGTTCAGCTTAATTCTCCAGCCTATCAAGTTGCCTTTGAATTTTGTTTCCGTCTTCCAGGACATTAGCTTTCCCTCCCAATTTTGGGTCAGAATAAGAGACAGAGTGTTGCCAGCAGCCGTATTTTATGCAGAGAGAGAGAGAAATCCTGGAGTTTTTTTAATTTGAGGTCCTGTCGCATAGGGGGCAGAATAGTCAGCAGAGCTCATGGAAACAAATAGCAATTGCTGCTCCTCTGCAAGTAGCTTCCTGACAGTTGGAGCAGGCTTTCTGCCAGCACCACCCCCAGCCTGACGGGGGGCCAACCTGCTTGGCCAGTGGTGCTTCTGCTGCTGATCCCGGCACCGTGGCTGCTCTGCCGATGCGTCACGTGAGGTGCTGTGGGTTGTGTGTGCTGTGGCACTGACTGGGTTGGTACAATCCGCTGGATGGATGCCTCACACAAAACGTACACTATACGTGCACACACACACGACAAAACCACTCAGACACAGGGAAACGAACGGATCAGAGTGCTGGTACCCAAGGTGGGCGGTGGGGGGTGACCCTGCTTAAACAGCTAAGATGGGGCACAAGCAGGAAACAGTTTTAATTTTTTTAATATAAGGGAGGATGGGAAAGGAAAAGATTTATTAGGACAGATGTGAGGCTGGATTGTGGGTGAACTTGTAAGGTAACGAAGACTGGACAAGGCAAGAAACTCGCCCGAATGGAAAGAGTGGCTGGGTGTGGTGGAGCGGAAAGCAGCTATGCAAAATCTCCCCCAAAATAGGGCCAAAACTGGTGGAAGGGGGAAGAGGGAGTACGACACTGCAAGGAGGGTGGGGCTGATTCCTTGGGAAAGGAAAGGATGTAGATTGGCAAAGCTAACAGGTCCAATGAGGCTGGGCTGGATCAGGTGAGGATAGGCAGAACTAGAGCGTGAAGCAAGACAGTCTGAATAATGAAACAAACCCACCAAGCCAACTCAGCCCACAAACCCTTTCAAGTGTTCCTTCAAAGAACTAATGAAAGAATGAAGCCAGTGGGGGGGAAGTCAACAGGTGGTTTTAAGAGTTCACCATCCCTTCCCGAAAGCACTGTGACTAGAGTGGTGTTGGGTAAGATTTTTTTGTCCTAGAGTGGAAGCAAGAGAGCTGGCTCCAGCAAAGCCTGTCTCCTCCTCCTCCTCTTCCCACCCTGGCATTTCAGCCCAGAAGTTGGAGGTGCTAGCTGTCAACAATAAGCAAATCCCACCCACCCCCACCTGGTGATTTCCTTAAATGGTGCTTGTTTGATTTTTTGTTGCATTTTCAAAACATTTTGGAGACAGGGATTTCTGAGTGGGTTTTTTTTACTCCAGATCACCCCTGATCTTAGAGATGGCTTGGGATAAGGTGCTTCGCCTTGGAGTAATCCAGGGCTACCCCGACCCACTCTGTGGCCAGAACAAATTGACCCAAGTCACTTCAGTTCAGGATTCATCCAGATTGAGCGCACAGCCCATTTCTGTGACTCAGTACGGCTTGGCAGTACAAATCAGATTCCCTTGAGCAGGCTTTGTAGGGAGTTTCCTGACCTCATATAATTCTCCCTGAATCTGGCTGGTACTTGCCAACACAAGAACCTTAAGTAATCATTTCATTAGTTTGTAAGCAGTATGTGTTCTGATTAAAGACAAATCCCCTTAGGCTTGTGGAGATGAAGCTTCACCCATGGGGACATTGGGCGAGGGCCTTGACCTTGTGACCTTCTCCCTTTTTGGTGGTAGGTGAGAGCTCATCTCTGGAGGGAGCATCTCAACAAGTCTTAAGGTAGTGTTAAGATCCAAGAGTTCAATTGGACTTCTTTTTAAAACTCTCTCTTCACCTGCACATGAATATTTGGAGCGTTGTCCAAAACATGACAGTATAGCAGGAGTCACTGGCTCTTGATCGAGTAGTGACATGGTGTCCCTGATGCTCTATGGGACTCAGAAGCTGCTGTTCCCTCACTTGCCAGCCATTTTTGTAGCATGGTTGAGTTGAGGTCCTGGGTGGGAAATCTTTGCATATATGACAGCAATCTTACTCTCACATCTCACTTGCAGTCTTTACTCCTGCAGCATGATCAGATTGTGAGAACTTTGATTCGCTTGGGACTCTGGGATAGGGAGTCTCATTCTTCAAAAACTTACAATTGCTTCTTTTAAAACTGTTTTCCAGTAATTCTTCACCCATTAACAGAGTTGTACAGATTACGGGCAATTCCATGCAGAGGGGAAGTGGTTCAGGATTTAAACCATTCAAGAGCGGACCACCACGAAGATTCTGAGTCCCAGTTACCTGCTTGCTTCTCCTTGGTTTCAAGATAACTTATTGGAAATCTTTTGTGAACAAAGAAGCCTTGGCTAAGAAAACTTGTCTTTTTTAATTTTATCATAATTACTTTTTCCTCTCTTTTTTTTGGAGGCATTTTAAATAAGTTAGGCTGTTTGGGTTTTGGATAGTTCATTGTACCTTTTTGATGAGCATTTTCCCCTGTAACATTAGGAGCTCTGAAACAAATTGGAACCAAACATGTGAACACTGTACAAAGAGAGGGTTTGTTTTGCACCCAGTAGTTTAATTAACCATTTAGCTCTGTGATGTAAGGCTTGAAAATTAGGTACTTATCACAAAACACACTGATAACTGAGCTGTACATTACGAAGTGTAGAGAATAAGGGTTGTTGGTTGTTTCATTTCTGGGTATTATGTAACCTATTTTTGCAGAAGTTGTTAAACTGAGTGGATCTGTATCCTGGCCAATGTATCCTTTTGAAATAAACCTTCATAATCTGTATTGCCACGTGTACATGTCTGATATGCCTGTCTGTGGAGCTGAAATGGGCTGCTTCTACCTAGTATCACTCTTGCTAGAGCAACTACCTTTCTCTGTTGCTCTGCCATTGACAAAAACACATTTAATTAAGCAGCTTTTGAAAACCTTACACTGTGTGGAAAGCGCAGAGTAAGAACCTTCTTCTGTCTTGGCCTCTGCCAGCGTGCATTCCAGCAGCCCCGCTCCTTGGTGTGCTCTCATGGTCTGCAAGAGTGGAAATGCTTCCCCCCCCAAAAAGCTGATACTGCTAAAGACATAGAAGGCTCCACTTGCAGCAAGGCATTGTTGCCTCAAGACTTGGCTGTATGCTCTGCCCTGGGCACAAGCAGCCAACCCTGTAAAGAGCAGCCAGGCACCAACTTGGGGGGGGGGGGACCTGTTCAAGTGAGCCCTCTTGAAGAGATGTGCCTAATCCCTAAGTTGGATCTCATTTTATCTGAAGTTTACTTGGGTGGGATGCAGAAAGTGCATGTAGCCTTACATTGTTCAGTAGTCAGACCTGTGGTGGTCTGCATCAAGAAAAGCTGTGTAAATTATGCCCATTGACACTTTTCTCCAAGTTCACTATTTTTATACCCTTTTGCACAAAAGTAAATTCATTTTGGAGGATGGGAACAAGCAACATAAGACAGTGCAGCACAGTTACTGAATTTCCTGGTGTCCCAAGAGTTCAGGTATTTATTTAATTTTAACAACATTTTGTATGTTGCCCTGTAACAAGAGTTCTTTGGGTGGCTTACAGTAAAAACAGTACAGTCCAAGCATAAAAATACAAATATAGCAACAAATTTAAACGACAGAATAATAAAGGCATTGCTCAAATGTTTTGAACAAATCTCAACTATGAGCCCTGGAAGCTTGTGCTTCAATGTTGAATAAAATTGAGAGACTCAGGAATGTAAACTCTGTAACTGGTATCCTCTCATTTTTATGTGCTCCTGTGGCATTGAGGCATGCCCAGCCCTGCCTATACTTAGCCCGGTTGCTTTTTTATCAGAACTGTGTATGTTTAAAAAACGTCATTCATTTCCACTAGATGATTCTAAAAGGGCTAGGAACAATTAATAAAACAATTTAAGCAACATCAAAATATAGCTGACACAGTCAATACAAACAGCTGTGTAATTACCTCACACTCCTTAAAGCGCTGTGTTCTTTTATGTGTTGAAATGTGAGCAGTCAGGTAAGCACCGATAGGTGTCACTGCAAAAGAACACAACTGCATCTTGCATGCCAGTTGCTGTACTGGGGTCAGCAGGGTTTAGATAGCAAATGAAGTGTGGGCTGCATTATATGGAAGATGATTCTTAAGACATCATCCTTGCAGATGTTTAGGGCATAAATTACCTTTCAGAGAAAGCAATTAAACTTTTCATTCAGGCCCAAGTTCTTGCATACTGGTAAACAATGTATGTAAATAGTTTAATATACCAAGTTCTTATAAGCTTGTTGGTCGTTTTCACTCTTAAATGCCAGCAGGGTTTATATTAGACCAGTGGTTCCAAACCTTTGTAAGTGTTGGAATGTATGAGGTTCAACTCCAACTTGGTGGGTTGAGGCTGCATGGGGTTAATAAGGGTAGATAGAGAGCTAGACCTCTTGCTGGTTGAGGCTATACCGATCCCTTTGATCCTCTGCCGTCTCTCCCTTTCCTGCTAGGCTGATAAGCAAAGGAATGTTGATCCCAGTTCCTTCCCGCCTTCCCAAGCCAGTTCTTGTCTTTCTCTCGAGAGGGGAGCAGACATCTTCTCTTTTGTCTCTCCTCTCAACCAGGATGAGGGCCAGCACTGGGAGCAGTGCAGGCTGCTGCAGCATAGCCAGTTAGCTAGATATAGAACTCTTTCCTATCAAGCATGTACTTCCAGAATAAAGTAGTTGTTTCTTATTTTTAAAGCTTAAAGTCTCTGTCTGACTAATTTGCAGGGAAGGTAGAATCTTAGCAAAGATTCAAACACACTAAGCTCGCTCAATACTCTCCGTTCCGCAGCGCTACGCAACTCAATAGAATTCCTACAGTAAGTACAGGACCCCCTTTGTAAGCTCAAAAAAATTCATGACCCCCACATGCAAATCGTAATTTTAGTCTGTTAATTGAAAAAAATACATAATGAAGTGTTAAGTAATGTCATTTTTTATTCATCTCAACAACAAATATATTATCTGCCCTTCACCAGAAAGTCCCAGGGCAGATTACAGAATATAAACTACTTCTAACAAATTTTGAAGAATAGTCAACTCACTAGGGGCTTCATGTACCAACCCCATACACATATGTGTACACCCCCATGCGTGCACAGGTGCACATACACACACAGCCTCGTCTGCTGCCCACCCAGGAAAGGTAGGGTACCTGAAAGCCTATTTGTGGGCATGAGATTTTACACAGGTGTTGCCAGGGGGGAGGTATCTTACCTGATTTTTCTTACAATTCGGGGAGGCACTCTACATTTGAGAGTACAGCACTACCACCGCCCTGTACTTCCTCACCCAAGGGGCGGAGAGCAATCCTGCCTCCACGTAGCTTCGTGTTGCTCCAGCAACCTCCCACCCTCCATGCTCTCACCGGCAGCCCTGCACTCACCGCTCTGCTCTCTGAGGAAAACCAACTTGCACTTGCACAGCAGGTTGCCAAACTCTCCACTGGCTCCTCCAGGCACTGACATGGCAAGCAGGGGAGGAAGAAGCAGCAGACCCAGTCAGGGAGAAGGGAGGGAAAGGCGGCCAAGGAGCCAGGATGGGCTTCCCAGAAAAAGACAGAGCAACAGCAGAGCTCCAGCCGCCTCATAGCCGATCCGCTCTGCAATCACGTGCCCCCTGCGTGGATTTAGGCAGGAAGGGTGAGCTCATCCTGTGCCGTGGGACGAGAGAATGGGAGCGGGATGAAATCAACATCATGGGTGGGAAAGGTTACAACCCTGACGGTCGGGCGGTCACCATAGAGGTAGAAAAAGGGGTAGAGGCAACACTCCACTCGTGGGTTACCATTATTTGCAGTTCTTTTTTAAAAAATTGTCTTGATTGTTTTGTGACCCTTTTGGGGCCACAGACCCCAGGTTGGGAATCACTGTATTAAACTGATGCTGCAAAAAACAAATTTCCTTTTGCTATTTTTATTGTATAGACTTTTGTGGTACAGAGCCCGCATCAAAGGAATGGACCTATCTTTGATATCAGGTTTCTGTCCATTTATTCTTTACTCCATGAACAAACCTTGTTTGACTAATGTGCATACCCCTTTGGTATTTTTAACTGTCATATTTATGACTTTTTGCACAATAAAGGGGCTATCAAACTTAAAGCAAGCAATGCTATAAGGTTTATTTGAGACTCTTACATTCTGCTGCCTCAGACAAAAAAGGCCATCGTCACGAACCTCTTTCCCATAGCAGCAAGCTCACATGAAGGCAAAGGCCCTCCCCAACAGCTTGGGCATTGCCTATGCCCATGAACGTTCTTGTTTCAACATGAAGATGCCATGTAACTCTTTGATAAAACTTGCTGTTCATGAATTTGTCTTGATCTGCTTTTAAAGCCATCTAGGTTAGGATATAGCCACACATCTTGTTGCAGTAAATACTATAAATGAACTTTCCCCAACCTGGCACCCTCCAGTAGTCTGGGCTACAATATCTACATTCTGATGGGAATTGTAGTCCAAAACATCTGAAGGGCGCCAGATTGGGGAAGGATGCCAGAGGTCACTGGTGTTACAAGGTTTCCTGCCTTCCAATTGTGTTCAAGCAGCATCTACATATGCACACACTTTTATTTTATGCAACCCATCCATCCATAATTCCATAAACCTGTTAGGATCTGCCTTGTTTACTTTTTCCCCTAAACAATCATTCCTCATAGGAAATGTGCTTTAACACTCCACCCCAAATCCAAGGATAGGGAAATCTGTAACCTGTCCGTTGTTGATTCCTTGCATCCTCAGTAAGCACTGCTGG
Source organism: Rhineura floridana (assembly GCF_030035675.1). Classification (NCBI taxonomy): domain Eukaryota; kingdom Metazoa; phylum Chordata; class Lepidosauria; order Squamata; family Rhineuridae; genus Rhineura; species Rhineura floridana. The sequence continues at coordinate 37,821,049 of NC_084493.1, forward strand.
GGAGAGGCAAAGGCTGCTGCCCACCCCTGCCCTAATAATTTAAGTTGTCCTTTGCTGTACCAACACCCCCCCTTTTTTGGAGCAAGGCTCAACCCTCTCAGTGGAATGTACATCTAGGAAAGTCTGGTGCTGACTGTGAGCACAGGATTCAGCACCCTGCAAATCACAGCTTTTATTTCTCGGCAAAGCATTAAGGCAGTGCATGACTTTGGCTAAGCAAGTGAGCTTCCTTGCATAGTAAGGTTTGTGCAAGTGGTAGGTGAAGATTTGCAGGTAGAGCTACATCTTGCACCTGTACATGAAGTTACCGAAAACTAGAACTGGATCATGTGGTGGGCAACGTCTGCGTTATGGTTACAAATTGCAGTAAGGGAAGCTTGATTGCTTCAGCTTTAGCATCCACTCCTTGAAGCTATCTTGGGGTTCATACAATTAGCATGGATCTACACCTGTCTGTTTATGTTAGTTTCTTTTTTAAATTATTTTGTTCAGGAGAATGTAGGCCGAAACAATAAAATGCATAATTAGCAGGATGCCAAAGTACAAGTTGAGCAAGGGCATGACTGTGTCCACCTTTCGGTTTTGGTTTTTGCTTAAATACTTCATGAGTCATTTCAGCAGTTGAATCAATTTTTATTACATGAGGAAGTCACTTAAGACTATTACAAATTATAAATATATATATTTTAAAAAACTAGAAAGAAAACAGTAAGAATGGCAACAGTTGTCAGCTCAAGACATCAAGGTAGATTGACAGGATTCAACAGAAAACAGCTAGTTGCTGGTCACAGTGTAAATCCATGCAAAGTATCTGATCTACTAGAAGACAGCCTATGACTGATCCATGTTTTGGAATCTAAAGATGGATAGAAGCCAGGAGATGCTACTGTACTTGCTGCCTGAAGGATACACATATGTGTATTTGTGTTAATGGTTAACCCCAGAGATTGGCCCTCTCTCTCCCCCCCCCATACATATCCTCCGTGGCACAGAGTGGTAAGCAGCGGTAATGCAGCCGAAGCTCTGCTCACAGCCAGAGTTTGATTCCAACGTCGGGAGGAAGTCGGCTCTCCGGTAAAAGGGGCCGAGGTCCACTCAGCCTTCCATCCATCCGTGGTCGGTAAAATGAGTACCCGGCATATGCTGGGGGGTAAAGGCCAGGGAAGGAACTGGCAATCCCACCCCATATATACGGTCTGCCTAGTAAACATCGCAAGACATCATCCTAAGAGTCGGAAACGACTTGCACTATAAGTGTGGGGACACCTTTACCTTTTACCTCCCCCCATCATACACACTGACCAAACAAGTCACGTTGAAAGCCACCTTTCAGTGGTTCTACCCCGTGGAGCTGTGGTTTGCATTTTTAAATACTGCTATCACAGGCAGAGCTAATCATGTGTGTTTTCCCTGCCAGTCATATAGAAAAGACCCCTATGATTGGCCCCACCCATATTGGTTGCACAGCTTTCAATCTCTCCTATAGCCAAAGGCCAAAACCAAGGAAAAAATAGCTGCTACAAAACAGAACCAAAAAGTTCTAATTGTCCAAGGAGGCCACCAGGGATAACTCATGATTTTTTAAAAAAACATCTCAGACATAAATGCCTTTTATAAAATTATAAAAGTATTTGGCAGTGCTTATAAGTGATAAAGTTATTGATGAATCTCTGCATTGCATACATCAATTACATTGCCATAGCCAAAAAAAAAAAAAAGATCCTACGCCAAAATCTCCTTTCCTATTCTACACTATGAAGGCAAAAGTCTCTGCTTATTAAGAGCCATAAGCATCTCTTACTCCTTCACTCCCTACATGCTTAAATCTGCTGGAAGTGATGGGATGTTGTGTTGGTTAGAGGCTTGTTGCATTACCAAGTGCAGGTCGAAGAAACGGCTTGGACTACAGCAGAAGGGAAATTCATGACAAGAGTGTGTTTGTGTTAACCTAGACAGCTTACTCTGTATCATTACTTAAAAGCTAAAACAAGTTTAGTTGCTGCCAGAATGATCAGGAACCCAACAGAGGAAGCAACTTTGTGGCCCAGGAGGCAGATCTGAGCACCAACACTGTAGCATCTCTCCTCTCCCCTGCCTCCTGCTACTCCAAAAATCCAAGCAAGAAGGGCTGGGGGTGCATGTTTGGCTGTTGTTGCTGGAGGACACAGACACTCCCTCTTCCCTCTCAGAAGGGGGAAAGGCTGTCACAGACTCTCAGAACACCTTCCCACCCACAGCCGTCTGCCAAAATACTACATGGGAACAGCCGTCTGGCAGGGCAAAACAGCGTTCAGTCACAGTCCCATCAGCCCAAGGATTCTGCTTATGCAATGGGCCCTGCACTCCCTAAATCTCTTCTAGCCGTTTCCCCAACCTGGAGCAGATTTGGGAGGCACATGCAGGTTTGGGGGAGTCCCACTGCACAAGCAGAAATTCCTGCACTGATGGGGCACATTATTTGGCTGCTACTCCGTATCTTTAAAAGGTTCTACATGCTGCACCAAAGTACAAGATTGTCAACATAAAAGGACAGGCAGGCTCTGAGCTAGCAGCCACCTCTTGCATCACAAGGCAGGAAATCAGCTCATTTCACACAGCATGTGCCCAATCTGCAGCTGGAGCATTCTGACCCCAGAACACCAGCCACAGGCCACAAATCCATGCCACAAAATCCCCAGAAACTGTTCCAAAGTCCTTGAACTTCTAATGCAAGCATGACAGCAGTAGCCTTGCTTTGCTTTCTCTCCTCTCTTGGAGAATCATTTCGCCTGCTGTAAACAAGAGGCAATGTATAGGGCCATTATGCATGTCTTTCACTGCGATAGGCTATGCAGTTGCCAAATTTAGCATGTAAAGACAGACTGGTAATGGTACAAACTCACACTTAATGTAAACACCGTAGCATTTTTTTTTTTTTGCAAAAAAAGCCTTGATATAGTTTTCTGCTAGCTTATGCGTTAAAGTTTAACAATAATGTAAGATGGCACTACTGAGGGTAATGTGCATATATGAAATGAGATACTTTGAAGACATACAAGAGATACTCTTTACATTTAAAATTTAACATGATACAAGGATAAATTCAGTTCTGAATAAAGCCATTCTTTTGTTCCTTATTTGTTCACACATTTGCCAACTTTTTTTATCTTTCAGGCTAACAGCTGGAAGCCAATATTTCTGTCTTAATTTAAAGGTATCAAATACACACACCCTGTAAAGCAGTAGACATCTCTCATTAAAATGAATCAACTCCAGGGCATGGCCTGAGCCTATCGTTAAGGTATTATGAAGCCGCAAGATGGTAGTTAGAAACATGGTATCTAATGATTAGATTAGACTATGCTCATAGAACAGCTTCAGCAAAAAATGCATATGACTCTCACGTTTAAATGATACCTCCCTCATCCGCCTCCTTGATAGCAAGGTTGTCACACTGGATGCTTGCAGGGTGGGAAGCTTGTCTACAGACGCACACATCCAGGCTTTGCGATAACAGCAAATTTTGTCAGAAGCCTCTACCAACTGAAATACGTAACTATCAAAAAGACAAAGGCCATTGCCCTTCTGGTAAGGATGCCCTGCAAGTCCCTCCCTCCTCCTTCAGAGAATAACATTCAACAAACACCCCATATCAGCACCTTTTCGATACTATTGAGATGCAGCATGTTCATTTGTATGCTGTCCAGTATGAAATCTGGTTCCTCAAAGTTCTATGTTAACTATTTAAGCCAATTGTCTTTTCCCAATAATCAAAGCTCCCTCCCATCAAAATCCAGGTGATTCACTCACAGACACAGTTAGGATCACAGCCCCAGAGTGCAGGAGATCAATTCTCAAACTCCACAGAAGTGTGCTTTAGAGCTGCACTGATATGGTACAGATTACCTACCTACAGTACACTTGATAAGGCATAAATACACACACCCCATCATATTACTCGCCCAAGGTACTTCTGGGGGGAAAGGCAAGTATCAACCCATTTTAATTCTACAGATTACAGCACATCAGCTTTCCTTTCCAGTCACCTACTCCTGCCTAGAGGAGGTCAATAAATAACAGAACAGCTCTGGTCTCACTCCTCTGTATTTAACAGGAAAAGGCCAGCTACAGCAGGGGGCTTGACCTCAGTGCGGTCCAAGTCTTCACTTCCGGATGGATTGCCCTTTCATGGCACCTAGTTCTAAGCAATGCTTTCCACTGACCCACATCTGACACAGGTTGAAGATGGCTCAGGGAACACCAATCGAGAACAGAACAGGTGAGCTACAGGCTGGTAGATGCACAGATGCCTGAAGGGTTTGCTTCCACACAATAAAAGGTCCTCTTGTGGCAACTGATGCACAGACCTCCGGCAGAAGCCCAAAATGAGAACTGCACCACTCCTTTTGTCACAGAGACAAGTAGATTTACTAACAAATATTCTGAGTTAGTTACATTCCAACAGTAACTGCGGCAATGTGGACTCCCCTCTGTCACGGTGGTTCTTCCCTTACAATGCATCGAAAGCACAGGCAGCCTCATCCAAATCCCTCTGAAAGAGAGGGTGCAGGATGACCTCAGGGGTCTTGGGGACACCAACCTCTGTGGGGCTATCAGGCACAGGCGGCATGTGGGGCGTGGAGTCCTTAGGATGGATTCCTTGTTTGTGTGCTTGAGTCCAGGAGGGCCCCCCCTCTGTTATAGAATGGCACAGCTGCTCTTTTCCTTCTCTCGCGGCTCTTTTTCCTTCTCTCGCGGCTCTTTCCGTTTCCGCTCACTGCCCCCAGGTTGTCTTCCGGTTGACGGAGAGGCAGCTCCTGGCACATGCTATCAAGCAAGGAAAAAAGTCACTTGAAGTATTTCTACCCCACTGTTCGGCCAAAACACAACAAAAAAGGCTCAGAGCAGCAAGACATCATTTATGCTTGGCAACAGTCCTAAGGCCAACTAGCCATTTGTTCCAGGCACTGCTGAGCATCCAATGGCAACAGAGAGAGAGAGAGAGAGACTGCGTCAGCCAAGCGCATCACTGGACTGGGGCAGGGGAGAGCAGTGGTGAGTGTCATTGTCTCCAACTAGCCTTCACCTTTGCCCAAGGAGAGATTTTCATAATTCCACCTCTGGAAGATGGAGGCCCACAACTCACCTTGGGATTCACCCCACGAGTGTAAGCTTGTTGCAAAGAAAGCGACCCTTGTGCCACTTTTAATGACAAAAAGAGAGACTAGCAACTTTAGTTGTCCTGTCACACACATTTCACTGCTGGGCAAGGTGAGGGTATTCAATCCGAATCAAGACAGGCCATTCAATGCTAGACCAATGTCTAGAGGCAGTCACAGTCTGGATGGTAGCCAATAAACAGAAGGAATCCTGACAAGAAGGTGATACTGATGGTAAGAGGGTCTGGGTCTCGGATAGATGATCTATTCTGAGTGGAGTTGCATTTCCCCTGAAGGAGCAGATTTGTAACCTGGGAATGCCCTTAGAGCCACCAGTGTTACATGAGGCTCGGAAAGCTTCAGTGGCAAGGAACAGCTATGCCCAGATTGCCCTTTCTGGAGCAGGACAACCCAGCAAAAGCAGTATGTGCTCTGGTAACCTTTTGTTTTAGATACTGTAATGCATTCTACAAGGAGCTGCCCTTGAAGCTGCATGCAGCAGGTGCAAAATGCAGCTGTCAAGTTACTGACTGGAACCGCAAAGTGGAATGTGTCACAGATCTCAAAAGAATTGTACTGGCTACCTGTTTGCTACTGGGGCCAACTTCAGTATACAAAACCATTCACAACTTAGGAAATAAGTGTTTAAAGAACTGCTTTCCCTGTTATCTGCTGTGTCTTAAGATCTGAAGGACAGGCCTTGCTTGTGCTTCTATCGACAGCACAGAGTAAGGCCTCCTATGTTATTGTACCCCAGTTGTGCAACTCCCCACAGTGTACAACACCATGACAACCAAGTGGGCAAAGATGAAGACAGTGACTGTCTTTGAAATAGATAACGCCAACCATATCTTATGATTAATTAAAACATTTGAAAAAATGTAGTTCAACTTCTGTGTTTTTGGAGATTTGTGAATAAAAGTAAGGTAGCAATGTACTAGCTTAATAAAAAGCATTGTACCAAGTTCTCTCATTTTCATCTCCGGCTTTTATTTCATAAAGAATATGTTGCATTTGTCAAATTGTTTGTCTTTTTGTTGCTCATATTTGACAATTACATGTTTTTGACTCCTCCCCTTTAAAACACACATACACACAATGGTGTTTTTTCAGAGAAAGTTGCTCATTACTGACAATGATCACAGCTAACAAACTGACTAAGGTCACAGGCTATACAAATAATATAGAGCCTTCATTAATCCCTCAAGATGGCACCAACCACCCCATTTTTAATTTTCTACGGAACTGGACAGGACTGTGCTGACTGATGAAAAGGGGAAGGAAGGACTGTTTTACACCAGGTATGTTTCCTCAGTAGAGATATTATGAATTATGATCATTTTCAGATAACTGGCAAAATTAGGAAAATGTCTGAGTATAAAATGCAGAAGGCAGACTACTTCTCAGCCTCTATGAACAATTACATCCATAAGTGAAATCTAAAAACTAGTAAGTCTTCCCTTGCATTATTTACAAATTTTGCTTTGTCTGTCCTGCATTTTTTTTTAGCAATTATAAATATTTTCCAGTCAATCTGAGCTCTGCTAGGTTTAAAAGGTTTCAAGCCTACAGCTACCAACTGGATTTTACATACTGATTACTACTCACGGCCAATAGCCAACATGGATGACAGCTTTACCAGGTCGCAGGCTATTCACCCCAGCTACCGCCCCTTCTGGCCCATAGATTCCTTCAGGCAGGCCTGTGTAGATACCAGTTAAAGAGTTGGCTTCTCTGCTGCCAGGTTGCTGTTTTATAGCATCTATTGGTTTTAGGGTTTTTGTCTTGTATTTTAATGAAGAGTACCACCCCAACAGCCTTTCGGGTGAAGTGGGCTATAAATATAGCAGAAAAAAGGGGAAAAAAGGGGGGGGGGCAAGATGCTAGAAATTTTATATCCCAGGATATATGAATACACCTAATGAACTCTTTCTTGTGGTGGTTGAATTGATAGCAATTTTGTGCACAGAAAGATATTACACACCAGCTATTGTAAGTAAAAAAAAAAATTATATAGAGATTCATCATGTATGGTTTTAATGTATATGTTTATTAATGCAGTTTGTCCCTGCTATTTTATTATATTTACAGCCCCTGATGAAGGCCTGTATATAGTGGCTGAAACGCGTTGGGCTATTGAATAAAATATATTTTTCTAGCATCTTCCCCCCCCTTTTTTTTCTGGTTTTGGATGCTATCCACTTTCATCTATAAACATAGCAACCAGCAACAACTTTAATGTGCCATCAGCTTTTGTAAGCCGCACAAAGCCACTGATGGGAAAGAGGGAGCACATCAGCACAGCCAAAGTTTCCACATCTGAAGGGGTGGCAGGGAAGCAGAGATATGTTCATATGCCCAGGCCAAAATGGACAGACGGCAACGGTGCAACTGTGCATGCTGCTGTTTTGCTCCAGGATGAAAGAAAGAGATTTTGGGTTCTGAGCTGAACAAGGAGAGCAGCATCTGAAGAACCTGTCAGAAATGCTCTTGGAAAAGCTTCTGACTCATCTCGTTTCCCTCCGGGAGGTGGAACCCCTGGCTATCCACGGATGCATGCTGTGAAAGAGAGGGTTGCCAGGAGGCTGGGGAGGTACTTGGACAGGCCCAAACTGCTCCATGCCAGGCCTAACAAGTGAGGCAGGCCCAGTCCAGCCCCTCAGGGCCATCGCGAGGACTCCTACCTCCTCTCCCAGAGGGAGCCCTTCGTTCTGCTGTCTCCATAGGGCAGTGGCTCTCCAGGGCTTTAGACAGACGTATTTCCCAGCCCCAGAGCCTGGGACCTTTGGCATGCCAAGCAGGAGCTCTGCCACTGAGCCCCTGCCCTTTCTTAAGGAGATTAAGTCCCATCCAACTCTTGAGTAAACACGCACAAGACAGGAGTACGAGGCAAGTGTCCAGTTGCCAGGAGTGCTGTCGGGAGCCAAACTTCCTTACCTGGACCTGAGCAGCAGCGGTGGCAGCGGCAGCAGCTTGCTCCTGCTCCTGGTAGTACTGAGAAGCCCGCCTGTCCTCCTCTTCCTGAAGTTTCTTGGCAAGTTCAAGGTCACTGATTCCTTCTGGTATCTGCTCCCAATTAATATCTTGGCTTTGCTGCTCTTGTTGCAAGGACAATGCCATCAGATAGTCCTAAGACAGAAATCCATCCGTGAAGGGCATGATACAACCAATGGGATTCTGCCCTCCAAATTCTCAGCCTCCCTCCGCACACAAAAGGTAGGCCACTATACTTTCAGGAGCCGCATGACAACTGACATGGCAGGCCCACTCACACGCAAGTACAATGAACAGGGGAAGAAGCTACTGGGCAGCTGGTTATGAGTTGTACCTGCTGAATCACTGCAGCAGCTGTTTATGGAATCCAGCAGGACAACTCATGCTCTCAGACACGATGGACAGAATGCACCCCTCAGATGCCTCTGCCTGCCCTCAAGATCTCAAGGAAGGAGGAGGATATTCCTGTCATGAGGCTTGCACCAAGTATCTCAGTGCTCTTTCTGATGGCTTTAAAAAGGGGATAAGACCATTTCATGGAGAGGCTAGCCATGGCTAAAGGTTATCACATGCCTCCAAGTACCATCAGTTGCTGGGGGGCAGCAGTGCAGGGGGCTGCTGCCCTCAAGTGGAGGCATCCAGATGGCCACTGTGGGAAATAGGGCTTTGGTCTGATCCAACCAGGCTATTCTGATGTTCTTAAGAAACCTAAAGTTATGCTACACAACTACATAGTTAAGGCAGACATTGAGTTCCGCATAGTTTATTCTACTTCCTGAGAATTGGGAGGGAAAATGTCGTTGGCACAAAGAAGTGCATGTGTGGTGGTGGCGAAACTGCATTCATCCTAAGTACTGAAGAGGCAAAGCAATTGGATGAGATTCCCAAATCTACCTGGTCTATCTGATCTTGCTGTCCTCTGTATACTGTTTCTGGGTCAGATGGAGGTCGTAGACGAAATTCAGAGTCACAGAAGTTTCCATCCCCATCTACATTGTGTAAACTTTCCCAAACAACTTTATCTTCTGTAAGGAAACCCTGATCTGTCACCAGGAGATAAAGCTGGCCCTAAATGAAAAGGAATTTTTTTTTACACACATGCTGTTGGAAATTGATTGGGGAGGGGAGGGGAGGATGGGGGCCGATTTCTGCTAATGCCACGTCCATTGCTTGGTATGACATTAGAGACCACCTCCTGAATATTTATAGCTCTAGAAACCATACTGGTTGAGTCTATAACCTGGCTGCACTATTCTGCTACTTCCTGTTGTCAATCATCAAGCTGTTCATACCAAAGACTTACACCACTATACTTCACAGCACACAGCTGTAAAGTTATCTCCAACTATTTCATACATTATACCACTCCAGCAAGGTGGCTCTCCATACGTTGCTGCATGCCAACCCTCGTCAGCATGCCCTATTGCCAAAGGTGATGGCAGTTGCATAGTACAACAGCTGGAAGGCCACAGATCCCCAATCCTGCCCTACAGCCTCTGAACACATCTGGCAGAAGGTCAAAGAGACATGGCACTATCTAATGGCACGACAGCATGCAGATGTAGGAATCAATTCAGCAGTTATACATTTTGATACCCAAGATTCTTGTAAGAGACAGCTGATTAGCCAAAGTCACAACTGCAATACTAGAGGGAAAGCCTTAAAACTGAAGTACTTGAGTATGCATGCATTCACAAGGAGCTTCAAAATACGTTAAAGGAAACACACTTAAAAGCCAAGAGGCATTCCTTAAAAAAAAGATCTGAAATGTTTAGATGACCTGAGTCTCTAGCTTTGATGGCCCTACTCAAGCAGATGCCACTGGAGGACATAGGGCAGGGATAGGGAACCTGTGGCTCTGCAGATGTTGTTGGATGTCATCTCCCATCAGCCCCAGCCAGCATGGTCAACGGTTAGGGATTATGGGATTAGTAGTTCAACAACATCTGGAGGGCCACAGGTTTCCTATCCCTCTTCTAGGCTAAAGCAGCCACACGACACTTTAGGGGCAGAGAGGACATTAACTAGGAGCAGGCTACAAGCTCATACCTTGTCAGTTGACATGCTCAGATAAAATACAGAGACTGTTTGTAACCAGATACCTTATGTTTGGTTATGGTGCTGAAGTGGTTGTTTCTGAAGAAGACACACAGTTCTCCTTCTTGAACAGTAGAAGTCAGCTCACATAACCCATGGTAGGTTAACTGAGTGGCTGTGTTGTTTAGGAACTGCTCTGCGATGGAACCTGTAAAGACAAAGCACTCTGTTCATGGGCAACATCCTGTACAATTAATGCCTAGCTAGATTTCACTAGAAAAGACTTGAGACCCAGTTCAAGGTATTCTACAATTATTATTAGATATCTTACCCTCCCCTTCATCATAATGTCCAGGATGGGTTACAAGCAATTTAAAAATACAATATTAAAATCAGTTTAAAACAAATTACAGTCAAGAGAACAGGATGGGCCCTAAAATATATAATCTCTCAGGTATCAAGGTAAATAGGCATATCTTCAGCCTGCGACAGAAACTACATAAGGAAGGTGCCAGACACACCTCTGTGGGGAGGGCATTCCACAACTTAGGGACTGCCACAGAGAGTGTCCTTGCTCGGGCCGCCAATCCCCGAATGTCTGAGAGTGGTGGATCTCTTCTGCTGATCTTAACACCTGAGAGGGTCTGTAGAGAAGAAGATTGTCTTTCAAACATTTTGGGTCTAAGCCTGCTGTACTGTGGCACCCAACTAAGCATGACACTTGTCTGAACAAAAGGGAGTCTGAACGTTGGGGTACAGAGTGTTGGCTAGAATAACATGGAGCATGCAGTTACCAACTGCTTTGGCTTACAGTCCCATTGTAAGCCAATTCAGTTACGGACTGCTCAATGGTAAAAGGAATAAATTGCAGAAAAGACTTTCAAAGGCCTTGGGGAATCAAGTCTGTCATTCTCAAATGATTAACAGGTAGATTATGAAGCAGAGTCATAGGCTCACTCCCAAGTTAAGTGGGCACCAGATTGGTGTCGGAGTCTCATAAGGTCTATGCTTGAGGTGTTATCAGTGGTTCTTCCCACCACCCCCAAAACCTCCTCAGTGCATGAGACCAAATACTGGCTTTATAATCATGGAAGCTGTGACACAAAAGAATAGGGCTACTGCCTTCATGCTCTGCATGTCAGCCTCCCAGAGACATCCAGTTAGCTACTACAAGAAACAGGACACTGGATGGGCCTTTAGTCGACTCCAGCAGGGTTCTTATGGAGTCTACTCATGTCAGCTACGTGGTGCTTCCATATTCGGAAACACTAAATGCCACCAAACACCAACTGCTGAAAAAGAAGAACAGGAGAGAACTATTGCCTTCATACCCTGCTTGTGGGCTTCCCAGAGGCATTATGTCTGATTGCCCACTGTTGACAAAGGATGTTGGATCTGTTAGACATTTAGTCTGATCAAGTAGAATTTGTGATGCTCTTCAGCAATTCACCCACCTTCATCAACCAGCTCACTGTTGTCTGACTGCTTACAACAAATTATTTTCTCCACTAGCTGATTGTAGCTGCAGTTACCAACTGCTTTCACAATGTCAGCAATCTGTGTAAAGGGGAAAAAGATACACCAAGCTTGACTGATCTTTTGTCTATTCTGAGTAAGACAAGTTAATGCTGCCACTAGTTAAAACTACACACAATTGAATAGTACCTTCAAAAAACTTACACACAACCCTCAACTCAGAAACACTACCATGATGACACACACAAATGGAATTATGTAACATCGTCTTCTCCAACACTTGACGAACAAAACCATATGTAACTGCCCATCAACCAAGATCATTTTTTGCATGCCTTTCTTAGGGAAGGTAGCTGGGTGACTACCGGAAAGAAGGCCTTTCCTATGGTGAAGCCATACTCTGCAATCCCCCAACCACCTTTGGCACCTTTCCACACACTCTCTTGTGCACAAGGAGAATTCTGCACTCATAGTTGCATTTAGGATCTTTACTAGATTTAGCCACTAAAACGTTTATCTTTCTGTTTTTATCTGTTGTGGTTTTTACTGGAGTTTTTAATTTTTCTTTTAATGGATTTTTTTGTAGGCCACCTTCTGAGCAGCGGACAAATTAACACATGACCTAACCTTGCTTACCTGGGGGTCCACTAGCCATCCATGGTATAATGGAATATCAAGAAGGTCAAATACTATGCATTCAGGCGTGTATTCAAACACTCGTACACCAGTGAACTTCACATTCACATCAAGACCTGTCTGAAGCTTGTGCAAGATTGCCATTGCATCACTCATATTCTGCCAAATGAAAGAAAACTAAATTGTTTTCATCAGACAACACAGTACTAGTATTAGTGATAGTATTTTAAAAGCAGATTACAGTAAAAATCAAAAGCTGATGAGTTCTTACCACTGTATGAAGGCAGTAGAAAGTATAAAAAATCCATCATTTACAGTAGGGAAAAACGTTGATCAGATTATAAGCTCTTTTACCAATATGTTAAAAAACTTTAGCAAAGTACACTAAGTGTCCAAACCAATCCTTATATTCATAGCTTCTAATACCAACAAGGGAGCCAGTGTGGCGTGTTGGACTATGACCTGGGTTCGAATCCCCACATAGCCATGAAGCTCACTGGGTGACCTTGGGCCAGTCACCGCCTCTCAGCCTCAGAGGAAGGCAATGGTAAACCACCTCTGAATACCCCTTACCATGAAAACCCTATTCAGAGGGTTGTCATAAGTCAGGACTGACTTGAAGGCAGTCCATTTCCATTTTCAATATCAACAAAATCCAGGAATTTCCAACAAATAACTAAATTTTACCCTAATTTACATATTGAATATTACATACAAAAATATTACGTATTTTCTTATTGAATTTTATCAGGGTAGGGGGTGTTTGGCAAACGCTCAGCATTAAGAAATAAACTGCTTGCAATTTTTCAGGCAAATCAGGATTTTCTCAAAACTCACTGCATGTATTTTATTGGTACTTTACTCCCTTCCAGGTTTACTACTAAAAAAACTGCATGAAACTAACAGAAAACAAGCTTGTTACACAGAGACAAAATAAGACAGCCTGTCATTCATTAACCAGACTTTATTTTTAAAATTTATATCCCGCTCTTCCTCCCAAAAAATCACCCCCTTATCTTGCCAAGACAAATATCACCATAGACTCAAGGTATGAATGGTCCCATGTTAGTAGGAAAAGCAATCTGATCAGATTGCAGGTTAATTCACTAATGAATTTCCCATCAGGAACATGATAAAAAGTCTAGGAGGTCATGTTACCATATATACCTCATGCAGAAAATAAATGTATTTTTAAGCGTAGCAGGAGTCTGTCTTCTACTGATTTACTCTTGCTTTTAATATGATTATACTAGAGCTTTATCTTTATAATATGAATGAAAAAAATCAATTCACTACTAGAAAATGCCACTTACTCTTAAGAAGAGCTTGTTATTACCTGCTCATAGTTTAAGCGCTGGATTTCAGAGATTTCTTTTGGTTTTGCATCAAGGATATAGTCTCCTATAAAAAAAAACTAATTTGAAAGCTGGAACCTTATAATCCCAGTCTAATCTTGTTAAAAGTTTTCAGTTCTTTGGCAGAAAAAACTACCAATTAGAGGAGGAAATCTGCTCAAGGATACTGTAAAGATCTGAGCCAATGCCCCAAACCAGACAACTGCTGCTCACCGGCATGCCAGAATGAGTTCGCTGCCTTCCATGTATGCCTTGAAGGTCAAAGCCAAAGGTTGATACTGGGGTTCATGACTTATGCTTTGTGGTAAAAGCTTGTTTTAAGAACAGTTAAAATGACATTTATACATCATCCACGTTGAGACAAATCAAAGAATGCCTTTATATTCAGGAATGCCTATAAGCCAAGTAATATTTTGCAATAAAAGTGTTTTTTCTAAAAACTTCTCATTTGACTTACCAACCCAAACTTTTGGTTCATTCTGGGAACCAGAATGTCAAGCCATAGTAATCAAATGCTCAGCAGTGTGGTTAAGCCACAAGTAGTTAACAGTCTTTAATACTGGTCCTCCAAAGGCATACACAAGTAATCAGCTAAATGAGTGCATACAGACAGAAACAATGTGGCAAAGGCATTACGATTTAAGCCAAGCTTCACCAACCTGGTGCCCTCCAGATGTTTGAACTACAACTCCCACCAGCCCCTATATGGCCATGCTGGCTGGGGCTCATGGGGGTTGTAGTCCAAAATGTCTGGAGGGCATCAGGTTGATGAAGCCTGAGTTAAGCTTTGGCAAGAGAATCATTCTGTCTGAATCCTGCTTGCTTGACCTTTACATCCCCCCGTCAACTTTTGAGTGGCCTTTTCTTGTTAAATCAGCTTTAACAACTTATCTTTTAACATTAATATTTCATACTATTATATTTCTTTACTCTAATATAGACAAACATTTGAAAGTGTATATGAAAGATTTTGCTTCCCGCATATCAAACTTTTATCAGCGATCAGCAACCACAGAAGACAAATATTGCCACCAACAAATTGCTTCTTTTGTAACAGGGTTGGAGAACTCCCAAAATATCTAGCCCAGTGTTTCCTCAATCGGTGTGCCTCCAGATGTTGCTGGACCACAACTCCCATCAGCCTCAGCCAGCATTGCCAATGGTCAGGAAAGTTGGGAATTGTGGTCCAACAACATCTGGAGGCACACCGGTTGAGAAACACTGCTAGCCCATGGTGCATTCTCTTCTGGCCTATAGCTGCTCCTCCTTAGACACCACTCCAACAAGCCCACCATATTGACTTGCTGGAGGGAGAATAGATTTCCCTTTCTCTCTCTGCCTCCAGGACAGAAACACACTGGTCTACCTGAAAGGAAATGGCTCTGTCCCTCTTTTGATAGCTCTCTTCTTCCATGCTGGGCAAGGAAGAAGAGAAACCTCTTTCTCCCCACTCCCTACAGAAGCTAAGAGGGAACAGGCGGCCCCACTTGCTCCTGGCTCTAGCCCCGCCCACTGACAGTTTGCAGCCTCCAAGAGATTACACCCAAAGGAATAGAGCCCTTGACACAGAAAAGCGTTGCTGCCCCTGCGCTGTAACATCCATACAGATATACCAAGAAGTGTATCCTATAATACTGTTTCCAGTTAGTAGCATCTCTCAACTTTTAATTAAATTATTCCCTGGGGGAAAAAAGGGAACAAGCCTATATTATTCTAAAGTAACATACTATGCCTATTTAAAGGCAGAATGAGTCACGGCACCTGCAAATAGCCATTCCATAATGAAAGTGGAGCAGCTGAACTCCTGCTGCAGAACTGAACCAATACATTTCAGGATTACAGATGCTGCTTCCAGCTTATTTAGTCCCAATATAATTAAAGAAAATTCTGATTTCCCTTCAAAGTGATACTAATTACAGCTAACACTGGAAACTAGTGGCTTTTCAAATTTAAAGAGACAAAATGCAAGAATAGACATCTCATCTGCAGTCTGAAGTCACTAAAACTAACCAAATCCAAACGTGTGAGAAGGTCTGGTGCAACTCCCCAGGTCCTCATTTTCCAACCAAGTGCCAAGATCCAAAGTGAGAGGGAAGAATAGCTTTTACTGCTAGTACAGTTTCTCTTCCCTGCAGAATCCATAGTGGGCAAAGGCAAGGTAGCGAGGGCCCCAAGAATAAGGCACCTAGGCAGAAGCTATGTGCGTGCAGCGGACAGAGGAGTGATTCACCCTCATCATCCAAGGATCGTATTTCTCTCTCTCCCCCCCCCCAAGCTCCCCCAACCCACAAGGAGACTCCCACGATACTGGGGAGCTAACCAAGGCTCATTTAAACATTCAACTGCCAGCAAGCAGGCTATCGAATATCAGGTTCTAGACAATCCTTGCCCTAACAAGATGGACTCGCATCGGAAGCGGCCCCGTGCAATGAACATTTTTTCTTAATACAAATCACACATGCAGTGTAATCAGTACTAACCTAAGTATTCCATCAACTGCTCAGCAGTTATGATTTCCATCATGGGTGGCAGTTTCACCTGGGAGAGAAGAGAATTTAAGCTCTATTGTTTTTGTACTTAAAAGACAAGAAAAGTTGGTAAAAGTTAAATACCCAAATTTGTATTGTAGATGTACAAGTGAAGAGCCACAGACATTTTTGTTACATGTAGAAATCAGTGGGATACCAACTCTTGGCAACCATATTAAAAATAACCAATAAATACAAGATCTTGTTGCCTCAAGTGAGAGGCACACATTTCTCCACTGCTTCCATATTCCTCCATCTAGGAAATACCAGAGGGAAGACTATTCTTCTTTTGATGACTTCTCTACCACAACTTGATACAGCTCTATACATACACTGCAGAAGAGCTGTATTAATATTCACTTGTACTTGATGTTGAAGTATCTCATAAAGTTAGCCTCACTAACAAAGTTTTTGATGTCTCCGCTTTGGTCCACAGAGGTAACTGCTTTACAGCAGACTATTATTACAAGCATACTGTAAGTGGTCAGCAGTATTAACATTGCATGTATGCCTTTTATAAAATGTATTTGTTAAAAAACGTTAGTCTCCTCTCATGCAGAGCAGCTACTGAAGTCATTACAATGAACTGGCAAGCAGCACCCGTGTATGATGCTGAGCAATTTATATAAAGTCCACGTCTAGTACTGGTACCCAGCAAGACCGAAAGAGCTTTACCATACTGGAGCAAAGAGTATGGGCAGGTCACTGTGCGAGTGATATGGCACACATGCATTGCACATGGCTGACTTTCCGAAAGGCTTCAGTGGATCTCTTTGAGTCGCACAGTGAGACAAAGTTCCCTCAAGATTCTGAACAGGGGCCTAAAGACAAGATATTTGGAGCTGCTGAACAGCAGTAATTCAAAGCTACACTGACAACACTGAAAACTACAACCAGGATACAGAGGGGAAATGGAATGTTTTAGGCAGCAGTAAAGCTGAAGAAGATGCTGACGTTGCCAAAGTAGTGCTCTCTTCCATGGAAGCTTTCAAATTGCAGAAATTGCTAATAGCATCTACCAAAATTTCCATTTCTGCAGAATGCTGCATGCATTTCCAGATTGAGATTTGTTTTGCCAATAACTGAGTTTCCAAGATGAAACATGTCACAACTATTACCCTTTTGTAGCAAAGTTGTTTGGCAACAGTCCCTGCTTCCCTCTGAACAGTGCTGTTAGAGACACAATACTGATTTAGGGTTCCAGTACCTTGCAAATAGAGGTGATCTGTAAAAAGGCAATTTCACACATTAGGCATGGCAAGCCTGGGTTTGCCACCTACACAAGGAACTGCACACAACTCTAGATTCCTGACATATTCCTCCATGGCATTAAGGGCTTGCTGTCTGAATTTTTAATTGGCCAGGGGCCCATGAGCCACCGGGAAGCTGCAGCCCTTGCCTCCCAGGAAGATCATCATGGTGGAGGGAGAGAAGTGTGGTGGCCAAAGGAGCAGCTGCAGGGAGCCTCCTCCCACCCCGGCATGAAACAGCACTCTGCTCTAACTGCCAGTTGCCCTGGGACTGCATAGCTGAAGGAAGATAGGAAGCCTCCTTATACTAAATCAGACCATTGGCCCATCTAGCTCAGCACTGTTTACACAGACTGGCAGCAGCTCTCCAGGGTTTCAGACAGGGCACTCCCCCAGCCCCACCTGGAGATGCCAGGGAATGAACCAGGGCCTTCTGCCTAAAAAGCAGACGCTCTACCACTGGCCTACAGCCCTTTCCCAAGGGAAGCACACTCTTGCCCCATCCACTGGTCAGGGGACTAAAAGTCACTAGGGTGTGTGATTTACCATAATGTGTTGCAAGCCGTAAAGAAAGGAAGACAAATATAAAAATTTAAACAAATAATGCACCTAGAACACCCCTACAACATGTTCTACAACAATTTTTGTGTGAAGCTGATCTTAACTTGGCAAGTGATAACTGCTCATATTTTTAATGAGAAAGTCTAGAGGCAAAGAAATTCTTCATGTGAGGCTTGTGACATCACACAAATGAAGCATCTCCCTAGACTTCTACACCTGCTCTATGCATCCCAGGAACCACCACCTCCAACACTGATGCACCCCATTGCTAAAACCAAATGCGCTATTTTCCCTTACAAAGCTGGATTAAAAAGAACTGCATTTCTTTGGAATACAATGATGTCTGCCAAACGGCCATAAAAATATCTAAGAGGGAGGATTGTACAGTTGTCCTGGGGGGACGCCTTTTCACATACAGCTACAGTAAGGGAACTGCATCTTTAAAACCTACCTTTTGCAAATGATCACAGGACAGAACTCACTCTTCACCCTACCCCCATTACAGCTGTCACCAAGACAGCTAGATAATCAGCAAAATGTGGGATTTTTACCTCTAGGAAAATAAATCCTTTTCAGAACAACCAAAATTAATCTAGTACCAGTTGGCCAAATTGGAGATAAGGTGAAGAATACCACCTTCCCAAATAAAGAAAGAGCCTATCACCTGTTCCCAATTCACCACTCCTTTCAGCATCTTTGGCCAAGGCTAAAAGCCGCCTCACAGTCCCTGCACAATTGCTCTCAGTGCATCCCAAAACCAGCACCACCACCCCATCCGCAAACTAGTCATATACTAGAGTGTGATTTTATTTTGATAATCTTTTGCAAGATGCTTTTCGAGCCTCTCAGGACCAAAAAGAGGGATATAAAATAAAGATTAGCTGTCTTCCGTACCAAATCAGCAATCTAGCAAGAGTAACATTGTCAGACTATTGTGATTGGCAGCCACCATCCTGAGTATTAAATAAACAGAGAAAAATTCTTTTAATGGAAGATGGGAACTCAACCTGGGACCTTCCACAATCAAAGCACAGAGTCCATCACTGGGCCACAGGGTGCACACAGCTCTGTCCTCCAACCCCTTCTGACCCCCACAGCACCTGCCAAGGCTGCCTCATGACAGCGCCAGGCTCTGTCTCTACCCAGAGAGAAACTTGCCCAAGTCAACAGTTCCAGAGCAATACAGACAAGGAAGCCCCCACCCCCATGAAACACAGCCAGTTGCCACAGGGAATCCAGGTGATCATGTAGCCCAGTGGCTCTCCGAGATGCCAAACTGGAGTGTTCCCAGCGCTACCTGGAGATGGCACAGACTGAATGTGGGCCTTGTTATGAAAGCCCGGCGCTCTGCCGCTCAGGCAGGGCCCTTCTCCTAAGACGCCGGTTCTTAACTTTTCAGGGGGTCAAGGTTCCCTTTAAGACTGCTGAAAGCTAGCCCCCCCAAATAAAAAGATAAAGAAAGGCAACGCATTTTACTTCCCTGGGGTTCACAGACCCCTAGCCTAGGTGAAGCCCCCCGCCCTCAAGGCGGCCCTCCTGGGCTTCAGAGGAAGCCGCCTTCCAGAGCGCTCTCCAGCGGCGCTGCCTCCAAGGGCTCAGGCGGGCGTCTTCCCCACCCGGCCGAAGCTGCCCAACGCCGCCCTCCCGGCTCCAGCCCCGCACCTTCCAGGCCAGCAGCAGCACGTTCATGATGGCGAGGAGCGGGCAGGGCCCGTTCTCGTTCTGGGTGATGACGGGCGTGTTCTCCTCCTTCCAGCGCACCCACTTGATGTGGTACACGGACTGGCCCGGGAAGCGCTCCTTGGCGCCTGGCGGGACCGGGCCGAGGGGCGGCGGCGAGGCGGAGCCAGGTGCTGCCGCCGCCTCGCCCGCCTCTTCACCGGCGACGGGGGCTCTCCTGGCCGCCGCCGCCTCGTCGGAGTCGTCCGAGTCGCAGCCGCTGTTGAGGTCGGAGCTGCTGGGCCCGCCGCAGGAGAGCAGGTTGGAGAAGGAGCCCAGCGAGTCCTCGGCCGGGCTCGTAGCGCCGCTGCCCGAGCCTGCGCCGCCCTCGCCGCCGCTTTCGGAGGCTGGAGCCGCCGTTGCCTCAGCCCGAGAGAGGCTTTCGGGCGTCGTCGTGTCTCGATCGCTCGCGGCTCGCGGCGGCTCTTCCAGGCAGGGATGGGGAGCCACCGCCTCTGAGGGGAGCGACGAAGAGCTTCCCGCCCGCCGCTTCGCCACCGCCTCCCCGTCCTCAGACGCCGATGCCGCCGCCGCGCGGGACTCAGAAGCGATCCTCGCCTGTTCCTGAGGGGAGACGCGACCCGCCTCAGCTACGACGACGGCAGCGGCGCCCAGCGGGGCGGCAGGAGGAGGAGGCGGCAGCTGTGCCAGGCCTTCCATCGCCCTCGGCAGAGAGCCTCCGCCCGTCACTCAGCGAGGCGGCGGCGGCAGCATCGCCGCCGCTCTCGTGACGGCCGCTACTGGGCCGAGAGGCGCTCGGACGCCATGACAGGCAGAGGCCACGCCCCGCACGGGGTGGAAGGCTCCGAGAGCTGGCTGCGTGGCGCGCATGCGTGTGGCGCATGAGGACAGGAGGCGCGGCTTGGTGGGAAGCGTGTACAAAGCCGGGCGGGGCCATTACTTTGCCGGGGGGAGGTTCTTCAGGGCCGCTGGCCGACGCCCGCCGGCAGTCCAGAGGGACACCCCAGGCCAGAGTTTCAGCCCGCCTTACCGGCTCTCTGCGCCTGTAGGCTTGCTTAGGTTTTTCTCTTTTTAACCGATTAGCATTTATCGATTTTTTTTTACATTTTTAGGGATACTTTCTGTCGATTTGTTTCTTTTTCTTGTATACCAGCTTGATATGCTTGGATGAAAGTCTGGATTACAAATATATAACTAATAAATAGATCATAATTTATGTTTATTTGATTTTAAAGTCCTTACACGAAAGCTATCACGACTCCAAGCACATGGCCATGACACAAATTTGAAAATGGCACGTTTATACGCATTGATGCTCCTTCACAAATTCAGATTTCACTACTAGTTTTTCAAAAAACAAAACAAAAAAAAACAATGGAGGGAAATGGGCAGAACAGGGCCCAAGGAGAAAGGCTGAGGGTCACAGGACTGTTCTTATCCAGCTTGTTCTTGTTATGTGCCTTCCAGCTGATTAAGACTTATGGCGACCCTATGAATCAGTGACTTCCAAGAGCATGTCATGAACCACCCTGTTCAGATCTTGTAAATTCAGGTCTGTGGCTTCCTTTACATCTCTTGTTTGGCCTTCCTCTTTTTCTACTCCCTTCTGTTTTTCCCTGCATTATTGTCTTTTCTAGTGAATCATGTCTTCTCATGATGTGTCCAAAGTATGATAACCTCAGTTTCATCATTTTAGCTTCTAGTGATAGTTCTGGTTTAATTTGTTCTAACACACAATTATTTGTCTTTTTTGCAGTCCAAGGTATGCACAAAGCACTTGTTGTGGAAAAAACAAAGAGTCTGACCACATTAATATAGAACGCTATGCAGATGGCTCTTGGATTTTTCCAACTCTCCTACAACACCACATTTCAAACGAGTTGATTTTTCTCTTACCCGCTTTTTTCACTGTCCAACTTTCATATCCATACATAGAGCTAATACCATGGTCTGAATAATCCTGACTTTAGTGTTCAGTGATACATCTTTGCATTTGAGGACCTGTTCTAGTTCTCTCATAGCTGCCCTCCCCAGTCCTAGCTTTCTCCTGATTTCTTGACTGTTGTTAATGACTGTACCGAGGTATTGATAATCCTTGACAAGTTCAATGTCCTCGTTGTCAACTATAAAGTTACATAAATCTCCTGTTGTCATTACTTTAGTCTTCTTGACATTCAGCTGTAGTCCTCTTTTGTGCTTTCCTCTTTAACTTTCAACAGCATTCATTTCAAATCATTTCTGGTTTCTGCTAGCAGTATGGTATCATCTGCATATCTTTAATTACTGATATTTCTCCCTCCAATTTTCACACCTCCTTCATCTTGGTCCAATCCCGCTTTCCATACGATATGTTCTGCTATAAACAAATAGGGTAATAAAATACACCCGTCTCACACCCTTTCCGATGGGGAACCAATTGGTTTTTCCATATTCTGTCCTTGCAGTAACCTCTTGGCCAGAGTATAGGTTGCACAACAGGACAATCAGATGCTATGGCACCCCATTTCAAAGCATGCCATAGTTTTTCAGGCCTCTGTGGTGCAGAGTGGTAAGCGGCGGTAACACAGCTGAAGCTCTGCTCACGTCCAGAGTTCGATTCCAACGGAAGGAGGAAGACAAATCTCCAGTAAAAGGGGTCGAGGTCCACTCAGCCTTCCATCCATCCGTGGTCGGTAAAATGAGTACCCGGCATATGCTGGGGGGTAAAGAAAGGCCAGGGAAGGAACTGGTAATCCCACCCCATATATACGGTCTGCCTAGTAAATGTTGCAAGACATCACCCTAAGAGTTGGAAACGACTCGCACTATAAGTGCGGGGACACCTTTACCTTTACACAGTCAAAGGCTTTGCTGTAATCTACAAAGCACAGGGTGATTTCCTTCTGAAATTCCTTGGTCCTTTCCATTATCCAACGTATGTTTGCAATGTGATCTCTGGTGCCTCTTCCCTTTCTAAATCCAGCTTGGACGTCTGGCATTTCTCGCTCCATATATGGTAAGAGCCTTTGTTGTAGAATCTTGAGCATTACTTGCCTGGGATATTAAGGCAATAATTCGATAATTACTGCCTTCCCTGGGATCCCTTTCTTTGGAATTGGGACATCCGGCTAGACACCATGATTAGTAGTCATGTTGGTTCTTGGTTTATCAATTGTATTAATTTTGTTTTATGATAGTTTTGTGAATGTATATACTGGAGACAGTCCCTTTGTGCACACCTATTTTTATTCATTTATTTATAAAAGTATTTCTATTCCGCCTTCTTGCAAAACATCAGGGTAGTGCACAGCAACATAAAAACATTTAAAAGCAATACAAAACAATCACTAAAATTACTGCCATCCATAGAGCCCAGCTCATTGTCACTGGATAAAGACCTGACAGGAGAGTGGTTGCTCAACTTCCTCTTTAATTTCCTCCCTTTTCCTTGCCCTCCTCTTCATTTGTTGTCTGTCACTGGTGGGTGTAAGATCCTTTGGGCAGGGACTTCTGTTTGTGTAAACCTACAACAGGGTGCTGAAGGAACAACATGATGGCAGTGGTATAGTGATAAATTCTGAAGTACAGGTGTCTTCATGGCAGCCCCCATAGCCATACCCATTCTGACTGTGGAACAAGAATAAGCTCTTGACCAATGCAGCTATAATAGTTTCCGTAATTTCCCCCCTACTTCCCTTTGGTTAACATCCGCTTTTGTGTTCTGGTGGACACAAAAGCTTGTGACATAAAAGGGGTCAGAATAAAGGGATTTGCAAATCTTTCAAAATAAAAGTGGCAACTTAGCCCCTTAGCCATGCATGTTAATATAACTTCTCTCTCCTTCTGCTGGGTTTATTTGGTGGGTTTCTCTCTGAGAAAAGCTTGTTTCTAAGGCATGAAGAGGATTTGCAAATAGTGCCTCAGCAGGTTACATCCTTGTTCCTCTTCCAAAATAAGTGGCAAGGCCGTGTCCCTGCTCCCACTACACCTATACATAAAGGAATTTTTAAAATACACACAAGGAAAGTCAGAAACGTTTTGTTTTCAACTTCATGTGTTCTCTGGAAACAGCTGTTTCCCTTATGCAGCCATAAAGGACGCTGTTGTTCAGAGGCCCTTTTGTGTCAACAATACAGTGCTTTCCACATCACAGTTTGAAAGAAAGCCTTTGAAGTTGTGTAACTTGCTTTGAAGAACACAATTTCTCTGTTTCCCCCCAAAGTGCCAACTATGTGCATACACACATGGCCGAAGTATTTGAAACTATCAAAATATCACAGCCATTGAGTAAAGTCCAAAGTCACATACATCAACTTGTCCATTGGTCTGGTCCATTGTCCATCCAGAGCTGACAGCAATGTAAGGAAAGCCCTGGAGCTGGATCAGGCCAATGGCCCATCTAGTCCAGCATCCTGTTCTTACAGTGGCCAACCAAAATGCAGCTCTGACTGCCACACACAGCAGCTACACTGTAGACATCTGTAAATCCTTGCAGGTGCCAGAGGAATGTCAGACACCAGGGCTCAAATGATGCCTCTCAAAAGAGAACACATTTTCACACCACAGTGTTCGAAGACACACACTATATGGATTTTTATTACTATATTTGTAGCCCACCGTTCCTCTAAGGAAGTCAAAGTGGTTACATGATTCTTCTCCTCTCCATTTTATCCTCACAACAACTCTGAGGTAGTTTGGTTGAAAGATAATGACTGGTGTCAATCTACTGGTGCTAAAATGCCAAGTTCTCATTGTTCAGACAGACCACATCACACAAACGAACCAGTCCTGTCTATTGCTGCTGTCCCATACCACGTGCCTCTAATTCTCTCCATCTACCGCCAGCTATATTCAGACTTTCTTGGTGCTAGGCTGCAACCACTGGGACAAAGAGAACTTCCCACAGTGCCACTCAACCTGTCCAGCTGCCCTCACAAACTATTCCTTGCTACCGCCACATCCACAATCTTAATACTGTCTCCTCCAGGCAGTCTGCACCCACACCTTGTTGAAGTGAAGCATGTTTCCTTTCTGGCACACAAAGCTGTCCACTCCCTACCAGATTTTCTAAGGTATGAGGAGCAAGGGTCCAAGACACAAGTGGAGGCACAAACCCAGCCAGGTACCTTGTCCGCACTCTCAGGCCCCAACAACTGAAACTCATCCAATGACATCTGACAAGCAAGCATCCCAGTCACCTCAACAGGATCATCTTCACCAATGGTGGAGCCAAAATCCTGGAGAAAAATATCAATTTTATGCTCAAAATGCTTTGCAAAATGTAGCAGCGGACAACATCACAGTGTACATGGATTGAGATTTATTAGATTTTCCTGGTTTATAAGAACCCTAAAAATATAGTTTAGTGTGCCCCCATGTTCTACTATTTCTTTTTTGTATATAATGTTTTATTGATTTTCCAAATAAAATTTACAATATGATGTAACAGAGGTTTTTGTTGTTTCTTGTAAGAGGGTAATACACACATTGTAGTTAATTGAGAACATACATCTTTTACACAAATGTCAACTTCAATACAGCTACTTTCTACTATTTCAGTAAAATTTCACACCGCTAGTCAGTATTTGTAGCTTCCAGTCTGGATGTGTGTTCTTGGTTCACTGACTACATTTTATCTGCCCGTCTGTGTCCACTGGGTGTCCACACAACTCTTACTGAAAAGAGACCGTGCGGATCTTCGGAGGGTCCATTTCGCGTGAAGCGTTTCTGCCCCGGGCCCTGCGGGAAGGGCGTGCGGGAGACGGAGGTAGACGAGCCTGCAGGCAGGCCGCGACAGACGCCGCTTTCCCCTCCTCGCATCCACCGGCGGGGCTATTTGCGTCCCGCTGCTCGAAAGGGAGCTGCGCTGGGGCTGCGGCGGGCGCCGGTCCGGTCCACACAGCCTTTCCCTCCGGAAGAGAAGAGGGACGCAAGCCGGGAAACCTGCGCGAGGCTCTCCAGGAAAGATCCAAGGTCGGAAGGCCCTCTGCGAGGCCTTTCAGCCCTCCCTGCGGGGCGGCGGCAGATAACGCGACGATCCTCCCCAGAAGGCTAAACCGCGACGGCAAAATGCCCCGGCCGCGACCTGGGCGCCACCCTTCCCCTTCAAGGAAGGGAGAGAGGAAGAACCGCGCCCCTCACGTCTGCCGTGGGGGATATATTGCGCATGCGCGGGCAGGCTACGGCCACGCGCGAAAGCTAACAACAACAACGCCCCCTCCCAGGGCCACGTGATAGCAGAGAGGCGGGATCTGGGCGATGCTGGGCGGGAGGGGCAGAGGGAGAGAGAGAGGAAGGAAGGAAGCACGAGCTAACAAGAGTCGAAGGGGCGTGGCCCCCCAACCGTGGGCGGGCCCGATTCAGCCACGCCTCTCCAAGCCGTCGCCTGGAGCTTGCGTCGCTGCCACGCCTCCTCTGAGTGGCTGGGACCGACGCGGGAGCGCGCGCGCACGCACAGGGGGCCGAAAGCGGATAGCGTAGGGAGAGGAGGAGGCAGGGGCGAGAGAGGAAAGCGAGTCGGTGAGGTGCGCGCGTGCGCTGACTGGATTCTGAGGCGAGCGAGCGAGCGAGCGAGCGAGCTTCTTCCCAGATACTTTCGGTGGGCGCCGGAGGCGAGGCCGGCGAGAGGAGGCG
Organism: Rhineura floridana; assembly: GCF_030035675.1. Classification (NCBI taxonomy): domain Eukaryota; kingdom Metazoa; phylum Chordata; class Lepidosauria; order Squamata; family Rhineuridae; genus Rhineura; species Rhineura floridana. Next base: position 37,847,316 of record NC_084493.1, read on the forward strand.
GCGGCGACGACGGGGAGAAGGGAAGAGAAAGCGGCGGCGTTGGCGTTCAGCTCCTCCTTCCCTCTTTCCTTCCTCCGGCCGGGGCGGATGTTTTGTGGGTAGGAGGAAGGACAGGAGAGGCGGCCGGCTGGCTGGCTGGCTGGCTGGCTGGCAGGCGGCAGGCGGCAGGCGGCGGGGCCTGGCGAAGATGGTGCTGCTGAGGGTCCTCGTCCTGCTTTGCTCCTGGGCGGCCGAAGCCGGAGGTAAGGCGAGGCAAGGCCGCGTCGGAGGAGGAGGAGGAGGAGGAGGAGGGGGGGGACGACGACGACGACGAAGAATTGTTCTCCTTCCTTCCCCCGCCTCGGGAGCCAGCCAGACACGGCCCCTTCCTACCCGGGAGCAGCTCTTCTTAGAGCCCCGGGGGACGGCGTCTCGCCTCTCAGCCTCTGGGCCTCTCGGCCGTCCCACCACCCTAATAGCAGCTTTATTTTAACCCCCACCCCCGTTTTGTGTTTCCAATTGTTGGATTGCGGCCCGTTTTGAAGAGCGGGGGGGGGAGGGTAAAGGGAGAGAGGAGAACAGCCTCGCTTCTTCTCACCGCGCTTCTGCTCCTCCTCGCCACACTTCATTTATTCAGATCTCTATCCGGCCTTTCTATTAAGAAGGGTATCTCTTCTCTCCCTCCATCCCACGCACCCCTCCCGCTGCTTACCTAAAGCAATAAATTGTCGTTATGAGAAGTATCAACTGTATACTGTGCATATTCTGTACACCGTGGAAATGTGCCCATTTGGCCCGTTCAAAAAAATCCACAGTTGGATAATACTATTTTAGAACCAGTCAAAATGTCACAAAAGTGTGGCAGTTTTTTGAGTTTTTCAGAACTCTTCTCCAGGCAAGATGTTCCACAAAGCGGAGGGGGGATATTAATAGTCCAAAAATTAGGCTGATGTTGCAGCCATGAGGTCAGCTTGGAAACTCCAAGGTGGAGATTGCAGGCTGAATAAGTCTCTGTTATAATGACACACGGAGGGGGCTATTTCTCCCCACTACCCTTACCCATTGTACACACAGTATTGCTCTGGTGGGGTTATGGGATACTATACACCCTGAATATAACTGTTTAGGATATGGTATTAGAGAATATTGTCATCTGTGTCTCAAATAACACCCCATCTCATCGGGTCCCTCCTCCAGTCTCACTGTTTGACTGAGATTTCCCCTCATCTTCTTGTTGCCTCAAATGAATAAAGCAAGGAGGAGGGTGTATGAAAGAGGCACTCACACCAAGTATGGGATGGTTTCCAGGGAGGGTGTTTTTTTTTTTTTTTACTTCCCGGTGTGCTATCGATATTTCTGTTGTCACATGGCTTGATTCTGATCCAGTTGGGCAGCAAGTTGAAAGATCTGGATGAGCTAGAAAACAGCACACTCTACCACTTTCATCCAAGGGTATGCTGCAAGCACCTTCAAGAAGGAGTAGGCCTTCTGAAAGTTGCATATTGTATTCAACAACCCATATCTAGGGAGTGATATATTAAATGGGTTTCCAAAGCAGGGTGGGGTAATTTCGAGAGGAGGAAGTGCATGGGATTTCCTAAAATGCTATTCATAGTGGCAGTTTGTGTGCTTGTTTTGCTTTCTCTTGTGCTGGTACTCTATTTGTGGTTCACGATCCATGTTTTGAACAAGCTGAATAATTTTGCTCAGTGAATGCAATGCTTGTGGGTAGGGCCTTTAATTTTGATCCAAATAAATACAGCATGGAGTGGATACATAGGAAGTGTCTCTGGACTGTGGCCATCTCTTTATGCCCAACATTAATAAAGTTTTAAAAAGCCCCTAGTGCATTTATGGTGGCATAAGTTTTTTTGGATCTGATCCTAATGAAGGGGGCTGTTACTGTGGTGAAAGCTTCCTTAGACTAACTGCTCAATCTTAAGAAGTCGTATTGAATCCAGTGGGTTTTACTCCCCGTTAAGTGCGGTTAGGATTGCAGCCTGATCTATTTGACTTTAAGATACCATGGGGCTTCTTGGTGTGTTTGCTTTAACTACACTAGAATTTGATGTCATGGAAGGCACAATGTGTGAACCAATTTATAAATGTAAGGCAGTCCTATTTTGTTCTGTTACTGAAGTCTTAGTTTTTCTTCGCTCTTTGACAAACATTGAAGTCAGGATAATTTTGTGTGATTATTATAGCAAAAAGCAAAAGCAGTCTTTAAAAGGCAGATTGTGGTGCAAATGTTTTTGGACTAGAGCCTGATGAAGTGGGATTTAGTTCACCAAAGGTATGTCACAAGAAATGTAAGATGCCATGAGACACCATTGTTTTTTTCTCGCAAACAGCAAAACTTTTCATATTTGGAAGGGTGACTAGGTGCGGTCTTGGTGAGGTAATCGAACTTAGTTACAAGCAGCTGTTATCAGGAAGCACAGAAGGGCGTAAACAGGATGAAATAAGAACTGATAAGCAAACTGGTTTAATTTCTCACAGGTTACAATTTCTTGTTTTTACTATTTAGAAGCTTACGCCTTACATGAATGCTTGATTCTTGTGGTTTTAATTTTTTTTATCTGAAAACAGTTGCATAGAAAATCAGAAGGAAAACTTTATTAAATCCTGTGTAGTAGGAGAGCGGTCACTCCTTTTTACATAACCTGTGCAGTACATTTGGTTTCAGCCAGGAAACTGACTTTTGGAAAGCTTCTGTTTAAAGGTAATCTACTTGTAAATTTTACAGAGTTCATGCAGAAGCTTTTGTGAGTTAAATAATTACTTATCTTGGAAATGAACTGCCTTCAAGTTGATCCTGACTTAAGGTGACCCTATGAATAAGGTTTTCATGGTAAGCAGTATTCAGAGGAGGTTTACCATTGCCTTCCTCGGAGGCTGAGAGGCAGAGAGGCAGAGACTGGCCCAAGGTCACCCAGTGAGCTTCATGACTATGTGGGAATTCAAACCCTGGTCTCCCAGGTTGTAGTCCAGCACCTTAACTGCTACAGCACACTGGCTCTCTAATTACTCATATTAGAATACCCTAAATAGATAAAGTCTGTGCCGACCTAAAGTTGCAAACTTATTTCTAAACAGTAATGTTTCTGGTTGGGCTGCAAACTCATCAAATGATTGATCAAGCACTTCAAACTAATGTAGTTATCACCCCTCTGATCTTTATTTAAATAATAGGTATTTCAAGCTTCAGTATTTTTTCTAGAAACCCCCCATTGGGGTTAGTGTATTTAAGTGTATGAGAATGTGCAGTCTTAAGTATACTGAAAATAAACTTTGTATCTATCAAAACACATTTGAAAGCTATCTCTTCAAGGTCTGAAACTAGTCTTGAGACCATATAACCTGTGCTGCTGAGATAAGGTTAATAGAATGGTAGTTTCAGTTTCACCTTTTCCAATAATATATAATAAACTTTAATTCACTGTTCCTATAAGAGAGAGTCCAAGATAGCAGTCTTCTATGTGTGTTTTGTTATTTTTTCAGCCTTTCCACTCTCCGGTATACTTCTAAAATTGATATAAAAACTAGTTTTAAACCCAGAACCTAGTTCAGGATTGGGGACTTAAGAACATAAGAAGAGCCTGCTGGATCAGGCCAGTGGCCCATCCTGTTCTCACAGTGGCCAACCAGGTGCCTGGGGGAAGCCTGCAAGCAGGACCCGAGTGCAAAAACACTCTCCCCTCCTGAGGCTTCCGGCAACTGGTTTTCAGAAGCATGCTGCCTCTGACTAGGGTGGCAGAGCACAGCCATCATGGCTAGTAGCCATTGATAGCCCTGTCCTCCATGAATTTGTCTAATCTTCTTTTAAAGCCGTCCAAGCTGGTGGCCATTACTGCATCTTGTGGGAGCAAATTCCATAGTTTAACTATGCACTGAGTAAAGAAGTACTTCCTTTTGTCTGTCCTGAATCTTCCAACATTCAGCTTCTTTGAATGTCCACGAGTTCTAGTATTATGAGAGAGGGAGAAGAACTTTTCTCTATCCACTTTCTCAATGCCATGCATCATTTTATACACTTCTATCATGTCTCCTCTGACCCGCCTTTTCTCTAAACTAAAAAGCCCCAAATGCTGCAACCTTTCCTCGTAAGGGAGTCGCTCCATCCCCTTGATCATTCTGGTTGCCCTCTTCTGAACCTTTTCCAACTCTATAATATCCTTTTTTTTGAGATGAGGCAACCAGAACTGTACACAGTATTCCAAATGCGGCCGCACCATAGATTTATACAACGGCATTATGATATCGGCTGTTTTATTTTCAATACCTTTCCTAATTATCGCTAGCATGGAATTTGCCTTTTTCACAGCTGCCGCACACTGGGTCGACATTTTCATTGTGCTGTCCACTACAACCCCGAGGTCTCTCTCCTGGTCGGTCACCGCCAGTTCAGACCCCATGAGCGTATATGTGAAATTAAGATTTTTTGCTCCAATATGCATAATTTTACACTTGTTTATATTGAATTGCATTTGCCATTTTTCTGCCCATTCACTCAGTTTGGAGAGGTCTTTTTGGAGCTCTTCGCAATCCCTTTTTGTTTTAACAACCCTGAACAATTTAGTGTCATCAGCAAACTTGGCCACTTGACTGCTCACTCCTAATTCTAGGTCATTAATGAACAAGTTGAAAAGTACAGGTCCCAATACCGATCCTTGAGGGACTCCACTTTCTACAGCTCTCCATTGGGAGAACTGTCCGTTTATTCCTACTCTCTGCTTTCTGCTTCTTAACCAATTTCTTATCCACAAGAGGACCTCTCCTCTTATTCCATGACTGCTAAGCTTCCTCAGAAGCCTTTGGTGAGGTACCTTGTCAAACGCTTTTTGAAAGTCTAAGTACACTATGTCCACTGGATCACCTCTATCTATATGCTTGTTGACACTCTCAAAGAATTCTAATAGGTTACTGAGACAGGACTTTCCCTTGCAGAAGCCATGCTGGCTCTGCTTCAGCAAGGCTTGTTCTTCTATGTGCTTAGTTAATCTAGCTTTAATAATACTTTCTACCAGTTTTCCAGGGACAGAAGTTAAGCTAACTGGCCTGTAATTTCCGGGATCCCCTCTGGATCCCTTTTTGAAGATTGGCGTTACATTTGCCACTTTCCAGTCCTCAGGCACGGAGGAGAACCCGAGGGACAAGTTACATATTTTAGTTAGCAGATCAGCAATTTCACCTTTGAGTTCTTTGAGAACTCTCGGGTGGATGCCATCCGGGCCCGGTGATTTGTCAGTTTTTATATTGTCCATTAAGCTTAGAACTTCCTCTCTCATTACCACTATTTGTCTCAGTTCCTCAGAATCCCTTCCTGCAAATGTTAGTTCAGGTTCAGGGATCTGCCCTATATCTTCCACTGTGAAGACAGATGCAAAGAATTCATTTAGCTTCTCTGCAATCTCCTTATCGTTCTTTAGTACACCTTTGACTCCCTTATCATCCAAGGGTCCAATTGTCTCCCTAGATGGTCTCCTGCTTTGAATGTATTTATAGAATTTTTTGTTGTTGGTTTTTATGTTGTTAGCAATGTGCTCCTCAAATTCTTTTTTAGCATCCCTTATTGTCTTCTTGCATTTCTTTTGCCAGAGTTTGTGTTCTTTTTTATTTTCTTCATTCGGACAAGACTTCCATTTTCTGAAGGAAGACTTTTTGCCTCTAAGAGCTTCCTTGACTTTGCTCGTTAACCATGCTGGCATCTTCTTGGCCCTGGCGGTACCTTTTCTGATCTGCGGTATGCACTCCAGTTGAGCTTCTAATATAGTGTTTTTAAACAACTTCCAAGCATTTTCGAGTGATGTGACCCTCTGGACTTTGTTTTTCAGCTTTCTTTTTACCAATCCCCTCATTTTTGTGAAGTTTCCTCTTTTGAAGTCAAATGTGACCGTGTTGGATTTTCTTGGCAATTGGCCAGTTACATGTATGTTTAATTTAATAGCACTATGGTCACTGCTCCCAGTCAGTTCAACAACACTTACATCTCGCACCAGGTCCCGGTCCCCACTGAGGATCAAGTCCAGGGTTGCCGTCCCTCTGGTCGGTTCCATGACCAACTGGTCTAGGAAATAGTCATTTAGAATATCTAGAAACTTTGTTTCTTTGTCATGACTGGAACACATATGCAGCCAGTCTATGTCCAGGTAGTTGAAGTCACCCATTACTACCACATTTCCTAGTTTGGATGCTTCTTCAATTTCATATCTCATCTCCAGGTCTCCCTGAGCATTTTGATCAGGGGGACGATAGATCGTTCCCAGTATTAAGTCCCTCCTGGGGCATGGTATCACCACCCACAACGATTCTGTGGAGGAGTCTGCCTCTTTTGGGGTTTCGAGCTTGCTGGATTCAATGCCTTCTTTCACGTATAGAGCGACTCCGCCACCAATACGTCCTTCCCTGTCCTTCCGATATAGTTTATATCCAGGGATAACCGTATCCCACTGGTTTTCTCCATTCCACCAGGTCTCCGTTATGCTCACTATATCAATGCTCTCCTCTAAGACCAAGCACTCCAGTTCTCCCATCTTGGTTCACAGGCTCCTAGCATTAGCGTACAGGCACTTGTAAGCAGTGTCTCTCTTGAAGTGTCTTTGGCACTTGTGGTTAGGCCTGTGGTAATTTTGCTCTTCTGAATTTATATCCTGTGCCCCTGCTCTCACAATGCCTACTTCTAGGCCTACCCCTTTTAAAATTTCATCATTTCTTTGGTTTTTATCCCAGGGGGGAGGTTTATTCCGAACCGGACCTTTCTCAGCTCCTGTCGGGTTTCCCCCCTCAGTCAGTTTAAAAGCTGCTCTGCCACCTTTTTAATTTTAAGTGCCAGCAGTCTGGTTCCATTCTGGTTCAAGTGGAGCCCGTCCCTTTTGTACAGGCCCGGCTTGTCCCAAAATGTTCCCCAGTGCCTAACAAATCCAAACCCTTCCACCCGACACCATCGTCTCATCCACGCATTGAGACTGCGAAGCTGGGCCTGTCTGGCTGGTCCTGCGTGTGGAACCGGTAGCATTTCAGAGAAAGCCACGTTGGAGGTCCTGGCTTTCAGCATCCTACCTAGCAACCTAAATTTTGCTTCCAGGACCTCACGGCTGCATTTCCCCATGTCGTTGGTGCCAACGTGCACCACGACCACCGACTCCTTCCCAGCACTGTCTACCAAACTATCTAAACGACGGGCGATATCCGCAACCTTCGCACCAGGCAGGCAAAACACCTTGCGGTCTACACGCCCATCACACACCCCACTGTCTATGTTCCTAATGATCGAATCACCCACTACAAGATCCCTCCACCCCCTGGAGATATATCCTCGGCACGAGAGGATAGCTGCTCATACCCCAAGGAATGGGTCCCTTCTAAGGGATCGTTTCCCTCTTCCTCAGCTGGATGCTCTCCTTCCCCGAGACCATCGTTCTCCATGATAGCAGGAGAGCTATCATCGTTGGAGTGGGACACAGCTATAACGTCCCTGAAGGCCTCCTCCACACACCTCTCTGCCTCTCTCAGCTTTTCCAGGTCCGCCACCTTGGCCTCAAGGAAATGAAGTCGTTCCCGGAGAGCCAGGAGCTCATTGCACCGAGAGCATACCCACGACTTCTGTCCAACAGGCAAATAGTCGTACATGCTGCAGGCGGTGCAAAACACTGGAAAGCCCCCACACCCCTGCTGGCTTCTTACCTGCATAGTTTTGTTTAAGGTTTATTACGTCAATGGGTTGGAGACTGCAGTTTAGTTGAGGTCAGGGAACAGACGGGCAGAGTGGGGGGCCCTGGCCTCCTCGCCCTGCTGCTGAACTAGCTCTGCTGCTTAACTCGCCTTGACACTTTGTCAGCTGGGGCTCCCTCTAGCTCGTGGAGCAGGCTCCCTCGCTAGGGTGCTCTGACTTTATATGTGTGGCTGGTTCCTCCCAGCTACTGCTGCCAGCCAATGATGTGTTACTTGAGGCTGATGGCTATCAGCTGGGGCTTAACTCTTTAGTATTCTCTCAGGCTTCCTTCCTGAGCGAGGGGCGGGGCTGTTTAAGCTTTTGGCTGCTTTTAATCTCAGCAAGGGGCTGCGCCTTCCAGGCAAGTCTTTTGTGTTTGTTGTTTTCCCACCTAGAACAGCTGGTCCCCCAGATGGTGATGGAATCTATCATCCTGACTATTCCCGAGGCTGCTGGAGCTGATGAGAGTTGGAGTTAAGAGCTCCTCTGACCTAATCAAAGCTTACACCTTGTACAATTCAAAGTGAATGTTGGAACTTTCAATTCTTTTGAGTTGATTAGGGAGCAATTCCCCCCCCCAAGCCATGAAGCTCACTGGGTGATCTTGGGCCAGTCACCGCCTCTCAGCCTCAGAGGAAGGCAATGGTAAACCACCTCTGAATACCCCTTACCATGAAAACCCTATTCAGAGGGTTGCCATAAGTCTGAATTGACTTGAAGGCAGTCCATTTCATTTTTTAGGGAGCAATTCAGTAAGTCAGGCCATGCTTACAACTACTTCAGTATTTTACTTTGAAAATGATATATTCCAGTTCAACATGCTGGCCCCTTCAGATATTCACCTAAACTTTGACTTGGGTGATCTGAAACTATCCTTGGCACTATCTTCTCCTTTCTTTCTGTGTGCATGAGAAAGAGTGAAAGCTTCTGCTTATACTCAAAAAAATAACAGTTTTGCATTACATTACATCTCGGGGAACTTGCTTAAACAAAGTCAGTGTAAGCAAATCAAGATCAAAACATTGGTCTTGATATTGAGCTACTAATTAGGAAGTAATCAGTTCAGATTTCACCTCTACTATGAACTCACTATGTGGCTTTCGGCAAGCTACTCTTTCAGCCTCAGCTTCCCTATCTGTAATATGAGCAATCATAGAATGGTAGAGTTGGAAGAGGCCTATAAGGCCATCAAGTCCACTCCCTTCCCAATGCAGGAATCCAACTTAAAGCATACCTGACAGGTGGCTGTCCAGCTGCCTCTTGAATGCCTCCAGTGTTGGAGAGCCCACCACATCCCCAAATAATTGGTTTCGTTGACGTACTGCTCTAACAGTTAGGAAGTTTTTCCTGATGTTCAGCTGAAATCTGGTTTCCTGTAACTTGAGCCCATGAATCCATGTCCTGCACTCTGAGATGACTGAGAACAGATCCTGGCCCTCCCCTGTATGTGACAACCTTTCCAGTATTTGAAGAGTGCTATCATATCTCCCCTCAGTCCTCTCTTCTCAAGGCTAAACCTCTCCTCATAGAGCTTTGTTTCCTATCCTGTGATCATCCTTGTTACCCTCCTCTGAACCTTTTCCAGTTTGTCTGCATCCTTCTTGAAGTGTGGTGTCCAGAACTGGATGCAGTACTCAATATGAGGTCTAACCAGTGCTAAATAGGAAGGAACTGGTGCTTCCCTTGATTTGGAAGCTATACTTCTGTTAATACAATGTGAAATAGCATTTGCCTTTTTTACAGCTACATTGCACTGTTGGCTCATATTCAGCTTGTGATCAACAATTCCAAGATAATTCTCACATGTAGTATTGCTGAGCCAAGTATCTCCCATCTTATAACTGTGCATTTGGTTTCTTTTTTCCTAAATGTGGAACTTTGCACTTCTCCCTGTTAAAGTTTCGTTCTGTTTTCAGCCCAATGCTCCAGCCTGTCAAGGTCCCTTTGAATTTTGTTTCTGTCTTCCATGGTATTAGCTGTGCCCCCCAATTTTGTATCATCTTCAAATTTGATAACCATGCTCTGTACCTCATCTAAGTCGTTAATAAAAATGTTGAAGAGCACTGGGCCCAGGACTGAGCCCTGTGGTACCCAACTTGATACTTCCGCCCAGTTTGAGAAGGAACCATTGACAAGCACTCTTTGAGTACAGTTCTGGAGCCAACTGTGGATCCACCTGATAGTTGTTCCAGCCAGCCCACATTTAGTTAGCTTGTCCAAACCCCACAGATATCAGCAAAGGTTGCCAGTTTCTGTGCAGTTGCTTTGCGTTGCAGAAGAACTTTGTTAAACCGATAGCTAATTTGATGACTAGGATCCAATTTTAATGAGATCTTATGCTGTGTGCTGTGTTGTAATGAATTATCTCTGTTTTTATCTTGTACACTTTTTATGCTGGTCTACGACTGTGATAATAAATGAATTGAATTGAATAATCAGAATATCATGGGGTGCTTTGTCAAAAGCTTTGCTGAAGTTGATATATACTATGTCCACAGCATTCCCACAGTCTACCAGGAAGGTTACCTGATCATAAAATGAGTTAAGATTAGTTTGGCAGGATTTGTTCTTGACAAATCCATGTTGGCTTCTAGTAATCACTGCATTGTTTTCAAGGTGCTTACAGACTGACCACTTTATAACCTGCTCCAGAATTTTCTCAGGGGTCAGTGTCAGGCTGGCTCATCTGTAGCTCCCGGGTTCCTCCTATTTGCCCCTTTTTAAGATATGGACAACATTATCCCTCCTCCAGTCATCTGGCATTTCACCCATCCTTCATGATTTTACAAAGATAATAGGTAGTGGTCTAATAATAACTTATAAACATGTAAAATAGAACTGTGGTTGTTCTAAAGTGAAAGCAAAAGCTTTCATTCACTTGCACATACAGGAGGAGGAGAAGAGGGGGAGCATAAGCACGAGGCTTTACTGCAGCTTATTTCTTTTTTTTATCATTAATTTTTATTCAAATTTTCAAAGACAAAAAACAAAACAAAACAAAAATAATTAAACAATAAAATAAAATGTTGACTTCCGATTTGTCGCAGATCAGTTATAGGTCTACAAAATATAACAATCCTGTCTCTTAAATTATATTATAAAATCACTTTCCTCCAGTAGTTATCTTAATTAATCATCAAATCTCATAAACATTACTTTATTCTTTCCACAAAAAGTCAAAGAGAGGTTTCAATTCCTTGAGAGATATATCTTTCAATTTTTCTCCAAATAAACATGTCGATTAATCCATCTCGTTCAAATCTGTTAGGTCCAATAATTTCAATAGCCATTCTTCCATTATCAATATTAATTCCATCTTCCATCTTCAATAATCCTGTTAAGTCCAGTAATTTCAGTAGCCATTCTTCCATTATCAATAATCCTGTTAATTCCAGTAATTTCAGTAGCCATTCTTCCATTATCAGTATCCCATAATAATCTTGTTGTCATAGCCATAGTCCAAATAAACATATAGATTAATCCATCTCATCAAACCTGTTAGATCCAATAATTTCAATAGCCATTCTTCCATTATCAATATTAATTCCATCTTCCATCTTCAATAGTCCTGTTCAGTCCAGTAATTTCTGTATCCATTCTTCCATTATCAGTATCCCATATTAATCTTGCTGTCATAGCCATAGTCATATAATAAGAGTCTGATGGGAATTTCCTTTATCACAAATATTTCCTTGCCATCAATTCTGAATATGTTGCTGAAATATTGTTGTAAAGTTATATCTCTGTTCTTCTTTTTTACAAAATGCACTGGCTCATCTCTTGAGAATTTTTCCATTGTCACATATCTAGTTAATTCCATAGATTTTTTCTATGTCAAGCTCCATCACATCATTCCAGTCCAGAAAATTATCCAAGACATTGATAACTTTATCTCTAATATCTTCATTAATTTCTTCAGAGACAACGTTGAATTCCAAACAGTAAAATTTGTTTCTAATATCCATAAACTCCAGATCTTTTTCCAATTCCACATTTGTTCCAATCTCCAGGGCTTGTATCTTCCCTTTAATTTTTCTTTTCTCATCTCTAATCTCATCAATCTCCTCTTTCACAAGATCCCCTATTTCTTTAAGCTCCTGCGTCATTTTGCCTAATTCAATTTTCATCTCCTGTCTACCCTGTCTCAGGGTTTGTTTCGTTATCTCAATCTCATCCATTATTTTCTGAAACATAATTTCTTCCATGGTCTCAGCCACTTTCCTGATTGCCATTCTTAAAACCACGAAAACAAAAATTATTTCAGCCACAATTGGGTTAATATTCCAGGCTTGATGACATCACAGTGTAGACAGTACAGCCTGCCTTATCTCTTATTTGTTCAGGAATACAAAACAAATTTAGTTCCCAGCTTCAAAACAGTTAGTGGCGTCGTGAACAAGTAGATTCGTCAAAATGAAATAGACCAAAAAGAAAATAGTCCCGGACATATAATACTCCAAAGTTCATAAATCAAATTTATTTATTTTTTCCCTCCTCGAAATAGAAATCCCTCTTCCGTTTGTATCTTTAGAATGCACTTCCAGGCCAGCTTTTTGCAATAAAAACAAAGATAAGCTTTTTCAATTTCTTTCCTCCTTAATTTCGTGAATAAAAGAGAAGAGTTATAACTCACCCAGAAATTCTTTATAGCTGATTCATTGACAAATCTCTTTTTGCTGCAACGATTTAAACCAAGTGAAAAAAAAATAGAAAGAAGGATGCTTGCCTATTAAAGTCCGTTTTTCTTTGAAGAAAAGATAAACGTGTTGCTCAATCAGTTAGAGCTTGTTGGAAGTCCGTCCAGCATTTGCTGGCTGAACCTTCTCTCATAAATTAATGAAATCCAGTCCTCCCAACAAAAACAGGCTTTTGTGGTTAATCTCTACGTTTCTCCCTGCCCGGGAGAAAATCTTTACCAGTCAAAAAGAACGTTCTGACTGATTTTAAAACTGAAAAAGCTTCTTCTGAGACGAGAGCTCGTCTCAAAAAGCAGGCACAAGCGAAGTCACCCTTCCCGGAAGTCCTACTGCAGCTTATTTCTGACCACTGTAGTGTAAAGCCAGTGTGGTGTAGTGGTTAAGGTATTGCACTATGACCCGGGAGACCAGCGTTCGAATCCCCACACAGCCATGAAGCTCGCTGGGTAACCTTGGGCCAGTCACTGCCTCTGAGCCTCAGAGGGAAGCAATGGTAAAATCACCTCTGAATACCGCTTGCCATGAAAACCCTATTCAGAGGGTCGTCTTAAGTCAGAATCTACTTGAAGGCAGTTCATTTCCATTTTTCCATAGTGTAAAGGGTTGTATTTACTGCCATCCACCAAGAATATGAGATTGTTTGACTTCGTGGCTAGGAAATATTAACGCCTAGAAACATGCAAACTTTCAAGACAAGGCCATTCATTGGGGCATTTCCTCAATTTGAGCTCAGAATGGAAACCCATCTGTTAGCAATGCAGGCAATCAGCAAAGTAATTATGTGATCCAACAGCTTGCGTATTCTTTCAACCACAGACATCTGCAAGAATTGCTGCTAGGTGCAGATTGGGCGGTTGGGTGTGCTCCTGATCTTAAGTACTAGTGTATATTAAGGTTGGATATTGATAGAAGCAAGACTTGGTGGGAACCCTGGCTCTTGTTTCCTTGCTTGGAAGGACCTCAGGTTTGGGTGGCTTGGAGCATAGTAGATGCTCTTGCTGATTACGTGAATCTGGGAGTAGTCATGTACCTGCTTGTTAAGCTTCTAGGACTATCTTAAATATGACTCTGTACCAAAAATGTACAGGAAATATTGCCAGTTTGTGAAGTGTTTGGGCATGTGCTTTCTAAAAAAAATTCCTCTTTATGTATTCACTTCTCCAGTAGTTGTTAAAGTAAGCCTCTTTGGGTCTGCTTAATGAAAAATCAGGCCAGCTTCTCATTTGTTCTTTTGTTTGTTGGTTTCTGGGGATCATGAGTGGGAGAGTACTATTGTGCTCAGGTCCTTCTTGTGGGATTCTCATGGGCATCTCTTTAGCTGCAGTGGAAGTAGACTGCAGAACTAGATAGGTCTTTGGTCCGCTCTAGCAAGGCTGTTAAGTTCTTATGATGTCAAGTTGAAAACAAATAACACTACCACTATTATTTCCAACTATCACAAGCAAATGGGCTTTCATCTTGCCTGTTTATTTCTTTAAGAACAGGGATGGCTGCTTGCAGCCTGATTTCATGTGAATGGCAAGGAAGGAAATAATTGGGGTAAAGGGAGTGACTGAGAAAGGGAAATGGAGGAGGGAAAAAAAGGAGTGCCTCTGGATTTGCCCACCATTTATATGTAGCTCCAGACCCATATTACCCCCGAGGGAGTATGGTTATCAGGAAAAAAAGGTGCCCTACCCCTACTTTAGAGCAAGGAATGAAGTCTTCCAGTTGCTGAGAGGATATTTTTCTCCCGAGTCTTGGTAATCTACATTTGTACAGGCAAATTCAACTAATACTTACTGAACTTCTGGTTACTTTGTGTTAGTCATTATAATTATAGTTGTGGCCTTGGAAAAGGGAGGAAGGGATCATTGACATACTCGGTATGAAGGGCCAAGTTGCAGGTTGTTTTGCCTTCCAGCTAAATAAGTTTTCAAAGTAAGCAGTTGTCAAAATACACTTGAGATATGGTGGACAAGTTTCTATAAGTTGAGTATTAAGGAATTTGCAATGTCATCTGATACAGGATTGTATTTCAAGATAAATCTGACACATAACTTGCATCTTATGCCTGCATTTTCAAGAAATGTAATGTCCATTGTACGAAATGAAAATACAAAGTGATCCGCAGCAGTAATTAGGCTTGTTAAAATCTTCAGCACTTCAAAAATTCTAGGAGTACATAAGCCTCCAACAAGATAGGAATGGCAAGAGATTGCTGTATTTGCTAAAACAGTTATGAAATGGATCTTTCTTCTCTCACTGATGCCACACCTCAAGAGCATGTTGCTGCTTTCAGATAGCAACATAACCTCTTCCGTCATGTAGGTGAAGCTTTGGTATAAGGTTAGAGTGTTTATCCCAGCCAGCCATCCCTAACCTGTGGCTCTCCAGGTATTTTGACTACAACTCCCATCATTCTTGATGATTTGTCATATTGGCTAGGGCCAATAGAGGTTCTTGTCAAAAATAACTGGAGAGCATCAGGTTGGGGAGGCTTATCTAGAGGAAAGCATTGCAAGAGTGGAAGCAGTTGTAAATGAAGGATCTTCCTTCAACTACCCACATTTTGCAAGATTGGGAGATGGGAGAGGTAACTACAGTGGAAAGTCTGTTTTACCCTCTTCCTTTGCTGCCACTCTTTTTCCTCTCTCCACCATCAATAGTTGTGTTACACCATTTCATAAGCTTATAGCGTAGTCAGCATAGTGGCATACTTTGCAGAGTAATGAGTGCAAAGGCAGATTCCCTACCCAAGTGAGGAAGATGAAAAGGGAAAGAAAGGAATTGGGAGGGATGAATTTGATCATGGCCTGTTGCACATTAGGCCTTGTTTCAGTTGGGTCTCAGGGCTTAAGCTGTCCTTCCCCAAACTGGTGCCCTCTAGATGTTTTGGAGTTGTAGTCAAAACGCATTTGGAAGGTACAAGATTGGTGGGGGGAGGTGGATTAAACCAAACATGGAGAATCTGAGTTTGGGGGGGCAGGGAGACAGATAGCACAGTGTAGGTGTTCTTGAAGTTTCAGCCAATAGATAGTGGGTGGCTGAGGGTAGAGGAACAAAGGTTGAGGTCTAATTGTGAGTAAGGAAAGAAAGGTGGGGCACTGCTGTGGTGAGCTTCAGAGAAAAAGAATGGGCTTGTGCTGAATACAAAAGAGGAAGAGACACTTAATTAGGAGTTTGAGGGAGGGGCTTTACATGGTTGAGTGAGTTGAGTGGGAATTGTGGTTAGAGGCATTGCAGAGTTGCTGCCATCAGATCAAAGGCCATCTGCATTAGAGTCCCACTTCTGGGATGTGCATTTTGTGAGAATCCTTGAAGGTGATCTTTCTGACTCCACCAAGTAATGAGAAAAGAAATCTTCCGGGTCCCACTGGTCTTTTATTCAGATGGAGGATTCAGCTGCTCCTAGAACTCCCGAAACCTCTGCTGCAAGTGGTCAGGGCGAGGTCTTGTCCCAAATTCAGTTCCAGCTTGCGTCATCATGAAAGAAGCCCAGCCCTGATTTGCTGGTCCCCCTCCCCCATTTTTGGGTTTGGATGTGCACCATCCTGAATCAGTGGATGTTCAAGATTGTTTGTCAAGAGATAGTCCTTGGAATGTTGGCTTGCCATCTCACTTTTTATAGGTGTATTTGCTCACATTTGCCCAAGATCTGTTTTTATCTTCCAGAAAGAAAGAAAGAAAATATTTTTCATTTTATTAGTTTTGTAAGTTTTAGTCTTACAAATATTAAACGTACATTTGCAGTTTTGTTGCTAAATGCTCGTTAGGAAATAAACCTGGAAAAGTCCCAGATAACAGGCTGCCCTATTGACTCCCAATCATTGTCTTCCATAAGAGCAGTAACAACATCCCCTTCAGAGGCCCACACAGGCTTGGTTGAGGGCAAGCGTGAGTACCATTGAGTGCTGACTGCGGCAGCTGTAAGACTGTGGAATGGCAGTGGAACAGGCCCATGATGGGCATAGATCATTTGTATTGCAGACAGCATCAGTGGCAAAGAGGAATGAGGAGTAATGCATGCACATGGCTCAAATTCCTAAGTACATATTCTTACCAACTGGTAAGTAATAAGGGAACAAAAGCTAAAAACTGTCCACATTGTGGTCAGCAAAATGGATGGCTATGTGATTTGTGCTTACAAAAATAGCGTGTTGAGCTCAAAGCTAATATAGAAACAAAAATCACAATTCCTGGAGAAAAAAGTAGAGAAACAAATATCCATAAAATTAGCATTTTATTTTTAAAGGATGATCAGTGACATTTCATAAGGTGTTCCCCCAAACTTTCTATTCATATCAGCTGGAATATTTTTCCCATTTCCCTGCTAGGTTTTTGCATCTCCAGTTCAACAAACTGCTTGGTTTGGTTAACCGAAAAGTTCTGCGAGTGAATTTACAGCTCTGTCTGTACTTGAGAGTCAAGATATACAAAAATGGTCTTCTTTCTGGCTTGGGAAAAAAGTGAGGAAGAGATCAGGAAAGGGGGTTGGTAAACTTTTGAAAAAGGCTCATTAGCCACATGCATTTGTTACCCTTTGGATTATTTCCATGTCAATGTGTGCTTGCAGTGAATTCAGAATTCCATCTATCTAAGCATGTCTATACTGTTGATAGTGAGTTGAGGGAGCGGGGAGAGTTGCAATTCCACAAAGCAAAATGGTATATCATAATAGAATTGTTGTTGGTAAGGCAGTGTGTGGCCTGAAATTACATTCAGCTTGCTCTTCCCATTATAAACAACCCCTGTATAATGCTTTTTGCTAAATATTGTCTTGTAAGAATGTTGTGCTTTTGACTTTCTTGCCCCTCAGTGCCAGTCTTCTGTTCTAGCATTTCCCACCTCTTGACTGGGAGTAAATACCTGAGGTTCCTTGTAGCGTTTGCATAGGTCTGATGCTGTGAGAACAGTTAAGAAGAAGCAAGTGCTTCTTGAGGCTGCGTAGTGATGCACACAGCTGCCACTGTGCCCAGAAACTGACCGTAGTTCAATTTTACTCATTTATTTAAAGCATTTTCACCCTTGCTTTTTAGCCAGAAAGGCTCGCAAAGCAGCTTACAACAACAAATAATAAGACAGGTTTGCAAATTAAAAAACACAAAGGAAAAAGGAATTGAGGAAGACGAGGGGAAAAACCAAACTTGGGCACTTGTTCTGAGGTACTAAATTCTTATAACAATCCAGTTGGAATGGAAACAGTTCAAAGAAAGGAGGAGCCAAACATTGCTGTTCTCTCAGATGAGCAAATAAAGTGGCTGTACCTCCCATATCTCCCTGCTGCAGCCTTATGACATGGCTGTGCTGGAGTTGGTTCCTAGTTTCCAGTTCCTTATTTGTTTGAAAGTTCAAAACACTAAAAAAGAGGAAAAGTTGACAGCTACAGCAACCTCAAGCCAAAGTTAACATGTCTCTGAACCCAAAATATATGTTGGGGTACCCCATATGATATATCACTGTGATCGGGGGACTCTCCCCATCAAGAATAACAATAAATTTATTCAATCAAAATCATCAGGCTTCTGAAATTGTCATAAATGCATAATGTCATAAAATAAAATAACTGAGGGTGCACGTCCCAAAATCTGCTCTACACCCCAGGAAACGGGAGGCTGTCCTCTACGAGATGCCAGTGCGTTTCGTATGGCTGAGGGCATCTGCTGGGCACAGGGCATGAATAATGGCATCTACACACAACCAAAATGGACAAAAAGGCAGAAAAAAATAAGTAACTGGGGGTGCCCACCCCACAATCTTCTCCGGGCCAGAACAAATCATACACCCCAGGAAAGGGGAGAGTGTCCTCTATAACATGCCAGTGCGTAGATGTCATTCATGCCCTGCGCCCAGCAGAAGCTCTAGGCCAGGTGGGACACCCAGTTACTTATTTTTTCCTGCATGTTTTTGTCTATTTTGGTTTTGCGTAGAAGCCCTCATCCATGCCCTGCTCCCAGCAGAAGCTCTGGGCCAGGTGGGAAGCAGTGGCATCTCGTAGAGGACATCTTCCCCTTTCTTGGGGTGTAAGATTTGTCCTGGCCCAGACCAGATGTTGGGGTGGGAACCATCAGTTACTTATTTTTTATGATTTTTTATGATTTTATGACATCATTATGTATCGTTATGCATTTATGACAATTTCAGAAGCCTGATGATTTTGATTGAATAAATTTATTGTTATTCTTGATGGGGAGAGTCCCCCGATCACAGTGATATATCATATGGGGTACCCCAACATATATTTTGGGGTTCAGGGACAGGTTAACTTTGGCTTGAGGTTGCTGTAGCTGTCAACTTTTCCTCTTTTTTAGTGTTTTGAGCTTTCAAGCAAATACAGGCCTGGAAACTAGGAACCAACTTCAGCGTCATGATGGCTGTGCTGCAGTAGCAAAGTCTAATGGAGCTGGCTTCATTTGCGCAGGAGGAAAATAGTCTAGCACCATGAACATAGGAAGCTGTCCTTGGTCCTTCTAGCTGAGCATCTCCAGGATTTCAGGCAAGAGACATTCTCAGCCCTATCTGGAAATGCTGGGAATTGAACCTGGGACCTTCTGCATGCAAAACAGATGCTTTGCCGCAAAATAGGGGCTTTACTACTCTTTACAGCCCTTCACCATAAGGGTACACATACACTTGGACAAGGTTTATGCCTCTTGTGGAGGTCCCTGTGTTTCAAGCAAAACGTGTCAGGTAGAACCTGCACACTTGTATTTGAACTTTGTTCCAATATCATATGCTGCTTACTCCTTTCACAGTTGGTCTTCTCCATAAACTCGAAGGTCCAAAGAAAAATACCCTTGGTTCTTGTCACTCTGCAATGGTTTCTGTCTTGTTTCTGTCATAATCCTTACTATGCTGGCTCCATTTTCTTGCTCTGCCATCCTACACATTTCTGGTTAGATGTCTTTTATTCTTTTCAAAATTTTCACTGAGTTTTTAATCTGCATGTTAACATTTTTAGTAGATACAGTACTATACACAAATTGAGAAGTACAATCACAGTCTAGTTTTCAATATTTTCAGGAAAACGTAATCTTGGAAAGCTGTCTTATGCCAGAATATTGGTCTATCTATTCCAGTATTGTCTACAGTTAAGCGTCAATGGTTTTCCAGCCTGTCAGACATCTTTCCCATCACTTGAGACTGATCTTTTTTAAATGGATATGCCCGGAATTGAAACTAGTAATTTCTGCATGCAAAGCATCTGTTCTGAGCCACAGAGCGGTGGTCCCACCCCATGGAGATATAATTTCATCCAAATGGAAGATTAGGCTAACCCTGAGAGAGATTAGTCTAACCCAAAGGATAGTGATTTGACCATGACTACTCCCCCCCTCCCCCCAGGTAGCTTCAATAGCGGATGGAAATTTGTACCTTTGTTTTCTGTATCCAAGTGTAAAACCTGGTCACTATCCCATGATAGATTTTTTTTTATTAGAAAGTCCTTTGTCTGTGTTTGTTCTGCCAAAAAGAGAGCACATCTCAAGATGCTGATAAATATTTATCAGTGGCTCAGTGTGTTTCAGCCTGAAGGCTTTCTTCAAGAGACCTTCATCTCTCTTTTTTAGTGGTTAACTTAGTGGATGCTTCCTGGTGTTTGTGTATTTTTCTAGTTAGTTCTGAAATGGACTGGATAATTTGGTAATTTTTAATTTGAAGGTGATAGTGATTGGGAGCAAAAATGTGGTAGTCTAAAATAGAACAAAAAACTTTTGAGGAAGAGCCTAAGATCAAAGCAAAATCTTAAGATTTCTATATTTCAACCTGCCTCAGAAATGCAGTAGATACGTGCAAAAATATCTCCACTACTTAATATTGATTTTTGTATTAATTAATCTAAATTTCCCTCGTTTCTGAAATGTGTCTGGACTGATATATCAATCCACTGTTTTGTTCACAGGTCAGTATGGAAATCCTCTAAATAAACACGTAAGACATTATGAAGGACTGTCATATGATGTGGATTCATTACACCAAAAACACCAGCGTGCCAAAAGAGCAGTATCTCATGAGGACCAATTTTTACGCCTAGATTTTCATGCTCATGGAAGGTAAATACTATGTCAAGCTTTTTACCCTATATCCATTAAATCTAGTCAAATATAAATGAATGGTAATAGTAACTAAATATTAAAATTGTATTTTACATGAAGTTCTTGCCTAGTACTGTTGAATTTATTCAGAGTTTTCATTCAGAGTGCAAAGCAGCATAGCTCTTTGCAATGTGTTTTAGAAACCTCTTAGCCTCATGACTTCAGTTTTCAGGAACTGGGTAGTCTTTGGCTAATCTGGTTTATAGTCTGGGGCAAAACATAATTATCCCCTGCTTTGAATATACGTAATTGTTTTTTGATCTGTTAATGTTCAAGGCTGAGGCAAATACACTACACTGTTACACAAAAAATTCACAACTGAAAAAAAGACGCATGTTACTTTTCCTTCACTTCTGCATTGCACATGACGAGTCCTGTTCTATCTGCATTTACTAAAATTAACTTTCTCTAATATGATTCCTGTAAAAGTAATTTTAGTGGATAATTCTGAAGTACCACAAACTGCCACTGTTGTTTGGACAGAAGCAGGGTGTGTTCACATCTATCTCATCAAAGACCAGTCAGCAGTGTATTTATTGTATGTAGAAACCAGCAGTTTATTCCTATAGAAGTAAAGCAGGAAGAGGGAACCTCCATTCCACAGGTCAGACTTTATCCACCAGGCCTTCCCATTTTGCCTATTTTCTGAAAGCCACACCCACTATCCCACTTCTGACCTGTGACCTGTGATGTTAGGTGTGGAGCAGATAGAGATGCAGCTGCAGAAAGCAGGATTGAGCTCCCCCCCGGACATCTGTTCTTGCTGGAAATTGACTGATGCGCAGAACCCTGCATTAGCTGGTCCTACTTGGGCAGGATCTCCCCCCATCTCCAAGGACCAACTTTGACAGGTGGGCAAGACAGCCCACCTGTCAAACCACCTGGCATCATTATTCAAGGCAACAATGGATACAGCCAGTTTGGTAAAATAAAAGCCAAATTCATTCTTGGCATTCCCTTTCCCAGCGTGGTCTGGGCCTGCTTGCCTATTAAACTTAGTTTCTTTTAGTTCGAATTGCTAACAAGGAGAAGTAGATGTAGGCCCAACTGGTTTATAGAGTGTATTACAGCTGAAGAGCTTTATCCTGTGCTTGGCTTCTTACTGGAAATCAAAGAGCTAAGCGAAATAACCCCTCCTTGAACTGACTAATTAAAAAATCTGATTTTCTCCAGTGTTTGAGGGTTTTGGAGCTGAGTAGTAGAATGCTTTTAAATCCTAGAAAAACATATCCTACAGATAGATAACTTGCACTGCAGGTATATTATACAGCCACGAGAGTGGCTGTATGCTAATAGCCAGCATGGATTTTTTGCATTCTGCAGTGTTAAATTGAAAATACCCCCCATGCCATTCTGATGCTTCACATAAGCTCATTTCAAAACAAAATCTTACAAACCTTATAGTCCTGAACTCAGAAACACTTGCTTAACAACTCTCTAAGTTTTCATGGTGATACACAAAACAGTCAGAGAGAATCAAGAGTTCAAAGTGTAAAAAGAGAGGGGAAAAAACCAGACCTCTGTTGGACATATCTCTGTCAGAGTTCTCTTTTTTTTTTTTTACAATAATTTTTATTCAAATTTTCATAAAACATACAAAACAAAATCATAAAACATTCAAAGACAAAAAACAAAACAAAACAAAAATGATTAAACAAAAAAATAAAATGTTGACTTCCCATTTGTCACAGATCAAATCAGTTATAGGTCTACAATATATAACAATCCTGTCTCTTAAATTATATTATAAAATCACTTTCCTCCAGTAGTTATCTTAATTAATCATCAAATCTCATAAACATTACTTTATTCTTTCCACAAAAAGTCAAAGAGAGGTTTCAATTCTTTAAGAAATATATCTATCAATTTTTCTCCAAATAAACATGTCGATTAATCCATCTCATTAATAATAATAATAATAATCTTATTGTCATAACCATAGTCCAAATAAACATATCGATTAATCCATCTCATCAAAATCTGTTAGGTCCAATAATTTCAATAGCCATTATTCCATTATCCATATTAATTCCATCTTCCATCTTCAATAGTCCTGTTAAGTCCAGTAATTTCAGTGTCCAATCTTCCATTATCAGTATTCCATAATAATCTTGCTGTCATAGCCATAGTCATATAATAAGAGTCTGATGGGAATTTCCTCTATTCCAAATATTTTCTTGCCATCGATTCTGAATAAGTTGCTGAAATATTGTTGTAAAGTCATATCTCTGTTCTTCTTTTTTACAGAATGCACTGGTTCATCTCTTGAGAGTTTTTCCATTGTCACATGGCTGCAGTTAATTCCATAGATTTTCTCTATATCAAGCTCCATCACATCATTCCAGTCCAGAAGATTATCCAAGCCATTGATAACTTTATCTCTAATATCTTCATTAATTTCTTCAGAGATAACGTTAAATTCCAAACAGTAGATTTTATTTCTAATATCCATAAACTCCAGATCTTTTTCCAATTCCACATTTGTTCCAATCTCCAGGGCTTGTATCTTCCCTTTATTTTTTCTTTTCTCATCTCTGATCTCATTCTCCTCTCTCACAGGATCCCCTATTTCTTTAAGCTCCTGCGTCATTTTGCTCAGTTCAATTTTCAGCTCCTTACTGCCCTGTCGCAGGGTTTGTTTCGTTATCTCAATCTCATCCATTATTTTCTGAAACATAATTACTTCCAGATTCTCAGCCACTTTCTTGATTGCCTTTTTTAAAACCACGAAAACAAAACAAAACAAAAATAAAGAAGAACCACTTCTTATTTCAGCAACAATTGGGTTAATATTCCAGGCTTGATGACATCACAGTATAAACAGAGCAGCCTGCCTTATCTCTCTATGTTCAAGAATACAAAACAAATTTAGTTCCCAGCATCAAAACAGTTAGTGGCGTCGTGAAGAAGCAGATTCGTCAAAATAAAATAGACCAAAAAGAGAATAGTCCCAGACAATATAATGTTCCTCGGAATAGAAATCCCTCTTCTGTTTATATCTTTAGAATGCACTTCCAGGACAGCTTTTTGCAATAGAAACAGAGATAAGCTGTTAATTTCGTGAATAACAGAGAAGAGTTATAGCTCACCCAGAAGTTCTTTAAAGCTGTTTCATTTGACAAATCTCTTTTTGCTGCAACAATTTAAACCAAGTAAAAAAAGAATAGAAAGAAGGGTGCTTGCCTGTTAGTCCGTTTTCTCTTTGAAGAAAAGATAAACGTATCGCATTAATCAGATAGAGCTTGTTCGGAAGTCCGTCCGGCATTTCTGGCTGGACCTTTTCTCATAAATTAATGAAATCCAGTCCTCCCAACAAAAACAGGCTTTTGAGGTTGATCTCTACGTTTCTCCCTGCCCGGGAGAAATTTCATCAGTCAAAAAAAAAATGTTCTGACTGATTTATATCTGAATAAGCTTCTTCTGCGGCAGGAGCCCGTCTCAAAAGCAGGCACAAGCGAAGTCACCCTTCCCGGAAGTCCTCTCTGTCAGAGTTCTCATAATTTGTTGAAATTAATTAAAAATCAGCCATGTTCAGAGTACCTGTAATCCTATTACTGACCTTGCCCCATACTCTGACCTTCATCTTCTGTAGTTTAAAAGTTAAAAAAATGCCTGGCCGATTTTTAATTAATTTAAGAAATTTAGAATTGGAGTCAATGATAAGCCCAGGCATGCTCAGTAAGAACCAACTGTCAGTGTTGTAAAAGCCAGACTCCCAGCTGCTGGGCTTGCCTAATCGGGGCCACACCCACACCAGACTTTGATTTCAGATGAGACATTCGTGGCTTCCCCCAGAGAATCCTGGGAAGTGTAGTTTGTGAAGGGTGCTGAGAGGAGAGTCCTCTTTCCCTGACAGAGCTCCAGTGGCCAGAGTGATTTAACAGTCAGCCCATTTGATTGGAGCTCTGCGAGGAGAATAGGGCATCTTCTAGCAACTCTCAGCACTGTTCCCTAACTACACATCCCAGGATTCTTTGGGAGAAGCCATGACTGTCTAAAGTAAAATAAAGGTCTTGTGTGGATGTCGCCAGGGACAACTTTGGTTTAAATTTGGGTGGGAGATTGCATGTGCCTGCTACAGAATAAAAAGGTGGGGAAATACTGAAAAATGATACTGTTCACAAAGTTTTTGTTTTGGAAAGGAAAGGGGCTTCTCCTTTGCCCAGTGCTCATCCACCCAGTCTCTTCCCCTCCCTCTCTCCCCCTTCCTTCCTTCCTTCCTTCCTTCCCCTCTTCCCCTCCTCCACCTTGCCCCTCCTCCAGGTCAGTTTCACCTATCCTAAGCATGATTGCACAAGAGTAAATCCCATTGATCTCAAAAAGCATGCAAATGATCAAACCTTCCTTCCTATCTCCTCACTCTTGCCCCTTCCCTCCCCCTTCCTTTGCCCCTCCCTCCCCCCTCCTCCCCCATAGTCAGTTTTACCTATCTTAAGCATGATTGCATGGGAGTAAATCCCATTGAACTCAATAAGCATGAAAATTATCAAACTTGCCCTCCTCCCTCCCATCACCTCCCTTTTGCCCCTTTCCACCCCCTTCCTTCACCCCTCCCGGTCCCCTCCTTCCCCTCCTTCCGCTCCCCTCTTCCTTCCCTCCCTTCTTCCCTCCCCTCCCTCTCCTCCTTCCCCATGGCCAGTTTTATCTATCTAACCTTGATGGCACAGGAGTAAATCCCATTGAACTCAATAAGCATGCAAATGATCAGACCTGCTCTCCTCTCCCTTCTCCCCCCTCTTCCTTCTTTCAACTCTTCCTTCTTCCTTCTCTTCTGTCCATTCCAGCCTTCCCTCCCTCTTCTCCTCTTCCCCCATTAAAAAGCAGAGAAATTTACTAATAGGCAAAAAAAAAACCTTGCGATTTAAGAACATACCTATAGCCAACAGATATTTCTAGCAAACTTTAAAAAGCAGGGAAATTGGGCAACTCTAGTGAATGCACCAGGGGAGCAGGAGAGGCACATGTTACCAAATTCTTCCAAGCTACACAGGAAGTGGATTGGACTGTGAAAGACCAACCCAAATTATGTTTGCATTTTGACAAATTTATAGGGTAGTACAGTTATCTCAGAGAGGAAGTTGAGTCTCCTGATCCCCTGGTGCATTCACTTACTGCCCAATTTCTCTGCTTTTTAAAGTTTGATAGAAATATCTGTTGGCTACAGGTGTGTTCTTAAACCACAAGGTTTTTTTGCCCATTAGTGAATTGGTATTATCTTATTTGGACTTAATTTTTCCCCTTCTGTAGTATTTTGTTCCTTGATTATAACACTTTGCCAAGTTGGACTGTCTCTTGTGGCAGGCTATATGGCTTTAATCAGAGCAGTATTTCTAATATGTAAAAACACAAGTTACTCACTTTACATCTAGGCAGCAGGCAGATGTTTTCCTATCAGCTGTTGAAATAGGAAATCTAAAGATTATAATAAAGGAAACACCAAGTGCATGGCACTAATAGCAGATACCACAGACTGCATGGTATATTGGGATAATTGGGGCTACACTGATAATCCTGTGAATATCAAAGCAGCATGAAGAAAAGTGTTTTAAAAAGTTCAGGATATTCATTCTCACTCACTCTTAACAGTCCTTGTTCTTGAGGTATTTTTGTATCATGACCTATTTGAGCCGTAGTTTGCATGCAGAAGGTCCCAGGTTCAGTCGCTGGCATCTCCAGATGGGGTTGGAAGAGAATGCTGTCTGAAACCCT
Source organism: Rhineura floridana (assembly GCF_030035675.1). Lineage (NCBI taxonomy): Eukaryota > Metazoa > Chordata > Lepidosauria > Squamata > Rhineuridae > Rhineura > Rhineura floridana. Next base: position 37,873,484 of record NC_084493.1, read on the forward strand.
TTAGAGCCTCTGCTGGCCAGTGTAAACAATACTGAGCTAGATGGACCAGGTCTGACTCAGTATTTGGCAGTTTCCTATGTTCCTTTGTTCATATTTAACTTCTGTCGTCTTCCCTTTACAGACATTTTAACCTTAGAATGAAGAGAGATATGTCCCTCTTTAGTGATGACTTCAAGCTAGAGATGTCAGATAAAGTACTTGATTATGATACCTCCCATATATACACTGGACACATTTATGGTAAGTCCAATAATTTTGAATTTAAATTAAGTTCATTGTTGTCTTGAACTAGTGATTGCTCCTTGTTTAAGTCTTTCTCATATTGCATAATAGTAGATCAGTTCTCAGTAACTGAAATGTTTTCGGAAAGTCCACCTAAAAAGTTGCCAAGAATGTGGAGTTAAATTCAAGTTCTTTCTCCTCATTTGCTTTGACAAATAACTCAAGCTAAAGTTGCCTACCTCAAGCAAGTGTCTGATCTGGCCTATTCCATTTGAACTGCATAACAGCTCAGAAGACTTCACATTCAGAAATATCACATGGTGCTACACTCCTGGGTGGCTTCAGAATAAAGGTGACTTTGTGACTTAGGGTTAAGATCCAAGTATGGATCATTGTTTAAAGCAACAACTCTTCTGAGTCACACATCTGCCTTTGAGTCACATAACTGAATTTCTTGGCAAGACATAATTTCAAAAAGTTATTCACATAGAGATAGTGTCTGGATTTCCTTCAGTATTCATCCAATAAAGCCATGCAAACACATGCATAATACTGTGCCCATACGCATGCAGACTCTTCCCTGTCCATAAAATAATTAGGGTTTTTTCAAGCCTAATTGCTGGAGGAGGAGTGATCTTCATGTAGATGCAGTTGGGGAGGGTTGTAATCAATTGTTTTTATGGATTGAATCAGGACAGAGGTTTATTACTACACCACATGTATTAATTAACTTGCAAGTGCTAGGGTATTTGTGTTTACAAAAAATAGTTGTTTTTGATATTGGCCACTGCTTAACATAGTTATTACATTCTGCACTCTTCTGCATTTCACTTCAGTCTGATCTCACTGTTTACACCACCACCACAACACTAACCAAGTATATATGTACATATAACTCAGAATCACACTGTGCACCTGATTAAGTGGACTGTAGTCCATGAAAGCTTATGCCATAGTAAATTTGTTAATCCTTAAGGTGTCACAAAATCTGTTTCTGTTACAACAGGCTAACATGACTTACCCTTCTGGAAATTATTTGAACAGAAACCATTGCCATTCCTCCATAGCACAGAGCTTCAACAGATTTACCAGTTTGCTCCCGGGCCAGGTTCAAGATACTTGCGTTAATTCACAAAGCCCTAAACAACTTGGGCCCAGAGTACCTTAAGGACTGCCTGACTCCCTGTATTCCATCTCAGTCACTGAGATCTTCTGATGGAGCACTCTTAGTGGTTCCTCATGCCTGCACCAGGGAGCGAGCCTTTAGTGTGGCGGGCACTGCCCTGTGGAACTCCCTACCAATAGAGATTTGGCCAGAACCATCCCTTCTTTCTTTCGGGCGCCTCCTAAAAACTGAACTTTTTAAACATGCCTTTTAATTTTCTCTTCTTTTTGTTTTCTAACAATGCAGTACTTACAGATGCTTTTATTGTTTTTAATGTTTTTATTGGTTTTTAATTCTGTCATGTTTTTGTATTTTGTAATGCCTCCTACACATGTAGTAGGATAATTGGAACTTGTATTTTTTTAAACCTTTGGAATAAGTTTGGTCAAAATGTATAAAAAAGATGTTCCTCTAATTTTAAGGAAAATGAGTGAGAACTTAAACAAAAGAACTGACTACACCCTTACACTGCTAATTGTATATTAACTGTTTCTTAAAACTAATGATAAACTGGAATTGTATACAGGCTTGTGCATAATGGCACATTTCATTTGCCACCTGCTGACAAGTAATCAACGTCAGCAAGATTGGTCCTCTGAACTATTATGTCCAAGCATTAAATCTGTGACAATACTTCAGAATTTACAAGGTCTGTAGAAGAGGTATTATGACAAGCTGGTTGAGCATTAATTTAAGGATCATGTGGTATTTAACACAAGAGTTCTAAAGAAATTAAGATAGCTCTGCACTTTGCTTTTTACTGTGGGCCGAGCACATTAATGGTAGTTAAGGGAGAAAGTGGATGGGAGGGGAGGGCATCAACTGTTTGTGGAGATAGTTTAAGAATTAATTATTATTGGTGGTCAATGCCTGAGAATGAAAACTACCTGTGCTCTTTTTTCTTTTTTTAACAGGTGAACAGGGAAGCTTTAGCCATGGATCTGTTGTCGATGGAAGATTTGAAGGGTTCATCATGACTCACACTGGGACTTTTTATATTGAGCCAGCGGAAAGATATATTAAGGATAGAGCCCTGCCTTTCCACTCAGTCATGTATCATGAAGATGATATTAGTAAGTCTTTCCAGTCTTGTTAGGTAAAGTGGAAATATTCAGTGTAGCACAAATATCCTCAAATGCTTGTTTTTTATGAAAGCAAACCCTAGATAAGGATATTATGATATTCATGTAGGCAGTCACTGTTGTGCTACTGTGCAGGGATATGTTTACAAAGTTGGGAGGGTCTATTGGGTCATTTTCAAAACCATTGTCAGGGCTTTTTCACACAAGTTCATCAGTTTCCTTGATTAGAGTGTTTCATAGCAATTGAAGTGTCTTATGAAGAATTCTTGCTAATATTTGTATGTTACTGCCTTCGCCAGGAATGGGCAGAAGGTAGATCTGTAGGTGACTGAAGTAGATTGCCAAGGATTTCTGACTCCCAGTTGTTTAATAACCCCCCTCCCAAATAAGTTATACTGCTGAAGTGAAGAAAGCTGGGAGAGAGGAGTAGATCTTTGTGTTGAAAGGACTGTGCGCTTAGTACTGGTAATTGGAACAAGTTCCTGGGCTTAGAATTATTAAATTCTAAGGGTATGTCTTTTGCACCTGGCACCGGTCAGTAGATCTTGGAGTTGTAGTAAAACAAGATATATCCTGCAAGTATTTGGCCTGCCTACCCATGGCCTGCATTATATTGCATATGAAATGAAAATGGCCAGGTCCCAACCTGTTGGCTTAAAATAAATAAAAGGTACGGCTCTGTGGAGTGAAAGGGGTAACTCTGCACTTGCTAAGAATTTGTCTAGAGAGTAGCAAAAGCAATGATACAGAAAATACTATAATGGAAAATACATGAGTTCTTCAATCCTCAAGTTGCTCCTGGATGCTGAATTTGTTTTTTAGTCAGGCAATTTTGTTAGTTGCCTATATAGAGCTGAACCTTAGAACTGACAGCTAATTTGAATCACTTGGAACTTAATGTGAGTGGAGTTTCACTTTCAAAATGGAAGTTACTTCTGTTCCTGCTGCAGCCTCACCACCAAACAATTCCTGAGAGTCTGAGATCTGCAGAATGGCATGAGAGGTGGCCCAGAGGGCTGCAGCAATGAAAATGGCTTCCACTAGCAAAATAGTGCCTTTGAGTGCAAATCTTTGTTTATATCCCCCACCACACATTTACCTCCTTCTGCCTGAAACCCTAGAGTGTCTCGGCCAACCCCATTGGATTCAAACTTGGATCGCTGATATATTTTTCTCCATTATGTTTAATGTGGAATTGCAGCTTACAGATTACGCAGAATTCTGCTTCTCTGCACAACATAACTTGGCATGATTACTCAAGTTAAGATGTCACAGCAATTGGAAATGCCCTTTGAGACCCTTGAAGTAAGCTCAGGGTGGGCTTTCTATTTGTGTGGGGAAGGTTTCTTGGCACAGGACTGGGTTAGCAAGCGGAAACTCCTATGAACAGATTGAAAAACTGGCACTATCTGTTCGTGCATGCACATCTGCCAGTGTGTCCTTGGTGATTAGGGTGGAAGTACTTTAGCCATTTCCTCTGACACCACCTTTGGTTAAGGCTCTGATTCCTCTGCCTCGGAAGGAGCAAGTGATGGTGCACATGACTAGGCAGGACTAAGAGGCAGAACAGGGCTGGCTCATTGTCAGACAAGCCCTTGCCAGGCGTAACTGGAGCTAAGGTGGTAGAGCTGTCACAATCTAAGCGGCTGAAGTCTTCTCCTGTTGCAACCCACTGGATCCCTCCCCAGGGTCCTAGTCATCATCCTAATCACTCCACCAAGAACTCCGCATGGGGCTCATGACATTCCCACTCCCATGCAAATTCTCCCCCAGTCCTGAGGTTTAGGCTTATCTGGATAGCATGCATAGAAACGCTGCACTAAATCGGGAGCATGGATGCCAGAAAGCTGCCTCGCAGGAATGTTGTTCTGGTCCATAGCCTTTCCAATGGACTAGGTATTGCAGGTGTCATGGATGGGAGCAGGTTGGTACCTGCAAACACTCCTCAGCAGGAACCCTTTGGGCCTGCTGGCACAGAAGCCTACATCTCTGAGGCAAGGGTGGCAGAGACACTTCAGCAAGGTCTTCCTTAGGAGGAGGGGTGCACAACTGTGACTAAGGTGGTGGAGCTATCACTGTAGAAACTGCTGAAGTCTTCTCCTGTGTCAGCCCCCTCCCGGTGAAGCCCACCCCAGAATTCCAGTCCTCCTCCTGATCATTCCACCAAGAACTGTAACTCAGTATAAGACAGCTTCCTGTTTTCCTTTGTAAATATTTTACCAGATACTGGCTACTCATTTAGCCATGTTTATGTAAGAACCAGATTTTGAGGGGCGACGTGAGCTTTTGGTTTTTCAGACTGACACTAAAGCTTACTAATGTCATTCTCTGGGCATGGATGTAGGACAAGGATAGCGTGGGGATAGAAATAGGGTAGTGTGGTGCCTCCAGATGTTTCTGGACTATGACCGCCAGCAGACATGGCCAATAGCCAGAGATGGTGGGAGCTGCATCCAGCATCATCTGGAGGGCATCATGTTGGTTATCCCTGATGTCAATCACTCACACAATATCGAACCCTTGTATGACATCTAGAAGAACGGTCATCACCTGGTTCCATTCTGTCAGTCACTAAATGGGTTAGAATTCCTCCATAAGTGTGCATGTAAATGGTAGAAAGCATAAATCTCTCTGATTGCGAGTGTGTGGATGACAGAGTGGCTTAAGGACTAGCTTATACATGGGAAGTAATCTTGAGCATGTACCTGTGGTCTGGAATACCAAAGTACTGGAGAATGCATGTTTCTCTGAAAGTGACATCTCAGCTATAAATTATCAGAGGTATGTAGCGTTGGAACATTATACCAGATGTGTCCCTTTAGCAGTTATTGCTTGACTGATAGTATTATACAAAATGAAACAAGGGTGGGCAAGGCCTACACCTATTTTGTAGGCTTGTTCTTGTAAAATTAATATGAGAAAACAATTCTTCTCAGTATTTTAATTTATTGGATGTGTTGTACTGTGCTTCAAGCACTGAAGTTAAATGACTGGTTTGGCAGTTCTAGTAGAGTGTTAATGTCTTGAGGATACTATCGGGTTTTGATCTTTTTATAAAGAGCCACTAGCATCTCTCGGGGGGGGGGGATATTAATGCTAGTGGATACTAGAGGCATGGTTCTGGCTGCTGCCTGTCTTGGTTAGAAAGCCATCTGTTCCAGGCAATGTGTCAGGAGCCTTTGGGTGCAAATGAAAGGAATGGCTAGCACATTTCTTGACATCATATTATGGAAAAACAGTAGCCCAAGTTGATAAGGAAGAGTCTTCCAATAGCATTAAAAGCCGGTAGCCAAACATGATTCAAATCAGCATGCTGACATTCAGCTTCCATCTCCCACTCTCATCAGCCTCCTCTTCTCTTTGTTCTCTGTCACTTTCTTGAGATTATTTAGGTTCCTATCTCTCAGTCTATTGACTGATCTAAATCTTCCTTCAGTTACCTCTGGGATCCCTACCCCTTAGCCTCCCTACCTCCTAGAATCTTTTTCCAGTCCACAGTCTTCCTTGAAAAGTTTCTGTCTGTGTGAAGTTCTAATCCCAGGCAGTTTCCCTTTCTCTCACTATGGGAAATAAGGAGATGGCCTGTTCTGGATAGAGTTGCACTCCCCTGGAAGGTCGGTTTGGCAGTGCTCCCAGATCCAGCACTGGCAAGATGCTCACGCATTCCTAGTCGCCAAGGCCTCTTATTTTCTGGACAGACATGACTTGGCCACTGCACTCCATGCTCTGATAAGATCCAGATTGGACTATTGCAGTGTGCTCTGTATGGAGGTGGCCTTGAAGATATTCAGAAACTTCAGTTGTCCAAAATGCAGCAGCCAGGTTACTGGCTGGAGTTTCTTGATGAACTTACATTACGCTGGTTTTGAAACAGCTGCTGTGGTTGCCAGTTTCCGAACCCTATTCAAAGTGCTGACATAAAGCCTTAAACAACTTAGGCTCCAAATATGTGATGGACTGCCTCCTTTGCTGTAGATGCTCTTGGGTATTAAGATTGGCAGAGAGTATGCTCTCAATACTTCTGTCACCCTCAGAAACACAGGGGATGGTGGTCCAGGAGAGGACATTCTCTGTGGCAGCTTCCAAACTGGAATATCCTTCCCATAGGAACATATCAAACATCTTCGTTATAAAGTTTTCATTGTTTGCTGAAGATGCACCTCTTTACCCTGGCCTTTGACAGTTGAGATTTGTGTGATTTTTGTAAGGCCACCTCTGTGGTCTGGTGTACATCCTTTGGTTTGTTTAAATTGTTTCAGTATCTCACTCCAGACAAACCATTCGCTATAGCCAAGGTTTCTTCTTCAGTTTACAGCTTGTTGTTTTGACTAGAACGAGATAAACCACAACCTTGTGTTTAGATGGCATGCTAAGTCAAACCATGGCTTACCTTGCAGCAGCAGGAGGACAGGGGAGGAGCACAGTGAACACACATTTGCATTCACCCTGATTTGATGTTAGTGTTATGTGCAAATGAGTTCTGCTAGTGCAACTTGCTCCTAGCAATGGCATTTGGGCCTAATTACTACTGATACTAGGAATAACCAAGCTGCAGCTGGAGGCACTATTTAGCATTAGAAAACAATCTGTAAATAACTGCAGCCTTGTTGTGAGCATGCAGCATCGAAATCATGCTGGGGACTCTTAGCATCTCCCTCTTAGCTTCTATTTGTGCATACTTATTATCTGGTTCTTGGGATGTATTTGTTGTAAAAACAGGGTGGGGGTAATAGACATCTTAGTTTGAAAAAAGCTGATGGAGGAAATATGCAGATTGTCTTCATTAAAAAGATGAGCTATTTTTTTTTAACTAAAAATAGGCAGATTTACCATTGGTTTCATAATTAAGATCCAACAAGTCCCTTGGTTTACATTCTAGGATACCCACATAAATATGGACCACAAGGTGGCTGTGCAGATCATTCTGTATTTGACAGAATGAAGAAGTACCAGATGACTGGTGTAGAAGAGCCAACAAACCAGGTAGAAAGCATTTAGTTGTTATTTGGTCTGATTGATAAACACCCCCTGACCACTACTGCACCACACTTTGTAAGGGAATTTACACTTTTTGGCCAGGATCCCAAGAGCTACTGTTGACTTTAGTGGTTTGCTTTACTTTAAAGAGCTATGCCATTATCCTGAAGCTTTATAGTCAGGAACATGGATATCATTGCCTGAGTTGATTTATTAGGTTTTCTGATTTCGATTAAAAGTTAATTGCAGGTTTTAAGAACATTCAGCAGCAGGCCTAAAAACTTGGCTGAAAATTTCTTCAGGCTGCAGAAATGTGTCTTTATTCACTGCAGCTTCATTCATGCATTCAGCTGGCTCACGAGATGTTTTATTTTCTCTTAGTCATGTCAAATTAATTGGAGGTAAACACTTCTAAGAGCCAAGTCACTGTGGCAGTACGTATGGTAATAGGGGGAACGTGGCTGGCTTCAAGCAACTATAATTGTGGCCAGTGCAGAGATGTGTCAGACACTAGCTCTGATTAAAGCGGACAGCCACATCCTGCATGATGGAGGATAGAAACCTTGGTGTTTAGCACATCGTTGCATATTACTCCACCAAAACTTACTAGCCAATACAAATTGTTAGTAGACTGCTTGCCCACATTTATGTATTAGATGCCCTGTACATGCTAGAGCTCTGCTTAATTTGAAGGCTGTTAACTGGTTTTATTTTCTATCTTTTTTTGCTTAGTCTGTTTTTAATGTAGATTGTTGCTTTTGTGTTCGTTATAAAGTGTGTAATGTTTTTTATAATTGAACCTGCAATCCTAACCCTAATTACCTAGAAGTAAGCCTCACTGAATTCAATAGGATTATACTGTTAGTTGGTCGCTGTATTCTTTGAACTGGAGGCTGTATCAAAATGCTGTTTATAAATATTACTAAGCTTTTTGCTTTGTATGCTGTAGCAACCTTTGGAAGAACATACCAACCATGGCCCAGAGCTCTTGAGAAGGAAACGAGCTGCTCAAGCTGAAAAAAACACTTGTCAACTCTATATTCAGACAGACCATCTATTCTTTAGATATTATGGAACAAGAGAAGCTGTGATTGCACAGGTAAGCTTTAGGCTATTGCTTCAAGTGATAGTTTTCTTTTAAAACAGATGAAAGGTAGATGCCTTTTTATGCCATCTTACAGCGTTGTATAAATCATTATGATGTGGCTATCCCCACCCATGTAAACATCGTATGTGATGTACAACTACCTGCCTTGTTCTTCTCTGGCAAATTATCATGTATACAAGTTTACTGTTACTTCTAATGCTTTGTGCATAACAGATTCTTACACTTCGTTGTGGATGTGCACTATGGTTTTTTATGCATCTGTAGAACATACAACAAATTCCCACGAGGGGGGGGGAACCACCCTGAAATTTCACTGAGATTAATAATAATGCCTGTGGCTCAGTGGTAGAACAAAAAGTTCCAGTTTCAATCTCTGGCATCTCCAGGTAGCTCTGGGGAAGACCTTAGTCTGAGGCCCTAAAGAGCAGCTTCTTGTCATTTTGTATTGCTTTTAATGTTTTTGGTTTTATATTGCTGTACGCTGCCCTGATATTTTATGGGAGGGTGGTATATAAACAATACTGAGCTCAGTGAACCAACGGTTTAAGCAGGGCTGTAGAGTCATCATGTCAAACCTTCGACTCCAACTCCTCTGTTTTTCTACTGTCCGACTCCGACTCCTTCATAAATGGCAAATGTATATTAATGTACTAATATTAATAAATTAATATTAATATTAAAATATTAATTTTATTTTGAAGTGGGAGTCAGTACATTTCTACCAACTCCACCCAAAATTGCTTCCGACTCCACAGCCCTGGGTTTAAGGCAGCTTCATAGGCCCATTGCGTCATGGAGATAATTGTATACAGCCAGAGCTTTAACATTTTTCCTTTTTAGATATCCAGCCATGTTAAAGCAATTGATACAATTTACCAGTCAACAGATTTCTCAGGAATCCGAAACATCAGTTTTATGGTGAAACGAATAAGAGTAAGTACCCTGTGACCTAATTTTGAGGATGTCTGTTTCTTGCAACTCTTCCTGATAAATAAAGGGATTTCTGTTACATACACAGGCAACTTTCTAATTTTAGTTGCAAATGGAACCTGCAATAAAAGCATTGAGAAATGCTCCCTGGTCAGGGCTTGCTCCAGTCAGCCAGCCATGCCTTCTTCCAGGATACTCTATCCCATTCCTCCTCATCCAGCTTGCTGTCCCCTCCTCACACACACAGACAGCCTTCCAGGCCCACAGAGCAGCATGCACAGTCCTTATTGCAGCCTTTCCCAACCAGTGTGCCTCCAGATGCTGTTGGACCACAACTCCCATCAGCCTCAGTCAGCATTGCTAATGGTCAGGAAAGATGGGAATTGTGGTCCAACAACATCTGGAGGCACACTGGTTGGGAAAGGCTGCCTTATTGGGTTGCTCCCTTAATTTTTAATCTATTTTTTTCTCCTTATACTTTGAGGTTCCCCTGAGCCTCCTAATACTTACCTCTTGTGTGTGGTGCCATTTTGATTAGCAGAAGCATTGATAATCTCCTCCAAACATTTCTGATAGATGGAATTATTGAGTTTGGGAAAACTCAATAAATAAATCCGTTGGTGAAATCAGATTCTTTATTGAGAAGTTCAGTCTAGTATGGCAGAAGAGTTTTGGACTTGGCATTTGGCTCTGAATACCTGCTCAGCTTTGGAACTCACTAGGTGGGCTTAGGCTAGTCACTTCATTTCAGCTTTACCTACCTCACAAGGGGATTATGAAAATATAATGGAAGATCACTCATGAGTGTCACCCTGAGCTGCTGAGATCTGGTGGTATGAAAAACAAGAAAAATAAACTGCGTGTGTTCTCTCTCTCTACCATTCCTTAAAACGTGAGGCAGGCCATCTGTGTGTGGTGGGTGGTGGCAGTTGTTCTCAATCCCTTGGACACTGACCCCTCAGGTTCTGGGTGTGATATTTTAGCTTCACTTTCTGGCCAATATAAATTATATGCTGTTCCACCTGTACTATTGGGTGATGATTTTGAGACACTGAAGTATTCCCATTATGCAGTTCTTCTTTGATTCCCTCTATGTTCTCCCGTTAGTCCTGTGGGTTAGTTCTCACTTTATGTCAATCTGCAAGCATCTAATGATAGGAATACATCAGCTGTATTTGTTAGGTTGTTACCTTTGGGTGGTGATTAAAGCTGTTCCTTGGTTTTGGCAGATCTCTGTTTGGCCTTGTGACATGTGTTACTTCATAGCATCCAGACTGTGGATCAGTTCGTATGTGCAAGTATCCCCCTTAATGACTGTAACATCAAGTCATGACTTGCATGTGTTGAAACTGCTATTGCAGAGCAAACATCACAGCGTTTCATTCCTCCTCCTTGTGCTTCTCAGTGGATACAGTTCATATAATTCGACTGGGAGTCATTTAGTGATACACTGAGTGGTGAGATCAAGCAATGTATATAATTATATCTGTGAACCAGTCTTTGCAGTGTAGATTCTTGTTATGAGCAAAAGGTTACATCTTTAAAAAGCTTCTGTTTGTTCACCAAGAGTTACCTGACAATATAGAACCTTTCCTTTTAGATCAACACTACTCAAGATGAAAAAGACCCTTCCAATCCCTTCAGGTTTCCGAATATCGGTGTGGAGAAGTTTCTTGAACTCAATTCTGAACAGAACCACGATGACTATTGTTTGGCCTATGTGTTTACTGATCGTGATTTTGATGACGGTGTCCTTGGCTTGGCCTGGGTTGGAGCACCTTCAGGTAAAAAGCTTAGTTTGTTGCTTAAGTGGAGTGTGGAGGTTTTAAGATCAATCTGGCATCTCTAGTTAAAACGATACCTACTAGCAAGGCAGGGAGAGACCTTTGCCTGTGTTCTGGAGAGTTGCTGCCAGTCAGAGTTGTGCTAATGGCCTGGCTCCACACACAGCAGCTCCTCCATGTCCGTGAACCTGAATGGACGTGCTGACTAATTGGTTGCTGGACTAGGGTTACGAAAGGTAGCATGCCTTGGGATTATTCATAGACGTGTAGTTGTAGTATGCGCCTTCTCCCACACACACAAAAGAAAATATGACCAGGAGATTAATATGTGGCTGCAGCGCGGCAGTGGATCTTTAACTAGGTAGGAAACAAAAAAGCTAGGGCCTTCCCTAACCTGGTGCCATCCAAATATGCAGGACTACAACTCCTATCAGCCTCAGCATTGCATGGCTGTGCTGGCTGGGGCTAATGAAGGTCATAGACCAAAGCATCTCTAGAGGACACCGAGTTGGGGAAGTCTGTGTTAGGCCAGAACAGGTAACTCTTGCCATTCAATCTGAGCATTGTCCGATTGAACTGTATAGTATAATGAAAGAATCTCGCTTTTGAATTAGGCGTCTAAAATTGCTGCCTTTGCGGATAACCAAACTGGAAGAATCATTTAGCACAGCTTTGGGCTAGGATGCAGCGCTCAGACAAATTTCAAAAGCCCTCTGCAAGCACTTGGTTCAAACCTCTGGCAAGAGTGACTGGTTCCTGCCATAGCAGCCTCCTGGGCAGGGAGAAAGATAGAAAAGAAGTTGCTTCTCCCACTAGTGGTTTTAGCCCTGCCCACAGTCAGCATGCAGCCTCCAATACGTCGCCCCAGAGAGAATGGGACCCTTGGCAAAAGAGTGGTTGTCCTTCATTAGTCTGCCATTTGGGCATAGGTAACCTCACTTGTTACTACTCACATCCAGCTTTCTGCCTAGAAGAACGTGGCAGAACAGACCAAATGCTGCTTCCTTGCGCTTGGGGAAGGGCTGTAGAGTACCTGCTTTGCATGCACGAAGTCCCTGGTTCAATTCCAGCATTTCTGCGTGCGTCTGGGAAGGACTCCTCTCTGGAACCCGGGAGACCCACATGCAGTTAGTGTGGGTACAGTATTGAGCTAGATAAACCAAAGGTCGAAGCTGGCATAAGGCAGTTCCCTAGAGCCCTCTCCAGGTGGTCTCATTAGGTTCCATCTTTCTGTGCTTGTCCTCTTCAAGAAGCATGCTTCAAACAGGAGAATCTCTTCACAGATTATGACTTGTATGAACCTGCTACCCACTGTACAGGTGACTACAGGGCATTTAAGTTCCAGGCATTAAGGTAGACGAAAGGGTGGATGAAATTGGATCATTGAAACAGGGTATTTCACTACAGGGCATTTGGATGGCAAAAAAACTTTTTTCAATCTGCTTTGGGACCTGATCTTGACTGAAAAGCAAGATATAAATTTAACAGAGGACAGAAGGAAAGCAAAATGATCAGTCTTATCCTTAAGCTAATATTTAAGAAGCACACCGATTGTCAGTTATTTGTGACAACAGTTGCATTGTTTATCTGCAGATGTAGCATAGGGCATTGCTCCTTTTAAATAGAAAAAAAACCCCACTTTTATGAAAGACTGCTGTTAACTACTCTGCAACACAGTTTCCATTATTTTTCAGGTTACAACCCCATCCCACCACCAAATTAAAATTCCTGTTGATCAGGACCTTCATCTTCAGGAAGGCAGTTTTGGATAACTGTGGTATCTCAGTAGTGGGTGTGACTTGTCTAACTGGTATTTTAGTCTCTGTAGTTCCAACCCAAACTTCTCAAAGCACAGTTGGTCTGTAAATATACTCTGAAAAATGAGTCATGCTGCTTGCTGAGATAAGCAGATATTCTTAGACTGAGGACTTTGCAAAAGCAAAGTGTGCTATTTAAGCACTTGAACTGTGGCACTTGGAAGAATCACAATCTCCGAATCAGATTTAAAGACCAAGAATTTATAGTCAGCCCCTTGCAAGATCCTCAGCTCCCGTAAGTGCATGCTGACCTCCTTACAGAAAGAGCTGTTAACCCATGGGAGAGGGCCATTGGTGACTGCAGCTGATGGTTGGAAGAGTTTGTGCCAATGCAGGATTGTATAGCATTTTTTGTCCCACTCCATCTCTGTAGGCCACATGAAATTAGGCTGAGGGTCACATGTGGGCTGAAGGTTCTCCACTCCAGGAGTAAATGGAACCCTTCTTTCCCAAATTAAACAATTTACTGAAACAGAGTTTGCGGGGCGGGGGGGGGGCAAATTTCTTGGTCTGTGGACATCCCAAGAGCAGCCTGTAGAGCCTCTGAAACTCTTTCCAGACTTGGCAACAGAGTAGAAAATGAGATTCAGTTTCAATACAGAGATGCACATTGGAGCAAAGAATCAAAACTTCACATGTACCAAACGGAGCCTACATGGAATGGAACTATTGAGGGAAGCTTTTGCAGGATCACGGGGAACTGTCTTATACTGAATCCGACCATTGGTCCACCTAGTTCAGCATTGTTTGCAGCAGCTCTGGCAGCTGCTCTCCGGGGTTTCAGGCAGATCTTGGTGGTGTTCATAGGAAAACTCACTGTATGCCAGTTTGGTGTTCTGTGGCAGAAAGAAGGAAGTTCACTGCTGGGGATCAATACAAAAGATACAAAGGGGGGCGCAGGGGCAGAGAGAGAAATAGTAATGTTACATACGTCTGTGATATACCTACTCTGGTCTATGGTGACTACTTTGGGGGTGAGGCACTGCAAACAGCATTTTTCATGATGGCTAATTGTACAATTTCCTAAGATACATCTATATTCAACTGAAATAGGTTCGCACTTAGTCCCTGGCAATGAAATGTCTACCCGAGTCTGGTTGTGGAATATGCCTCTGAAGTTTCAACCTCGGATGGAACAGAATGCTTTGCAGAGGAATAAACATGGCCAATAAATATCTTGGTTCTTCACTATTTGTCTTTGCATGAAGAGCTTTGTTAGTTACTCCCTGCTAATTATGCCAGGTGTAGGGTGAGTTGTAGCTTTAACGATATAGATTCCGAATGTTCTTGTGGCATTCGCTTAGCTGGAATGTTCAATTTTCCCCTTCATCTTTCTAGTGAATATAGAATAATTACCTTTTTTAAAGTTGTGATTTGAATTGCAGGGAGCTCAGGAGGAATATGTGAAAAGAGCAAGCTTTATTCCGATGGCAAAAAGAAATCCTTAAATACTGGCATCATCACTGTACAGAACTATGGTTCCCATGTCCCTCCTAAGGTCTCTCATATCACCTTTGCACATGAAGTTGGACATAACTTTGGTTCTCCAGTAAGTATGTGTGGTACAGCTGCATTCCTAGCTGGCCGTGCTTCTACAGCAGATTCAGGAGTACTCAAGACATAACACAAGATTAGAAAGTACAGTCATTGCTGCTGCTTCCCCCACCCCCAGACAACCTTATGCACCCACAGCACACACTCAAAATTCAGAAGATGCCCAATGGCCCAAAAAGGTTGGGTGCATTGGGCATCTTCTGAATTTTGAGTGTGTGTTGTGGGTGCCAATCATAAAATGGCTACCATGGGGTCATGGCATAACACAAGATTAGAAAGTACAGTCATCGCTGCTGCTTCCCCCACCCCTAGACAACCTTATGCTTACAGTGGGAAGTCAGCTATATAACTTCTAGGGAGTACCTGATCTTAGATTAACCCACCACAAGAAAGATGTATCTTGGTTGCTAGGGGAAAAGGAAGGGCAGACTCTGGAGATTCCAAGGACTACTAGAAAATAAGACAGAAGCAGGAAAAGTGTACTAAAGGGGAGGGAAAAACAGAAAGTTTAGGACCCTGGGGATTCCCATTGCCCAGAGTTCAAACAACTCACTTATCAATCACAGTTCTGACTTCACTCATTTGCTAACAGGTAACAGCAGTCGGGCTGACTCATTTCTGACTCATTTCACAGAAGTCGCTTAGAAGGGTAGCTGCACATTTTGCTTCATTATTTTCTTTCTAGGCGGGCAAGAGACTTTTAAATGAAAGTGCAGTCTGGGAGCCCTGCCTGGGGATGACAATGAAGGCTTTCACAGGTGCCATGCTGCCCGTTGTCACTGGCTTGGTGACCCCATTATAATGTGTCCTACTTTATTTTATTTCACAGTGCCATTGTGATCCTTTGCAATAGAGCAAATGCTTCTCAGATATGATAATTTGCTTTTATTGCACAGTCAAAAGAATATTTGTTTGTTCCCATACAGTTTGGCCTTGTTGCTCATAGCCTACACATCATATGTGTTAGGAAGCGTCTGCAATATAGCTATTCAGAGGCAGTGAACTCTACTCTCCAAGAACAAAGAATCATAGAGTTGGGGCCTATAATATATCTCCCCTCAGTCTTGTCTTCTCAAGGCTAAACATGCCCAGTTCTTTCAGTCTCTCCTCATAGGGCTTTGCTTCCAGTCCCCTGATCATCCTCGTTGCTCTCCTCTGAATATGTCCTGTACAAGCTTCAGTGAATTGATTAGGACTTGCGTGAGATGGGGCAAGAGTAGTGTGCAATAGCCATGAGGAACGTGCTATTTGTATAAGCAGTGGGCAGGCACGAACACAGACATGCTCTCTCATGTCCATATAGTTATTGCAGTTTGCCTTCCTAAAATGTAAGCAACAAAACTCTTGATTACATAATTTCTTTGTCCTCTGACCTGGCTTTTGATAATGTTAAACATAAAACTTATGAACGTTTGTGCCAGTGTTTAAGAAAAAATTAGCACAGCTGTTATGATGTATTTGACTAGTTTATATTGATACTGAACACCTTCCACTGGAATATAAAAAATGCTGGGGTCAGCAAAGCCAGTCTATGCTAAATGTTGAGCTTCGTGTTTGGATGCTCAGAGCACTTTGGGGTATTAAAATGTTTTTGTTTTTTCTTTTGATAGGTTTGCTGCAGTTTAAGTATGAATCTGGCTTTAGTTGGTGTTCAGACCGCTCAGATCATGCAAATGATGAGGCAATAGCGTATTAGTTACTAATGGGTAAAAACAGTTTTAGTGCAATGAATGAAACAAAAAATATGGCCTTGCTTATCAGTGGTGGTCTGTTAATGTTCTATAAAGAGTTTTTGCATTAATTTTAGGAACTTTTGCTGCAAATATCATTTCTCCCTGCCCACTCCCTGCCTGCCTTTTATCCTGGAGACATTAATTCAAACTCACTCTTCACCCTACCACTACTTCTAAGACAGTGGAAAATCAAGGATTTCCTTTGGAGAAAACTGAAGATTTTCTCTCTTGCAGCATGATTCTGGAACAGAATGCACTCCAGGAGAGTCTAAAAACTTGGGACAAAAAGAAAATGGCAATTACATCATGTATGCAAGAGCAACATCTGGAGACAAACTTAACAACAATAAATTTTCTCTCTGTAGCATTCGAAATATCAGTCAAGTTCTTGAAAAAAAGAGAAATAATTGTTTCGTTGGTATGTATTCTAGGTAATTAATCCAAGGTTTTTGGAGGGGAGGGGGATGTTGTGAGAATAGGGTGTCACTGTGAAATCAGACAGGCTCGAGACTCCATTTTTTCATGTTTAAAATGTACATTGACAAACTGCCCCTCCAACAGACACACAAGAAAGCCGCAATACTGACCAAGCTTTTCAGCTCAGAACCATGCTTGACACAAAAGCCACAACCAGGCTTGTTGGCCACATGTGTGCACCAACCCCTCCCTCACCCAGGTGCTATTTCTCTAGGCCTCATTCAAAGTGTGGGTACACACCTTTACAGGCCTAAATATCTAGGGTCCCAAATACTGGAAGATTTGCCTCTTCCTGTCCCAGCCTGCCCATGTTTTGAGATCTTCTTCTTCAGTCTCTTCCCCAAGTGCCTTCCTGACCAGACATGCACTGTGTCGCTGGTGCCTTGGCTACGGAATGCCCCCTCAAAAAGAGATGCATCTGGGACTTGCATTAACATTTTGATGTCAGGTTACATTTGCTTTCCCAAAATTTGATTCAGCTCATGCCAAATATTATTGCTAATGTTATAGTTTTATTGAATATTTTAGCTTTCATGCTATATTATAGAGGTCCAATTGGCCTCAACTAGAAGTTGGGCTTTTTAATGTTGCTGGCAGGACTGGCACCAGGCATGCTGGGGCCCCACCTACCTGTCTCTCCTGTCTTTAGTGGCTGTGCGTGCTGGGCTGCCGTTAACCAAGATGGCGGCTGAGGTTTCCCTAAGGGGCTGAAGCCTCCGCCACCATCTTAGTTGATGGCACACATGCATAGTACACGCCTCCATTCCTGCCATCAAACAAGATGGCAGCAGGGGCATCAGCACCTTAGGGAAACCTTGGTCGCCATCTTGTTTAATGGCAGCCCTGCCTGCGCAGCTGCAAAAGACAGGAGAGACAGGTAGCTGGAGCCAGCATACAGGCAGGCGGCTGGGAAGCGCTCTCCCTGCGATCTGCCACGGATTGCGGAAGGGGAGCGCTGCTCCTCACCCATCCGATTCAGGGACCCGGGGCCTGACCTGGCTACCCTTTAGCACTGGCCCTGGTTGCTGGTCCCATGCTGTGGAACAGTCTTCCAGCAAAGATCTGGCAGGCATCCTCGCTTTTGACCTTTTGTATCTTGAAGACTTTGCTACAGTTTGAAGCTTTTTTGATTGGCCACTCATTTTAATGATTGTTTTGTACTGTTTTTAATGACATTTTGTTTTATCACTGTATACTGCCCTGATATTCCAATATATAAATGGCAGTATATAAATACTTTTATATATAAATAAATAAATAAATATTTATTCTTGTTCACTATTCTGGAATTGATTGCATGAAGGGCAGTACCCACATGTTTTGAATAAATAAAACATTTCAAGTAACCAAAAATACAACTTTGCTCTCCCCCACCCCCAGTAAAAGTCAGAGCAAATTGATTTCCCCCTCCTCCAAGTCACTCAGAAGGCTTGCCATTTTGTCTCAGTTCATTTAATCACGGTGTTCCCAAGTATGTGTGTTATCCAAATTTCTCACACTATCTAAGGGACTAGTGGTATTCTGAAGGTCTTCATGCTTTTCAGAGTCTGGCCAGCCCATCTGTGGGAATGGACTGGTAGAACAAGGAGAGCAGTGTGATTGTGGCTACAGTGACCAGTGTAAAGATGAGTGTTGCTATGATGCAAACCAACCAGAAGATAAGAAGTGCAAGCTAAAACCAGGCAAGCAGTGCAGGTACTGATGTCCTTCTTGCTTTTAACTGCCTGAGTGCTTGTCTGTTGCTGCCCCTGAGAATTTTGCAAATAAGTATTTATAAACCTCAGCTTGCCTTGCTTTGTTTCTCAATTCACACCTGCAAGTTGGCAACATCAGAGGCTGTGTAGTAGTGTGTGGGCTTTTAAGGACACTGTGGTGACAAACTGAATCTCTTTTTATATTACCCATCACACCAGTTTCAGTCATCTTCTCAGGCTCTGCTTTGCATTCCAAATTTCAACGTTCTGTTGGTCTTCTGGACAGGATATAATACTCATCCCTTCTGTCTGACCTTTGCTTCAGCTGACTTCGCTTTTATTGATGTTATCTGTGTTTGCTTATTGTTGAATTTGTTTTATTTTTTGCTTCCTTGAACACTAGAAGTGCTATTTTTTGGGAAAATTAAGAAAGAGCTGTCAGTAGGGCTGAGTGTTAGAGGTTGAAGGGGAACCACATATTCACTTGGCTCTTTTTAATATTGATTTAAGGTTTTGAATTCAGCTAAAAGCAACCACAATCGAAGGGATTAAAGAGTGATAGAATGGACCTTTTAAGTGCAAGCTTATGGGTTAAGGCAGGGTTCTGATCTATATTGGTGATGTGGTGTGCAACAGGGCTAGAGTTACCCTTCCAACTAAATAATGAAGGTGTATGTGTGTGCTGAGTAACAGGAGGCTGAAACGATGGAGCCTGTCGGGGAGTGTCATTGGATCTAATGTGTTTTCCCCTTTTCAGCCCTAGTCAAGGTCCCTGTTGTATGCCAAATTGTGTCTTCAAGAAAGAAGGTGCAAAGTGCCGAAATGATTCCGAGTGTGCAGAGGAAGGAAGGTGCAATGGCAGCACTTCGTTCTGTCCACCATCTGCAGCTAAGACTAACTTGATAGACTGCAACAGAAATACACAAGTTTGCATAAATGGTGTACGTCTTCTACAGATGTTTCAAGAAAGCTAAGGAATGGATGAGTATCAGCTTACATGCTGCTGGTGCAGGATGATAGCATTTCCCCCCTGCTGGGGAAAAACCAGCACTTTCTGAGTAACTCTTACTGTCTAACAATTTGTGCCTACTTTCCTGGGTTAGCAAGTGGAACCTGTGAGATTTCATAGCGTTTGGGGTATGGCATTCTGAACCTATAAAAGAAATGGGCAAGTGCCACCAGCTGATTCATCCAGTTTCAGACACCCCGTTCTTTTTATTCCTAAGGTAGTTCTGTGCCAATTAACTTAGGTACCTTTCATTGTTTCCAGAGTGGGAAAACAGTTTACATCCTGTATTAATAATGATTGGACTATGGGCGTTGAATTTTCTAGAGTGTAAAGCATATTTGGATAAGAATTGTCTCTTTTCCTTCTTAGCAATGTGCTGGTTCTATCTGTGAGAAATATGGCTTAGAAGAATGTACATGTGCCAGTTCTGACGCAAAGGATGATAAAGAATTATGCCATGTCTGTTGCATGGAGAAAAGTAAGTTCTCACATTAAAACATTTTGGATACTAGAATTTCAGATGCTTTAATTCCGTAGAATTTAAACTGAGCAAATAATAATAATTGGGAGAAATGGGGGAGCAGCTCCAGACCTTTGATAAAAAGTGCAAAATTGTGGATTGATTCAGTTGCTGGTTTTTAAAAGGCTTATCTGCTCTATCATTTAGGTTCTGTTTGGAGATGAACAATATACAGTAGGGCCCCACTTTGCAGTGCTCCGCTTTGCAGCATTCCACCGATACAGCGGTTGTCAATTGCAGAAAGGCCTGCTTCTACGGCGCTTGTTCCACTTTTATGGCGTTTTTCGGGCGTCAGGCACCATTTTAGACAATGTTAGTCAATGCATTCCACTTTACGGCGGATTTCGCTTTACAACGGCGGTCCAAAACGGAACCTGCCGTATGAGCGGGGCCCTGTTGTAAAATGCAGATTTAAATATGTGACCATACAATCAAAACATTTTCAAACCATGTTGTCAGACCTATAGTACTGAAGACATGTAGGCTGAGGGAGTGTGTTCTGTGTGTGGGGAGCCTTTCAATGTTTGTCTTAATACCCATTTGTGTAGCTCCTACTCACTTAGGAAATAAAATTACTCATGTGGGAAAACATCCCAGTGGATTGTGCCCCACTTAGTAGCCAAAATGGCACCCCTACCGTATCGCTTTCAAGCACCAAAATGCCTTTATTCAGCCATGGTTGTAACTCTTCGGTCTCATGAAGGCTGTCCATTTAATCTATTTGGGGGTTGGGTGTCATGGGACCCAAGGAGAAACTCGGGCAAGGTTGGGAGGATGAAGAAGGGGTTACCATCATTGGGGAGGACATTGCCAGCACTAATGAAGGGAATGAGGTGGTTACAGAGAATGTCTTCAGCAGCCACAATACCAGTTGGCACCAAGGCCAATGCGTGACGGCACAAGTGGTAAGTGCTAACAAAACCGTGGGACTTCTAAGGCAGGGGGAAATGGAAGAGACTCAGCAGAATCAGAGACTGGCATGTCTCCAGGTTCATGGAGGTTAGAGAAGAGACAGTTACAAGTAGCCCAGTTTTGTTCACGCACACACACGCACACAAAGTCCGTCGTAGCCCCCGCCTTGCAGCTTGTATAGAGAAAGCCTGAATTAATTGTGTCAAGTGCCCTCTCTTTTTCTGTATATAAGAATTAGCACTGATTGTATTTGCCGTTGCTTCCAACATCTAGATACCTGCTCCTGTTTGAATCCTGGTTTAGGCCTAGCATGAGATGGTAGATTCCTGTTCTGATTTCTGCAAAAGAGCTTTACGCAGAAAAGCCCAATCTTTGAGTCCTGAGTCTGCTTCTGTGGTTGAGAGCCAAGGCAGGTGGGGACCTCCAGCCTACCAACCTAATTAGGCTCACCAGACCTCAGCATTTGGCCTGCGAGGCCATTTTGGGGCAAACCATGGCCACCTCTCAGTTACCTGATATCCTGTGATGTAAGGTGGAAGGATCTGTAATCTCTAGTCTTGGACATGAGGGATCTCTGATCTTAGCGCTAAGCGTCACAGAGCTGGTTCCGCAATAAACTACATTTTTTTAATGCTATGGTGCTTAGCACTAGGCTCACAGACAAGCAAACCTCTGCTTGCTCTTTGATAGTAAAAGGCAGCAGGTAGAGGCTTACCTCTGAGTTTAACAAAGTGGCACTACAGGGCTCAGAGAAATGGCTGCCTGCTCTTAGACAATAAAAGGCAGCATTTCTACTCATCTCCAAGTTTCTTGTTTTGCATCCCTGGCTTGAATTTGAACCAGAGCTACAAAGGAAGAATCATGACATCAGGTGATTGACAGGTGTCCCCCCCCCCGTCAACATGGCACATGGATCAGGTTCCCACCCCTGATTTAGCCAATGATTGCTGTTTTATACCTATTACATTATTTAAATATGCATGTAATTGCGGGTTGGATTTTGCTTGCTATGCATTTAGTTGTATTGCTGTTCCTGAAAATAACATGTTTTTTAAATTTCTACTTTATCCAGTGCATGCAGAATCGTGTGCAAGTACAGGATCTGCTAAATGGAAGGATTTTTTCCGTCACAAAACCATTACCCTGCAGCCCGGGTCACCCTGCAACGACTTTAAAGGGTACTGCGATGTGTTCATGAGGTGTCGGTTGGTGGATGCTGATGGCCCCCTAGCCAGGTTAAAGAAGGCCATTTTTAATCCGGAGCTGTATGAAAACATTGCAGAATGGATTGTTGTAAGTTTTCTAAAATCAGAAATCTCTAATACTACTTCATTGCAGTGCAAAGGGATGTTTAATGGGAAGCTTTTGGTTTTCTTGTTTAGATAATTTTTCTCAAGTAGAGGCAGAAAGATGTCCAGACTGGTTGTACTGACACTTATTTATTTGATCAAATGTCTATCCTGGCCCTCCAAACGTTGCAATCCCCTCTCTTCCCATCCTCTTCTCCCCCGCCCCCAATAACAATGACTAGGGCTGGTGGCATTTTGTCCCAAGATTAAATTGTGGTAATTTACATTATGCAAATGTTTTCATTTAATTTTGTATAATTTAGCATTTTAAAATATTTAAAAGATTAACAGGCTTCATGACAGAAGTGCATAGTGAAGATTTGTCATAGTTTTCACAAGATGTGGGATGTTCACATTTTGTATGGATACTGGCAAAATTTTGCTGCAATAATGCAGATTCTGATTTAAGAATAGATAGTGCACTTTTTGTAATGACACAGGGTGGTAATACACTCGGGGTTGAGTAAAAGGGGGGAAATGATTAGAAGCCAAGATGTTGCCATAAGAATTCCCTTTGATGCTTTGGTTTGGATTCCTGCATTGAGCAGGGAGTTGGACTTGATGGCCTTATAGGCCCCTTCCAACTCTACTATTCTCTGATTCTATGATTCCCAGAGGCTCCACTCATGAACACTTGTATCTATGTCTAAATATATCTCTCACACATATGTGCGCCCACATAAAAATAATGTTGCTAGCTGTGGGTATGACCAGGGATGAAAGAGAGGCTTTAGAAGACAGCCTGGTATAGTGGGTAGAATCCTGGCCTTGGTGTAGGAAGAGCTGGCTTCCTGCTTGGCCAAGAAGTTTCCTAGGTGGCCTTAAGCAAGTCACTATGAGTCTCCCTAGGGTGCGGTTGTTGTGAGGGGAAATGGGGTAACCCCGACCTTGGAAGGAAGAGTGATTTGCAGATGTGACAGGGAGGACCAGGTGCAGCATCACAGGTTTATGTGCCTCTGTATTGGCCTAACTGCAGGAAGAACTCATTTTTTTACTCAGTGAGGTGATTGCTGTGTTTTCAGATCAGGTTTTTCCATTATTTACAGGATAAACAGGAAATGCTGTGTTATAATGAAAAAATATCTATTTGTATCGCAGCATAAAATAATGGGAATTCCCAGAGAAGAAATTAAGTTTCATATGTGTAACACACATACAATAACAAGGTTTATTGCAATAAAATGTTTTTTGACCTTGCAGATCTTTCAAACATTGACCTTTGCTGATGTCCTTTAACTTTGATTTCTGAGGGGCTGATTCTCCTTTCATTATGTTGGAAAAGCTGTCTGCCATTGCCTTGTCCTGGTTGGTGGCTTGTTCAGGTCTGGATGTCCCCCTCCATCCTTAACATTATTGCTGAACTGTGATTGTCAGACCTGCTCTGGTTTGTCTGGTGACCAGTCAGCGTGCATGTCTGCTATTTGTAATGAGGCCTCATGGGGTACAGGTCATGCAGTCAGCTCTTCCTCAGCAGTTCTTAGTATTGTGTGCAATCAACGATTTTTGGTAGAATTCTTTAGTGCCCTTTGAATCTGTAGCTGCTGTGTATGTCTCAGGCTTAAGTGATCTTTTATAAGCTACTGAAAGTGCAGTCATCTCAGCTTCCTTACCCTGCGCCCAGTGTCTCTTGCCACCTTAGACTGATTCTGGCAAATCTAATAGTGTGTGCAATATCTACCTTATTGACCTGTTACAGTTTTGTCTTCAGCTTTTAGCTTTAACTTGTGACTTGGGGCCAAGATCTAAACGTTTGACTATGCAAAGTGTACTCTGTGGTCACTTGGGAATGGAAAGGAGTACTCTCTCTTCCTTCAGCACCAGCACATCACTCAGCCAATGCAATTACCCTCCCTCTTCTCCCCCTCCCCCAGTGAGTAGCATCCTCTGTCAGCGATGTTCCCCAGCAGCAGGAAGACATACACCCTTGGTCAGAGCATAGGCTTGCTGGAAAAGGCCAGGTGGCTGGTTCAGCTCTGTAATGCTGTGCTGCAAGGACTAGGATGTGTCTGTCTTCAGTAGGCCCTGCCCTCACAAGGCTCACTTTGAGAATATATTAATAGGAAAACGTTGGTCTGCTGCATTTTGGGTTTGCTCTTGTCCTGTGTTCCCTCTTTCTTTATTTCATCTCTCCCCCTCCCAAAAAAAGGTAACACAAGAAATGCTGCTGCTACTGGCACAGTCCACCAGTATTCTCCTTCTCTGGGAATCCTGTTAGTGTAGCATTGTCTAGTTTTTCCTATGGAATTTGGATGGTTTCCAAGATGGTTAAGTTGTTATTTTCTTTACTAGCCCAGGGAAAATTCACTTTTCCAGACTTGTCAGTTTCCTTTTTTGGAGAATGATTTCAGTAATGTATGGATGAGTGCTCTTGAGTTTAACTTACAAATTCAAATTGAATTAAAGCCCAAGAGTGTACTGGAGAAACTTTTTAACACAGCAGTTAGATTGGTAACGGTTAAGTAGCCTTTCCTTTGCATTGTGAGTTGTTTATTTTCAACCTTGTGTCTAATGCTGGAGTTGGGAGTAAAGTTGGCCGGTACCTTTCCTGAACAATTCCATCCTTCCATTGACAAAGCAGGTGGGTTGTCCTGGTCTGAGTAGTTGAACAGGCTTTCTGCATTCAGCTCATGAGAGCTTTACCCATCCAATATTTCTTTGGAGCTGTAACTGCATCTATGCTTTTCTTAGACCATCTAAACCATGTCCAGATGTGGTTTTCATAGAAGGTTTAACCCTCCTACAAACCTGGCAAAAAAACTCACTTGCTGACTTTGGGGTATATCTGGACCCCAGTGAGCATTTCCAATGGAAGGATGGGTTCACTTTTTCCCCCAGAGACTTTTTTTGGTCACCACAAGTGTGCTTGACACTATCAAAGCACCTTGAGCCAAAAAAACTCCACTTATTCAGAGGAGGCAGAATTTTTCTGCGCAGTATACGTTGGATCCTTCTCCATGCATATTGAGGAAACACAATTTCTGGTTTTGTTTTTGTTTCTGTTTCCAGAAGGAAAACAGCAAGCGGGAACTGGCTGAAATCTGGGGACATTGTACAGATTAAAATTTGTGACAGTGTCCTAGGACATTCCAATAGGTCTACTTATGTGTAAATTACACAATTAAAGATGCACATGGGGCCAAAAAGTGCCCCACAAGTGTGCATGAGGGTTAATCAAACAATAGATGGTTGGCAGCCCCTCAATGAGGCTGTTTCATTTAGTTTTACTTGTTAAGAGTCAAAACAATTGAAGGTGCTGTCATGAAGAGCTCTGTAGCAAGCTCTGTCCCATCAGCAGTGCTGGGATCTGCATGTCCCTACCCACCTCCCTCCTGGTGGACCAAGAGGAAGGCAGACGGGCTGCAGCTAAGGTTGAGATTCATATCCTCCTCTGTAGGCTCTCAAGGGTCCTAGAGCCTTATTCATGGAGACCTTTGATGGCATCCAGGTGATGGCCTTGAACTAATTATAAAACTTGGTAGAGTTGTACATAGAACTCATCAAGATGATCTATTTTAAAAATAGGCTTTTGTGTTTTGTCACAAAATTTCAGGCACACTGGTGGGCTGTACTGCTTATGGGGATTGCGCTGATCATGTTGATGGCCGGATTCATTAAGATATGCAGTGTTCATACCCCAAGCAGCAACCCAAAGCTGCCACCACCTAAACCCCTCCCAGGTAAGCACTGCCATGTTGTCACTACTGTAAATCCTTTTTTGAACCTCTTCTGTATAATGGAAAATGTGGCTGGCATATTGTATATTTGCATTATGAAAGCACAATGCTGTGTTTGCTATGAAATACTCTTGTATTATAGAAGAGGTGAATGTATGAGAAGGTCAAGTGCTACCTCTTAGGCTAATAGTCTGTTGTCCCCGGGGCTGTCAAATCTTTGTGGACTTAGCAGAATGTGTGATGGGATGCACATTTCATCATGCTGCTTATCACAGTTGTCACTTTTGCTATTCCTCAATATGGACTTTGGGCATAGAGACAGATTTCAGCAGCTACTGGTTGTCTGCACGTTTAGGTATCAACTAGTTTCTCTTCTCTAATTGGTAAAACTGTTATAGTTGTTGGCATGCTGCCGTTTTCTCTACAGGTTGCTTTTGAAAGACATAATTTAAGCCATCTTTGTCCCACATTTCCAAGATTATTTAAAGGCAGCTCACATAGTTGAAGCATATTTTTGTATAAGGTAGGCACACATCAGAAACATTAAGGCATCCGCAGACTGTCGAGCTGCCCATGTGAAAAGATACCCCATCCTCCAAAGAACTAAACATCTGGTCTACAGGGGGTGGGGGCTGATCTCCGTAGTCTCCAGGGAAGGCCATGAGAAGCAGCAGTTCAAGCCTCTGTCACAGCACCAGCAACATCTAAGACCTGAGAAGGCATTTGCTAACATCATTTCTGCCCTCCTGAGCCCTCATATGTCACCACTGCCTTTTAAAAGGACTCTAACTGTTGTGTTTATGTATCGGTTTTCGCTTAACTGTCAGCAGCCTTGGAGGCCTGTTGTCAGGCAGAAAGGCAGGAATATAAATATTGTAAGGAAATAAAATAAAGCAGATACCTTAGAAAAGCCAGTGGCCAAAGCACTGAATCAAAGCACTGAAAAAGCCAGTGACATGGTTCAGCACCATGCTGAACAACTGAGTTTTTAATAAATTCCTAAAAGAGAAAGGGACAAGAATGAACCTGGCACACAAAACCATGTGATATCCTATTTGACACGGATCTTAGGACCTGAATTAAGCACTATTTAAATGTGAGGCTGATTTATCTCCCAAGGAGTTCAGTTAAGGAGCAGCGCAGGAACAAAGGAAGAAATATAAATATTATAGTTCTTTAATGAACATTTGCACCATGCTAAACTTTCAGGGTGTAGGGATTGGACTTGCAGCAAGCTAGCCCCTTTTTCTACCCTTCCTGCGTTCCTCTGCCCTGTAACTGGTTGCCTGCTCCGTTAGAAATTTCAACATATTATCTGACCCAAGATCTCTGCCCTGGCCAACAGCATCCTCTGCCAATACATAAATGATTTTACTGTTTGTTCTGCTTGTTCTTTTAAAAGGAGTGTGCTCCATATTTGCAGATGTGTGGGATGTAGTTGGCAGACCTGTCTTTCAAAGCATATGTGAGTGTATGTCTTGAACTGTGTTACTTGGAAGGAGGTAACACACTGTCCCACCCCCAAGGAAGAAATAACCACCACTAGTTAGGAAACTAGCTTCCATTAATGTGGCACCTAGCTGTTCCAATATGTAGAGGAAACCCTAGGGGGGGACACTAAAAATAAAATAGATGTGACTTGAAATGAGTCTTAAGTCATGCTGAAAAGTTCAGCTTATTTTCACAAAGATACTCTTTGCTTGGGAGTTCTTATCTACAATAAGCAATTAAAGGCTTTGCACATTTCCATATAACAATCCTTAGGTTTTGACTGTTTAGCTTCTAAGCAGTGCAAGATACTTTTTAAAAGGAACTGTTCTGTTGTTTCCTGCAGGCACTTTGAAGCGAAGGAGACCGCCCCAAACAGCTCAGCCCCCTCCGCGCCCAAGACCCCGAGAGAGTTACCAGATGGGACACATGAGACGTTAAGGGATGGTTTTTGCCTTGGTTCTTCCTAGTGCCTACAGTGGGAAAATTTCACTCCAAAGAAAACCTACATGAAGTCATTGTCCCTGGTCTAACTTCCAATTTAAAAGCAGAAGCAAGGGAAAAGGAAAGATGTGAGATGTCCATTGTTCTCATTTCCCTGCCCAAAAGAGAAGTGGCTGATTCTGAAATGGATTTTAACATTCTTAAGCAACATGATCTCCTCCCCCTCTGCTCTTCGCTGTTGCCTTTTCTTCACGTGGAGGCAAACATGGCTGTTGTGAAATTCCTCTTCACATGAATTAAAGCATATATTTTTCAGCTGTCAAGGCTAGGAAGCTAGACATTGGAGACGTTACTTTGCCAATGTACATAAATTGTTATAGGCAGACATTGTATTTCTAATGTACACCTGTACTTCTGTGTGCAATTGTAAAACAAGAGAATTGCAATATGGATGTTTCTTTGTATTATAAACCTTTTATGCTCTTAATGGAGAAATTACTGTTTAATTGACATACTCAGGATAACAGAGGTTGAAGGTGTATAAAAGTCTGGATTC
The DNA here is from genome assembly GCF_030035675.1 of Rhineura floridana. Taxonomy (NCBI): domain Eukaryota; kingdom Metazoa; phylum Chordata; class Lepidosauria; order Squamata; family Rhineuridae; genus Rhineura; species Rhineura floridana. The sequence goes on from NC_084493.1 coordinate 37,901,979, forward strand.
TGTAATGCTTTATGCAGGAAGTGTGAATCGGATCAAATCCTTTTTTTATGTATTGTCAGAATTACTGCTAACATTCTTTGTCAGCGGAGGAGTGGAGCAGACAGGAATGGGTTAACTCCTCCTGGAGGCAGAGTCAACACTTGGAAAAAAAATTAGTTGGTGACCAGCCAGAAGCGGAAGGGAACCTTCTCCCCCTCTTCAGTTGTTGACTCTACTTTCAGCAAGCAATGGAGTCAGTGTATTCCTCCTGGGTCCCCATAAGGGATTCAGGGGCCATCTTGTTTTTTGTTACACTCACAAGAGACGCAGCACACAGACTCTCTGCCTCTCTCCTTTCACTGTCCCGCCTGTCAGTGAATAGGCAGATCTGGGGGAGGAAGAGAGGGAGAGCTTCTGTGAGGCATGGGAAGTGCCTAGATGCGGCGGTGATCTGTCCCGCACCCCCCCCCCCCCGTGGTCCTTTGTCAGAACGCTCCTCTGCGATCCCAAGGAGGAGAAAGTCCCTCCTGGAGCATTGCTGCTGCGGAGCCAGGGAGGAGCAGGGATTGGTCCCTCATTCCCCACACCTCCCTTAGAGCTGCAGACCCCCTTCAGCAATGTGTCTCCTCAATGCACGGTATCCACCATTACAGGTAGAGCCGCTTGGCTTCTTTATTTAACCCGGGGGGGCATCACTTGTGGGGGAGGCAGCCCTCCTTGACTGAGGAGGACAGCGGGTCCTTGAGCGGGGGTGGGAATCGCCACTTCACATGGAGAATCCCCCGGCCACCCACGCCTCAGTGGTGGATGCCATGTTTGACTCCCCACCTGAAGTCTCATTTTCCCAGCTCCACTCAGCCGAGGGGAGAGGAGATGGCCCACATGTCTCCAACAGGCAAAAAGCATGCCCTATCCCACCATCCTGAGAAGCCCTCTACCTCGGCGGCTGTGTTAGCCTGGTTTAACAAGGACATGATGTGGGAGGCAGATGCTTCCTTAGCCAAACATTGGGCCTGCGCACAAAAGCAGAGTGGCCACAAGCATTCTAGGGTCTGTTGCTATGCTTACTTTTCTTCCTTCTCCTCCTCCTCTAGGTCCACCATTAGTCCCTGGGTGAGGGACTGCATGATTAAGGCATACCAGGCCAAAGGTTGGGTCCCCTCACAGGGAATCACTGCACACTCAGTTAGGAGGGACCGCCACCACATGAGCTCTCCACGTGGATGCTCCGCTGGAGTAAATCTGCAAAGCCACCACCTGGACTCACCCATCCATACTCGTTAAGCACTACAAGGTGGATGCTTTCCCTCTGCCAAAGCTGCTTTGGGCAGGAGGATTCTCCAGAGGGTCGTGGCCTAGATACACTCCCACCCGAGGATGGGGGGGGGTGTCACTGCTCAGGTACATCCCATTCCCGTCTGCTGCACTGATCAAGAACACAAAGTTGGACTTACCATGCAGTGTCCTTCTGGTCAGCAGAGAGTGGAGCAGACAGCCCCACCCTGCAGCAGAACCTAGCCTTTGAGGATACCTCTCCGGGCAAGGCGCCTTTTGGCTGCAAACTTTCTGGATAGTGTAGTAAGGTCTCCTGTTTCTCCTCCTTTCACTGTCAGGTGATGTGCTAATGCTGCTTGCTCTATCCACTGTTTCTGTAGATTATTATAGCTGGGACACGAACTGCAGAGGGAGAGAAGGTCCCTCCCTTCTTGCTGGCCACCAACTAATCTTTTTTTCCAAGTGTTGACTCTGCCTCCAGGGGAAGTTAACCCATTCCTGTCTGTTCCACTCTGCTGACCAGAAGGACACTTCATTGTAAGTCCAGCTTTCCGTTCACTCTGGACACAAAGTCCAGGTTGCTCCTCCTACACAAACCCGGCTAAAATGAATGAAGCTGTGATCCGAAGGGGGCGTGTGTAGGAAATGTTCTCTGGATTATGTTCTTCTATCTCGTGTTGTGCCGGTTGCTATCCTGGGGATAGCACATGCCAGAATGTTCCCACTGTTAATTTTTATGTAAAATGTCTGACTTCTGAGAGCTCGGCTTAAGTATTTTCAAAAAAGGAGAAAAAAAAATATTTGCCTATTCTGTTAAATGATCACCTATTTTTTTTTCACGCTTTGGTAGAAAGACAAGTGTGTTATATTTTTCTCAAAAGATTACAACTGGTTTCTTTGATATGTTCTGATAGTCTTAATATGTAGTAATTAGGTTCCCAATTCCTGACAAATTTGGGAGAGATGAAAAGTTGTGTTTAATTTTTTTATTTAATAAGTATTTTGGTAATTTTTCAGCATGATACTGTTCTTGATAACCACTAAAACAAAAATAACTACTGCAGCATCTGCTGTAGTTGTGTTTTAATTATGTAGGCTGGGGAATGTCCACAAAAGGCGCTTAAAGGAATATGGAAGCTCAAACAGCACAATGGCCCAAAGTTTTTGTTATAAATGTAAATAATTGGCTTTTTTTAAAAAGAAAAAGTAGAAAAAACAAAAGCAATGTCATAATTATGCTTAACTGCTATGCAGGAAATGGAAGAGGGCATTATTCAAGCTTGTGATACACTGCTTCTGTTTTTCCAAAAGCACCAAGCTAATTAGGAAACAAATGGCTGTAAAAATATTTCTGGCTTTGCTTAGGAAGTAAATTTTGCTAAGGGTTTGGCCAGGGTTTTTTTTTTTTTCCAAGAGTATACAGTTTACACACACCTTCTCATAATGTGAAGCAAGCCAGCAAGGCCAAAAATGTTAAAAGAATATAATGGAATCTCTTCCTTGTAAAACTTGTACAGTATGTGGTGACTTTTTTCAAAATACAGCTTTTTTGTACATGGTTTAGAGACAAATTTTGTACATGAAACCCCCAGACCAATAGACTATAAATAATTCTGAAGGACTAGCTAGAAATCTGTAGTTGCTTTTAAACCATTTTAAAATGCATTTTGGGGTAATTCTGTTCTTGTTTTGTTCTTTGGACTGTGCAAAGACTGGAAGCTAGGTTTGCATTTCTGAAAGGTGACTTTTATTCTGCAAGAGTTCATAGTAACTTCTTGAGTGTGGTAGATCTTGGAACATGTAAATTCTTTGCTTGTAATGTTATCCTGTGGCTAGGGTGTTTGGCAGAGAGCTGGCTGCTACCCTGTTTTACTTTGGGTCTAAGCTTAATGTTTTCTGCAAAGAGAAAAAAGTGCACTGAACTCTCCACTACAAGTCAAGATGTGGTAACCTGAAACAATATCAAGGCAAATTGCGATCTAATACTGCTGTCAGTTTAATGTCCACTGTGTTTTATACAGTATCCTCTTTTTTGTTCACTTTGGAAATTTTTACTAAAAAGTTACAAAATAAAATAAAGTATTGTGCAAACAAATATAAGGGTTTTTTTGAAACTTGAAATGCATTAATAAATAGACCTGATGAAATCACCCTGGAGGTTGAGCTCTTTCTCAAAATTGAAGAGCAGTCCATTTTCATGTGCCTGCCTATGTTTCACTGCCAGAAGCTGGCTGTGCTTCTTAGTAGGTCTCATTGTATTGGTGTGGCTCAAAGAGAATGTCAGATAAATATGCCCCAAATCACACTGCTGATGTATCTGGAAACGCTTGTGGAGTGTCATCTCAGTACAGTGCTATGGTGTGATTCTTTCTTACACTATTTGCACCTCATTGAAATGTACTGTGGAAGGGTTGGGGGGTATTAAGGTATGGATTATGGTCTGTTTCCGGTCAGTGTCACTATCACATGTGTTTGTAAGTAGAGATGTTGAAGGCCTGGGGGGAAAATCAGGAAGACTCGAGGGGTGGGGAATCCTGGTTTTTTTCTGGGCATTCACATCTCTATTCATAATTCCCATTCTGCCCCATTTGGGCATTAATCTGTGGTTTTCTAACTATGTATTTAAATGTTTTATCTCAATGTGCGTATTTCTAAATGTACTGTATTTTAAAATATGCATTTGTTAACACATTTTGTTGCATACTTGAGCAGGGAATTATATCACGTAATCAGAAATGTGAAATCAGAAGTTACATTCCAATCAGCATATTGGTCGTCATCCCTTATATACCCAGCTGATCACTGCGCTCTACAGGTGAGGGCCTCCTGCAGACACCATCTTATCAGGAGGTCTGTTCCGCACAACATAGGAAGCGGACCTTTAGTGTGGCGGCACCTACCCTGTGGAACTCCCTACCCTTAAATATTAGACAGGCGCCATCTCTGTTATCTGTTCGGCACCTATTGAAAACATTCCTCTTTCAGCAAGCCTTTTAAGTAGAGATCTTATCCCAGTCTGTATCTGTGTTGGAATTGCTTTTTAATATATTTTTAAACTTTTTAAAAAATATTTTTTAAAAGCTGTTTTTAAAGCTGTTTTTAAAGCTGTTTTAATATATTTTAAAGGCTGTTTTTATGATGCTTCAAAGTTTTTAGTGCTTTTGTTTGCCACCCTGGGCTCCTACTAGGAGGAATGGCAGGATACAAATCAATAAAAATAAGAGGTGCAGATAAGTATTCAACCCCTCTGCTTTGGAAACTCCCAGTCTACACAAATGAAAGAAATTGCCTTATTGAGGACACAGTTACCTTAACATTGGCCTCCACCTGTGAACCATTAAAATTGCTGTCACTTTGTCAAGATAAAGACCCCACTGCTGAAGGTCAGGCTGTGGATCTGAAGGAAAATGAAGACCAAAGAGCATTCTACAGAAGGTTGAATGTAATACATGTGCATAGATTAGGAAAAGAGTACAAAATAATATCCAAGTGTTTGGATATCCCAGTGAGCGCGGTTGGATCAATAATCAGGAAGTGGAGACTGTATCACACTACCCAGGCACTGCCCAGAACAGGCCATCCCTCAAAACTCAAAGCACTTGAACAAGGAGACTTATGACAGAGGCCAACAATCACTTGGAAGGAGCTACAGAGTTCAGTGGCTGGGAGTGGAGTAATGGTGCACCCGTCAACCATATCAAGAGCTCTGCATAACACTGGCCTGTATGGGAGGGTGGCTAGAAAGAAGCTGTTATTCAAAGTACCATCTGAAAGCATGTCTGGAGCTTGCCAGAAAGCAGGAGAGTGCCCCAGATGTGGGAAAGGTTTTGTGATTAGATGAGACCAAGATAGAGCTTTTTGGCCAAATCTCAAAGCGCTATGTGTGGTGCAAACCTAATGCTGCCCATGCCTCAAGACACACCATCTCGTCATGCTGTGGGGATGCTTCTGATCAGCAGGGACTGGGCATCTTGTTAAAATTGAAGGAAGAATGGATGGAGCAAAATACAGGGAAATACTGCAAAAGAACCTGCTTCAGTCCACTAAAAAACTGAAGCTTGGGAGGAAATTCACTTTTCGGCAGGACAATGATCCCAAGCACAAGGCCAAAGCAACATTGGAGTGGCTCAAGAACAAAAAGGTGAATGTCCTACAGTGGCCCAGTCAAAGTCCTGATCTCAATCCCATTGAGAATCTGTGGCGCTCTTTGAAAACTGCGGTCCCCAAGCGACATCCAACCAACTGAATGACCTGGAGCGAATCTGCCAAGAAGAATGGGCCAAAATCCCTGTGACACTGTGCGCAAAGCTGGCACATACCTACCCCAAAAGACGTAAAGCTGTTATTGCAGCGAAAGGTGGCTGTGCCAAATGTTAATATGTGTGGGTTGAATACTTATGCAAGCAACATGTTTCAGTTTTTTATGTTTCTTACAAACATTTCCTAACAAAAAGCCAATGTTACCTTAGAAGCATTGATTTTGAGTTTCAGTGTTTCAAAATAAAATATACAGAATGAAATAACGTACTATTTGTAATTCACTAATATGAGAGCATTGGTCAGGGGTCTGATTACTTTTGCAAGGTGCTGTATGTACATGAATATTCCACATAGAGTTAAATTCATTTGCCAGGATACAAGGTTCTGTGCAACTAGTTTTGGGCTGCTGACCAGGGTGGGATGGGGGTTGACCTGTCTCTTAAATATCAACCTCTTCTTTTCACATGGCAAACAGATCTTGAATTGGAGTCATAATTTCATGGGAATCATAGTAGAGTTGGAAGGGGCCTATAAGTCTAACCCCCTGCTAAGTGCAGGAATCTAACATAAAGCATACCTGACAGGTGGCTGTCTAGCTGCCTCCTGAATGCCTCCAGTGTTGGAGAGCCCACCACCTCCCTAGGTCATTGGTTCCATTGTCATACTGCCCTAACGGGAAGTTTTTCCTGATGTTCAGCTGAAATCTGGCTTCCTGTAACTTGAGCCCATTGCTCTGTGTCATACACTCTGGGATGGTCGAGAAGAGACCCTGACCCTTCTCTGTGCGACAACCTTTCAAGTACTTGAAGAGTGTTATCATATCTTCCCTCAGTCTTCTTTTCTCAAGGCTAAACATGCCCAGTTCTTTCAGTCTCTCCTCTTTGGGATTTGTTTCCAGTCCCCTGATCATCCTCATTGCCCTCTGAACGAGTGGACGTTTGTTTGCGTCCTTAAAGTGTTGTGTCCAAAACTGGACACAGACGTCAAGAACAGGCCTAACCAGTGCCAAATAGAGGGGAACTAGTATTCCATGCAATTTGGAAACTATACTTCTGTTAATGCAGCCCAAAATAGCATTTGCCTTTTTTGCAGCCACTTCACACTGCCTCATATTCAGCTTGTGATCAACAAGAATCCCAAGACCTTCTTGCATGTATTATTGCTGAGCCAAGTGCCCCCCATCTTATAGCTGTGCGTTTGGTTTCTTTTTCCTAGGTGTAGAATTTTGCACTTATTCCTGTTAAATTAACATTCCATTGTTTTCAGCCAATGTTCCAGCCTATCAAACTCCCTTTGAATTTTGTTTCTGCCTTCCAGGTTATTAACTATCTCTCCCAATTTTGTAACATCTCTAATTTGATAATCATTCCCTGCCCCTCCTCATCCAAGTTATTAATAAAAATGTTGAAGAGCACTGGGTCCAGGACTGAGCCCTGTGATACCTGGCTTGGTTACCTCCCCACTTGTAGAAGGAGCTATTGATAAACTCTCTATGAGTATGATTCTCTAACCAACTGAATCCATCTGATCATTGTTCTATCCAGCCCACATTTAGCTAGCTTGCTAATCAGAGTATCATGGGGCACTTTGTCAAAAACTTTGCTGAAGTTGAGATATATTATGCCAACAGCATTCCTACAGTCTACTAAGGAGGTTACCCGATCAAAAAATAAGATTAGTCTGCCAGGATTTGTTCTTGACAAATCCATGTTGGTTTCCTGTAATCACTGCATTGTTTTCAAGGTGCTTACAGGTGGATTGCTTTATAATCTGCTCCAGAATTTTCCCAGGGATTGATGCCAGCCTGACTGGTCTGTAATTCCCAGTTTCCTTCTTTTTGAAGATGTCAAAGACCCCAGAGGGTGCACCAACCCCAACTCCCTTTTCCCAGGGCAATTTCTCCAGGCTGTCACTCTCCGAGCCTTTCTTCTTACCAGGGCTGAATTACACCAACACCAACCCTGTAAGGTAGGTAGGCTGCCACCACCCCTTAACTTGGTTTCCCACTCAGAGAAAGGGGAGCACCAATTAGAATGACAGATTCCCAAGAGCAAAATCTATTGTTACACTCTCTGCCCTGGAGTATTTCGCCAAACCTGAAACAGTAGTTTGTAGCGTTGCGGTCAAGCTGCTGGATTCAGAGCCAAATCCCCAAAGTGACACATACCAAAGTAATAGAAGGTAGTTTATTAAATATATTAAATGTGCATATAAAAAGAGCAGCATACAACTTCCTTTAAACCCAAACACCCTTAACAGGTCTAGGCATAGTCAACACTTACATAAAACAGTGAGAGGTTCACACAGACAAAACATAACAAAACTTACTAGCCTCAGCTAACACTTCAGAAAGCATAAGAGCCTGACTCATTTTAGGCTTCACACAACATCATATAGGCGAGTCAAGACAGAATAGAGGGGACCCTTTGGCATAGTTTTGAGGTGGATGCAGTGGCCTTTAGAGCTGCTGCTACATCCTTCATTTTTGCCAGGGCAATTTTCTTGTGGGCTGAGGAGTTGGGAGCAATGGATGATGTTTCTTAGTCTCAAAGATTCTATGAAAAAGATTTCTCAAGTTTCAGCCTTGTCGGCGGATGCTTCACTGGATGCACTCCAGTTTTCAACCAGGTCAGTGGCAGCTACTACAGTGGCTAGGAGGAACATCAGTTGGAGGTTGATCAGGCTTCTCAGCAGATGCTGATTGGCCTGCATTTTGCTGGTTCTCAGCTTTTTGGTGAACATCTGGAAAAGCACTTAGTGGAGATGGACAAGAAAAAGGCACTCCCTTCAGTTAAAAAGGATGACCAGAAGGGATGTCAAACTAATTATGTTGCCAAGCCCAGGGGGTATTTTCAATTCAAATCCCGCTAGGGTAGACTTGGTGGTGGGAGGGGATAGTCCTGCTCCAAACAGGCTGGGGATGACACTCTTCCTCATCCTCATCCTCATCCTTTTTCCAAGAGTGCCAAGAAGGCTGCCTCCACTTCACACAACCAGGACTCTGGATCAGCTTCCAGTGGGGTCCCAGCTTCTGCATTTTGGTGTTCACCACGGTGTTGGTGGCCTTGGTCGCCTACCTGTGCACCAGAGGGATCCATTTTCATCCCTATCTGGACTATCTTGCTCCCTCTTGGGAACAGTATCTCTAGGACACACAAGTGACTCTTTGATGTCTGTAGTATTTGGGTTTTGTAGTCATCATGGAGAAGAGCTCCCTGACTCCCATGCAATCTCTGACACACTTGGGAATGATTCTGGACACAAATTGGTTTTGGATCTTTCTGACTCCGGAGCGGGTCCAGAAGGTGTTACGATTGGTAGAGCTGGCAGTTGCATCGCAGTCACTGGACCTCATGACCCTGGCTCAGCTACAGGCTATAATGGTCTCTTATTATGGTCTGGTTCCATGGGCTCAGAACCATTCTTGTTTCCTTCAGCAGATTATCCTGTCCTTCCAAGAAAAAATCATGTGACGAGCAAAATTGGAGGTGATTCTTCCAGACAGGCTGCACAGGGATCCGAAGTGGTGGCTGTTCCCACAGAGTCTGCTCAACGGTGTGAGCCTGGAGTATCCTGAGCAGTTGGTACTCACCACCGACACCGGTCTGTATGGATGGGGAGCCCATTTGGGAAGCAAGGTGGTGTAAAGCATCTGGAGCAGCCGGGAGATGCAGATGGGTATCAACTGCCTGAAGTTGATGGCCATTTGATTGGGACTGATCTCCTTTCAGGTATATGTCCAAGGGGCCCACCTGCTGGTTCATACCTCCAACACTTCGGCAAAGGGTATGTGAACCATCAGGGTGGGACTCATTCAAGGCCTCACATCTTGGAGGTCAACAGGCTTCTGTGCTGGGCAGAGTCCCACCTCCTGTCCCTTTGGGCCAAACATCTGGCTGGGGTGGACAACCTGATGGCAGACTGGCTCAACAGACCCTCCATCAGGGAATCAGAGTGGCAGCTTCACCTTCAAGTCTTTGCCCAGGTGGCAGATCAACTGGGCCACCCAGTAATGAATCTGTTCACCACTGCAGAAAACACACAAGTGGTGGCATTCATCTTTGTTTCCATGCAAGAATGCATGGAGGGTAGATGCACTGAAGATGTCCTGGTCCAAGGGGCTCCTCTATGTGTTTCCATCCTTCTCATTGTTTCAGTGTGTATTACAAAGGGTGCATCAATTCAGGGCGGAGGTGATTCTGATAACACCTTACTGGCCTCAGTGCCCGTGGTTTCTGGATCTACTCAATCTACATGGGAGCCTTGGAGGATTCCAATGAGTGAGGACCTGCTTCAGCAGGGCCTAGTGGTTCACCCATGGCTAGACCTCTTCCAGCTGGCAGCCTGGAGGCTGAAAGGGGCTGGCTGGGTTTTTCTGCAGGTGTTCTTGACAACCTGCTCTCCTCCTGCCAGGCATCCCTCATTGGAACCCTCAATGGGTGTACTCAGCAACGTGGCGTTTCTGTCTTGGTGTACCATGATTGGTGTGGACCCCACCTCTCCAGATGTTAACGACCTGCTTGGTTCTCTCCAGGAAGAAGTGGAGAAGGGCTTGAGCTGCAGCACCATCAAATGCCAAGCAGCAGTGCTGAGTGTCCTGCCCGAAGTCGAGGGATTCAGACTCAGACTTTTTCTTTTTATTAAAAGAATAGATACATCCAAAGCAGCTTGCCTCATTAACCTAACTATTTCTAGGAACTCAGCTCCGCTCTAGCTCTAACTAAGCATGACTTTGCAACTCTAAGATGTTGACTGAGCAACCGGGTCCGCTTAAGTAGGCTTGGTTCGCTCGTGCAAATGAAGACTCCGCCTCAGCTCAGTCTGTTGAACTTCCTGCCCCATAAACCTCCATGCACAGGGCGAAGGTGGCTTGATCTCAGCTTCCTCCTCTGACACAGGGGGGCTGCTAACTGTCAGTTTGAGTGCGGGAAGCTGGGCAGCACTCGGCTGGGAAAAGTCTGACATGCACGTCTGAGTCTCTGGTGGCAGCGGCGGCAGCAGCGGCGGCAGCAGTGGCTTGTCCAGTGTCAGATGCGCTAGGTGGCACTTCCACAGGGGATCCGGAGCTGAGGGGGCTGAGCTGTCCAAGATGGGGGCTGGGGCGGCATGTGAGTCCATCCTGCTGTCTGCCCCCTCCCCGGGTTCCCAGTCCAAGTCCTCATCCTCTGTTTCGCGCTCGTCTATCTGCCCCCTCCCTGCATGGCTCATGACACTGAGCAGCATTTTGGCCAGTCTCAGGGGTCTGGTGGTTTCTTTGCACCCTTTATACAATTGGTTCATGAAGGGGTGAGTCTTAAGTTGCAAAACGTGGTTCATAGGTTCCATAACTGGAACCTAATTTGGGTTCTTAATGCTTTGATGGGCCTGCCTTCTGAATCCATGGTGACTTGCTCTCTTAAGTTGCTGACTCTCAAGATGGTGTTTCTGGTGGCTATCAATTCAGAGCTGGGTGCCATCTGCTAATCCTCAGCGGTGCATTTTTCATTCAGATAAGGTGGTGTGGCCACCTGATCCCTCCTTCATTTTGAAGGTCATCTCGTTATTTCTCCATTCCTAGGAGGTGGTGTTGCTCTCATTCTGTCCCAGTCCTTCCTGTTTGCAGGTAAGGAAGCGGCACGCCCTGCACATCTGTCATGCCCTGCAGTTCTGCTTGAACAGAACCCAGGAAATCAGAAAATCGGAATTCCTGTTTGTTTCTTTTGCAGGGCCTTCAGCTGGCAATCAAGTTTCCACTTCTTCTATTGCTCAGTGGCTGGCAGAGGCAATTGGGGGCAGCCTGCGAGGCCATGGGTGAGCAGCCGCCACCAGGGGTGTTGGCCCATTCACTGTGGGGAGTGAGGGGGCTTTCCCATTGTTGACATCTGTAAGGCGGCTACATGGGCCTCAGTGCACACCTTCAGTAAGCACTATTGGGTAGATGTGTTTTCTTAAGTGATGATGCATTTGGAAGGAGGGTTTTGCAGTGAGCTGTTCGCATGTTGCAGAGGAATCCCTTGGGTGGGACTGCTCTGTAACATCCCTGTCAACACAGTGACCTCCAGTCTGGCAAAAGCAGAAATTTTATTTACCATGAACTGCTGTTTGCAGACTGGAGGGGAGAACAATTGGCCTGCCTCTCACTTCCCCTGCTTAATGGGAGCTGTTCTGTGCAGTTGATCACTGGGTTGGAGTGGTTTATGACTGGGCCTCTTCTGAGTTTCTGGTTTTTGAGCCTGGTCATCTGCAGTTGTGGTTATGGGGTTTTCTTCCACGTTTGTTTGGTGAGTTTTGTGTGTGTGTGAGGGGTTGAGGAGTCGTCCTGCTCTGCCAATTATTCTGGTGACAGGGGTGGCTGCTCCCCCAGGAGAGGGAGCAAAAGATTGGAATAGACCCTGCCTATCACTCCCAGAGGGAGGAGCTTCTCTGGCAACAGAGCCTCCTCCACTCCAGTCTGCAAACAGCAATTCACAATAAGTAAAAATTCTGCTTTTCTCTGGCGTATTGATTTTGTGCCCATAAAGTGTTTTAGGATTATAGGCCATAATCCCAACACATTTTATGACCACAAAAGTCAAGACTAACTTTCACACCAGTGTTAAGCTTGAGATGGAAGACTTCATTTTACTATGGCTGGTATGGCTAATGGAATGGCTTTCCCGCTTGAAGGACGCAAACAGTATATTTTCCCCAGTTGTCTAGCAGGGCTGGCCCTATCAGTGCGGTGGCCACTTCAGACAGCAGATACTGGGGGCAGGGAACAGCAGCACAAGGTGCTGGAGGGTAGCCGTGTGGGGTGCAGTGGAAGATGCTGTCCCATTACCACCATGGGTGGAAGATGCAGCTGCCAGTCCAGTCAGCTAATATATGTGGCACTGGAAAGAGCACCATTTTGCCCTTTCCTTCAAGCAGAAAAAGACCTTGAGGCCAGCCCTGTTGTCTAGAAGGCAGAGACATAGCAAATTCCAAAGGCACCTTCCAGCATTTTGTTGAAGCAATTTTATGGGACTCTCCCTTCCATAGCAAAGTGTGTACATTGTCATCTATGCAGTCCATCTGTACAGTAATACGTTTGTATAATGCCCTTTCATTTCAATGGGGTTTGCACAGGAGAATGCCCTAGTGGACGGTGCCCTATTTTGGCATGGTCTTCTTGAAGAGCAGCTTTTATAAACTAACTCAGATCTCACCACCCTGGTGCCCTCCAGATGTTTTGGACTACAACTCCCTTCAGCCGCCGCCAGTGCAGTATAGGAAGGATGGCGCCTGAACTAAATCCATTCTCTAAAGTTGTTGCATCAAAATGTAACCACGTTCAACATTTTAAAAGTATGGACACGGTTTAGGATTTAATTTTAATGTGTCAATAAACATGGAACAATTCTTGTTACTTGTGAGATCTCATCCTCTAAGAAATAGGGAAAAATTATCCTCGACCTTTAGCCTGCATCAAAGTGCTGTTAAAGTTTTCCAACCAGATCAGACCAGATTTTTTTTTGTGTAAAATTGTATATTGCTTTATTAATAGAGTTGACAATGCAAAATCCATGCTCTGCAGCAATCTATAAAATATGCATAATCTTGGCTACTTAACAGCTGATTTAGGTTATTTCACAGTCTATTCAGCCTTTATTTCTGTAATCAACCTTCTCCTGGATATATGGAAACTATTGTAGATTTGGATCCAGCAGGGTTTTTATGCCTTTCCCCACCTCATCTTATATATGTTAAGAAATAACACACAGAAAAGGTACAGCTTGAAAGGAACTGAAGAGCAGAACCAATTCTTCTGGGTTCTTGCTGATCTGTATCCTCACCTGAGCCGCTGGGAGCTGACTTCACATCGAACAAACATTTTCTCCTGGCCTGGGTAGAGGTGCAAATTATCGACGCTTTGAGAACAAAATGTCATTCTACACAGAAGATTTGGGGGCGGGGAGAAGACAGATTTAAAAAAAATACTTATTTATACTTGTTTGTAGTTTATTTTAATAGTCATCTTTCCAAGGTGATGTGCCATGTCTTAAAAAGTGCACTCTAAAAATGGCATAATAAAATACTAATTTGGAAACTTCTAATGAGTAGAGCAACAGTCAGCCCATCATTACAGAGCAGGGCTCATGGAGGGTTAAATCCATAAAGAACTGCATCTGTTCTTTGATCCCAGGCTGAGGTCTGAAGGCACATGAGGCCAGCTCCCTGCTGAAGCTAAGCAGGGTCAGGTCTGGTCAGTGCCTGGATGGGAGACCGCCTGGGAACCCTATGTAAGCTGCCTTGGGTTTCTAGCATGGAAAGAAAGGCGGAGGATAATTGTAATAAATAAATAAATAATAAATATATGAATAGTTGAGAAAAGTAATTGACAGTAAAAGCAATGAAAACAAGGACAAAATGTACAGTAGCAAATAAAGCCAATCCTCACAATGGCAGCAACACCAGCTTTCAGCACAAGAACAACTCTGCTGCCTCATGGGATATTGCTAGGGAGGTGATCAGGTGGACTTTCCACATAGGGAAGCTGCCTTAAACCAGTTCAGATGATATGTCACATCTGTCATAGCAGCGGTAGAGCACACGCTTTGCACCCAGAAGGGCCAGGTGCAGTCACTGGCATTGTTAAGCAGCCTGCACTCTGAGAGCCAGTCAGACAGCACAGAACAAGAGGGAGGGGGGGTTGAGACTGTGTGAGGCAGCTTCCGGTCTCCCTCTACTATTGCCCACTCTCATTGGCAGCAACTTTCCAGGGTCTTTGGCAGAAAAAGGTTGTTCTCCTGGTATTTGCTCCTTTACTGAACTGGGGATGCCTCCGAGGATTGAACCTGGGGCCTGCCCACATGCAAAGCACCTGCAGCCACTGAGCGGCAGTCCCTCCCCTCTCCAGCAGGACAGTGTCTATGTTGTTTTTAAACAAGGATGCACATTTTCTATGGTTCTGTGCAAATACAGAAAATGCAGGATTCAAGGCCTTGGTAATCTCTGTTCTTCCTTTTTTTTCAAGAAAGAAATCCCTCCTAGTCCCAGTGCAGACCTTACTGTGAGGACAAAAAAGAGGGTTAGCTTGCCCATTCAAGCTTTCTGCCTACAGCAAAAGTGGTCAACATGTCGTCTTCCAGCTAGCATGACCAATGGAAGGAGGAGTCCAGCAACCTCTGCAGGCCCACAAGTTCCCTCTCCTGGAGCTGACCATGGCTGTAGAATGAAAGTGGGACTGGAACTGGTTGTGCTTATCCTTTAATGCGCCCTTGGCCAACCTGGCATTCTCCAGATGGTTTGGACAACACCTCCCGTCAGTCCCACCCAGAATGGACATCGATTGGAGTTGTAGCCCAGAACACCTGGGCAGGCTACCAGGTTGGCGAAGGCTATTCTAATGACCCAGGCCCCCAGCAGACGTATAAGCAGTTAGTCATCTCAGTCCCATCACACTTACTTCTGTTGAGTTTCGCCTGCCTTGACTCGTATCGTCTCCATGATAAGTCCTGGCCGACGGTCCCCCTTTCTCCATGGGATGATGGTTTGAACAGTGTTCCAAATGTTTTCCCAAATTGCAATTCCTTCCCACTTCAACTTGATCATCATCAGCTCACCGATATCAATTTCCAGAGGAACAAGGAAAGTGTATGTTTTATTCCCAGTAATGCCTTCGACTCTAATGGGGGCGGGGAGAGAAGCCACAATCAAAGGGTGTTAATAACCAACTAAGTTGTCCTTGGCATAGACCCATTGAAATCAATGGTCAAGTTACTTTGAGTAATGCTGGATTTCACCCAAAATACCTGCTGGGATTCTAATCCACCATCTATTCATTCATTTGTACGGCACTTTCCCACCAAGCTGTGCTTACTATATAACAAATGAACAGCACCAATGTACCAATTCAAATCTAACATAATATACATAATATAATGTACACTTCCCCAAAAGCAGCAGTAAGTAGCACAATGCCCAGTTTATTAGGATCCTCTGACAGTCATAGAATAGAATTTTATAGAATAGTTTCAACACATTGAGCTTTAAAAGATACTCATCAGCCAACTGAAAGGCAGCCTTTACCTTTTCATCAGAAAGACAAGCAAGTTTGCAAAGAAGTGTTGTCTTTTAAACTGCTAGCATGACATAACTCCATCAAAGAAAAGGGAAAAAAGTATCTAGCCTCCCATTGATTACTTTTCTCATTCTCTGAATTCCTGTGCCATTCCTAACCCCAGCTGGTCTCTAAATGTTTTGGAGCCCACCTCCCATTATCCCTGACCAGTGGTCATGCGGAAGGCTGCTCTTTGTTAATCTGTCACAAACAAACTTGAAAGCCTCATCATCACTCCATGCACTTGTCAGAGCAAGAAGGAGCTGTTATTACACTTGCACTCTGGCAATGACATCACCACCCTGTCTTTGAAGAAAGCCACCTGCGCTCCCTCTTTGATACACCATGGGCAGACATCCCCAGGGATGGGGAACCTTTTTGGCTCTGCAGGCCGTATCCTTGTCAGGTCAAGTTCCCCATGGACCAACTTCCCCACCCAACATGGTTAGGAACCCCTGTACAAAGTGGCAAAAGGGAAGCTTGGCTCTCCCACCCATCCACTGGCAGGAGGCCCAAAGGCATATTGGATTACTGTGCAGAGCTCATAAAGTACTTTGCGCAGGGGTTCCCACGTGTCCAACACCCAGCTGCCTGTCTGGTGGGAACTGCTACGCGAAGTGCTTTGCAAGCCACACACAGCAATCCAGCAGGCAGCCAATGCTTGCAAAAAGCAGGCGCCTATCAGTTGCGCAAGCAAAGTACCTGGTGTCTTGCCAATGGACAACTAGGAGCGCACCTTACAGCTCCCAACTGTGCACTGGCAGACGTGTCTCCACCTGCCCCATAACCTGATGTCGTCATGGTCAGGTGGGCGTGGTTTGGCAGCAACGGCCTCATAGGCCAAATTAGGACCCATGACAGGCCAAGTCTGATGCATGGGCTCAAGGCTCCCCACCCTCGTTCTACGCAAAAGCCAATGGTGCCAATCCCTCTATGCTGATCCACAAGTGCTGCCCTCAGAAACAGATGTTGTACCCAGCAAGGCAAAGGAGCGCACTGGGTGGTACCTGGCACTCACAAAGTTATGGAGAGGTTTTCAACGTCGTCTCTGCTGCCTGTCAGTGAGATAGTGAACGTTGGATCAATTTGTCTCTCTTTGAATTCGTTGATGAAATGGATCTTGAACTGATAGTGATAAACTGCAGAGCGGAAGAACAAGGGGCTGAAAACACACATGCACACAGACACGCACATTATGTGGCTCTCTTCTTTCTCCCAACTGCAGGGGTGAGGCGCCTTGGGCCCACAGGCCAGTCGGGGTGCTGTTTCCCCCCTAACAATGCCCACTTGGACGTCACTGGGTGACATCAGCTGAAGGGTGGTGGGCAGGTTCAGTTCTGCTGGGGGGGCCCTCACCAGCACATTCTCTGCAGGAAACATGCTGGTGATGCAAAGAGCAGGGCTCATCAGCTGGTGCTGGAAGCATTCAATCCTGCCCAGCACTGCTTCCCCGGCGTGTCTCCTGCAGGGAACATTATGGCAAAGCAACCCCCTCCCCCCACCCCAAGGGCCTATTTTGATAGGTGGGATGGGATCAGCCACCTGACATCATCATGATGTCAGATGATTGGCAGGTAGGCTAGGCCACGGACCTGTCAAAGTTTGCCCTGAGGTGGTGGCCCTATTGGGCCAAAAAGAAGTCAAGTTTTACTTGCTTTTCAGTGCCAAGGAGAGACAATTTCGTTCTCTGGAGCTTTTCATAGATGACTGGTTTTTTCTTCTGGCTTTCCCTGCTTTTATGGCTGACTTTACTGCAGTTCCATTTATCTGTGTTTTTTTTACATTTGATTGTTTACATTGCTTTTAATTTCAATTTTTTTATTGTAAGCTCCCAGGGAAGCTTTTTGTGGAAAGGCAGGCTGGAAATCTTTGGCGTTGGTGTCTCATGCGTGCGGCTTCTTCTTTCTAGGCGATGTTCATCAACAAGGTGACAAGGATAGAAAAGGAATCATTCTTAGAATCACCCAGCAATAATGTTGTTGATTCAGAGCAGGGCCAGCACCAAGGGTCAGCATGGTTGGGCATCTGCCAAGGGGCCACACCCCAGCAGGGGCCCCTTGATGACCACCCCTCCATGGACCTGTTCCTCTTCCTCCTCCTCCTCCTTTCCCTGCCTCTCACTCCCACAAGCAAACAGCCGCAAGGGTGGCCCTTATTGGCTCTGTCTGGCGGAAAGAGGAAGCAGATGGTAGCGATGATAGGAAGAGGAGCAGCAGCAGTGGCAGTGAGGAGGAAAACTCTCTGAGAAAGGCAGCACTGAGAGTGCCTTATCCAAGGCCCCGCGAAACCTTGAGCCAGCATTGACAGTGGCGCTCTTGTGCAGCTCTTGTTCATTGAGGGGGAGGGGGCTTGTGCAGGTGAACTCCCCATTGGATGATGCCCCAAATCCCTGCTTGCTTTGAAATTTGCAAAATGCAACCATGTTGCAGTACGTCTGGGTCATTTCTGGTGTGTTCTTTTTGTTCCTGCTTGGCATTCTCACATGATCTCTGCAACATCTTGAGGAAATTGTCCCAGATCATTTGACAGGGCCTGAAATAATAGCTGCACTGTAATTCTCCATTGGCTACTATGAAAGGCCACTCTTGTTCTATGCACTGACCTTTTGGATAACTTAAAATTCTCAAAACGCCTTTTCTTTTGAAGGCAGCAAACTGCACTCCCAGTGGAAATCTAGTGGGGAAAGCAGAGTGCTGGTCCTTATGGGAGTGAATGTCATGCCCCCAAGTCTGTGCTATAAATCAGGAAGTCATCCTGATTTGAATCTCATCTCTGCCATGAACTCAAATGACCTTTGGCAACGTTGCATCTTTTAATTTCAGGCTGCAATCTGGGGATAATCTTGACTTTACAGAGAGATGTTGTAACACAGATAACTAAGGTAAGCACCAGAAATCATCTGAAATGCCATATAAATGCAAACTAGTACAGAAGTGATTTCCTGTACCATGAAAGTTGCAAGCCCAGGGATGCTCATCTTACACATCTCTGTTTTTTAAGATCTGTGGATTTAGCCGTGCAGCGATGGGGACTGCTCTTTAGGGAGTCGATCCAAGCCCTTGTGCTGCAAAGTCAACCCTTCAGAGCTTTGAAGTGCTAAGTCCTGTTTGGGATGGGTTGACTCTGCTCTGCCTTTTTAGTATGCATCGATTATTCTATGGCACTGAATAGTCATTAAAAATGTATCTGCTTTTATCCTGGATTGGTTAATAGTATGTTGTTTTCCCCTTTTACAGCACTTTGAGTAAATGTTGAGTAAAACTTCTTGAACAAACGACACTGTTGTCGAAAAGTCTACTTGGCCTGTGGGCTCCTTGGGAGTCATGGGGTTTTGCAAGACTGAACCAGGGGAGCATCAGGATGGAAGGCAACATGCCATTAGAGGCAGGAGGGCTGCACAGGGAAAGACTGCAGGATATGTCACTCTCCCCACCCCCGGGCCAAGGAGAGACAATAAATTGCAATTCCACTTTAAAAATGCCCACTACTCCTGTTATCTATTTGCCCTTTAACAAACCAATGCAAGTGACTGTATGTGCCTTCCTGCTGTAGACAAATGCCAGATAAAATCTGGAGTACCATCAGAAGGAGGAGGTCATTTGCCACCCTCTCTGGCCTGGTTGTGTCAGAGCGTCAAATTAATCAGAACAAGCAAGCAAGAAAAATCTGCAAACCCATCCCCCCACACAGACGCCCCCAAATCCACAGGTTGCTCTGCTGTGTTGTGTAAGCAGACTTCTGGTGGAGTGAGGCTAGGCAGGCTGGGACCTGACTGCGTGCTCGCTTGCTTTTGCCCAGCTCTCAGCTGAGCCCTTCTGATTCCTGGGAGGATGCTGCCTTTGACTGGGTCGGACTTTTGCTCCATCTGGCAGCAGCTCTCCAAGGTCTCATGCAGGGGTCTTCCCCAACACTGCTGCGACTTAAGGTCCTTTTAACAGGAGATGCCAGAGACCAAACCTAGGTTTCTTCTGCATGGAACATAAGCTCAGCCACTAAACTGTGGTCCCTCCCTAAGACAGGAGATCCAGCAGTCCGCATTTGGTAGGTGGTTGCTCTAAGGTTGTATCTCAGTGGCAGAGCATCCGCTTTGCATGCATAAAGGTCCCAGGTTTAATCCCCAGGATTGCTAGCTTGGGCTGGGAATGCCTGAAATCCTTGGAGAGCCGCTGCTAGTCACTGTTGACCAGAATAGCCAGCATGGTGCCCTCCAGATGTTGTGGACTACAACTCCCATCAGCATCGTTCATAATCACGAATGGGTATGTGTGTGTTGTAATCCAAAACATCTGGAGAGGACCCTGTTGCCTCCCCTTGGTGGGTAGACAATGGTGAGCTGAGCGGGCCAAGGATCTGAGCTGGAATCAGCTCTTCCCATGTCCTTGCTCCTCCTGTACATAAACAAACCCACTTGGAACCACTCCAAGAAGCAGAGACTGCTTTATTTATTATCTGTTAACTAGATTTTGTAGTATTTTATTTATTTATTTATTTATTTATTTATTTATTTATTATTTGATTTATATCCCACCCTTCCTCCCAGCAGGAGCCCAGGGCAGCAAACAGAAGTGCTAAAAACATTTTAAAACATTATAAAAACAGGTCTTAAAATACATTAAAACAAAACAACGTTAAAACCATTTTAAAAAGAAAAGCTTTAATTATTTATTGAATTTATTCTCTTTGTTGAATTGGTCCTATTTGATTCTCTTTATAGGTTTTGTAAACCTCCCAGCCCCCCTTCCACATATTCTGTATTTTGAGAATGTGAATGTTGGTTGTAAGCTGCTTTGGGCTCCCTCAGAGTGGGAAAGTGGCAGATAAGTACAATAACTAAACTAAACATCCTTGCTGAGCAGAATGGGACCAAGTGAGATGTGGAACAGTGGTACCCACAGAAAAGCTTAGGATTCCCCACCATTATTGTTGTTGTCTACATTTATATCACCCCTTTCTTCCATGATGGAACTCAGGGTGGGTGTGTTCCCAGATGGTCTCCCATGCAGACACTGACCAGACCCTAGTTCTGCTCAGCTTCAGCAAAGTGGCTCAATCAGGTGCCTTCAGACCCCTCCTATCCCAAAGTAGCGATGTAATGGACAAAGAGAAAGGGCCGGGGGGGAGGGGTCCTCCCTTTTCTGGCTACATCCGGGGGCTAGTGTGAGATCTAAACTGAGGACATCCCAACAACATGAGCTTAATCAATGGAGGGTGTGCTAGGAAGCAGGGGAGAAAGGGATGTTGAAGCCTATCTTGAATCACCAGGGAACATAATGCATAACTGCATTCTCTTGCTCTATCTGTTGGGAATAAGCACACTTGTACACTTTAGTACAAATGTAGGGTGATGTCCCCTCTAGCTAGATTTGGGGACAGCTCTGTTTTTGTTTACAGTGATTTAACTTCCTTCCCTTTGTTTGTTAGTTGAGTTTTTGCATATTGTCCATTAGCCACAGAAGAGTAACAGAACGTTTTATAATCATGGACTAAACTTACTATCTACTTCTGCCTTTTCTCTCCAAGCTAAAACCTGTGAAACCAGACTGCATGAAAGTCGCGAGTAAACTGCTTTTATACTTTTTACTACAGAAAACTTTCTTTTATTCAGCTAGTCTGTGTGAGGAAAGGAGGTAGGGCTGGTTAGTGCTCAATTGTTTTGCCAGTTTTACTCTGCTAGAGACAGAACTACAATTGTTCTTATCTCATATCGCAACACCATCCTCATATGCTTACACCAACCTTTGAAAGGTATCTGGGCTCGTGTCTTCAGGAATAGCCGCCGGCTGCCAAGGACCCTCTCCTTCTGGATATGGTAACCAAGGATGTTGCACCTCTTGGCCCTGCAGCTGAGGCACCGTCCCTTGTCAAACATCTGCATGTCTTTGCACCAGTAGCCCATAATTTGCTCATTGTCATGTCGCAGGGAGTCAATAAACAGGTGGACTGACCTTTCATGGGCACACTTCACTGTCTGAGCCAGTCCTGCAAAAAAAATAGGGCAGAAAAAAATAGCGATTCTGCAATCTTTTGTCCATATGAAACAGAGAACTCTCAACCTGGTCTCTTATTTCCAACACTCTGCTGACAATTTCCTTCCAACAAGCCCCCTCCTGTACCCACCAATTTTGGGTACAGAACCAGCTATCTTGTGTTCCAGATGTCAGGGGTGAATGCCTCCTCCTCTTGAATCACTCTGTCAGCAGAGCCAGGAGAGAGACTGTCAGAAAGCTGAGAGGAACAAGAAAGGGGGTTGTGCTTGAAGAACCCAAGACTTTGCGCCTGGCAGAGAGACCTTCCCTGAGGACCCATCCCTTCAGAAACAGCAGCAGTAAGGAAAAGGCTTTCTAGGGCCATGATGACAGCAAGAGCAGCCAGTAGACCAGTCATCTCCCTCTCTATCTTCTGAAATGCTGGGCTCTACATGGCAGGCAGCAAAGCCTAGGAGGCTTCTTCAGCTCCTGGGGGCCATCACAGGGACTAGTGGGCTTGTGTTCTGTTTGTGGGCCATGAGTAATACAAGCCTGGATGAGGGAACAGCAGGAGAGGAGGCCATAATAATTGGGGAAAGCAGGGGACAAAGGGCAGAGCCGCTGTGCTGTGACAGAGCCACTATGTGGCCCCTGAAGCTCTTTCAGCTGATGCTTAGAAACACTAAGCACCCCCCTTCCTTGGGCCCACACCAAGCAGGCTTCCACGCTCATCTCTTTAATCCAAAGTAGAAACTTTGGGCGTTATGATTTCATTCAGGATAAGGGGAAAGACTAGGTGGGCCTGATCCCGTTACAGCCAGGCTCTGCTGACATTCTGGTGTTCTTACCTGTAATCCCATACTGTACTATGTGATTGTAGACATGCATGATGTGGCATCCAGGCTGAAAATTTCCCCCATTGGGGTAGAAGTCAAAGTGAGCGACGGGTTGCTCAATGCCAACACTGATGCCCATGTGCTGCTGGGTGAATGTGTGGATGGCGTCCACAAAGTCGGCATCATCTGGTGATAAACGGTCCATTGGGGACATGCCTTCAAAGAGAGGGCCCGCAGGATCAAGGCCTGTAGGAAATGGAAATCATGGCTTATGATAATTGCACCATCTCTCTGCGCAGCCCTTGACAGAGTACAAGAGGGCAGTTGTCTGCCTGAGGGCAGGGCAGCCATGATGTAGAATTCAATGCAGGATGGATGAGAGAGGGGCATAAGGGAAATGGGAATGCGGTAAATATGCCATTTATGTTGGGGTGCAATTGTGAATCTGGCCACAAGCTGGCTGAGGGCTCATACTATGACCAGGGCTCACCTTTCCCATCCCCAGGATTCAGGGGACATCTTGGACTGGGAGGAGAATGTACCCTCTGAAGCAGACTTTGATGTCCCTGCCTCCAGAGGATCCCATGATGCCAGCACCTCTCTGGTCTGAAGAGGTGACGTCACCCTCTACAAACTCTGAGGACTCCAGCTGGGAGGCCTCAGTGGAACAACAGTCCCCCTTGGGCCGCCAGAATCCACGGCTCCTCAAACAGGCAGGTCTCCTTCAAGAGCTGAGGCTCTACTCTTGGGGTTAGCTGGTCAAAGGGCGCTGCAGGCCTATGCAAGGCTCAGTCGGATTTGGCCTGGTGCCACTCAGAGCTGTCCATGGTGCTGCGTGCCTGGCTTGTTTGCCTTTGGGACTTGGGGCTGGGTTTGCCTGCAAGAGCCTGGCCTATGCTTGACCAGACTGCACTTCCTGGGTTTGGACTTGGTGCTTGCAGTGCATGGTGCAGAACAAGCCACTGGATGCGGCTGAGATGCTGCTCTGCTGGCACAATGGTAAGCCTCCTAGTGTGGCGACCCTTATGCTGCCAGAACCCCCTGGTATGCACATGGAGAGGGCAGTGGGCATAGCTTTCTTGCTGGAGGAGTTTTGCTGGCAATGGGGGGAGGGACTGGGACACATCAGAGCAGCTAAGGATCCACTGGATCCTAAGCTCTCCCATTCCGCTGACATGGCTCCAAAAGAGGCCCCAAGTACGCCAGCTCTGGGGCTGGTGTAATAAATAGAAAATGGGGGGGGGAGCAGTTGAGTAAGTCTTTTGCCACCCCCCACCTTGGCTACCAGGAGTCAACAGGGCTTAGGAAATGGCAGTAGCTCTGCCAAGGAATCTCCCCACCAACACTATAGGCTTGCTCTGCCTGGTGCAGAGCAATGGAATGGAATGGAATGGAAGCTGGGGGAACTGGGGGCCACAGCACCACAGAAAAGGTGAGTACTGAGGAGGAATTTCACAAAGTTTGAGGAAAAACACTGAAAGCTGAACAGTGTCAATTTTCCTAAGGTGGCAAATCCCAAATGACCCTCCTCCCTATTCATCATCCAGGGAGCATCAATGATGGCCACAGGTGCTGCACAAGAGCAGCTCTTTTTGAAAGCCCTCATCAAGCTTCGCTTCCGCCTCCAGTTTAGACTACTGCTTCATTATCCTCAGTATTGGTCTATGAGCTTCATTGGCTCTTGGCTTACAATAATCAAATGGGCTGGGCCAGGCCAGGCAGGTCCCAAATTTTGCTCTGCCTTTTCCATCCACTCATCCTTTCATTGTTGTTGGAAGGAGTCACCTTGGACACGGGAATATACAGTAACCTATTGTCTAACTGGGTTCAAGGAAGCTGTCAACAGCCATGAAAGACGTGGATAGAGACTGCTCTGAACTAAGAGGTAGTTTTCCATTTGCAAAAGGTCTCCTTTGCACTTTCAGAAGAAGGAATGTGATAAGCAAGAAGGAGAATGCTGTGCTACTTTATACTTCCTGTAAGCATTTGGAATATGAGGATTTAATTTCAGGAACCGAATGTCCTGCTTTATGGTCTATGGCTGCAAGCCTATCATCCTACCTGGGAGTCAAGGTGATTCCAGACAGATGTCTGTTATGAAACTGTTGCTCCACAGGTAGGCAGGCAGGCAGGCTTGCATTTTTTTCATGTCTACATGATGTCATTGGCATCAAAATGCCAGCCTGTATCTCTCTCCCCCACACCTTTCTGGAGGAAATTTGATATATTAAATACTGTGGCCAGACCCATTTGTAATATTTCAATGACTCATACACAGCTCCCTAAGTGTCACTGAACTCAGAGGGGCTTACTTCTGTGTGGACCTCAAAGGGCTGCACTGCGCAAGCCATTATTATTGTTATTGTTATTTAAATTTATACCCCTCCCTTCCTCCCAGAAGGAGCCCACATTAAAATAAAATGGGCTTGATCCAAGGTAAGAGCACAGCCCTATATCTGTCTACTCAGCCCTACTAAGTTCAATGGTGCTTACCCAATGTAAGTGTGTGTAGGATTTCAGCCCAAGTTAGTTGAAATCAGTGGGTCAAGTTAATCATAAGTCCCACTAATTTCCATGGGAACCGTGTTTAGCTCATTAGCCTGGATCCAACCCACAAACAATAAAGTCAATAAGATACTGAAAAATATTTTTAAAATAATTCATTTAAAAAGCATGAAATAGCATGAAAAATAGTATGTATAGTAAATAACCCTATAATATAACCCTATGCAAATGACTACAGTGTAAAAACCCTTACAATCTGAAAAAATGGATTATTTAAAAGGCCTAACCAATCAATCACCTGAGCATCAGCAGGCAAGCCTTTCTGGGGAGGGCATTCCAGAGCCAGGCACTTACACAGAAAGCCCTCTCTCCAGTCACCATCCACCTCACCTTTGAAGGTGTGGGAACTCAGGGAATCAGGCAAGTTCATGAATAGGCCCTTTGGATCCTGGACCTGAAGGTCAAGGGGGCATTGGCTTGGCCCGATCAGACCCAAAGGTTTGAATAAAAAGGAGTCTGACTTCCTGTCTCTTCTCCTGTATCCAATCACAACCTCTGTATTTCAAAATTATTGGATGCCAACAGGATTTCCTAGGCTTGGCACGCTATATGTGGATTGGGCCCCCTACATTCCCCACCCACCCCTCTCCCCACAATCGAGTGACAAGAAGTGCTGCTTACGTACATATATGGCCAACACAACCAGTTATTTTGAATCCACACTCCTGATTTAAGATGTATTTATAGAACAGATTTTTAATCTGCCTTTCAGAGTTCCTGCCCTCAAAAGGCATTTTGCAACAGTTATAAATAGTTCAAAAACCATAATCATATAATGATTAAATAACATATAAACATTAAAATGACATTAAAAAGATAGCAGCAGCTAAAACAAGCATAGTTTGACTGAACCAACTCTCAGCCTAACCTACCTTGCAGGGTTGCTGCAAAGATAAAACAGGGGGGAGGACCCAGGAGGAAAAGCAAGGTGCAAATACATTATGTCATATTCACAAATCTTGCAGTAACGGGGGAAAAACAAGCATAAAGGCAGCCCCCCAACTACTTTAACTGTAAGATTCCACAGGTTTGATATTTTATAGCAAAATACAACCTCCCCTTACAAAACTTGAAAGCGTGTACAGTGTGAGTGAACCTATTCTCAGCTTGAGATTTGAAACACAGTCCTTTGCTATGTCCTCTCAGACATGATTTACAGCACAATCGTAACCATGTTCACCTCAAAATAAGTCCTATTGAATTCAGTAGGGTTTATTCCCAGGTACTTGGGATTAGCATTGCAGCTTTTCTCTCAGAAAAGTGAGAATAGGGTTAAAGCTTCATATTGGTAAGGTTTTGAAAACAGGCTATGAATTAGACAAATAAACTGCCCTCTTCAGCAGCCCAGGAAAAATTGAATTTGTTTGATTCCTTATCGTTAGGAAACTATAACACATTGTAATGTCATCATAAGCTGAATGTACACTTTTTATTTCTGTTCAAAAACATTTGATAGATAAAATGAACAATATGCTACTTTTGCAAGTAATTAAAAAAACCTGCATGTGCACTTTTATTATCATCATCACTGAAATTGCCTACCAAGTTCCTGCTGTGATCTTCTGTTCTGAACCTCGTGCTCTACATATGCAAACAGAGGGAAAACTGGGCACAGGCAGCCACACATGCTACTATAAGTTTACTCAACTCATGTGATGTGCAGCAAGCAGGAAAAGGCAACCGATTTCAGTACTTGCAAGGGGTTCTAGCTATTGCTTGGAGGTCAACAAATCCCTTGTCTATCACAACGCTGACTTCATTTTTTGGCTAAAAACCTGAAAGGGCGGTGATTGGAGTAGCCAGCTATTAGCTCATTTTTTTAACATGTTGCAGGGGTGGGGGAAAGCTGATTTTGGTGTGTATCTCTTGATCCAGAGCACTTAGGAACTTTTTCATAAAATGAAAGTGAAGAGCCTGGGGCCTCTGGTCTGTCAGTGGATAGCCTTAGGATTCTGTGCTCAGATGATGTATCCCAGGAGGAAAGGCTTTCAAACTTCCTTCTAGAACATTAGATCATTGATATTATATACAGACTGTAAAAATGAAAGATATATTCCAAAACCTATATTAGGCCCTTTAAAATAAACTTTTAGTGGGCCAACCAAACTGCCAGGAACATGGTGTTAAGGTTTTGAGCTCTCCAGAGCTCTTCATCTGAGCAAGAGGGTGGCTGGGAAGAGGAAAAAAAACTGACAGTGGCTGATGGTGACACATCTGGGAGGAATAGCTGCAGAGGCTGCAGACATTCAGGTGAGACTCGGTTGGGTTTCAGGTCGCACTTCAGCTGCTGGGAAGAAGGAACATGCAGTGGTTGACCCTCCCCGCACCCATCTTTGGGAATGTAAAATCTGGCTGTTACCAGGCCTGTCTCCAGCCTTAGATGAAACATGCACGTTCTGTGGAGGCAGAAAATGGGAATAAAGGGAAAGGAGGCAGCTTTTATTATTCATGAAGCTGGAGATTAATTTTTAGTAGCAGTTGGAGGGAATGTTCCCTCCAAGAACAAAGTCCCATTAAAGATTAAAGATGTACTTTAAGACACTGTCCTTCAACCTGAGGTCCCCAGAGGTGGCTGGAGTGCAGCTCCCATCATCCTTGGCCAGTGGCGAAGCTGGCCGGGGTTGATTCTTTTTTTAGTGTCCTGTCAATCCTGTGAGGGGAGGGGGGGTGGACTGAATAACTGAAAATCATGATGTTGTATGTATGTATTGTATATTTTTGAAATTCATAATAAAAAAACAGAGTTTTAAGGTCATTGTTGCTGTTGCAAGTGCAAACTGAGGATGGTTGGGTTACTGTTTAAACCAGGGGTGGAGGGACCCAGGCCAAATGTGGCCCTCCAAGCGTCTCTGTCTGGCCCTTGGGACTCTCCCCAAGCCATGCCCCCCACTGGCCTTACTTCATACCCTCCTTGAGAGCTTTTGGCTTGGCTGGAACAAGTCCTTGAACACTGATGATGACACTGTCTAGATGGAGACAATGCAATGGAGCTGCCCTTAAACAGGTGGAAGTGCACCATGTCTAAAGAACCCCACCCTGGACCCAATGGTTTGTAATAACCACTGGCCCAGTCACAAGTATTCCCTTCTTGGGCAAGATGGTGGCAGAGCAGTTGCAGGAGTGCCTGGAGGAGTGCCTGGATCCTTTTTAATCTGGGTTCAGGAACAATTTTAGGACAAATCAGCCTCAGCTGCCCTGATGGATGGCCTGTATAGAGAGTGGGACAGGGAGAGTCCGACTCTGCTTCTGCTTCTTGATCTCTCAATGACTTTTGATACCGTTGACCATGATATCCAGGTCCAGACTATGTTGTGTCCCCATAGACCTTGTGCTATCATGTGCCACAGGGCACAGTCTTGTCACCTGTGCTCTCCAACATCTACATGAAGCTGTTGGGAACAGTCATTAGGAGTCTGAGGGCAACACAACTGTATTTTTTCCATAACATCTTATTCAGGAGAGGCTGTGCAAGATCTGAACCATTGTCTGGCCACAGAGGTGGACTGGATGAGGGCCAATAAACTGAGTTTGAATCCTGGGAAGACAGAGGCACTGTGGGTGGGTGGGTGATACCTGTGTCCAGGAGATTGGCCAGTTGCCTGCTGTGGATGGGGGTGCACTCCCTCTGAAAGAAGAGGCCTGTTGTTTGGGGTGCTCCTGGATCCATCTTTGTCACTGCAGGCTCAAACAGCCTCAGTAGCTAGGAGTGCCTTTTAAAAGTTGTGGCTAGCATGCCAACTATGGCTGTTCTTGGACAAGGATATCTTCCTGACCGCAGTGATTCATGTGCTGGTAACTTCCACACTTGATTATCACAATGTGCTCTGTGTGGGGGCACTCTTGGGCCTGGCCTGTTGGCGAGGACAGACTCCTACCAGCACTAAACTCTGCCAGTGTTTAAAAGCTGGCACTGGTTGCCTCTATGCCCCCAGGTCAGGTTCCGTTTTCTTGTAATTATTTAAAAGGCCCTTAACAACTTGGGTCCAGGATACCTTAATGACCACTTGATGCCTTATATTTGTGCCCTGTCGCTGAGGTCTTCGGGGAAGTCAGCCATGTGCATTCAGTATTGTGGGTCTGATTCTGTGGATTTCCCTCCCAGCTTCTCCACCCATGGCTTGAATGAGGGTTTGTGAGGTTCATAGAATCATAGAATAGTAGAGTTGGAAGGAGCCTCTAAGGCAGCCTTTCCCAACCAGTGTGCCTCCAGATGTTGTTGGACCACAATTCCCATCTTTCTTGACCACTGGCAATGCTGGCTGAGGCTGATGGGAGTTGTGGTCCAACAACATCTGGAGGCACACTGGTTGGGAAAGGCTGCTCTAAGGCCATCAAGTCCAACCTCCTGCTCAATGCAGGAATCCAAATCAAAGCATTCCCGACAGATGGCTGTCCAGCTGCCTCTTGAATGCCTCCAGTGTCGGAGAGCCCACTACCACTCTAGGAAATTGGTTCCATTGTCGTATGGCTCTAACAGTTAGGAAGTTTTTCCTGATGTTCAGCTGAAATCTGGCTTCCTGCAACTTGAGCCTGTTATTCCATGTCCTGCGCTCTGGGACGATCGAGAAGAGATCCTGGCCCTCTTCTATGTGACAACCTTTCATGTACTTGAAGAGTGTGATCATATCTCCCCTCAGTCTTCTCTTCTCCAGGCTAAACATGCCCAGTTCTTTCAGTCTCTCCTCATAGGGCTTTGTTTCCAGTCCCCTGATCATCCTCGTTGCCCTCCCCTGAACCTGTTCCAGTTTGTCTGCATCCTTGTTGAAGTGTGGAGACCAGAACTGGACGCAGTACTCAAGATGAGGGCTAACTAGTGCTGAATAGAGGGGAACTAGTACTTCATGCGATTTGGAAATGATACTTCTATTAATGCAGCCTAGAATAGTTTTATTCTTCTTACCTGTAATTCTGCCAATCTTTTTTGTGCCCCGAATGTAGCTGCCGGCAAAGCCCGAGACGTGAGCTCCGAGGCTGTATCCAATCAGGTGAGCGCGGCCTCTGGAAAACTGGACTGATTCCTGGAAGACAGCCAGCAGAGGGGATGCCAATCAAAAGTGTGAGCATGCAGTCGTGGGCTAGACCCGGGGTTGATGCCTGAGGCAGAAAATCCAAATGGCCTCCCCTCCCCTGAGTTCACATGGGGCCACAATCTGGTGGAACGTCCTTCTGAGCAAGCCCCATTGAGATGGAACAGTCGCCCTCTTGCATCACTTCCATTTATTTCAATGGGGCTTGCACAGGAGAACGTCCCGATGGATTGTTAATTTGTCACATTTGTATCTGGGCTGTTCCTTCAAGGGATCATTAACATTTTATCCTCACAATGACCCTGTGAGGTAGGTGAGGCGGAGAGAGAAGAGAGAGAGAGGTTATTCCAAGCTCACAGGCAGTGTGCGCCCCGACTGATTGGGGATTTGAACCTGGGTTCCCCAGTCTGTGTGTGACTTCTCATCCAGTCTTCCCAGCCAGCCTACTGCTCTACAGGCTCCCATCATCCCATCCCACTGGCCATGCTGCTGGGGCTGCTGGGCGGTGTTGGGCTCCAGCCACAACTAGGGGCTCCACCTTGGGGGAGTCTGCTCTAGTCAGGCTGACTAGACCAGGGGTTCCCAAGCTGTGGTCCATTTAGTGTTTTTCTTTGGGATGGCATTATCTAGATAAAGGCTGCACAAGAAAAGCCCCGCCAGGTCAGACCAAGGACCTGTCCAGCAGAGGTCCCGCCTGCCTTGCCTTCTTACTTACACTCAGTCCAGTGATTAAACTGCTTGTCTGCTTCCTCCTCCTGCTCCTCCTCTCAGTGTTTCTCTTGTAGAACTCCAGAAGGAGGAAGGGTAAAAGTAGAATGAGCTAACTCCGCCTCTCATTGGCTCTGGCTGTACCTACTGTTGGGCTCCCTGCCTTTTGCCCCACCAGTTCCAATGGGCACCAGCCACCACCGGGCCCATGATCTAGTCCAGCTTCCTGCTTGTGGCCAATCGGATTCTTCTGCAAAGCCCACAAGTCAGTAGCCCTCCCTTTCTGAGTCCCACTCTCACTCTCTCGTAGCTGATATTCAGAGGAAGATGGTCTCTGTAGATGAAGTTTTGATTTAGCTCTCATGCCCTGATACGCCTATCCTTCATGAATTTATTTACTCCTCCTTAAAAGCTGTCTAAGCTAATGGCCACAACCACATCCTGAGGCAATGAATTCCATAAGTTAACAGTGCATCATCTGGCGCTGGTTTAATCACACTCTCTTGGGCAGACATTGCAGGGAGTTGCTCAATCTACATTTCAAATAGTGCAGGAAATTGTGTTCCTTATTACTTAGTGTGGCAGAAGGGATGGCTTTCCAGATATGAACCTTGGCATGTTTGCTAATTTTGCCTTTTTCTTCAAGTAGTACTCTGCCTTCCCTTGAGACACTGGCACATTACAAGACAGTTCTTGTCCGAAATGTAAAATGCCTCAACTATACCAGAATTGGCAGTATGACAGGATATAGAGGGAAGCCCGGGGGGGCGGGGGGCGGACACTCCACTCTCCCTAATCAATACTGTATACACTTTACTTCCTTGCTTAACTTCTGCCAACCGGGATACACGGGATCTCTTTCCCTTCTAGGCTAATACCCTCTTAGAGTATCTTCAGAAGACTGTATTGCAGCAGCTGCGGCTGCAGTCCCACAATCAATAGGAAGCTCCAAGCTCAGCCTTTGAGAAGAGACCGTTTCCTTATGGTGCATACTCTGTTCCTCATTGTACAGGTGAAGCGTTTGGAAAGAGCAACACACACAGGCAGGGGCTGCTCCATGCACAGCATCAGCCCTCCAAAGGCAACAGCATCACTGCCCTTACCAAAAGTGCTTTGTGTCAGCCAGTTGCAAAAATGCAGACTTCCTTTTCCAGCTAGAGTCAAGCTGTCTCCATTCTCTCTTGCTGCACATGCACCCAGTCAGAACAAACTGGTTTGGGCAGGTGGAGGTGTGCCCCCTGAGTAATGTTCCTGGCTGAACTTAAACATGCCTGTCAATCAGCTACGAAGGCACCTTTCCTGAGAGGGAGCTGTGGGTGTGCAAGCAGTGGAAGCATCAAGAGAAGGTGTAAGGAGGTCTCTCCGCGGGTCGATGGAGCAGTTGGCAAAATCAGTAGCTGCTGCAGTCACCCAGAGGCTTCCGACCATATAGGTGCATGTTAACCACCCTGGGATACTGACTGATGAAGGGCAATTAACAAATTGAACAAATACATAAATAATAAAATGGATAAATTATGGGCTCCTGTGCAAATCTGCTGTGATGCAGACCTACACCTAGAAGACACCTTGAAGACTTGTTTCTTTAATGCCCTTGGCCAGAACAACCAAAAAACATTTCTTGCATCCCTATGTGTTAAGCACTACCAAGCCTCCCTTAAATTCATACCTATCTGGATGGCAGGAAACAATTCGCCTCCATATTTCCCACCTTCTAGGGTGATTCCCAGATTTAGAATTCACTTGATATTGCCTGTCTATGTGTCCATCGCACAGAGAGCCGATTCCACTGGCTGTTAGCCGCGTAGCTGTCACTCATGAGCCATGACTCCTTATTTGACAGCCAAAGCCATGGAACCGTTCCCCTTGGTTTTCGTCACTCTCTGACTGTCTCAAGAGGCTCCAAAGGACACTGGAGTCACTCAGACTGTGCTTGCGTGGTGCCACAAGACTGTTCAGTATAGATTTAGGAAGACCAGTAAGCGATGCTTATTTGCTTTTATCGCTCAAACCCTCTTTCTACTATGTTGGTCTGTAGATCCTCCTTTGAAAACAGAAATGGACTGCCTTCAAGTCGATTCTGACTTATGGCGACCCTATGAAGAGGGTTTTCATGGTAAACGGTATTCAGAGGTGGTTTACCATTGCCTTCCTCTGAGGCTGAGAGGCAGAGACTGGCCCAAGGTCACCCAGGGAGCTTCATGGCTGTGTGGGGATTCGAACCCTGATCTCCCAGGTCATAGTCCAACACTCTAACCACTACGCCCTTTAATCTGACATAATTCATTTTGAGGCATGGGTGTGACTGGATTCCTGTACCACTCAGCAGATAGAATTCCCTTAATGCTGCTGAGATGGTTTGAGTTACTCTACAGGTCATGAAGCTCACTGGGTGACCTTGGTCCAGTCACTGCCTCTTAGCTTCATGAAAACCCTATTCAGAGGGTCCCCATAACTTGGAATTGACTTGAAGGCAGTCCATACAGGCTTTAAGTCACAGGTGGGGGTGCTCCAGAGATTGCTGGCCTGCAACTGCTGTCATCACCTCTGACCATTGATCATGCTGGGTGGGGCTGATGGGAGCTGGAGCCCCATAACATCTGGAGAGCCACAGCTTCCCCACCCCTGCTTTAGGTTAACAGGAAATCAGGAGGGTCAGATGGGCGAAAGCTTGACTGGCCGGAATGCAGCTGGTGGTCCCCCTGTTCTTAATTAAATAAGCCATAAGCCAAGGGAGGCTCACAGCTTAGGCTGGCTAGAAGCAAAGGCAGAGGACACATTGCCAGTGGTCTGCTCTGCAGGGTTGGGGCTGGGACTGTTGACCTTACCTCCACATCAGCCCATAGATGTAAGTGGCCAACACTGGACACATTTACAACTTGGAAGTCTGGGGAGCAGGGGGGGGGAGGACAGACAGTAAAACACTCACACAATGCTATTCCACTCCCTCTTTGTCTGAGCCTGCTTACCTCCAGCCATTCCAGGAACCGAGCTATTTCTTGGCCAATGCGGCGGGTGTTCTGTACAGCAATGGGGTAGTGCTCAAGGGCAAGGGTGAGCCAGTCAGTGATGATCACATTGGTTTGCGTCAGCCTCGATTTCAGCGCTTCAGCCAGCTGCCAAATCCACCCTTCTAGTCTTCCATCCACCTGCAGTCGTAGGAGAAAATGATGTCTGTAAAATCCCTTGCTGGCTGCGACATTTCATGAAACCCAAGTAAGGGTATGCCTGGACGAGTGCTCAGAACCAGACAGGGAGGCCATGTGCTTCTTGCCAGTTCCAAACTATGTGCCTGGGATGACTGTTGGCCCCCAATTGTGTCCATCTGTTGTAGCATATTAGAAGGACAGAAGTTTTATATTTCTGTACCCTACATTTCTGGAATGATGACATATTTATATATATATATATATATCTCTTCAGAGAATAGAGGGGATTTCTTCTGCATTAGAGGCCAATTGAAAGAAATGGCATCCATACATGAGAACATGTTTTTTAAAAGGTGTATGGTTGAGACCATGACTAAATAAGGCTTCTCAGTGCCTTCCTCCAGTCCCTGTGCTGGTTTCTAGCTGCCCAGGGCTGTGAGAATCACTCGTTTTAATTTTTTGTTTTTTTATGAGTGTTTATAATATACCAATAAGACAAACACATGATTGGAAACACTGCTACGCAGGGCCAGAACTGGCTCCACTTCCATGTTGTGAGGACATGTGGCAGAAACTGGTGACACGTGCTGCTCTGTGACACAATGAAAGTCCTGCTGCCCACCTCCCCCAAGAGCCTGCCTACAGTTGGATTTGAAGATATGAGGGCATCTATGAGGATCCTGTCCAAGAAAGTCTGCATAATGCAGACAGTGCACCCCCATCCCCCTGTAGTCCATTTTGGGAGATATAACCCACAATTTCTTTTAACCACGCATTTGCTCAGAATGGTGTGCATAAATGAACTGAATCAGAACTGACAGAGATGAGCTCTGAGTAAATGCCTGCAATGGTCTAGAGTTATCCAAAACACTTCATTAGGCATTCTTGGAATAGCAAGAAATGGAACCTGGGCAAAAGGAGAGGGAATCCTGAGATGGAAGAAGGGGTAGGGTGTTTCTGAAAAATTGCATTGCCCATCTGCTGCCTCAAGATGGTGCAGTCTGCAGGTATTGCCGTTAGATGGTTAAAAAGAAATGTAGCAGGGTGACATAGAGAAATTTATTCATGGGGATAGGAGGTGCCAGGTCATTAAAAGGACTGTGATGCAGATGGGCTTCTGCATCTGTTAACTGATTACCATGCCTGTCTTTTAAAACAGTCCACATCATTAGAGGCAACAAGTTGATAGCCTGGGTAGATGCAGAATTACGGTGTAATCCATCTAGGTAGAGGACTCTGCCCTTTCAGGCACTAAACAAGACACTCGTAGGAACTACCGGGAACCCCTTTCTGAGGACCACTACGGGTGCTTGGGTTAAATGAGCTAAGAAGCTGGTCCTGCCAATTATCACCTCTCACACCCTTTTTGGAGCATGCCAGTTTTAGACATGAAGATAAATATCTCCAGTACAAAGCCTGGGAAGAGAATATAATTGATTATGTGATCTGTATAACAATGGCCAGCGATTATCTGAAGCAGAACTGCTTCTAAAGGAAGGCAATTTGAGACCTTCCTGGCTCCAGCTTCATCAAGTTCAAACGTTTGCCAGTTTGAACATCAAGCATCAGACACCATGGGGACATCTCAGCTGGTATGAGCACATGTGTGTTAAAGCGGATGATGACCCAAGGGGAGTGATCTCCCGCATTTTAGGGGCCTTGATAGGGGAGATTGTTGGGGACTCTATGGGACTAAAATGGGGAGAGGGGAAAGTTGGATTTAGGATGAGAATTGCCCAAGGGAACATGAAAGGCTACTTGAGTGAAGGTGCCCTTGACATCAGTGTCAGCTAAAATCCAGGAGAGAGCTTTTAAGTAGTGCATAGATGGCACTCGACTCAACTACAGTTGCGTAGGATAACCCCTGATATTTTTAGAGACTGTCAGAGAGGTTGTGGGGAGGTCAGGTCCATCTTGTATTTGGAGTAGGAGTGTTGCTTTGCACAGGAATGCTGAAAATGGTCTTTGCTAAGATATCCGTTATCAAGGGACAATGACTCCTTCCAGAGCTATCTATAGTATTGCTGATGATAGACCTGTCAAAGGATGCCCGGCTAATCCACAGGAAATTAGTAGCACTTGTGCTTGTAGCAGCCCATCCGGAACTTGCATGTCACTGGAAAACAAGGGGGTTCTCAATTAAAGGATGGCTCAATAAGATCTGGGATATGGCCTTGTTGGAATGTCTGGCTTACCAATACAGGGCTTATTTATTTATTTATTACATTTCTACCCCGGCATTCTTTTCATGCTAGAAACCCAAGGTGGCTTACGTATGGTTTCCAGGAAGTCTCCCATCCAGGCACTGACCAGACCTGACCCTGAGCTGGCCTTATGTGCCTTTAGACCATAGCCAGGGTTCTCTGTGGAAAGCCAAGGGGGACAAATTGGACTGGATCTTGTTGCCCTTCTTGTCTTACGTGAATAGAGATGGTCAATTGTTGCAACCTCCCCCCTCCCAAATACAGCTATGGTGAGAGTACATCCAGTGGACCCCCAAGACTTGGGGACATAATTAACTCTGGCAACGTAGCAAAATCTGGGTGTTGTGTTTTCACTTTGCATGCATCCCCACCCCATCAAATGTACTCTGCTTGCTATGTACATGAATTTTGTTATATTGTTTTATCTTCTGATTATTGATTTTTTCAAATATTTCAATTTAAAAATAAAAAAGATGGTACAGTCCACGCCACCAATACAGGACTTTACTGCCTTATGTGTAGGCCAGGCCAAAAAGCGGCCTCCAAGGAAGAATGAAGGGGAGGGATTTTGTATAAAGCCTGATTTATCTATGTATCCAAGTCCAGCTTAACAACGACCAGGATGAAAAACAACAGTAACAGGAAGTTCATTACCGACCATCCGTGGACTATCATCACCAAAGGAAGGGAGGCATTGAAACGACATTTCTCAAGAGTGACCAGCTGGTTAAATTCGATCAGGCAGCCTTCTTCAGCAGTATTTGAGTACAGCAGGAACTTGGTCTGGAAGTGGTGGTGGGCAGTCCTCTGAACTGACTGCACTTGTGGCCCTGAAAAGAGACATTTTGGAAACAGTCACCAAAGGCATTCACCTACTGATTTTTCTTTGGCAGGTCAGTTGCATCCTTTTGGTAAGATGGAAGGAAATTTTGCAACCTTATCAGGTTGTTATTTTGAATCAAGAGGCTTCACTGATTAAAAGGCCTTCCCAAGAGCTGAGGGTTATGGTTGCCATCTTCGTCCTGATAGAGCTCCTGCGTCCTTGCTTCTGGACAGGCAGAAGGTGAGGTGGTGAGCTTTTTCCCAACAAGGTAACATAGTGATAGGGACGTCTTCTCTGGCTGAATTTCTGCCTGCCGTGACACGCCTCAGTGCTCCAGATTGCCAGAAAAAGGGCTAGTGGTAAGAAGGTCCAGCAAGAAAGCTTTGTTGCTAATGTTGGATCTCTCATTCAGTGGGATCAAAAAGTCAAACTGATGAGAATGCAAAGAGGGTAGCAAAGACTCTGAAGCCCTTGGAAAGGATCTCTGTAAAGGTACATCCCCTGCTCAGACTCCCTTTTCCCTGGGTACTTCATCCTTCACTGGCCATCCTAATACCACATCTCCCTCATATCTTGAAGAGTGTGTGTGTGTGTGTGTGCGTGTGTGTGTGTGTGTGTGACAGAGAGAGAGAGAGAGAGAATTGTAGTGCCTTTCACTAAGCATGTTGTTGCATCATCTGGGTAGGCCAATTTCTTGCCATTTTCTTTCCTTTTCACAACTTTTCATTGAAATATGTGTGCATCTCAGATAGGGATGGGGGAGAAATTCAGGATGGCGGGCATTTTAATATGAATCTCCCTAATTCACACTTCCCAAAACAATACACAACTGAAATCCATCTCTCTTCCAGAATTTGCACCTCTCCAAATGTTGTATATGCATATATGAAGGGAAAGCATGCACAAAAATATATTTCTGAAACTAACATACAATGCTTTATATTTTGCACTATATTATCCATTATAAGTTGCTTGCAAAAATGTGCATAATAGGAAAAACTGCATATAAAATGTGTATATTAGCAAAAATGCACATAAAAAAATTGGAAGCCAATGCAGAAATTTGGTGAATTGAAGGCTGTAACAATGAGCAGCCAAAATTCACATATCCACATATCCCATTCCCTAGTCTCAGATCCAAATGTCCATTCATTTGCTGGGCCCTGAACTAGTTTTCCTAAACAGTTTACTTTCTCTGTTCAGCTTCCCTTTAATTTTTACAACGTTAGTTTGATTTGCACCTTGATATAAGTTTAACAAGACTTTAGCTGGCAGCAAGCGCCATCACAGCACTAACTGATGACATGAAGCAAGAAACCAATCTGTGAGCCATAAATGTCAGAACAGAGCTATCCCTTTCACTGCTTTAATTAAAAAAGAAATTATTTGCTAGGATTACACTTTTTATGTTAAGTATCACTATTCAAAGGGAACCACATTGGTCCAGCAATCTCTTGCTGGCATAGCTCTCTGTACACGCAGAGAGCCCCCCATGTGCAAGGGCTCCTTTTTTTCTCTTTCAGCTTCATACATGCAAAGGCTTCCAACCTCACACTGAAGAGAAAGGGAAAGCCTCCCCACAGAAGAGTTCCATGGGCCCTTCAGAGCACACATGAGAAAGCAGGTCTTTCATAGTTCTTGGGCTTTCCTCGTGTCTTTTGGTGCTGAGGCAGCTGCTTCCCATGGTATAATTCTGACAACACAGGGATTCTCCAGGGAAGTGTTTCCTGGACAGAAGGTTAACTGGGAAGTTTGCTCAGATCATCAGAAAAGGCTGTCCTGCTGGTGCCACCATTAGCTGAGGTACTGCATGTAGAAACTGAGGGCAGCCTTTTTAGTGGTGGCATCTGCTCTATGGAGCTCCCTTCCCTCTGAAATAAGGCAAGTGCCAACTATGATGAGCTTCTGATGCCAGCTTAAATCCTACCTGTTTACCCAGGATTTTGCATGCTACTAATTCCCAGCTTGGATGATGTTGGTGATTAGGGTGACATGGACATGGCCTGCCTTCAAGTCGATCCCGACTTATGGCTACCCTATGAATAGGGTTTTCTGTTGATGTGTGTGCACAAACATTTTCATGGTAAGCAGTATTCAGAGGGGGTTTACCATTGCCTCCCTCTGAGGCTACTCATCCCCAGCTGGCCAGGGCCTGCTCAGCTTGCCACAGCTGCACAAGCCAGCCCCTTCCTTGTCCGCAACTGCCAGCTGGGAGGCAACTGGGCTCCTTGGGACTATGCCACTTGCCCACGGCTGCACAGGTGGCAGGGCACATAACCCCTGAGCCACCCCCTGTGGCCCTTGACACCCAGGAGACACGAGTGGGGATTTGAACTCACAGACTCTGGACTCCCAGTCAGGCTCTCCTCCCCACTGTGCTTCTTAGTCAAATGAAATCAAATTTTATTATAGTCAACAGACCATTGAATCACAGATAAAAGCAGATAACATTATTAGAATCTCATTAAAAAATATATAAATGGAATATATATATAAATAGAAAGGACCAATAACACACAGTTGGTTTGGAGACTATCAAACAATCATTAATGGTCTAATACAAATAGCCAAGCTCAAGAATTTGGCCACTTGCTCAGTAACGGACTTGTTAGTACCTTGAAGTAATATAATCATAAGAGATTTGCTAGAACGACCAGGAAAAGACTGGGTAACAGGGGAGATTAAGTCCTTCCTGGCCCCTTGATAGAAACTGCAATGAAAAAGAACAAGCAAGATGGACTCAACCTCTGCATTGTTGCAGGGGCAACACCTAGATTTCATGGGAGCTTAATTATATCTGCCATTGAGTAATTTAGAAGGCAGAACATTAACCCTTGCTAGGGAGGCCTTCCTCAAAGGTGGCTTACATAAATATAAAATATATAAAATATACGCAGTTTAAAACCAAAAAATAAAACAACAATGGCTCCATAGAATACGAAAAGCATCTACCCCACAAAAATGAACCAAATAAAAAAGGGAGGATATACAAATAAACCAAAAAGCAAGTATTAATAGTTAATCACAAAACACACACACACACAATATGCTACAACGGCTTAATGTTTTAGTATTTTATCTAATTTTATGTGTTTGTATGATGTGAACTGCTCTGATATTACTCAGATAAAGGGTAGTATATAAATAATCTAAAATGAAAATAAGAAAGTGGGAGGAAGGATGGGTTAGGATAGACGGAAGCAAGCAGCGGGAGCCAGGCTGCGGCACCCCAATTTCTGCACATCCCTTTTGCCACAAACAGGGAGAGCGGAAATCTGCATGGCTGTGATTCCTCGGTAAACTTCCCAGTCTGGCTTGGAGCACTTCACCTACTCCAGAGAGGGAAACTCCACTGTACCCCCATGTGCAGCCATACACAGCTCCCTCTGACAAGCCCACAGAAACACTCATTCTGGAGTCACACCCCCAAAGGCCATGTGTGAAGTAGCTGCTCACTCCTGAATGAGATGCATGTTGCCACTGGCAGGCAGCAGTGTGAGGCAGCAGTGTGAGGCGCTCTGTTTCAGGCTTTGCTGCCTGCTGTGGTGAGCTGGGTCCTGCTGGAGCGCAGATGAGCTCAAGAGCAACAAGCGAGGGAGCACCGGTTGTGCATCTGAAGAAGACTAGCCTGGCGCTGAAGACTCTTGTGCAGGAGAGGGAGAGCTGATCGTTCCTCCCCAGTTATGGGCTGGGCAGTGCCCCCAAGTGTTTGGTCGGCTCCCAAGGTGGTAAGTCGGTGCTGGGCACCTGGTGCCCTCCAGATGCTGCTGCTGGATGCCAACTCCCACCATCCCTGGCTGCTGGGGCTGAGGGGAGTTGGAGTCCGGCAACATCTGGA